>NC_064046.1:5047718-5647718 GCF_932526225.1 Nematostella vectensis
GTCCGGGTTCCATGACCCTCTTTAGTATTGGGTACGCCTTGCTTGTCCACCACGGGTCCGTCGCTCGCTGTCGGCCCTTGTCCTGAAGGTTTTCCTCGTTTACGGCGATGTACACCTTCGTCCCGACCTCCAAGGGGACCTCTAAGGGGGGCTTTTCAGATTTGAGAGGCACGCGCCTCAGCTTTATTGCGTCCTCAGGCGCAAGGCCAGTCATGCGAGTCTTCGTTTCGTTCATGTCCGAGATGACGATTGGCAGGGCAGTAACCCACTCGCGGTTTGTCTTGCCGGACGCAAGCTCCTTCGAGTACTGCGCACGAAATAGGCGCTGTGCCAGCCAGCGATGGAAAGACTTGGCGAAAGCTTGGCTCCTGTGGTGCCCTGGCTCAGCCCGTCGGATCTCCACCCCGTGGTCTGTTAGGAGCTTCGTGGTAGCACCCTTGAACTCCGTGCCGTCATCAACCATGAGGACTTTAGGCCATGTGAGAGGTCCCTCTGCATAGATGCTAGCGAGTTCGCGGGAGACGGCGGCCGCGCTCTTAGTCCTCAGCGGGCGGGCGGCTTTATACCGTGAAGCAACGTCAACGACAGTCAGGGCATACTTGTACCCGCGGTCGGTTGGCAAGAATAGCAGGTCCGACTGCTGGATACGGTTTGGTATCTGCTCCGAGAAGTGGGCGTAGGTAGTCGGAGGAGGGGGCGTCTGTGTGTAGCCCCCGACGGGCTGCGAGCTTACCCACTTGCGCACTCGATCTATGGAGGCTGAGCCCTTGGGAAGTTTGGCATGCAGAGCGGTCACTCCCTGGAAGCCACCTCTGGCGTAGTATACAGGGCGAAGAATCGCATCGAGTTCTTCGTCGGACATGCGCTTGCCGTTCCGGCGGGCCATTACGTGCGTATCGCGACGGGGGAATCAGTCTCCAACAGGCGGATGCCGTCTGCTTAGCCTTCGGCGTACGTACACGTATACGTACACGTATACGCGCAGCATGGAAAAAGGCCGCCTAGACGCATACGTACGTATACGCGTTTCGACGGCAGCTGCATCACAGCAAGCGGCTAGCTGCGTAGCCGATGGCGAGAGCGCCGGCGCCTATGTACGCCAACTCGGCGTTCTTCTGCGTTTTGCTGGGGACGTAGTAGTCGGACAGCTCGGGGGCCCGCATCGACTCCAGGGAGGTCTGGTTGTAGAGTTTGAGCGCGTAGTCGGTGTCGGTGAAGTTCTGCTTTGCGAGGGACCCTCTCTCGCGACTTTGAGCCTGCCAATCGAGGATTTTTTGTCGCCGCTGTTGGTAGCGTCCATAGTCTTGTTGGTATTTCTCTAGGGCCTTGTCGTGTCTCTCCTTCTCGGCTAAGGCGGGGCTCTCATCGTTCGACAGGAACTTTGCGAGGTAGTTGCCACCAACGAATGCAGTCGCGTTTAGGACGGCGCCGCCAATCAAAATCGCGACAGATGCCATGTTTATGCGAAGCACACTCCACGTGCTGTGTGTATGCGCAAAGCGCGCACGAGTTTAATACACGGCCTACGCTACTACATGGGCAGGATCTTCTGGTCCTCAAGGTAACCCTTCAAAGCGACAGCACCTGCGACGGCGGCAGTCATTTTTGCGTAGTTCATGGCGTTCGCGGAGGGATCTTTGGTGAAGTCCTCGCGTAAGACCTTGCGCCCAACCCAGCCGATGCCGGCGACGAGGCCGGTTATGACTGCGGCGTCGGTGATGGTCTTTGTAATCTTGCTCTGCTGCGTCGTCGACATCGTGCGGATACGGGTGGGGCCCTCGGGTCTAAATGTCTGCTTACTCCATGGATAACAGCCGAGACCCGGGAGCGCGCTCCTTGGTCTGCTGTGCGGCGGAGTCCCGCCGTCGGCCGCTGCGTGCGGATCAGTAGCTCGCTCGGCCCCGGGGCCACTAGCTGGTGTGCGCTTGAACGCGGCGGCTAGCTCCCGCCTACGTGTGTAGAGGCCGATCGATGACACTAGAAGACCAGCGAGCCCGATGACCGAGCTGGCCGACCAGGCAGAGTTGCTCTCCGGGGCAGGTGTGTGTGCCGAAGGCATGCCAGCGCTTGCCGTTCTGGCGGCGGCATCGTCGGCGCGCAAGCACCGTCCCGGCTGCGGCTCGCTCGGCCCCGGGGCCACCGGCAGCTGCTGCGCATCGACGACACGAAGCGCCTCTTTCTTCGCTCTGTTCATTCGGTTCCACTTTGCCAAGCGCCTTCCGGCTTCGACTCGTCCAGTGTGAGGTCGGGTCGCGGGCGGTTCGGGGCTCGTGATTCGGGACGGCAGCCACAGGCGTACGTGCAGGTTCTTGATGCTGTTTGCCAGGTTCTTGGGCCAGTTCTTGAGCAAGTTGTTCGTCAGGCTGGGCACTAGTACTTCCTTGAGGTTCCTCCATCTGCGTCGACGTGCGAACACGCGGTGTCAACTACTTGGAACCAAGTAGTTGGTACCAAGTGGTAGGAGAAGTGGCGAGCTTTCAAATGAGCGTCTACTCTGGGATGGTGGGCTCGACACTGTCCGCGGCTGCTACCTCGCGTTGGCACCGCGCGTCAGCGCTTGCCGTTCCGGCGGTGTCCACATGACGCGCTATGTGTAACGCCCCGGCGGCTAAAGCCATCAAACGGCCGCAGCGTAGAGCTAGGCTTCCGCACAAAGCGCGGAGCTCGTTGTTGATGATGTAGTCGGACACTAGGTCGTTGTGAGAATCGGCCACACTGTCTATCGGCAGCGCCATGCCTACTAGCTTGGTCGTAAGCTTCAGAAAGCTGTCTGCCAGGGCGTCTGTAGTCCGGCTGGCTAGAGCGGTCTCGTATCGCCTCTCGTACTTCCTCACCTCCTCGGCGCTCATGCGTTTGACGTCGCCGTGGGTCAGGGCCTTGCCTACCATCTCTCTCGACTTCCCCGAGGCTACGAGAATCGCGAGTTTCTCCCTCGCGTCTGCTATCTCGGTTTTCTCACCGGCAGCCGGGACGGCTAGCGTCGGGCAGTCCAACGTCTCGACGGCCGGGAGGTCGGCGGCGCCCCCCTCGAGAAGACTCTCAAAGCATTCGTCGCTCATCATCGTTCGACTAGGGCGATGGTATAAGGGTGACGCAAGCAAAACTCTAACTTCGAGAACTTTTTCGTCTTGAGGGCCTTCATGTACTCTTTCATCTTCTCCTCTGAAAGCTCCGCGCCGTAGTCATGCAGGATAGCTTTCATGTCCGCCTTGCTCGGGGTATAGAAGACCACCAGGGCCGCGATGTTCTCGCGGAACGGCTTCGTGATGCTGGTGAGCTGCTGCGTGATCACCAACACGCTAATACCCACGTGGCGCGCGCTGAACGCCAAGTTGACGAGCTGGTCAGAGCGCCTCTTTACGTCTTTCGAGACCGCACAGTCGTCGAGTATGATTAGCGTATTAGTGCCTTCGAAGAAGGTGGAGACAAACCTCAGCAGTATGTCGATCTGACCCGCCTCAGGTACGATGACAAACAGACGATTGTCGCCCTCGCCGAAGCCGTCGTATGTTTTGTTGTAGACAAAGGTGGGGCACACGAGTACGATGTAGTCAAACTTGACCCGGAAAGGGCCACGCAGTCGGTCCACTACGAATTGGGTCTTCCCGCATGACTCGGGCCCACGATGAGAGCGTTAAATGGGACGTTTTTCAGGTCCATACCGCTCCGGCATATGTGCTCAGTATTGTATGGACTCTAGCTGTCCGTTCATAAGGTTCATCTGGGCGTCGGCCACTACAAACACGTGACAGTTTACGCTACCCGAGCCACCCCGAGGTGCACGCCGTCGCGGGTATTGACCAATCGGAGACCACCCCCATGGATGGCGCTGTCGTCCGTCGTTCGAAGGTCGATCCACAGAGCAAATTTGTTATCGCCATAGAACGACTCGGGCCCGATTGCCGGGGCGGCGGGCGCTCCGCTGTACCCCCCCGGGGAGGGGCGGACGAACCGCCTTTTCGCCTCCCTCCAGAAATCCGTGGGGCGAAGGCCCTGGCTGAAGACTTTGTTTGGCGTGCCGTCGATTGTAACGCGAACGCTCTTGATGTCGGGGTACACGAACTTCTCAGAGTCGCGAGTCCCTGCCGTGTATGGCTCCACGAAGAGGAGCAGCAGACCACTCATAGACCTTCGCGGCAGGTTGACACTCTCGTTGATTATGCTGTCCGTCCCTTTGCTAATCACGAAGGTCTTGTGAAGGTTCACTTGCTCGTAGAAGAACGTTGTGCCGTTGTGGTAGGCGGCGGCAGCAGACCGGGCGAGGTTGTCGTCCCTCAGGCTTTCGTACTCCATACGCCATAGGATAATTTGGTGGCATCAGTTCCGACTACTAACTGGTCAGCCGATGCGAACGTGATCTCGAAGAGCAGCGCCTCGGAGAGCGCCCTTGGGTATAGCACGCCGTGGTCCGTCAGCAGAGAATGGTCTAACGGGATGGTGTACCTCGCCCCGTGGGCGGCGCTTAGAGCGTTCTCCTTGGCGTTACTGGTCGCTTTATCGCCAGCCTTGGAGCGAAGCTTGCGCATGTTTTCTGACTGTATGCCCTGCTCCAGGCGGTCCTCTCTCTCGACCTTGGACAGGTAAAGCTCCTCGTACGTCTTGAAGACGTCGTAGCGGTTGGTGTCCTGGAGCGTTTCTCCTGCAAACGTGATTTTCAGGCGGCTCACGAGATTTCGGCCGACGTTGTTCACGACGGTATTATTCGCATGACCTGAGACGGAGAGTTCGAGACCGACCCTCAAGGAGCCAGGCACGAGCGTGACGCCTTCCGACAGCTTTGGGACCGCCACATATAGCGTCTCCTCTGGGGAGGCCGTCGACGGGTCGAGAGTGACCCGGTGAACAGTTCTCTCGGCTTTCAACCTCAGAGGGATTCTGGGTGTTCGCTGGGGGTCGAGTTTATCGCTGACTGACATCGTATACGTATATGCACATAAAGTACGAAGTCGCGTGGCTATGGTGCGGACTGTTAGATATGTCTAACATAGCATAGCACGAGTTATGCGCGCGCATCATGGGTGACGTTGACGTTGACATTGACGATACCTTGCCGGGTGCGTCCGCCGATCGCGGGGTGGGGGACGACGAGACGACGCCCCTTATCCCGTTCGACCCCGACGACGGGGAGTCGATCCCAATGACGAGCACGTCGTCGCGTACGCATGCTGCGCATAGGACGGCTTCGCAAACCGCAGGAACGGCAAGCGCTGAAACCTCGTTCATCACAGAGGGTTCAGCGAGGAGACTCGGTCTCGAGTCCCTCAGGAAGGAATACCCAAACCTTAACGAGAAACTGTTACGGTTTCAGTTAAGCCGGAAGGGGCGCCAAGCACTGTGTAGACGAACGCCTCGACCGAGCAGTCGAGTCTCCCTAGCCCTGCTTTCGTCAGCCCCTCGCCTTTGGGAGGCGCAAACCAGCTATATTGCACGCCCCCGTGGTCGTCGTTCCGTATGTAACCCACCTGCTTCCCACTATTGTACGTCCCACCTTCGTCGCTAAACAGATTGAGGTGGCTCGGGTACTAGTCCGCCGCCGTGTCGTAGCCGCGGATCACGTGCACGTTGCGATACCCCTCCCCCGGGTAGAACACAAACACATCGCCTAGCCCATGGTTCCGCCCGCCTTTCCATCGGAAGTCCGGCTTACGCGGCAAACCGAACTCTATGCATAGACGCTCGAAAGCGGCCTTCTTGTAGGGGTTACCTTTTTGCGCGAACGGGCTGTCGCCAGGCAGGCGGACGCCGAGCTCGTAGAGTATCCTCCGGGTGGTGAAGTAGACGTGAAACCTTAGAAATCCCCTGATGACAGAGGGGAGCGTGGCGAAAGTGGGGTCAGTTAGGGACACCCCACATCCGGCGGTTGCGCACCAGACCGCAAAGTTGAGTTGCTGTGGCCAGTACCCATAGGAAGGCTCCGATAGCCACCGGCGAGACTCCTTGGCGGACTTGTGCGAGACTGCTGTCTCTTTGAATATGTCTCGGACCCTAGTGGTGAATGATTTGTCCTCAGCCACGTGTATCTCCAGCTGCGTGAGTAGTGGGGTGATGTCTGAGGCCGTTCTCTCCACGGGGGTCGCGGGCACGGCGTAGAGCAGCTTTTGCGCGAGGGTCAGAGACCTAGGGAAACCTAGGGAAACCGGTTTTTTGGCTTGTTCGGCTATAGCGTGTTTGAATTGTTCCCGCCGCAACTGCCGCCTTCTTCGTCTCCTCCTCCTTCCTTCGGGGGACCTCGTTCAGCATCTGCCAGCCTTCCCAATCCATGCTCAGCCCTATTAAACACGAAGGCGGGCTATGTTCAACACAATGGTGGTCCTACACGCTGAGTTCACCGGAGGTGAACTGACGCTCTTCTTCGGGCAGCCGATAAGGCGCCCACGCTTTGTGGCGCTCCGGCAGTGCTCGCTGTTTAACAGCTGGTATAATCTCGAGCGGGAGCAGCAGATAACGACTACAGACTCCCTCCCGCCCATCGCTACTCTGCCAGCCGGGCACCACACGGCCGAGTCCATCATGGAAACGATCAACCACGCTAAAAGCCATATTCTGACCGCGAAGCTGGGTCCCCTCACCGGGAAGATCGTGCTCGTGTCCACAGGCATTGCGTTCCTGAACGCCGAGCTTTGCGCACTATTTGGCCTAGAGGCTAAAGACGGTCAGATGGGGGGGGGGGGGGGGGGGGGGCTCGTACTGCCCGTGGGGGATCCCCCACTTGAGGTGACTTTGTCGAAAATAGAGGCCATCTACATCTTCTGCGACATCGTAGACCGCTCGCAGTGCCTCGCCTTAGACGAGCCTTCAAACGTTCTCGCTTGCCTAGAAACCCGCGGGAGGCCGCACGAGAAAGTCGTCTATGGGCCCGGCATCCCCATTTGTGTCGCTGCTTCTTCCTCTGAGTTTGTCTCGAGTATCCGAATATGGATCAGGGATGACCGCGGTAGACGGGTGGACTTTAAGGACAAGTCTGTTCGCCTCGTATTAGAGCTGACCTAGGCCCGACATAACAGGCATGGCGAACAGCGACGTTAGCAGCGGTGGCATATCCATATATCCCCCGCTCCCCAGTGCCCACCCCCCGCAAACGCCTACCGCTCCGGCAAGCACCGGCGGCGACGCGCAAAGTTTCCGACTCCAGGTAATACGTGACACTCAGGCGGTTCTAGACAATGAGATAACGCATTATCGACAGGTGCGGAAGAAGTATAAGCGCGCCTTCGCCGTTACCCATGCTGTGTCTGTGGCATCCGGCATCGCTGCAGGGGCGCTTTCCAGCGCCGGGCTGGGAGTCTCTTTGAGTGGGATAGGGGTTCTGATCGGCGCTCCGCTGGCAGGGGTCGCTGGGCTGGTCGGTGTCGTGGGCGCGGGCGCGGGGGTGGTCTCTAGGGGTCTTACGAGCAAGGTGGCTAAACACGAAGACACGATGGTTCTAGCTGAGAGTAAGAAAAGCTCGATCAGCGAGCTGGTCTCTAAGGCTCTGCAAGACGGGCGTATCTCAGACGAAGAGTTTCGGCTAATACTTCAGGAACAAGAGAGATACAACGCGCTCAAGGCCGCTATCAGAGCTCGACACGGCCTCGCACCGCATGATAAAAAAAGCGGGAAAGGGCCCTCCCTGGTGGCACGCGAAAAGATGAAAAAGAGACTGCGAGAAATCCGCGAGGAGTCCAGGAGCGAGGTGTTCGAGTAGAACTCAGGTTTAAATGCCACGCCGGCGGCTTTGAACTCACTGCCGAAAAACGGATATTCCACGCTCCGTAGGTTGGCGGCCCTCCTCGTTTTCGCGGCCCCACCGCCATTTGCCCCAAAAAGTCGTGTACGCGCAAGTCCTTGGGCTTGCACGCGCCCGGCCTACACCCTAATTATTCATGTATGCAGCCCTAATTATTATTCATGCACGCGAAACACCTGCCCCTAATTGATTATTCGTGTTCGCGAAATTTATTTAGCCTACATTAACTTTTGCCGATTGTTTATGTACGTGAAATCGATTTTGCCTTCATTAGCTTTTCCCGATTGTTTATGTACGTGAAACATTATACGCTCGATAATTAGAGACGAGGCTGGGAGGCCCGGAGGCGCGATCGAAGCCTCCCAGGCCGTTTCACTGAAACTACCCAGTCCGGCCCTAATTGATTATTCGTGTACGCGAAATCTATTTTGCCAACATAGGGAGAACCGCCAATTGTTTATGTACGCGGAGCGCGTTTTGCCTACATAGGGAGAACCGCCAATTGTTCATGTACGCGAAACATTATCTGCCTGATGTATAGAGACGAGGCTGGGAGGCCCAGAGGCGCGATCGAAGCTTTCCAGGCCGTTTCACTGAAACTACCCAGTCCGGCCCTAATTGATTATTCGTGTACCCGAAATCTATTTTGCCTACATAGGGAGAACCGCCAATTGTTTATGTACGCGGAGCGCGTTTTGCCTACATAGGGAGAACCGCCAATTGTTTATGTACGCGGAGCGCGTTTTGCCTACATAGGGAGAACCGCCAATTGTTCATGTACGCGAAACATTATCTGCCTGATGTATAGAGACGGGGCTGGGAGGCCCGGAGGGGCGATCCACGCCTCCCACCAGTTCCTCTGAAACCCCCCAGTCCCCCCCGCATGCAGTCAGCATAAAGGTTTTCTACAATTTAGCAGACCATTTTCTCTTTGTATCCAACATAAAGTGACACTTTTGAAGTGACACTCTGTCTCCCATGGCTATCGGGACCTGTTAATTATATTTATTTATTTATTTTGTTACTTTTTTATTTTTTACCTCATATCATACAGGGTGGTGAAGAGTATTTTCGTGATTCGTGATTGACCCTAAATTAAACCCGTGATTCGTGAAAAGCCTAAAAATAAACCCGTGATTCGTGATTGAATACTCTATCGTGATCCGTGATTGAGGTATTTTTACTTTCGTGCCTCGTGATTTCGCATGGCTAAATTCGTGAAACGTGACCGTTGACGCCGACAATAATTAAAACACAAATACATGTAAGAGATTTCCGAATAAACATGGCCTTTGTTTAGATTGTTGACCTCTTGCTGTGCTAGTTTAATATCCGATGTATCAAGTGTCTTAGTTTGTGTGACACTACTCCACCAATACTTGACAGCGCTATTGTTTTATCTTAAGTATGATTGGTTACATAAATCCAGGTCAGTTTTGACGGACTCGTCAAACGCTAACGATAGTCCAGTCATTTTTCGAAGCTTGCATTGTTGCATAAACGTGGCGTATTTACAAAGATCTCGACTTATATCTTGCATCGTGGATGGAGAGTTCTGATCCTAGCGTCAAAGTTATTTTGACTTTCTACTTAACTCAGCAAGAGAAAACAGAGACAAAATCTGCTGTAGTACACAAGGAAAAAATTAATGTCCCCTTGTCGATCGAGAAGCATAAAGTATTTGAAGTATTCAAGAAACATCTGATTTCATTTACAACACTGAAGGAAATTGCCCTTAGTAAAGGTCTCGGGGCAAATCCCGAAGTAACAGTCGCAAGAATACAGAAGGGAGGCGCCTCGATTGGAGTATATAGTATAAGGACGCAGGATTCGTGGGAGCATGAGTTTCCTGCATTATCAATTGGTAATTGTAACTGTACTTGTAATTGTACCGATTGTAACGGTATTTTTCGCGTCATTATTCATACATTTATATGTAAAAGTAAACAATCATGTCATTGTGTCATAGTTTAACTGTGGATCAACCGCAGCGTTGTTCTATTAAACAGATTTGTCGGTTCAACTGCATTGAATGCACTGAATCTCCAAGTGATTGTATATTTAAATCATATATTCATGAGAAAAGCAAAAGTTAAAACCGTGATTCGTGAAAGCTTCTTTTTTAAATTCGTGAAAAATAACTTCGTGATTCGTGATGCCCCCCCCCCCCTCTTCACCACCCTGATCATACTTAAATGTGATTTTTTTTCATGTTTTATGTTTCAAACATATCCAGAATTGGTCTTGTTTTTGATTCTCTGATTGACTAAAAAATAAATAAAAGAAATTACTCATTATATAATATGATAAAATATCCATTTCTTACCTTTTTAATTTTTGGTATCATCTGGTGAATGTAATATATTTTTTTTTTGCTCTGCTTCAGATCAGAAATCTAGAGAGACCAATGGATGTCCCTGATAAAGGACTGGTGTGTGACCTACTGTGGTCCGACCCAGACGAGGATATTACTGGATGGGGAGATAATGATAGGGGCGTTTCCTGGACATTTGGTGGTGATGTGGTGCGAGAGTACCTGGAAAAGTATGGCTTCAGTTTGGTGGTGCGGGCACATCAGGTATACATTCGGGGGAATGGGGTGAAAGAGGGCAGGCACTTTCGGGGCGGGTATTTTGTTTTCTTCTAAGGGAACAGGCCCAAACCCAGGATTTTTCTTGGGGGGGGGGGGGTGCCAAATCCGAAAGAAGTGGACCTAATTTTTCTGGGGGAGGAGGGGGAAAGGGAGTGAGTTTTCTGATAAAAAACCGACCACCCTTTGCAGTATCCCCACGGGATGTTTATTGTTGGAGTTGGCTACAAATACAAGTCTGACTTATGGATTAATGACATACCACAGTAATCTAGCTGCTTTAAAGTTTTGTCTACAAATAGCACGTCTGTTAAGAACCGAAAGTGAACTTTCGGCCATTGTGGCTTTGTCCAGTTTTTTCTTGGAAGCTATGAACTCAAAACCATCCCATTTATTACCTGCAACATGAAAAAAAACTTTTAATACTTTTTATACAAAAATTCTTAATACAGGAGGAGAGAGGGTCACAACCATGACATGATTATCTTTTTTTTGGTAAAACACCAACCTTATTGTCACCAGACATTACCAAGTTGACCAGTTCCACAACTTTTTTAGTGAAATTGATTTTGATGATGTGCAATATTTTAGGTTGTTGAAGATGGATACAGATTTTTCGAGAAAAGAAAGGTGGGCATATTAATGTGATATAAATACCTTCACTACCACCAGTAATTTGTCAAAGAAACCAACTCTCTTTCTCACCCTGTTTTTTAAAGGAGGAGCGTCATTATGTGCTCGGCACATAATGAACGATGCATGAAATGTCGAACTCCACGCTTCGTTCATACTTTGCCGAGCATTTGCGGGCCGCTGTTGCATAGCTTTTCAGGCTAAAAATCGTTGCTTGGCTGTTCTAAATAATCGTGGAAGTGTTTTAAAGCCAGAAACTTGTTATTTAGGCTAAAAATCGAGAAAACTGGAGACAGCCGTGCAGCTAGTTTTTTTCCTCCTTTACCGGAAGCCGTGCAAGTAGACACAGCGATAAATAAACCTTGCACTAAAAGTCTTACCAATGATATTTTTCTTGTCAGCATTGACATTGACACTGAGTACTCGCTTCGATCCAAATTTATGCCTGATTTGACTTTCAATAGTGATCGCTGGACCTCAGCTCGCTTGCTAAACCTGACGAACGACCCCAAATTTCATCCTACTGATTTTTTAATTAGAAAACAATAATCTTTGAAAATATAACGCTAGCTAATAAGAAAAAACATTGTTCGTAACAGGACCTTGGATTTAGCTTTCGGATGGGCAGTAAAACGAATAGAATTTTGAAGATTTATTAACGGCATTTTCCCCCCTTCTCAGAGATCGATCCGGGCTATTCGTTTCGGAAGGCTTGAGAAGGCATGACGCTCCTCCTTAATACACCTATTTCAAGGTTGCACTCTAAGAATATGTGTATTGTAACCCGCAGTGCTTCATGGGTATCAAGTAAATAAGCAAATGAGCGTGATAAAATATAAATACATGTTTCAAAAGCTAAAGAATTCTTCTAATGAACATTCACATGGCTTTCCAATACAAAGATTCGGCCATTTATACGCTACCCATGAACCACCACGGGTTATGACACATGGATTCTTGAGTGCAACCTTTTTTGAAATAGCCCGCCATGGTGTGAAAACTATTATGAAATCCTTTTCAGCTGGTAACACTTTTCAGTGCACCCAACTACTGTGGAGAATTTGACAATGCTGGGGGAGTAATGTCAGTTGGTGAAAATCTCATGTGTTCATTCAGCATACTGAAGGTGAGTTTGTAATACAAAACACTTTGCCCATTTATAGGCATGAATTGCTCCAGCATAAAGTTTATCCTGTTTATACAGGGGGTAAGCTAATAATTTACTCCCTTGGAGGGGAGGGGGGTCATAGCCAGTACTTTGACTGGATAGTTATTTTTAGGGAGCCCCAGCTTTGGTACAAGAAATTGCAACTCTCACTGACAATCATTCTAGAGAGTCAAGGGGAATTCATGCTCTGACTCTCGCATGCACCTCTATATATAAACAATGCTACATGGTCGCTTTAATATATCTGGTATAAAATTAATGTGTTGCGATACTTTGTTTTCACAGCCTCAAAGTCTACAGGTGATATTTGAGGAGGCAGAGGAGAAGCCAAAGAAAAGTGCCAGTATCTTCAACAACAGGATAGCTGTGGCATGACAAAATAATTATTCCTTAACCCCCCCCCCCCCCCCAAGTTTCAAGAAAGGGGAAGCCGGAAACATTGTTCTTCCGTGGATTTCCTTATATGTCTTGTTACTTTTAAGCCGCAAATGTCTGAAAATAGGGGAGGCCGGGCCCCGCTCGGCTCACCCCTAGATCCGCCCCTGGCAATGCCCCCAATCCAAGTATTTGGAGGGCTGTTACTGGTTTCAGCCTGGAGATTTCGCATTATCTTACGCTTTGAAACATATTTTGTACTTTGTGCTGTATTACCGTACCGTCATCACAACAGTCATTACCATTCATGATGTAAAGTAATATTTAATTTCTATTTATGATTTTTCACATTTGAAAGACGGATCGACAAGATGATCTAGTATTATTTAACTTATTTGATATTTATTAATTGAATCATTAATTGTCTATTTAGATTTATAATAAAGAGGTGAAACGATTTTCACGATATGATAATTGTCTTATCTACCCTATTCTTTTTTTTCATTTTCGCGCGAATTTTCTTAGCACATTTCGTGAGTCTTTAGTTTCTTTTTCCAGGGTATATAATTTCGGGATTACGAAGTTACTTCGGGAATACGAAGTTACTTCTTTTCATGTTTTTTTTTTACAAAACATATCAAACTTTTGGTGTTATTCAAACTCGCTCGGCCGCTTTTTTAGAGACTGAGACTAGGAGCTGTGTAACCTGGCAAATTACAAATGGGTTTTCTCTGAGCTATCCAAGATGGCGGACGAAGAGCGATTATTTTTGGAAAACAGGGCTATTTAACCTGAGATTTCTGCTTATAGAAGCGAAAAATACCTATTTTTCTCATCAAATACCCCTGTAGGGGCTAGATCTTTCTTCTGCCAGCCTAACTTGTGGAAAAAAGCCCTCGTAGGTATTTTAATCGACTACGTCCTTGTGTGATCCTGATGCTGAAGAGTACAGAAACACCCGAAGGACGAGAAGCTAAGTATTCCTTTCTAATATTTCCGTTTTTTGTTTGTATAATTTTGGCGCAATTCTTATCTAGATAATCTTCACGGGTTGTTTTTTGGGGATCATCTTGCAGAATCTCGGTAAACTTAGGCGGGAAGAGGTTCAAAAGTTTAGTCGTCTCGTTTGCTTGTTCATGATAGATATCTACTAAAATGATGGTGCAAGGGTATTTGACAAATTTTTCACAAGGTCCTCCATTGAAAAAACAAAGATTGGCTTACATGCTACCTCAAGTCCGTGAAATCGGGCTGTGTGATTCTCGGGACTCGAGAATCGGAGAGCTCGAGAATCAGCTGTCAGAGCTAAAACATCGACTCGCTGATGTTGTCAAAGAGAGAGATGGCATGAGAAAGGAGCTAGGCAAGGAAAAAAAGCCCTTTCTTCAGCCGAGAAAGCCTTTTTGTGACCTTGAGCCAAAAGCTCAATTTCACAAAAAGTCAGAGATTAAAAAATGGCTTGAGAAGCAATTTGAGAAGCTTCCAACAGATTGGAAAGTTGTTGAGGTTTGTTTAGAATTTTTGTACACATGGAAACAACCTAAATTTACCAATTCTGTTATAATGGCATTTGTTTATCATAAAATGTTTCCTTATCTCTAGGTTCAACTTGAAGTTGGTCAGTTTTGCCCTACATTTCAATGTTTCCTTATCTCTAGGTTCAACTTGAAGTTGGTATGGTCAGTTTTGCCCTACATTTCAATGAGAGGGTTGAGCCTGAGGAGATTGACCATAAAAAGATCCAAAGAGCTCTCAAGGTAGGTATTATAGAAGTACATGTACAGTACTGTAGGTTTCTTATTTTTTCTATATTTAGATTATTTTTATAATCTCAGGCCAAAGATGATGGTGATGTTTCTGACTCAGCATACCATGAGCTAAAGATGGTAGCTGGGTCCAGCTTGCCATCACTGTATGGGATACAGAAAGAGAGAAAAGCTCAAAATGCAATCATTCCTATTACAGAATTTGAAGGGGTTAGTCTGTTGATAGTCTTAATTCTGATTTGCTTTGTGCACAGCACATTTTGCATCCTTTAAAACAAGCAAATACTGTACAAACCCAATAATTCATTAAACAAAGTTTCTCCTTTCAGAATGCAAAAGGATGTTCAAGATCCATCAAGGACATTCTAAGTTATAGTTCAGATGTCATTGGAAATGCAGGGGGCAATGTTATAACCCTTCGGTTTTCTGGTGATGGTAGAAAAACCACCAAAAAACTCGGGAGTGTTATGACAACCTTCTGCTTTCCAGCAGAAAACTCTGTTAAAAGAAGCCCAGAAAGGGAATACTGTATATCTATATATGATGGTGAGTTGGTTGCAGCTAATTTATTGCAGCTGTAAGCGAGAACAAATCTTCCTAATGATATAGTCAACTAAAGCCATATATCTGTGAACACTTTTTATTATAGGCAAGGAGTCATATGACATCCTAAAGGCGACCTTGAGAGGGGTTTTTGATGAGATGAAGGCCCTAGGGAGAACTGGCATTCTTGTTAATGGCCTTGAATACACTATTGATTGGTAGGTTTCATTTTTTTTGCAACCAATAATCTTATGATCTGGCATTAAACAGGACATATGTAACTTTTATCCCTTTTTTAAGGGTGATGTGTGCTGACTGGAAGTTCATGGCGTGTATTCTCGGAATTAATAGTCCCTGTGCCTTGTACTTCTGCATTTGGTGCGAATGCAGCAAAAGGATGATCAGAGACTTTTCTAGTAAGTTTTTTAATTTTGTTACTTATATAATGAATGTTATGTAATGAATTAAATGATTTTTGTTTTTATGAATTATTCCATTGTCAGCTATATTATAAATAACTAGATAAATTTGATAAAAATTTCAGTCCCACAATGGCCCATAACCAGAACCTTAAACCAGTGCCGTGCACGTGTTGGGTGTCCAAATGCCAAGGGAGTTCAATGTTTACCTCTCGTGGACATTGAATTTACCAAGGTCATACCCGACACCCTGCACCTCAAATTGAGGATCATGGGAAAACTTCTCAACCAGGTAAAATTATGCTTATTTAACAAATTCAAATCTCCATTGAGCCATTTTTTAAAAAAGTTCCTGGTATATATTAAACTTCTAGGTTGCTTGCTGGGCTATAGAGCAGAATGTTAAAAAAGCCATGGAAGAAGCAATAGAAGCTTTGGGTAAATAAAAATTTCATGTATAGGGTAAATGGGTATAGGGGATGTCTTATGGTGATTATCATTTTGTTTTCTTGCCATATTGTATTTGCAGGTGTGAGGTTTTGTTTCTATGATGTCCAGGATGACAGTGGCAAAACCACAACCAAGTGGAGCTCTTTGGATTGTAAGTAAATAACTGACTAATAGAAAAGACTGTTATAATAACTGAAACTAATATGAAATTACTATAAAGTTTCGTTATTTATTTTCTTTGAATCCTCTTTTCCTTATAAAGGTGATGATTTGGAAACTATCATTAGGGGGCTTGATATCCATGCCTTCCTAGGAGACATGGAGAACAAGTCCATCACCAGCCTTGACTGTCTGACCAAAGCCCAGCTAGTGGAGGAATGTAGGAAGTTCCATCTGAGGTCGACAGGCACCAAGGACTTCCTACGTGCCACACTCAAGGATCATCTTGACCGCAACAACATAGTGTTTGAGGTATGATTTTTATTTTCATTATAAAAAAGACCAGCACACCCAGGATACTACTGTGTATAAAGCTAATTTAACAATTGCTTTGTGTTTTGTAGCCATCGTCCACTCCCACTTGTGAGAAAACAGTTCTTAGCATATCAGAGCTGACACAAGTGTGGAAAAGTTTGATGGTCCTCACTGATGCTCTTGGGGCAAATCCTGGAGATGAAGCATATCTTCGAGCAGATGCTTTTCAAGAAAAGGCCCGCCAATGGGGAACCAAATTTAGAAAAGCCACGTTTGATGAGGTAATTCTACATCCCTGTGGTTAGTTGAACTGGCAGGACACAAGCCTCATTTGATCATATGTCACTGAAAAAATAAAATCAGTAGATATATTATTTTAATTGTGCTTTCTTTTATCTCTCCACAGGATGTAATTCCATATATACATGGTAAGATTAAAATGAGATTCCTTAATTGACTTGGGATCTCCGAGACCAAGTAATTTTATGCATTTTTTTCTCTACAGTTCTTGTTTATCATGTCCCCCAATTTTTGGAGATTCATGGCACGATCCACCAGTTCAATTGCCAGACAGTGGAAAAGAAAAACCACATGCAGAACAAGACATTCCACAGGGGTAGCCAGAAAGGGGGGAAAAATAGCAACTACACTGTACAGGTAATTCCAAGTGAAAAAAACGTCATGTTATCTAGACTAATCGCTTGCTACAACTGTGTATTTTTATCTCTATAGATCATGGAGAGGGAAAACAGAAAACTGTTCAGTAGGGAAAATAATTTGGAAAGGGTCAAGAGAAAATATCAAAAGCAGTGAAGACAAAGAAAAAATGTATTTATTTATTTATTATATTTTTGGTGCTATTTATTACTGTTGTAAATATCACTATTTATAACTTGTATAACTATTTGTACCCACATTATTATATAAAGGCATTAAAACCATCAAAACAATCTGTATCATTCCCTGGATCTAAATTCCCCCTCTTTATTTTCGACTGGAAATACAGTGAAATCGGTTGAAACAGATGTCAACAATTAGTTTATATAGAGAGATTTTAACTTACCGAGCCATAGTTGTGAAGCATATTCCGTCTACGCCGTACGAAGCTGATCTCCAAAAAGCTCAGCGGGGGATACTTGCGCTCTAGCGGTCGACACATACTAGGCCTTTCTTCCTCTGACCCATATTCAGAGATGTAAGTACAACGGGGGCACGAACTATGATCATAATTAATCCTTAGCTCGTATCCTCATGATATCCACATCTTCGAAGATGAGTCAACTTCACATATTGTACTCGAATCTGGCAGTTGCCGAGCCATAAACTCCGTACCAATAACGGTGCCAAACTCGACAGCAGTGCACGGGAACCGAATATTACGGGTCCCTGAAAAATCCAGCTTTCGTGAGGTAGCAAAAGAAAATGTCCCTTTACCAAACAAAGCGGAAAAACCCCCCTTTGAAAGTGGGACTTTCACTTGTACTCTCCGAATGAGTCCCGTGTCATTCTCGGGTGTACGAAATTGGAGCTCATCGAACAGTGCATGTCGAATCAGCCACAATTCCTTATCCTCGGAGCAAAGAATGGGAAGCTTTTCTCTTGCTACCTCACTACTGTCGGGGTTCCCAGCATTCACGGCTAAATAGCATGACAACTGCGGATTCAATGAAAGAGAAACCGTAGAATTATATCTATCGCTGTAGCCTTTCCATTTCACAAAGGCATAGTCTCCCTCAACGTTTAAAACTCTCTCTATCTCCCAGACTTTTTCTTCTTCCTCTTTCTCTTCTTTCACGTACGTATCAACTGAGGAATGGTCTAAATATTTGACCAAGCGATCCGGTTTCTTTATAATTCTTCCACTACGAGTCTTTAGAGAATCAGTGTTTGCCGCCATGTTTGTTGGAGAAGCGCGAAAGGGGAAACTCCAGTACTTCTAAATATGGGCATATATGACCATATAAGGCACAGCGAACGAAGGACACTATCCGTGGGGAATATGTTTGATATGGTTGCACGATTGACTGGATGGATGGATGAATGGATGGATTGTGACACCACAGGATACCCGCGCGATGACCACAAAACCAAGTCGCATAGCTATACCATATTTCTATACCTATGGAGCTACGCGCGCTGGCGCTGGCTCCGCTAAAAATAGGAAGAAAATATATTCCATAGAAAAATTCGAGTAAAAGACTACTCGTAGAAACAAAGAGAAGTGTAAGACTTACATATTTTTCTTTGAAGAGTTTTTCCCGCGTGTCTCAGTGCGAGCGAAACAAGCATGGGCTGGCGCGATTCGCTTATTAGTATGCAAACGGAAGTAAAAGGTGCTTTGATACATCTACTTCCGTCTGTAACGATATCCGGTTTATACAACTTCCGGTGACGTCACACACCACGTGCGTAGACACGCTTGTACGAGTTTCGTAGACTTGTAGTTGTTGTTCTTTGAGAAAAAGACTAAAGTCGTCTCATATGTCTCGGTGTTCTTTCTCCGTTCTTCATCGTTCCTTCAGCTAAGAAACGATACATGGTGTCAGAAATAGAGGATTCACAGTCTCTGTAAAAGAATACAGTGAGAAGAGAACCCAAAATGCCAGACGAAAGCGGAGAGTCGACGAGTGTGCCTGGGTTTGTACAAACCAACCTCCAACTACCGCAAAAGTTAGAGACGAGAGGCAACTTAGCTAACAATTGGAAGACCTTTAAAAGGCTCTGGATAAACTACGAAATAGCCTCGCAACTGGATAAACAGAGAATGGAGCTGAGAACGGCTACTTTGATTTCATGCATTGGTCCCGAAGCACTTGAGATCTACGACGGTTTGCCCTTTGCAAACGAAGAGGACAAAACAAATATCAATCGCATTATGGAGCTCATGGAAGCGCACTGCGTTGGAGAAACGAATGAGATCTATGAAAGGTATTTGTTTAACCGAAGAAACCAGGAAAATGGTGAGTCAGTAGAAAGCTTTATCGCTGCACTTAGATCACTTGCTAAAACTTGTAATTACTGCGAATTGCAAGATGGAATGATTAGGGACAGAATCGTAGTCGGAATAGCCGACAACAGTATTAGGAAGAAATTGCTGACGGAAGCTAAACTCACCTTAGCAAAGTGTGTTGACATATGCCGTGCAAATGAAGCTACTGCTAAAAGGCTAAAGGAAATGTCCCAGCAATCCGGCGAAATAAGCGCTATTACCACAGGCCCCCCGCGCAGAAAAACAGGGTCAAAAGGGGGTAGAAGGCAGGAATCTAGAAAACCGCCACATACGGATAGCAGCAAATCAAATCCCCACCCCAAATGTAAATTCTGCCATAGATTACACCCTAGAGCTAAAGAAAAATGCCCTGCTTGGCAGAAAACATGTGATACATGTGGAGAACTTAATCACTTCTCAGTAGCATGTAAGGCTCTAAAAGCAAGCAAGAAGGGTAAGAAACCAATACACAATCTTGATTATGAAAGAGACAGTGACTATGGTGCATTATTTACTGTGGAGTCTGTGGACACTCTGAACACAAATCCACTCAGCCCTAAGAAAATTTATGCACACATGCGCCTTCGTGATGAGCTAATCAAGTTCCAATTAGATTGTGGAGCCACAGTCAATATCTTGCCAGAAGATTTGTATAAGGAAGTTTTCAATGACCCAAAATTGAAACGCTTACAGAAAAGCAGCGCAACACTAGTCATGTTTAACAAGTCAGAGCTAAAACCGCTAGGGGTGGTCAACATAGAAACCCTCAACCCAAGGAATAATGATCTACTGCTGACGAAGTTTGCAATAGTCCCTAGAGGCTACACCCCACTGCTAGGTGCACAGTCCGTGCAGAATTTCAAGCTAATGACAGTGAACAGTGAGAACATTATGTCTTTGTCAGACTCAAGCCCAACCTTAGACCCAGTTAGTGAATTTCCAGATGTGTTTAAAGGGGAGGGTAAACTAGATCAAAAGCTACACCTAGAGCTCGATGCAACTGTTCCCCCTGTGATCCTCCCAGTCAGGAAGGTGCCCCTGGCAGTACGAGAACCACTCAAGAACGAAATTGATTGGTTAGTGGGGTTAGGAGTCCTTCAGTCGGTAGATGTTCCCACAGAATGGGTATCCTCAATGGTTGTTGTCAAGAAGCCTAACGGAAAGATAAGACTCTGCATAGATCCGAAGCCCCTTAACAAAGCGTTAAAGAGGAATAGATACCCTCTACCAGTGATTGATGACTTACTTCCGCAGCTTACTAATGCCAAGGTGTTCAGTGTTGTAGATGCGAAGAACGGATTCTGGCATATACAACTGGATGACGAGAGTAGTTTCCTGACTACATTTGGCACCCCATGGGGAAGGTACAGGTGGACGAGGATGCCGTTCGGTATAGCCCCAGCCCCCGAAGAGTTCCAGAGGAGATTGGAACAAGCACTAGAAGGCCTGGAGGGTGTCAAACCAATCTTCGATGACATCCTTATCTTCGGAAAAGGTGACTCCAAAGAAGAAGCCATCAGAGATCATGATTCCAAGTTGAGATCCCTCCTCGAGCGCTGTCGCCAAAAGGGTATCAAACTCAACAAGGAGAAGCTGAAGCTGCGTTGTGCTGAAGTCAAGTTCATGGGTCACGTGGTATCGACAGACGGGTTGAAGCCAGACCCCGACAAGCTACAGGGTATTGAAGAAATGCCTACACCAACAAACAAGCAAGATATCAAGAGGTTGCTTGGTATGGCAAATTACCTCCAGAAGTTTGCACCGAATCTCTCAGAAGCAGCTGCACCGATGCGCGAAGTGCTCAGAGAAGAGAACCAGTTCCACTGGGACGAGCAAGTACAAGGACAAAGCTTCAAGAATGTGAAGAAGATTGTTTCACAAGCACCAGTTCTGAAGTTCTTCGACCCACACGAAGAAGTCGAGCTGCAGTGTGTTGCATCAGAGAAAGGGATGGGAGCCTGTCTAATGCAGAAGGGACAGCCCGTCGCATATGCGTCACGTTCTCTGACAGAAACCGAGAAGAACTATGCTCAGATTGAGAAAGAAATGCTGTCCATTGTATTTGGAGTGGAGCGCTTCGAGCATTATCTGTATGGACGGCCAATAAAAGTTGAAACGGATCACAAACCTCTTGAAAGCATTTTCAAGAAAAGCCTCATTAGTGCCCCCAAGCGCCTACAAAGAATGATGTTGCGACTACAGAAGTTTGACCTGCAAGTCAACTATAAGAGAGGAGCTGAAATGTACCTTGCAGACACCCTAAGCAGAGCCTTCCGAGGGCAGAAGAGGAGTGCTAGTCGAGATGATGTAGGAGATGTGATGCTACTAGGAGAGATGAGAGGTACGACTGAGCGAGAAGTAGAAAGTATTGACATGATACAGTTTCTACCTGTCTCCGAAGCTACCCAAGCATCACTACGACAAGCTACAGAGCAGGACACAGCTATGAGAGAGCTGAAGTCTATAATCCGACAAGGCTGGCCAGAGGTGAAGGATGACGTTCCTGTGAGCATCAGAGATTACTACTCTTTTAGAGATGAGTTGTCACTACAAAACGGCCTGGTCTTCAAAGGAGAGAGGTTAGTGATTCCCAACAGTTCCAGAGTAGAAATGTTGGCTAAGATACATGCCAGTCACATAGGGATCCAGGGATGTCTCCGTAGGGCTAGAGAAGTCCTATACTGGCCTGGAATGAATAAAGAAGTAGAAGAGTATGTTGCCAAATGTGAGATTTGCAACAGTCACTTATCAGAGCAAGGCAAAGAGCCAATCATATGCCATGAAATCCCCAACCGCCCATGGGAGAAAGTAGGCATAGACCTGTTTGAACTGAATGGGAAAGACTTTGTACTAACAGTTGATTACTATTCAGGCTTCTTTGAGGTTGACAGGTTGGAAGGCAAGACTGCGAAAGAAGTGATGAGGAAGATCAAACCACATGTGGCCAGACATGGTATTCCAGACCAGATTATGAGTGACAATGGCCCGCCATTCGACTCGCATGAGTTTAGACAGTTTACAAACAGCTATGGAATTGAACATGTGACCAGCTCCCCAGGCTATGCCCAATCCAATGGAAAAGTAGAGAATGCAATCAAGACGGCAAAGAATCTGATGAAAAAAGCCACAGAATCAAACAAAGACCCGTACTTGGCTCTACTGGATTGGCGGAATACACCAAGCGAAACAGTTGGTTATTCACCAGTTCAAAGATTGTTCAATAGGAGAACCAAGACACTCCTACCAACTTCCAGCAGACTCTTGAAACCATCAGTGCCCAGAGATGTACGCCAGAAGCTCACGCTACAGAAGGCAAGGCAAAGCTTGAATTACAACTGTGGAGCAAAGGAGTTAGAAGAGCTGAAACAAGGAGATGTTGTGCGTCTACAACCTACAAAGACAGTGGGAAGGGCCAAGCAATGGAAGCAAGCAAGAGTTGAAGGAAAAGTTGATATTCGATCATATCAGGTACGTACTGAAGACGGACGGGTTTACCGACGAAACAGACGACACCTGCGGAAAACCAGAGAGCAGATGCAGCCACCGCAGCAAGAAGACATAGAAATGCCCTTCCATTCCCCAAGCAGACCTGCTAAACCGGCGATGCCTACGACACACAAGCAGCAGCAGCAGCAGGAGAAACAACCTTCAGAGAAAGCCCCTGAGAATGCTGCCCAGGATGTCCCCGATGTCCCAGCGGAGCAACGCACGCGTTCAGGAAGGGTTGTGAAACCGCCTGTACGTTTTCAATAGTTTTATTATCCAGGACAGTGACATTTTGTTAGTGTATTTTTTTTTAAATTTTGGAAGGGGAGATGTAACGATATCCGGTTTATACAACTTCCGGTGACGTCACACACCACGTGCGTAGACACGCTTGTACGAGTTTCGTAGACTTGTAGTTGTTGTTCTTTGAGAAAAAGACTAAAGTCGTCTCATATGTCTCGGTGTTCTTTCTCCGTTCTTCATCGTTCCTTCAGCTAAGAAACGATACACCGTCCACCTCTGCCTCGAATGAAACGGCAGAATAGAGCCAGAGAATGAAAGGTTTGCGAGATGCATTATTGTGGACATGAGAACGTGTTTACTCATTTTTTAACATCACTAGCTTAAAAAGACATCTTTTTTCTATAGCTGTACGAATTTTGGGCCGATGAATTCGAGCTTAAGATATTTTTCTGGCGTGTTTTCTAGGGCGGGTAAAAAGACTTTCATCCCTTGTCTCTTTTTGCTAGGTATGACGTGACATGGAAGCCATTTCACAGACGAGACGGCCGTTGGACCGCTAACCAATGAGAGAGCGCCAGAAAACACTGAGCGCCGAAAAAGTAGACAAGAGATACAAACGCACACGCGCACTAAATCAACAACAACGCAAAGCTAAAAAAAAAAACTCTAACTTTATTCAAACCGTAGAGGTGAGCTCCCTGTGGACAGACAGTGTGACTAGTCCGACAGACTATAGTTCGTTGCAGAACATTTGAAATCCAAACAGACCAAAGGAAGCAAAACGCAGAATGAAAGGATTCCAACCACCTCGTAAAATGACAAAGACTGTTTGGAAGAACAAGCGGAATTCGATGGTGATATTAGGAAGAATATTTTCGAATCATTCGAAGATTGAAGAGAATCGTGCGCCAGATGAACCGGCCACCTGTTTAGAACTTCGCGGCGCTTTCGAGGACCTTGATTATACTGCCAGCGACCCGAGGAAGGGGGGATTGAACCACTAGCAAAATCTTTAAGGAAGTTCCCTGTTCCCGCAACTCTTTTGCGAGAGTGTAATGTAGCAGTTGAGGGTTTTTATGATTCTTCGCCATCTTCGTTATTTGCTCTCGAATAATGGTCCTCTCTGTTACTTCAAGCTCTTTCGTCTATATTTAGCTGTTTAGTAGTAAATTCACGGCCCATATCGGAGCATTTGCCTTAGTGCGTGACAATTAAAGCCGCATTGTCACCAGTTTACTTCCGGTCGATTACGTTACAATCTCCGATAATTTTTAACGGAAAACGCGAAAAATATTTCAAAATATTGAAATATTGTGTATATTGCAAGTTTCTTCGAGGATGTGATTGATAATTTAGAGCGGATGGCATGTTAAATATCTCGGATTCTAATAGATTCTTTTGTCTTTTAACTGTTGAGGTTTCCGTCGGACCTCCGGAAGATGGTAAATTTATGGAGAGCATCAGAGAGCATGGTAAATTTACGAGAAGCACAGAGAGTGTAGTAAAT
The DNA here is from genome assembly GCF_932526225.1 of Nematostella vectensis. Lineage (NCBI taxonomy): Eukaryota > Metazoa > Cnidaria > Anthozoa > Actiniaria > Edwardsiidae > Nematostella > Nematostella vectensis. Next base: position 5,072,088 of record NC_064046.1, read on the forward strand.
TTTCGGAGAGCATCAGAGAGCATAGTAAATTTACGGAGACCGTCAGAGAGCATGGTAAATTTACGGGGAGCATCAGAGAGCAGGTGTATAAAATTTGACCAAATCGTGTATTCATTAAGTTAATGTCTAGCATAACCACATGTAATACAAACAGACAAATAAAATAACATTTAAAAGAGTTCCGGTTTTGATAGTTGTCAGGATTTTTAACGATAAATATATTCCCAACCGCCCCAAAATAGGCATTTTAATAAACATGGCTATAGACTGTGTGATTTTGGCCATTCATCAAGGAACCAGACTCTGGATAAGGTACGCAAAAATGGCTTAGACGAACTATTATAAAGGAGCCCTCGATTTAACGAGTAAAGGCCATTTTTAAAAATGTTCGCTAGAAACTATAGCTTAATTACTCCTTCTGAAAGGTGTTACAAAGTGCATTTTTAAATGGTATTCCAAAAAAATAAAAATGCCCGTTTGACTTACTAAGAATAATGAAGTGCCAGATTATTCCCGTTACTTAGCCATTTTCTAAAAAGTGCAGATTTTGATTTTTAGTTGTTTGAGCTTATCATCGCATGGTGATGAAGAAAAGGGTTGTTGATAAGCAAAAACAAGGACTTTCCTAAAACACGCGGGAAAGCAAATGACGCTTTATTGACTTCCCCAAGACCTGTGCACTCGATATCTAGCTTGAAAGGGAAGGAAAGGGAGATTGAAAAGGCAAAGAAGTAAGTCATACTTGATGATGTGTTGATTAATTCTCTTGTGACATTTCGTTGCTCTATTTGTGGTTCCGGTTGATTCAAAAGTTGTAAATATAATTCCGTCAAAAGCACGGCATATTCTTATCATACTCTCTTACATTTTATAGCATTGAGGAAGTCCTTTTTCGTAGTTTTGATAGAAGTCCGCAACTGAATATACTTTATTTCACCAGAATAACCGCGACAAAAGTGATGGATATTTTTTTCCGAAAGATAAAATGTTTTTTTTTACCAACTTCTAATTCATTTTACCGGCTATTTTAGTATTATGGGACATCGTTAGGTCAAATTTTAATGTTATTTGGGACTGGTAATTAATATTCTTTGATAATACTGGATCTTTTTTTCATTTATTTTGAGAGAGAAAACCGAAAATAATATTTGCGTTAATGTTCGAGGAACTGCACAGCTCGGAGCAGATAATGAAGAGACGCGCGTGAACGATCAGAATTATGATGAAACAAATAGCACTGCGCGCAGATGATAAAGATACGCGCGTAAACAATCATATTTAATTGCGCTTGTAATGTACCTACTTTTATTTCAAGCAAACTACAAATACAGAAACATTTTCTGTCTATTCTAAGTCTATCTTAACAACGAAGCGGCGAGATAACAAAATGAGTAGATAAATGGTTAGTGAAGCGCTCTCAGCTAAACTTCCGATCAAACGAGCGCATAGTATTGAACAAACCAATCATACGATTGCATAGAATCAATCAGCCAATCAGACGAGAGTGTGCTATCATTCAGTCAATCAGATGAACGCATGGTATCTATCCGGCCAATCACGAGAGAGCAAGGTATCTATCCAGCCAATCAGACGAGAGGGTAACTGGCAGAGGAAGCAATACCGCACTGGTTGTTCTTGTTCCTTGACATCATGATGTAGCCCTCCACGCCCCAGGAGTACCCCCAGGAGTTTTTGACCAGCCAGTAGTCCTGACCATTGTAGTTCCCATACCCGATCACAAGGACGCCGTGGTCCAGTTTGGTGCTGCTGCAGTAACTATGGAAACAAACCGGGTTATTGGCACTGAATGATCTAGTGATACATAGACTCCCCCTAAAAGTCACCCATGCTTGTTCTATAGCTGATTCAGACAGCACAATTTAGTCGTATGCGACATACCTACGACATGTCTTAGCCCTGAATTACACATTTCGTAGTCGGGGGTCGTACCGGAGTCGTAGGCTGATTTACACTCTAAGACTCGAGTGATAGAGGTATCTCGTGCAAGTCGCATACTAAATTCAACCTTGCTCATAGGTCTGCTATACCCTAGAGTGTCCCGCGCTGTTTGAGTACAATGAATAATTTGATTCACGTAACATTTATACATTGAGAATATAATTAAATATTTGCAACAAAGAGCAACTAAGTCTAACAAGCTCAAGCACTCGTTCGGCACTATTCATTTAGATTCAAAATGGCGAACGTTCTTATAGCTGACCCACGAGAGCAAGCGGGAAATCAAAAGGTGTAATCATAGAAAAGTAGAAAACTGACCGCGCAGCCTAGAGAAGCCTGGGGACGAGGCTCAAGTTATTGGTACTCACGGGTTATCATATACGCCACTCGAGTAAAACTGCCATTGACTAGCATCCACGGCCACGGAGACTGGGCCTACTGTGGCCACCGCTGACTGGAGCGCCTGCTCACTGCCTTGTGGGATATCCTGGTAACCTGTCAATAAAGAGAATATGACGGAAGTTATGAATCGGGTGAATCATGTGACAAAAGGGTTTGCGCCCTTTTTCAATAGTCCAGTCTCGAATTCCAATGCGCCCGCTTGACAGGCCTAAAAAATACAGTGTGGACCTCGTGAACAGGTAAACTGTTTCCAAATACCAAGCGAGAAGTTTTGCATTGTTATATTCTAAGCTCCGAGAGTGAGTTCCCTAGAATGCGTATGAAATTCGTCAAAGCCAAGGCTTGCCTCCTAATGAACTTATATGCCCTTAGGCCTTCTAGCGGGCATAGTAGCGTTTGTAAATGGACTATCCTTTTTTCTTCTGTATAGCTGACTGGTGGGAACACAGCAGGCTTTGGCTATGAGGGATCTTGGGACAAACAAATACATTCCCTCGTACGCGTGTCCATTTCATATTTCACTCACCAGTAACTCTTGCTCCCACATGGCTTGAGCTGAAGTGGCAGCTTCCCTGTTGACCCAAATACGGGTAACTAGATTCCGTGTCGATGCCTCCATTCGATTCGATGTAGCGGAATGCGTTGTCCATCAATCCACCCTGGCAACCGTTGTTGCCATAGCTACCGGAGCAGTCTATCAGGTTCTGCTCGCTGAGAGAGACAAGACTTCCTGTTTTCCTGAAGTGCTGTCCCTCCACGGATCCGGTGGTACTGAAGGCCCAGCACGATCCACACTGACCTGAGGGGGAGGGGAGAGGCGGATTAGAGATTGGAGGAAGTAGGATGGGCCAAGAAAAATAGGACGATATCTTAGAAGACGGATCCAGCATTGTGGTAGGGGGGAGGGAGGTATGTGTCTGAACATGGGATCGCAGGTGAAGAGGACGCTAACAGGATGATGTCATCAGCTCACCATATGACAATCCACTCCACCCCTCCTCCACCTCTACCTTGATTCTTGACACCAGTGACGTAGCCCTTCTGACTCCAATCCACAGAGCTGGGGATCTTCACGTTGCTAGGCGGCATGTAGGTGGCCCAGCCCCTCTTGGTGCTGTTGTGGTGCGCGCGCACCCCGAGGTAGAAGTATCGGAACTCGTCCTCTGTCAAGTCCCCCAAGTGATTCATAGCCATCTTGTACGAGTGATCCTCAGCGTTATGGCGCTTGATTTTCTGTTAAAAGTTTGAATAGTCATAAGATCCACCGACGCGCTGAATGTGACAAATAACCTAAATAATCTAAAACAAAGTTAAATACTTTATTTACCAAATTTAATAAAAGTACCAAGTGGGAAAAAGCATCCATTTCCATTGGCTGATTTTGGGGAAGCGAATTATATATATATATATATATATATATATATATATATATATATATATATATATATATATATATATATATATATATATATACTTTTTCCCACTTATATATATATAATTCGCTTCCCCAAAATCAGCCAATGGAAATGGATGCTTTTTCCCACTTTGCTAGGATAGATAAACGGCGGCTAACGGGGGCTTTTTAAGTCCAGTGGAAACAGCGTTTCCGCTTAGCCGCGAATACTCATTTTAAAAACAAAAACAAAATAGGCAGTGTATGGGGGGGGGGGGAGGAGGAGGGTGGCGTACCCCCCCCCCCCCCCATAAGCCTCTGGGCTTGCAAGATCGTCATCCGTTGAGCTGATAGCCACCTTCCTTTATACGCACCTCAAGATTCTGTTGCCAAATAGCCATTCTCGTTCTCTCTTCATGCACATCTGAGTAACTCTTCCCGTGATACGACTTCCATGCTACCCACTCGCTATCCTGACCAAAACGCACACTCCATCCCCGCGAGGAGGCGACCAGCACACACAGCACCAAGAAAACCTTCATTTTTGCCTGTTGGTTTGTGATTTGAAGCCAAATGAATGTGGATATTCCAGCAGAGTCGAAAGCCTTAAATACTAGCTAGTCAAAAGTCACATGAGATGCGGAAGATTTGTGCAGAATCTTATGATAGATTCGCCTGTTTTGACAGAATTGTTATTGACATAATATGACCAACATTTTTTCATGAAATCATTGCATTTACTAAGTATAGTCTTGCTTTCGCTTGCCTAAGCTTCCAGTTTTCACATTGGTTTAAGTAACCATTGCCAGGTCGCTGTATTGTCTAGTTTTTCTAGCTTCTTAGGATGTCTGTTTTAGAAAAGAAAATGTAGCAAAATAAACATGAAAACACAAAGTACACCACAACAGTAGTATAATTTGTCAAACAACAAATAACAGATATGGCTTACATATTTTGCAAATTAAGGCATCATTCTATGTGTAACTCACACTTTATGGCGATTAACCACGAAGTTCATGCACATTTGTGGAGATTATATATTTTTTTTTTATAAAGCTTGATGTGAGATTACCATAATTGAAACGTATCATTTTTTACATCATCTGAATTTTGTTTTTATTTGATAATCTGACATCTGACGATTGTTTCAAGCACTGTAACAATGTCGCTATGTTTTAAGGCCAAGTAAAAATAAAAACATGTTTATCGTCCTGATAAGATCAAAAAATAGGAAGCATGCGGCCCTTTTATTTATTTATTTTCTCCTTGGTTTATCAAAGATTTGTACGATTCACGAAGGAAATTTCCGCGATGTTGCGCGGGCGGGGACGATAAACATGACTCTTTTTTTACTTGGCGTTATTCAATATTACATGAGCAGACAATTTAAAAGGCTTGTATTTTATTTCCTAAGTTCAATACAAAAACAAGTGTCACAATTGCTTCTCAAAATCAACCGATGGAAATGGATATTTTCCCGTTTTTTTTTTTTTTTGCCATGATGACAAAATGGCTACTGACAGAGACCTTTTATTATCATCTGGAAAATCTCCAATGAATCATCACGCGTGGTGGAACCAGGTCGATAGGTCGATAAACATGATGTCATTTTTATCGACGTTACGCTTATTGTTTTCTTTCACACACAGGGATACCGTGCGGTGGTACTTACGTAGAAAAGATATGTACTAAAGCAACCCGCCCAGAAGAAAAAAAAAGTTTTATTACTTTTTGAACTGCGAATACTATAGCATTACTAGCGTCAATTAGGTCTATCTCTGATTTATCTATTCCATTTAGCTCAACATTTCTAATCGATATGCGTTTAGTTTTTCGTGTAAACATCAATGCGGTCATGCACTTACAAGCCCTTACCCCACCCCCCACTGGATATCTTGTGTAACTCCTCTATAAAAGCGCACGAATATGAGCGCTGAAGTCACACTTCAGCCAAGCGAACACTGCAAGCTTAACCATGGAAAGGATTCTGATCTTCGCGTTTCTCTTGACGGTTGCCAGCGCGCTGCGTTTTGAGGAGGAGCGGTTGTGGAAATCGTGGAAGCAGGAACACGGAAAGCAGTATTCGGAAGTGGAGGAGCGAGGCAGGAAGGCTGTCTGGTTTCAAAACCTTAAAGTGGGTATTTTAGTTCCTTACGATAATTTTTTCTCCTCGCGGTAACAATATGGATGCTTTCACTTCTGATGATCTCCTCACTATAACAATGTTACTTTCTTTCCTCATGATCAAAGTATTTTTTTCAAAGTATCTTTTCTTCCCACTTTAACAATATGGATGCTTTCACTCCTTACGATCAATTTGTTTTCTCCCAACTGGAATGATATAAATGTTTCATATTAAGTGGAGAGATTTTGATTTAATCCAAATTCGACATTGCCTGCTAGCAGAGGCCTCTTTTCTCTGTATTTCGCTGGGCTGGAGTTCGCGAGGAAAAGATACATCTGCCATGGGTCGAAACTGTTTCTGTTGCGCATGCGTGAGCGTTAATAAGCGACCGACGTGCCAAAACCCGTACCATCGCGCGAAAGCTGTCAATATGCTTTGCATGGGTTTAGTCGGAAATCATGAATCAAACCCCGGTTAGTTCTCCTCTTCGAAAAAAGAAAACAACTGTTCAATTTCAATCACCTAAAACGTCACTAAAAAGATTGAACAACAAACGCAGCAAAGACGAGTTTTGTCTTGTTTGTGGGATTAATTTCAAAACATCTGGGCAGGCGAGTTTCTTCAATGTAAATATCGCACAGTTGGATTCGAAGAAAATGTTACAAAACTTTTTGGTAAACTTAGATCAGCTATTCCCAGAAGAATATGCAAAACCTGTAAACGGAAGATTGACTCGTTTGTCAAAAGAGAGAAAATTCTGAATGAAGATAAGGCATTGAATGGCTTCTTTTATAATTCGTCGCGTGATATTTCTACGGAGGACTCCGTTTCGAATGCGGGCTTATTATCCGGAAGCGGATATACGTTTCATGCATGCGCTAGCCATTGTGGGCTCAAATAGTGGCCAGTAACTAATGAACGGAGCATGCGCTCTGGATCTCGTCCACGATTGTGGACGGCGGTTTGATCAAACGAACTTGCGACCCATGGCAGAGGTATCTTTTCCTCGCGAACTCCAGCCCAGCGAAATACAGAGAAAAGAGGCCTCTGCTAGCAGGGAACATTCGACAATGAAAGCTTCCGGTATCGTAGCCAGTATAAATGCTTACTAAGGCAGGCCAGTACCCAGGGAGGGGGGGGGGGGGGGGGTGCTATAAAGCATAAGCTAGATCACTCTGGTATGTCATTAGTCAGACTGTATTTGTAGCCAAATCCGACAATAAACGTCCCGTGGAGATATTGCAAAGGTATAAAAAACCCTCTTTGTTCAGATTTTTATCCAAAAACTCACTACCTCCTCCCCCTCCCCAAGAAAAATTAGGTCCACTTTTTCGGATTTCGCACCCCTCCCCCCCCCCCAAGAAATATCCTGGGTACGGGCATGCAAGGCACTTACCCACTTATGACTATTGAGAGTTGTAGACTTTGCCACAGGGATCCCGTACAATCACAGAGTCAACACCTATAATTGCAGACACCCTTCGGGAAGCGGGGACGATATCGTCCAACATTTTTTGGCCAGGGCGTAGCGGGCTTCTTGTTAAATGTCGTTTTCTAGCTCGCTCGTTCAACTCCTTATTAGGGAATTACATACTATGGTTGTCAGTCTGCTTCAATGTTTTATGTCTCGATATTTTATCGCCTTTGAGATTTGCAAGTCGAAAAATTACGCATAAACTTACGGGGATTCGTATTAGCTACGTTTTACAGACCGCCATCTTGAAAACGGGGCCTAGTCCCTCACGTTCTAGATTAACACAGGTTTCCCTCTGTTGTTTAGAAAGTTGAGCAGCACAACAGGGCAGGCCACTCCTATACACTCGCCATGAACGAGTTTGCCGACATGTGCGAGGAGGAGTTTCGTAATGTGTACCTAAGGTACCGGTTCAACGCTAGCTCGCCACAGAGAGGTGCTACTTTCATGGCGCCTAACAACTTGGAACTGCCAACAAAGGTGGACTGGAGACAACAAGGTTACGTCACACCCGTCAAAAACCAAGGCAAGTATACTATCGTGTTACATCACGCCCACCAAGTAGGGAGGGGGTGGGATATGCGAAGTAACGTTCGCAAGAAACGAAAACATTTTTTGAGAGGGAGTGGTGAAAACATACATCATCGCACTTGTCAAGAACTATAATCAAACATATCATTATTAATGGTTAAGATTATGGGACATTTAATAGTCCCCCCTCCCCCTAAAGCTCTAACACATACCCTTCTTCCCAATGCCGGTGCAGCTTTTTCTAAGCGTTCAGAACATCCAAGTACTCATCCATCAAATCCCTTCACCCCTCACGTCTCTCTCTCTATTAAGGTCTATGTGGCTCTTGCTCTAGTAGGTCGTCTTAATGCCCGTTTAGTCGCTTAGCGGACCATTTTCTTTTAGGTATCTACTCCTAGCTCTCAGTTGTCGTCAAATTTCGTTCATTTCAGCGGAGCTCCCCTTTGTTAAAATTTCATAGATATTTCTCTCTCACCCCCCCCGCCCCCCCTCCCCCGTGCTGGATCTCCTATAAGACATCGCCTTGGCTTAACCCTTTCCCTCCAATCTCTAAACCGCCTCTCCCCTCCCCCCTCAGGTCAGTGTGGATCGTGCTGGGCCTTCAGTACCACCGGATCCCTTGAAGGACAGCACTTTAGGAAAACCGGAAGTCTTGTCTCCCTCAGTGAGCAGCAACTGGTTGATTGTGACACGACGTGCTATGGTTGTCAAGGGGGCTTTGTCGACAATGCCATTGCATATGTGCAGAGGAACGGAGGGATTGACACAGAGTATAGTTACCCTTACGAAGGGTCACAAAACTACTGCAGATATAACCAGAACGAGATCGGAGCTACTGCTACAGGTAAGACCTAGGGGGGGATTTTTTAAGTTAGAGGAACACAAACGAGGATGAACTGCAGTCTCTTTGTGGTACCAGGGCTGTAGCAGGGGTGGGGCGCTGAGGGCAATGCCTCCCTCCCATTATTTTAAAAAAAAAATGATAAGGAAATGACCAGTAGGAGCGTGACCGTGCCCCCCAATTTTTCCTTAATGTTTCTGTATTGTGTCCCCCAATATTTCGAGGCCTGCTACGGCACTGGGAACTAAGCGTTATACAAATCATAACTATAGGAAAACGATTATCTCGCATCACCACAACAATGACCAAATACTGTTCAGAAGCAATTACTATATACATAAATGATGATACATAAATGATGACCAAATACTGAGCACAATGTGTTTCTCATTGCTTAGGTTATGTGGATATCCCAAGAGGAAACGAATACGCTCTTCAACAAGCGACTGCAACCATCGGCCCAATCTCAATTGCCGTGGACGCGTCACACTTCCAGCTTTACAACGGCGGGGTCTTCGACTACCCGTAAGTACCCGAGGGGCGGAGTGATTTGGGGAAGGGGCGGAGTGATGTGGGGGAGGGGTAACTGCTAGACTATGGCAGGGTCTTCGATATGAAAGCGTAGTGATGATACTCTGTAGGTAACAAGATTTGGCGTTAAATAATTATAACATTTATATTTCAATTATAATTTTTTAAATCTTTTCAAAATTTTCTAACGAAAAACAATATGGTATTTTTTTTTTACCTTTCGTTGGATAAAACACCACCACTTAATGAGACATTCCGAATTATCTTCTCTATACCAGATACTGCAGCAGCACCCAACTGGACCACGCCATCCTTGTGGTCGGGTATGGTAACAACAATGGTCAGGACTACTGGCTGGTCAAGAACTCCTGGGGCACAGGCTGGGGAATGTCTGGTTACATCTTGATGTCCAGGAACAAGGACAACCAATGTGGTATTGCTTCCTCTGCCAGCTACCCGCTCGTCTGATTGGCTGGATAGATACCACGCTCTCGCGTGATTGGCTGGATGGATACGACGCTTGCGCGTGATTGGCTGGATAATACAATGCGATGATATTTTTAAGCCACAAGGTTTACTGATTGGTTCCTTAAGAGGCATAGGTCAGTTAGAAGCCATGAGGTTTTCCGATTTGTTAGTTAGAAGTCAGAACCAATTAGCTTTTCTGATTTGATATGTAAAAGCGTTTATGTTTAAGAGACAATAAAAATATTTTGTTATTCAAGGTGTTTTATAGGAAAATATTATTAATCTTATACTGGCACATAGGCCAACGTATTTCTTCTGTCTCAGAACATATAAACAAATAACACAAGGCATGAAAATTCTCATGAAAATTCTAAAGTTCTAGAAAGTTACACTCATAAAAATTCTCAAAGGAACGGCCCTACTTTATTCAGTTTGTGACGTATACTCGAGCCCAGGCCACTCAAACAAAAGGTTTCATTTGAGTTTGCAATAAATTTTCACTTAAACTCATCGTCTGATAAGTTTGGGTTCAGGTATCGGATAGCTTGGTAACCGCCTAACCAAGCGCACCCGAGGAGCCAGGCCTACGGGCCACAGCTCCCCGCCCCCCAGGGGGATACCCGTCACACCTTTCGGTGGAATATACTTACCTAGTTAGTTGCATGCTATCCTAAGGGTGTGGTGGGAGGGACAAAAAACCCGCGAATCCAGTGTTGAGTCGAGCGAGATTTGCAGAGCTCTGAGAGAGGATGCAAACGTGCCAATGCCTGAATAACCGGGGGCGCCCAAGCCGCAGCAGGGACTAGACCCAGGAGCGCGCGGTCATCCTCGATTTTAACTTATTCTAAATTGCGCTTATGCTTATGTAGCATACATAAAAACAGAAACGGAGTTCCGGTATAAAAAGGGGGCCCTCGCGGGGGGTCTCATTGTCACTCAACCTCCATAGAAGAGCTCCAGGAGAACCTCCATAAAGAAATCAAATCACCGCCATTACCATTGCTTTTTCTAACTACGTCTGCCTACGAGTTTGAGCTTTCACATCCTTCAAAAGGCGGTAATAGGTAAGAAAAACACTTTTCTTGCAATTCTGCTATTTCTCTTTAGCAAAAAGCTAATAATTTTATTTTATTTGTAGTGGCAAAATCGATAAGATTTTCAGAGGGAAACGTGACACGATGCACGGCGTGCCTTGGAGCAAGTAGCCATAAAATAACGTAGAACCGGTAAAGATGACAGATTTATTTCTCTTTGTATCTTTGCATTAGAGTACCAGGAACATCCTACCTTCAATAAATAAGCAAAACGAGACATTTTGAGCATTAAAACTCGCTCGTCTCATCCAGCCATTTTCACATTCCAAACCTCCCATTCGCACAACAAAATCGTACTTTGCGCTTAGCTTTGACAGGGCCCTCGGAGCGGGCGTGATCTTGGTATTGCCAACTCTTTGGCCATAACTGACCGCGGAGCCGCGGCGGCCGGAGGCCGCAGGTCTTTCTTCTTTCCACCGTCGATTTCTGGTATTGCTCGGGCAATACCGGCAATACCGGTTCCGCGGTCCCTGTTTGAATATAAATTTTTGCGTCTATCTAATATTTGATGGACGTGACAACATTCCAAGCTATGTTTTTTGAGATAGATGGCGTTTAAAAAATGTGTCTGAAATAAGAAGCGAAATAAAGTTTCCAAAACAATTCTTGTATCTTAATAACTACTTAAGCTTACCCTCTTAATTAACTACTGCATATTGTGAAATTGCATTCTTGTTATGGCAGAGCAATAAATATTTTATCAAAAAGAAAGAGAACAGCTGTATTATAAACTGTATTTTGACTCATAATTGTCTAGTTTGAATATAATGCATCTGTAAATAACATCATGTTTTTCAAGTACAACTACAACTTAGTCTATATAGGGATTTGATTCTAAATGATATGAGTAAAGTCCATGGAAAATAATGTTGTAGACAGTATCCTGCTAGTTTGAATATTTTGTAATAAAAGATTGACTGATTAAAATTTGAAGTACTTGGTACAAAGTAGATTAAGACCCCCTCTGCTGCTCAATGGGGGGCTTCTATAGCCATTAGCTGGGCAAGGTTTTGAAAAAGAAGCAGAAACACTCTCAGACCCTGGCCTATCCAAGAGGGCATATATGGTCCATCCCACTATATCTGAAACCAAACTTTACCTGGAGTAGAGCAAGCCACCCCATGCTTTTAGATCCACTGGACAGCTGTAGTCACCCACATTGTGCTTAGTATCCAAATACAGATATGTATCAATGTTGATAAAGTATTTTTATTTTGCATTCTATACATGATTTTGATCAGATGTTTAAAGACTATGAGCTAATATTCTATACTATTCACTTGTGTTGTCTACCACTTTTCTAATGTATATCATTTGAAATCGGGCTCCATTTCCATTCTTGAGAAAATAAATAACTTGCTTGTGTAGACAAAAAAAAAACACAGGAAAAAAATTCAAGCTGACATCCTATGACAGGGAGCCAGGATTTGCTGAGAAAGAGGAGTTGAGGATGGCATATATGTTGATATTTTGAAAAATGGCTTAAAATCTGGGGAGTTATTTTGAAAGAATGGAATCACTGCTTTTTGGTGTCCAAGAAGGGTGTATGCACCCCTGTGTTTACCACCTGTATGGCTTGAAAAGTAAAACCAATAATTACTAGCTTTTGATTGGAATACAAAGTCGACGGGGTAAAAGAACTAAACTCTAGAAAACATAAATCATGCAAGATGCATCAAACACACTGATAGTAAGAACCTGCAATGAAAAAGCTGAAAAGGGTATGGGCCGTCAAAGAGCCATATGTAACAAAAAAAATTATTCCCTCCCCCCTTTGTCACTGAGCCAAACCTCCCCTTTAGCGAGAAGCTTGATCCGCCCCTGGGGGTCGTTTCTCAAAAGTCCCGATAAACCCGGAAACCCGGAAAGTCACCCGGCAAGCCCCCGATAAACTTTACGGGTGTTTCCCAAAACGCCCGTTATTGTTGGGCCCGGAAAAAAATCCAGGTAACTCGCCCGGTAACTTACGGGAGCTCAAGAGCTCCCGTTAACTTACCGGGAATTACTTTGAATGCGATAATTGATACCCAAAACGATGTTTTTCCTTAATGTTTTCAGCTGAATTTATAGATCAACTATTCATCTAGAATTGGCCAAGTTGAACTATCCAATTTGGTGCTTTTTTCCGATTAAATCTCGCCATTTTCAAGTTGTGAATTTTCATCACTTGAGTAAACCCAAGAGACCATGATATAAGAGAACGAATCTAATGTTATCTAATGTTCAGTTATCTATGTGTTTTATAAATAATTGAACGGGAAGACGTCGGGGAGACGGTGAATTTGGAGTTCATTCAAGATGCATCGTGCAGACTCTTTTTCTCTGCAATTCGGTGAGATAGAATACCTAGGCATTCTCAGAGTCTATGTTGTATTTTAATACAAGAAGACCTTTATTTTTCTTTGATTTATAACATTTTTAGATGAATGAACTTCAATTTTTCACGCAAATGTTCAGAAATCATGTCACTCAAGAAACCCTTGTCACTAGAATAAGATTTACTTCATTATAAAGACTTGAAATCTTTTATTTGTAATATCGGTGTGAATATAATGGTATTAAGTTCTGGATGTAACTTTTTCATTAAAAGGGAATTGGTAGAGAATTGTGTTTTGTAAACACAGATTTATGATTGATTGTTGTGTTATAATTTGCGAATCAGCAGTGAAAACTTTTACTGGGGAAGTTGATCCCAGAGCCTAAATTCACGCACTTTATGCATTTAAATGTCCCGGAAACGGTTGATTGGCTCCAGCGTACTCTATGGAAGATCATTTTTACAGCGTTCGTAAAAAAAGAAGGTATTTTCGGTCAAAAAGATTTCCAAAACATCCTTTGCCGGATCACATTTCTCAAGATGAGATCGCGCGTAAGATTCATGTTGCTAGGAAACGTGAGCGCTAACCAATCAGAGACGTATCTAAAAATAACTGCTTGTTCTAAAAATAGTTTTTACGGACGTCATCATTGGAACATACCCTAATACGGGGGATTCGTTCTCTTACATCATGGTCTCTTGGTAAACCATATCACTGCCCGGAAGAAGTTGGCCAATCACGGCTTACATCATTTTATGGGATTCCCTACCAGCCAATCAGGTTTCTTTGCTGTCAAATGATTTGACATTTAGCTGTCACCGTGCGCCTAAAAAAATGTAAACAACTTTACGAAGGTATTGGAAAATTGCTACAAAATGAGACTTTATCTGCTTGTTCTTTGTCTTTTTTTCGAAAAGTGCCGATGCCACAGCAGTGTTTGGGGTACCAGTTGTCTACCGACATCGAGAAATCTACGATTTTTATCGATATTCAACAATTATTTAGCCAATCTATTCATTAACTCTGAAAATTATAATTTGCTTATCGGGAACCGTAAACAACCGGGACGCTACCGCAAGCTTTGAGAAACGCTCTTCCTCGCCCGGAAAAGTATCCCGAAGACTCTCCCGGTACCCTAACGGGCCCGGATATTACCGGGAGTTTTGAGAAACGACCCCCTGGTTATAATCAAGCTACTTTATGATAATTAGCAAAATTTGCTTCTGTTGCTCACATGAACAGCTAACATAATAGCACGTGTTTATAGTGTATACTTGAGAATCTTAATAAAATTTGAGCATTAAAGTCAAGAAAGAAAGCCAATTCATAGATGCCAGGTGGCATCAAGGGAGGTCAGGATACTATATTATCCCCAAAAATGTTTGGAGCGGGGGCAACCATACAACACTAACAAACTCTCGTCATCATTTTCTTCCTTCCACTTTCAATGTATTTTTCCCTACACTCTTCACCTAAAGAAGGTTAACAGGTATCTCTCATGGAGCACTGTAAGCAAACAAAAATAATGGAGGGAGGGAAGATGTCAGAAATGTCAATACTCTTTTAACATTACACACCACTGCAGAAAAGAAAATTTTATTTATCTGGGGATTTCTTAATATATTCAGGGGCTAGAGATGGGTATAATTTCTCTGATAAGCACCTGAAATACTCTGATAAGTTTACTAATTTGTTATAATTTTTTTGGTATGTACTTTTAATAAGCTTCAAGGTACAGTATGGTATAAGAAGTACTTGCAAAAAAAGGAGCTCACCATAATTTCAAAATGCTTCATCTCATAGGCTTGCACACAGAGCTTCTACCTGTTCTTTGAAGGTCCAAGGGAGAGGACCCAATTGGATCTTTCTAAACGACAACAGTATTTACAAACAACAACCAGAGAACTATCCCTCGTAATCTAAATCCGCTTCTCTGATCACTTTTCAAATAATTTTCCCTCTCAAACGCTGTTTACAAAACCGCTGATACATTCATTTAGCTAATGATAAGAGCACTAATCTCGAGCGAAAGGTCGAAAGCGAAGAGAGGTAAGTCAACTTTTTGTCGAGTTCAGTGCTGGCCTCCATGTTGTTTTTTTTAGTTGTTCGGCAGCCGGAAGGACTTTTACGCATAAATTCTTACGTATATCGCGATGTAATATTTTGGGTGTCTTGAATAAAGACTGAGTCGAATAGTGAATGGTTCTTTTACTACATTGCTGGTCAACGGTCAGCAAACGACTGACTCGCTAGTTACATGCTTGGTCATAAAATCAACTCAAATCACGCGTTACCAAGGTGACAGTAACAACATTACATTTCTCCCTTCTTTGGAGAAAACCTAACACATATATGGTAGACGTAATTCAAACTAAATTAAAGTATACAATCAAAATGACCTGGGGAAACTAAGTCCTTTAGTCTATCATTAGCTCTAAACATAAAGTTCAAAATCAACAGTTCTAACATAGTTCGTTTGGGAGATGACTACTTGTCGCAAACATAGTCATCTAACTTGTGCGGGCGTGATCGTACGCGTTGCGGGTAACGCCGCGAAGGGGTGACATCTGCCTGGGTAGGTGAATCTTGATCGGGGACATCATCTTGGTCTTCCGCAGGTGCAGGTACCCTCTTGAAGAAGGACGAGTTTCTGGTGACCTTGACACCATCCTCGTCTTGCGCTGTGACCATAGAACCTTTCTTTCCTACGATTCAAGACACCAAAATATTACATTGGCGACGAGCGACGAGGATTCGTATCTACTAACAGTTATTTCCACAGGCGAAATTCAACTAAACTTATGGCGGCAGCCCTACCGACATTTCCAGAATTCGACGTTGCAGAAACCAGCACTCAGGCTGCACGTTGGAAGAAATGGCTGTCCAGATTCAAGAACCTCCTCGTAGCATTGAACGTCACCGACAAGACCAGACAAAGAGCTCTACTGCTGCACTACGCCGGAGAAGCGACGAACGAGATTTTCGATACCCTGGCAGACACAGAAGCTGGAGCAGGCGACGATCCGTTCGAAAAAGCTGTTCAAGCCCTGACAGAATACTTTACTCCTAGACAGAACAGAGAGTTCGAGATCTACAAATTCCGCCAGGCAACCCAAGAACCTGACGAGAGCATCACAGCGTTCCACACACGGCTACGACAGCTGGCAACCTCCTGCGAGTTCAACGATATCGACCGTGAAATCAAAACACAGATCGTACAGAGCTGTACTTCTCATTAGCTCCGGATGAAAGCCCTGGAAAACCCATCGTACTCCCTGACACAGCTCCTAGAGGCAGGCAAAGCCATGGAACTATCTAGATCCCAGGCGGCAAGCATCGAGAAGCAAGAGTCCGTGAATAAAATCGAGAAAGACCGACCGAACCATCGCCAAGGGAGAAAGAATGATGGCCGACGTCGTCGAGACAACGCCCGCAGCCAGCAGTCACGTGACCGGAAGCCAGTGCCTGAAAACCGGAAGTCGAGCGAAAAATGCCGGAATTGTGGTAGAGGATATCCCCACGCTGGTGGAAAAACATCGTGTCCTGCCTATCAAGCAGTTTGCCGAGGATGTGGTAAATCAAATCACTTCGAAGCCGTTTGCCGGTCAAAGAACAAGACCCCAGACAGGAAGTCACGCCGACCTGTAAACAAAATAAGCGACAGCGAGTCCAGCGATGAAGAAGAGGCGTACACGTTCTCACTTAGTACACCCAAGACGAAGGACCAGCCCTTCTTTAAGATAAAAGTGCAAGGAACCCCAGTCACAATAATGGCGGACTCTGGTGCTAGTATTAATGTCCTTGACGAAGAAGACTACCGGAAGTTGCCGAAATGCGCAAAGTTAGAGCAGTCTGGCGTCAAGATATTCGCCTACCAGTCGACAAATCCCCTACAAGTCCTTGGAAAGTTCACCGCGATCACGGAGTCTACCACTAAGAAGATTAGTGCGCGATTCTACGTGGTCAAAGGATCGGGCGGCTCACTGTTAAGCTGGAAAACTTCCCAAGAGCTCAATCTCCTCCAGACGGTGCAGCAAGTAACTGCGAAGACACCCCAAGGCAAGACCAAGGTCAACGAGCTCACAAGCCTCATCGACGAATATGACGACCTGTTCCATGGGCTAGGCAAGCTGAAGAACTATCAGATAAAGCTACACATCGACGAAAACACACCACCTGTTGCACAGCCGCACAGAAGGGTCCCGTTTCACGTTCGCAAGCAGCTAGAGGAACAGCTACAGCGGGACGAAGAGCTTGGCGTGATAGAACGCGTCGAAGGCCCTACACCCTGGGTGTCCCCTATAGTGGTTGCGCCGAAACCAAAGTCCCCAGGCAAGATACGTGTGTGTGTCGACATGCGCCAGGCGAACAAGGCGATCAAGCGCGAACGTCACGTCACGCCGACCATCAAGGAGATGATAGGAGATTTAAACGGAGCGAAGGTTTTCAGCAAGCTTGACCTCAACCAAGGATACAACCAGCTCGAATTGGCGCCCGAGTCGAGATACATCACCACTTTCAGCACCCACATGGGCCTAATGCGCTACAAACGTCTCAACTTCGGAATCTCGAGTGCTGCAGAGATTTTCCAGAATGTAATCCGTGAGACACTGGAAGACATCGATGGTGCGATAAATATCAGTGACGACGTACTCGTATTTGGCAAGACACAGGAGGAGCACGACCGAAATCTGAGGGCAGTCTTCAAACGGCTGAGAGAAAAGGGCCTAACCCTCAACAAAAGCAAGTGCGAGTACGGCAAGGAGAAGCTGGAGTTCTTTGGGTACGTGTTCTCCAAAGACGGCATATCCCCAGACCCCAAGAAAGTCGAAGACGTGGTCAATCTGCAGACACCGTCAACAGCATCAGAAGTACGCAGCCTATTAGGAATGACGAACTACTGCTCAAGGTTCATCCCATCCTCGTCGCCAATGTAATATTTTGGGTGTCTTGAATAAAGACTGAGTCGAATAGTGAATGGTTCTTTTACTACATTGCTGGTCAACGGTCAGCAAACGACTGACTCGCTAGTTACATGCTTGGTCATAAAATCAACTCAAATCACGCGTTACCAAGGTGACAGTAACAACATTACACGCGATATGAAGTACTGCTCTTGAGGATGTTTAGGGGCTCATGTTCGTATGGAAGAGTACAAGCTGGGTCGAAGTCGAAGCGGCCATTTTGTCTTTTTTGGTTGGTCAGCTCGTTTAGGCGCAAAATTTGAAACGCGTTGGAAAGACGACTTTTGGGTGATGCGTGATTAAAAAAACTGGATGTATTGATTGATTTACTCGTTAAATTATATTTTATTTCAATTTCAACAATATTCTTCGAGTTTTAGTTAGTTTTTTTGCGAAAAGTTACGCTCTCCCATTTCTTGCTTCTGACCAGCCATTTTGAATTTTAAAAAAGACGCCATCTTTTGTGGGCGAAGCTAAGCCTTTTATACCGGAACCTCGTGTTTAACATAATATCCTTAGCAGCATTTAACTTTTCTGTAAACCCTACCCATTCAGTAGTATAAAGCGAATGAATTTCGTAATATAAGAATAAATGCGAGACAAATAATAATGATTTGATAATAATTTAGTGCTATGGCGTGAAACTGTCTATAAATATACGAAAAAAATAAAAAGAAAAGGCCATTATAAAACCATTAGATACAAAAAAATAAATACATCAATTTGAACTGGGTTTAAAAGAAAAATAGAGAGGGAACTTAAAGCAGCTTCTTAGTTGTCCCAGTACTGTCGAAGCTGATAAATAGATTACATTCAACTCCCGCATAATTAGGACGGAATGGCAATAGGTCGAGCAAAGTTTTCAAAATTCAGTTATTGCAGGGCTAAGAGGGGGTTGGGCATTGGTGGTAATTACATCCTTATTCATAAAGTACCCCATTTCCCCCCCTGTTCCCATTTTTACAAAAAGGGGGACAGAAACAGCAACCCCCTCCCGACCCCCACAAGAGAACTTAGACTTTGCCACCTCAGCGCGTATTTTAAGCTAATTAGCTAACTAGCGTGGCTATCTTTGTAGGAAGTCTTCAGTGCATCTACTAAACACGCTAAAAGCCAACAGTTCGTGCCACAGGAACCCCACGAGGTCGTCACTGAAGACAATAAGTTCGCCCGGAGTGAGCCTAGGGCTAGAGTAATTATGATAAGCAACTTGACCGGCACCTTGGTATCTGAAAATAGAAACAGATCAAATAATCTCTGTTAGCCGCCGTTTTGTCATTCGAGAAATTATCCATTTCCATCAGCCAATTTGGGGACGAAGGTTTCGCGAGAATTTCGTTTGAATTTGATAAAAGTAGAACTTTTCTCATAATTTGTGTTTTAATTTTGAATAAAAACAATAACAAACGTTTTGCCAACCAGTGCTCTTAATGAAATTTACAACATTGCGTTTTCTTAAATTAAGACATTTTGACTTATTGGCTCACAGTGTGCGAACAATGGCTTAACGAGTCTCTGCCAGCAAAAAAAAAAAAAAAACGAGTACCAACAAAATAAGTGCGAGAATGCACCATTTCCATCGGCCATTTTCCAAGTGGCATACCTGGATATGTTGCTTTATTCCTTTGACAAAAGGAGATACAAGGACGTTTTGGGATGTCACATGAAGCTCACGTTTTAAAAGCCGATGGAAATGGACGCTTCATGTGACTCAAAAGAGACTCACCTGCTAATGCACGAAGAAGGGAAACCCGAGAAATCGGATGTAAAACTTCTCGGTAAATTAAATGGCATTCTACCCGAGAGGGGTCTGGGCCTCTGTTCTTCCGCCAACTCCTTCTCGTCTGAGGGATCCCGCGGGTCCTCGGGAAATGACGGGTCACGAAGGGAAACGTCGAATGTTACTTGACCCGCTGGAATATTGGGGTCTCCCTGGAAACATAAACGATAACATCTTTTTCTGTTACTCTATTTTTTTCGCATTTTTTGCTCTTACCCCCTGCTCAAGGGCTATATATTTCCCACGCATAGTGCTCGCGGCTATTTTAGTTACGTCACGCATTTCTACGTGCCTTCCGCTAGGACGAGCTCAAAGTCGATAGCGCAAAGCATATTGGGGGTTAATTAGCACGGTTCGCAAAGACTCACGGTTATTTTAGTTGCCGTCACGCGGTTTTCCGTAACCTCAAGTAAGACGAGCTCGAGGCCATGTGCGCTGTACGTACCCTACAAAGCAAAGCCACAAAAAGTCAGCTAACAAATCAAAAAACCTTGAAACACGATATTACAAGTCAAAGCCACTCATTGTCAGCACCATAGACACAGAGCCGTAGCAGGCCTCGAAATATGTGGGGGAGGGGGTTAGTCACGTGACTAACCTTGTAAACCCCTGGTTTCACCACGACTGAGGTATTCAATTGACCAGTAGGCAGATTCAGCCGGTAGAACAGAATGGGATCGCTGTGTGAAATAAGAAAAGCGAAAGTAGCTCTTATTAGCTATTGTCATCTACGCGCACTTCTCTTTGTTTCATCGTAATTCTGATTGTTCACGCGCGTCTCTTTATTATCGTTCACGCGGTCTCGCGGTTTTATCAAAATCTTGATTGTTCACCCGCATCTTTATCATCTGCGCGCAGTGCTCTTTGTTCCATCATAATTCTGATTGTTTACGCGCGTCTCTTCATTATCTACGCGCACTGATCTTTGTTTTATCATAATTCTGATTGTTTACGCGCGTCTCTTCATTATCTGCGCGCACTGCTCTTTGTTTTATCATCATTCTGATTGTTCACGTGCGCCTTTTATTTGCACTTGTTTCATCATAATTCTGAATGCTCACGCGCGTCTCTTCATTATCAACGCGTACTGCTTTATTTTATCATATTTCTGATTGTTCACGTGCCTCTCTTCATTATCTACGCGCACTGCTCTGTTTCATCAGATTTCTGATCGTTTACACGCGTCTCTTCATTATCTACGCGCACTACTCTTTGTTTCATCGTAATTCTGATTGTTCATGCGTCTCCTCACTATCTACGCGAACTGCTGTTTCATCATATTTCTGATTGTTCACGTGCGTCTCTTCATTATCCGCTCGCACTGCTCTGTTTCATCAAATTTCTGATTGTTCACGTGCGTCTCTTTATCATCAACGCGCACTGCTCTGTTTCATCATATTTCTGATTGTTTACGCGCGTCTCTTCATTATCTACGCGCACTGCTCTGTTTCATCGTAATTCTGATTGTTCATGCGTCTCCTCACTATCTACGCGAACTGCTGTTATATCATATTTCTGATTGTTCACGTGCGTCTCTTCATTATCCGCTCGCACTGCTCTGTTTCATCATATTTCTGATTGTTCACGTGCGTCTCTTTATCATCAACGCGCACTGCTCTGTTTCATCATATTTCTGATCGTTTACACGCGTCTCTTCATTATCTACGCGCACTACTCTTTGTTTCATCGTAATTCTGATTGTTCATGCGTCTCCTCACTATCTACGCGAACTGCTGTTTCATCATATTTCTGATTGTTCACGTGCGTCTCTTCATTATCCGCTCGCACTGCTCTGTTTCATCATATTTCTGATTGTTCACGTGCGTCTCTTTATCATCAACGCGCACTGCTCTGTTTCATCATATTTCTGATTGTTTACGCGCGTCTCTTCATTATCTACGCGCACTGCTCTGTTTCATCATATTTCTGATTGTTTACGCGCGTCTCTTCATTATCTACGCGCACTGCTCTCTTTCATCATATTTCTGATTGTTTACGCGCGTCTCTTCATTATCTACGCGCACTGCTCTGTTTCATCATATTTCTGATTGTTTACGCGCGTCTCTTCATTATCTACGCGCACTGCTCTCTTTCATCATATTTCTGATTGTTACGCGCGTCTCTTCATTATCTACGCGCACTGCTCTCTTTCATCATAATTCTGATTGTTACGCGCGTCTCTTCATTATCTACGCGCACTGCTCTGTTTCATCATATTTCTGATTGTTTACGCGCGTCTCTTCATTATCTGCGCGCAGTGCTCTTTATTTCTCTTTGTACTGCACTGTACCATCATAATTCTGATGATTTACTTCTTTGTGTTCCATCTAAATTCTAATTGTTTACGCGGGCCTCTTTATTATCTACGCGCACTGCTATGTTTTAACACAATTCTGATTATATCTTTTCTATGCACACTTCTCACTGTTCCTTTATAATTCTGATTGTCCAAGGGCTTTACTATTAAAACTTCTTACTTGACTGCGACTTTTTTGTGTTCTATCACCTGTAAAGCGAGTGCAGTTCTGTGTATTTTAAGAGAGCTAGTTGAACCATGTCAGGCCGCTGAATAAGGATATTCTCATTGTCATACTCGTCTTTCAGCCATTTTTGCAGATAGTTTGCGGTCTGTAAATTGGAGAAACAATAGGGTTAAGTATTGATACAAATTTGAGTACTCGTTGACACATTGCCTTTTCTTACCCCAAACATTTCAGATCGCACGTTGTGGTTCTCAGAGGCATGACAGCGGAACTCTATGGAAGTTGCTCTCCCCTTTTTTGTTGATTTAATCTAAAGAAATTAAAACAACAGTTATATATGTGTTTTTAACATTTTTCTTGTTCATATTTCCAGTAAAATATAAACAAGTTGACACAATAATACCAACAATATAAGCTTCTTATAAGAAAAAAGTTTTTTCTCTAAATTAACATTAAAGAACCCTTGCCACCCACTCCTTAATCTCGGTCTATTTTTCTTCAATAAAAGGAAATAAATTATATGATATCTCGAAATAACCAACTTAAAACAAAGTTTTATACTTTTCATCAATGTCAAGCAAAAACGAAAAAAAAAATCAGCCAAATCAGCCAATGGAAATGGATGCTTTTTCATGCTTGGTATTTCTCTAGGTTGACAAAATGACGGCGGAGAGCTTTAAACAAACTAATAACTTCAAGCTGCTTCAAGTCACTGTTTAATGGCTTTTAATCTAATATACTTGAGTGCAAGGCATAAAGACTGCTATACTCCTGTAGTTTGCGGCTTATAGAGACTATTTTTTAAGCTTACATGAACAGAGGCGAGATGTTCTTTGTCGGCCTCCTCATTCCATCCAGTGAGGCAGTGTGTCCTCAGACTTCCACCATGCAGGCTGAGTGAAAACAGTTCTCTTGGTCTCAGGGGGTGAGTGACTTTTGGGCTGTATGGGGCTCGGTACAAAGTAGCTAACATTCTACCGCTTTCTGCCTGAGCGATAATCATAGTTAAATCAATAAATATATGGACTAAAAGCACAAGAATTTGATGAATGTGGCACAGCATTTGTAAATAGTGAAATAGCTATTTTTTTGGTCTGTCTTGTGTACAGTTTGTTTTCACATGGTAAGCTTTTGTAGGGACATGTTATTATGTGTAATTTCTTAAAATAAAATTCCAAAGACTTTCTCATATTAAAACAAGTAGATGCACACCATATAAGTATATATATATAAGTATAATATATAATATTCCTATTTTAAATTTAGTGGTAACTGGGATGCATTTTGGGACTAGGTCACATTTTTTTACTTACTGTGATGTGAACCAAACCCCCATATCTTGGAATATTGGCCTTCCACAGACCAAGAATACCTCCATACTTATGAATTACTATAGATAAAGATAAAATAGTTCTAGTTAATCATATTATTTATCTTTCAAATCTCTCAAAAGCTACCATCTCCCCCCATCACCCCTTTACAGTTAAACATGACAAACACAGTCTATAACATTTACCTAATAAATTTTTCCCTCCTCCCCTATCTTTCACAGTTCCAAGAAAGAGGGGACCGGATTAATTGTTGTACCATGTACACTTTGGCTGTCTGTTGTACTATGTAGTACACATAACATTTATACCGTGTACACTTTGGCTGTCTGTTGTACCATGTAGTACACATAACATTTATACCGTGTACACTTTGGCTGTCTGTTGTACTATGTAGTACACATAACATTTATACCGTGTACACTTTGGCTGTCTGTTGTACCATGTAGTACACATAACATTTATACCGTGTACACTTTGGCTGTCTGTTGTACTATGTAGTACACATAACATTTATACCGTGTACACTTTGGCTGTCTGCTGTCTGCTCCCCCCTTCCTTACTCTCACCCCTCTTAATAGTTATATGTCACATTAAGGCCAGTATCCAGGGGGGTGCAGGGGTGCAAACGCACCCCCTAATTATGACCAAAGGTCCGCTTTCAGTCCTCAATAGACGTGCTAATTGTAGACAAAACTATAAAGCGTAAGCCACATCACTCTGGTACGTAGCCAAATCCGACAATAAACATTCTGTGGAGATAATGCAAAAGCATCTAAAAAAATCCTTTTGTTCTTTTGGTGGCAGTCGGATTTTTATTAGAGAACTCATTCTCTCCCCCTCCCCTCCCTTGGAAAATTAGGTCCACTGATTTTGCGCCCCCCCCCCCCCCCCAAAAAAAAAAAAAAAAAAAAAGAAAAATCCTGGGTAAGGGCCTGACATTCATAGCATGTAAACTCTCCTGTCTATTGGAAGATGTGGTAAACTTACCTAATGAATAAAGCTCACGAAAACAGCTCACGCCCCAGCCGTCATAAGAACAGATATCAAACCCTAATATGACGTCAGAATAAATTATAAAACTATAACAATAAGCAAATCCGAATATGATCATTTTCAAGTAAAAATATACATGTACAAAGGTATAAATTAGTGAAACCAGGTATTTTCAATGAACATCAGTAGAAAAGCATAAAACGTAGATAAAATACATGCCTCTTTTGCAGATTTCTTGCCAAATTACATCGACGAGGGCAGCCTCGCGAAAGCGGCGACATGTTCTCGAGGCAGCGACCAGGTCTCTAGCGGAAAGAAACTTGAATACGAAGACTAATAGCTCTATGGGCACTGAGAGAACGTCATCCATGGCGGGATAAGTATTTAATCATTATATAACGTAAAGTTTTATGTATAAAAATCTCGGGTATATTTTTAGCTATTTTTATGTCGAACTAAAGGTCAAGACAGGGTAGGAGACTGGGTACTAGAACTCAGTGGGTTACCTGTGTATGCGAAATCCTCCCGTCCCCTCACAGATATACCCACTAAATAGATTGGCCACTAAATAGAGAGACGTTCGAGGCTCTTTTTTCTGACACTTTTTTCGCGATCAGTTGGCTTGCCGAGTCCGATATTTTTTACCATCACATCAAAAAAAAGGTCTGTCGCTAAATTTTTTTGATACTTTGGGCGAATCCCGTTTACCAAATTTTAACGTTCTTCGTATACGTATACTACCATTTACAATTTAATTTTCCTGGTAGAAAGTTACGATGCAGAGCGGGGCGAAGGGTGGGTTTCTGTTTTCCTTGCTCTAACTAAGTTTAAACGCTAATTTCAAAGACAATCCATCGCAAAATGCAACACTTTTTCTCGAACTCTTTGCCAATGGAGGTTTTGTCATAAATGCTCCAGATTTTTCTTGATGCTGTTTTAAAATGATCAAATAAAAACATTCGAATTTCCAAAATAAAAATGTTCCGAATAGATACGTGTGTAGAGGCAATATTGACTTTGCCCTCCCCTGAGAGGATTACGCGTTCGATTACGTCATTCGCTACCAGGTGACTCACATCACTCGCAACAAACAAACAGCGGCCATTTTGAACTTCCGTTTACTGAAATAATTCGCGCCAATTTGAAGTATTCCTTTTTCAAAATGTCGCAACAAGGAGCTGCGTTGCAGACGTACAATAACGAACTCGTAAAGTGTAAGTAATATTCTAAATAAGCACGTATACCTATAATTTATATCCTGCCTATACTTAACTCTAGACTTTGTATAAAAATCAGAACATCAAAATTGTAGTTTAGTCTTTTTAGGGATAACTTAAGCTTTAGTAACTTATTTCTTTGCATTAATATTGTCACTCTGGTCTATCTGATCTAGTAATCGTTTGCAAGATATTTGCAGCTTGGTTCAACGGTTTATCAAACACCAAATGTTTGTTATCTAAAAGCAATGCAAATACTGGCGCATTACAAGATGGAAAAATAGTTTTTACGTCTAAGCAGGCCTGTGTAGCCAGGATTTTAATCGGATAGGGGGTTCGTTTACCCATTTAGCGGACCATTTTTGCTTAGGTAGCTTGTCCTAGCTCGCAGTGGTACTCGATTTTCCTTCATTAGAGCGGACCTTCCTTATGAGTGGGGGGGGGGGGGGGGGCGTCCTCTAAACCTTCCGAACCCCCCCCTTCTTTTTATTTTAACTTCACTTAATGTTTTGTTGTTGTTGGGATTCAAGATTGAGATAAATAAGTAGGGGTTGGAAGTTATTTTATTTTAATAGTTCAATTAAAAATAAATAGACATTTTAAAAAAAATGTAGCTGGCGCTTGGAAAATAGCTGGCAGTTTCAACGGCCGCCAGGCCTGAATTAAACACCTGCGTTTGGAATAGCTGGCAGTTTCGCCAGTCAGCAGGCCTAAGTGAAACCCCTGGATGTCATGGTCTATTTTTTGTTCAATACATGCAGGTGCTCATTCCACGTATGGATCAATTCCCTTTTTAGGTATTGAAGATCTTTGCACCAAGCGAGACGAGCTACAGAAACAAATTCTCTCTGAAGAAGAGGAGAAAAATAAACTTCAGAACGACATAAGAATCTTGACAGAAAGGCTTGCAAAAATCAATGAGAGCTTAGCTAGAAAGATTGCCTCAAGAAACGAATATGACAAGACCATTGCAGAGACAGAGGCTGCTTATATGAAGGTATATATGAAAGATACCATAAATAATCAGGGCTTACGGGATTATGCGATAGCGCATTATTTTACTCTGAGCGCATAATTCACTTATTTCCAAAAAAAATGCATAATGGCACATAATTTGCGAAAAATTGACAAAACGATTGATAAACTATGTTTTTTCTATACCTTGAGATACATGGACTTTTTTTCCAGTAAATATAGTACATTTTTGCAGCAAAAAGCCAACGTTTAAACAGCGCTTTATTGTAAACAAGATTGAACTTCGCAAAACAACCAGGCATTCTATGCTGATAGAAAACGGAAACACAGTGAAATTTATAAAAAAATTACCTCGACTTTATGATATTGGATACAACAATATTTGAGGACCTCTTTGCAAAAATACCTCTATTCTATGGTACGTTTTCTTTCCCCTGAGTCATATCGTGAAATCCAGGTCCCACTGTAACACACGCCATTATTGGAAGAAATGTAACCAATCACAGCTTAGGAAAGAAAACAGCAACTCCTTTTTTTTCGTGGGAAACATCTTTACTTCTTGTGTTTATGCTTTGAACATGGATTCTTTAAAAACAAAGACACCAAATAATTCCAAGAAACGAACAAAGAAATGTGACGTAAAACCTCAAGAGCGGGCAAGACAATATCCTGGAAAGTTTCATGTAACGTTGCCGTGGATCAAAAACACAAATCTGTTCTCGACGTGCATCTTTTAGCAGCAACATACGTTAAGAAAGTAGAAGAATCGTCTTCAATGCATGCTAAACAGCAAACATTGAAATCTTCATTCAAATGTTCAACTGTTGCTCATGAAGAGAAAGTCTGTCACAAGTGGATAAGGGCATGTGTTGCTGCAAATATACCACTTTATAAAACAGAAAATCCTACAATGGGTCAGTTTATTCACTCCGGTGTAATAAATGGAGCCGCAATTTCTGGCACATAAACAATCTGTTGCATTCGGACGCTTGAATTCAAAATTTTACAGAACAGCGCTAAAACGACCCCAAATGTGCTCTAAATATCTTATAAACATGGAAATTATAAGATAGAATTTATTACATTTTTATGGAAGAATACTAGCATAAAGTAGCAACTCCATATGTTCTTTCTTAACAGTCAATGAGTTGGTCGGTTCAAATTACTCATTGACAGAGCTTGGGCTACCTGTGATTTGGTGCATAATTTTCCAAAAATTGGCGCATAATTTTAAGAAAAATAATGCATAATTCCAGAAGCCCTGAATAGTAGTGTTAGGGCTTTGTGTGCTTATGTAATTGTAAGGGGCGCTAGGGGGCGCTTATTTGGAGCAAGGGGCTTATTGGAAGGTTGATGCTAAAAACAAGCATTTATTGAAGTTGTTTAGTATTGAATATATAGAAGGTATCATTGTTTTGACAGTTTAGAAAAAAATTACACTGCCTGCCTGATTTGGAAAAGATTTAGTGACATCCTTTTTTGGGGGGGGTCATACCTCTATTGCCCCACCCCTGCTACGCCCCTGTTGCTTCCTGTAAATTCTTCGGGTAAGGTTGATTATGGAACACAGTTAACAGGAGTTCCCCTTAACATCTTTTGTGATTCTTTTTTTAAATCAAGATATTAGAGAGTTCACAGACGCTGCTACATGTACTGAAGAACGAAACTGCCAAGGACAAAGTACAAACAAGCCGAAGCCAAGGATCTGTTAGGGACAAGCCTCGCGAGCAACCAGTGTAGGATGGAAATACTCTATTTAATTAATAAATATGTACAGCTTTTGTAAATAAAAATACAGTATACTACAAATATGATGTTTGGGGTGTAATGGTATTCTTTCTCATTTCTATTCACTTCTTCCCCCAGTTTTAGCAGACTTCTAATGGTGTTTCTGCTTTTTTTTCTCATTTGCCACTTTGATATCATCTGGGTCGTTTTTCTTCATTTATTCCCCTAGTTATAGCAGATCTGTGAGGGAATTTCTGCATTCCCACTTGCCACTTTGATATCATCTGTGTCTCTTCCCTTTCCATTCACCTCTTCCCCTGGTTTTAGAAGACTTGTATGGGTGTGTCTGGTTTTTCTCACTCTCCACTAGTAAGGGGTGTTTACTCCATCCAAGATGAGTGGGATTAACGTCTCCAGTGCTTTCCATGACCCTTAGCTTGGCTTCTATCGCTTTAATTTTAGACTCATTGCTGTAAAAAAGTAAAATCATTGGATCAAAATCATTGGGATAAAAAATGACAGAAAAGTTATTTATTTGCACAGTAATTTGGTAAAATAATGACAAGCGTACCTTGGAGAGTGGGTAGATGTCTGGGCATTTGGCACTATATTTGTGTGTTTGCTTTTCTGTTTGGAGTGAAAAAGCATAATTTAGAGACAGCTTGGTTGGGGCAGGGGAGTGTATAGAAGTAGACGGGGATTTTCCAATCAATCTCAATTAAATGGTTGATTATGGAACTTTTTTTTTTCAAAAGAACAAAATCTAGCTTTAAATCAATGATCAAGTTTGAGAAGTTTGATCAATAAATATTTGATCTGAATACAGGGTTCAAAATAACTTTTTTTAAATTGCTAGATTTTGCCGGCTTTCTGGATTTTGGTTGCGAAAAAAAGCCTGCATCCCCAAATTATGAAAGGGAATTACAGAAAAAAAAAGAGCTGGCAAAGACCAGAAAAGTTTCATCACTGCATCTGTAGTCTTAACCTGTGGTTCATCTGCTGATGATTTGTGATGGTGCGCCCAGTCCACCACTAGAGCTCTAGACAGCACTATTTTCTTATTCAAGCCCCGAAGAGCTTTCCTTGCATCCTAAACATTGGATAACAAGTATTTATATCAGAGATTTGAGCAGATTTTCTGCAGATATAACTGTGAGTCTTATAGATTTCAGCCTTATCTCAGTAATACAAGATCATATCAAGTCAAAATCATCTGATGTTAAGTTTTAATTGAATCTAAATATTTCCCTATATTCAAAGCTCAAAAGCATGCTATTATTTCCTTTAATATTTTCCCTGTAAGTTTGCACTTAAAAGTATTACATATTCCCTTGAACCAGACAAGGTTCGGAAGCATGTGGTAAGCAAACTACCCTATTATTACTGTGGTCCAAGTTTGAATCTCAGCTCTGAACTGAGTGACTTTTCTGGGTTATGGTATGGATTTGAATTTGGTGTTGTATAGTTAGTGGGTTGGAGTTGTTACTCCTATGTGTCCAGTTTTTCAGATGGAATAAAAATCAGAGGTCCAGTCTGCTAAACGCTCCACTCGCGTTGTAAAGGGGACGTTAACGAACCTTTGTCCTATTTGTAAGAGAAGGGCCCCCTGTACCATGGCCTAGCTACTTTCTCTGAATCTGCTGATCTTCTTTTTCCTCACTCTCTGTGAGACTATTTCATGTAAATATTCATATAAAGTTATTCAAGGGAGCTCACCCCTTACTTTTTTGTACAGTACATGTACAACTGATGCTACCTAACCTACTTTCAAATCATCAGTCTGCCTTGTGGAACTCTTAATAAAGACTAGTAATTTGTTGCTTACATATTTTTTGTACATATTCATTACTCTGGTTCAAGAACATTCCTAGTTGGATATTTTGAAAACAATTTTCGTGATTTACCTCTTTTTTCTTGAACTCTACAAAGCAATATCCCCTCGGCTCTCCTCTGTTTGGACCATTTCCATGGAATAGAAACTGAAAATGCTCTATCTCGCCAAACTGCTGCAGTATTTTCAGTATGTTGAATCTGTGGGAAATAAGAACAAAATTGTGATTAAAACAGGAATAAATCCCAATGTCTATACGTGGTAAATTCTAAATACACTGCTACTGTTCCAAAAGTTTCTTAATTAGTATAAGAAAGTCCACGAAATATTTCCATTAAAATATAGTAGAACCTTATATAATAATATGGCCAAACCCACTATAAAACATATAGAAATTGTTTAAACTCAAATATTTTCTCTAATTATAAGCTTAATAAAGAAAAAAAATACAGTAATGATATTTGAATGACAACTCACTCGGATAAACGTTTGTCAAGGTTTCCTATCCATAATTTTCGCTCGCTGAATGCATCGTCAATTTCCGGGGCAGCCAAAGGAACACCCGATGTTCCCTAGGTTAATAATATACGAGTTAATAGTAAAAAAGATGAAAAACAATGCTAAAATAGAACGTAAAACTGAGATAGCCCACCTCGGCCGCCATGTTGAAAGCAATAATACCACAATGGGAGAGCTTGCTGACCGGATTGCCGTCTCACAAACAGGGTAACCACAACAGGATAAAATTGAGGGCTAAGCTTGAGCTTGGTATTTTCACAAATCATGTTCTGTTAGTAAATCCATTACGAGTTTTTTCGCGAAGCCCTAATAAAGCCCTGTAACGACATGTAACGTAAAGCTATGGGCTTTATTCAGGATTCGTGGTGGATTCGTGTGTGTTAGTCATGCTCTGGCTATTATGACCCCGGTGTCATGTATATCAATACTGTGATATCCGGGGCACGTGGGGAAGACTGATTGCATAACAAAATCACTAATAACAAATCACTAACTGAACACAGCAATATTGTTACATCTTTCCTTTTCCTTAATGCTTATGTACGAAAGTCCTGTAAGTGTAAAAATGGACCCGGTGTATAGTCCTGTAGCCAAGCCGGGGGTAACGGCACGCTGGGATCTCCTTGGTTCATTCGGTGCCGGTGCTAGACTATTGGGCTGGGTAGCAATGGGGTCCTCTTCCTCGTCATCTGCCACAGGTGCTTGGTCTGGGATGGTTTCCATGGTTGGCGCCTCAGTCGTGCCTGTACCTATCACCTGCCGCCGGTTTCTCCGGTAGGTACCATCTCCCACTTTCACCTCGTAGCTCCCCGGCCCAGCTTGCCCTACACATGTGCCTGCACTCCAGGTCTTCTCCCCTGGGAGTCTCTTGCTCACCGATTCTCCAACTCCGATTGGTGGTAGAGGCCTAGCGTGCTGGTCATAGTAGTGTCGCTGTCGTTCCTTAGCCCCGATCAGCCGACGAGTCTCTTCTTCTGTCGAATGCCGCGGCTGCAGTAGCGAGCCCGCCACTGGAAGGAGAGTCTTGCATCGACGGCCCATCAGCCTTTGCGCCGGGCTGGTTCCAATTCCTGCTGTCGGAGTGTTTCGCCAGTCAAGAAAAGCCTGGAACTCGGATACCCCGGATGCTTTGCACTTCTTAAAGAGCCGCTTGACTGTCTCTACGGCATTTTCCGCCTTACCATTGGATTGAGCATATGTTGGGGGATGAGGTCTTATGCTCGAACGCCCATGTCTTCGCAAATACTGCAAACTCAGCTTCACTGAACTGAGGCCCATTATCTGTGACTAGACATTCGGGAATCTCAAATCTTGCGAAGATAGCTTTCAAATCTTTGATAACTGCCCTTGAAGTTACTGCGCCAATGCGAGCCACCTCAATATAATTGCTGTAGTAGTCACTGACCACTAACAACAACCTTCCGTCCAAACTACACAGGTCAGCCGCAACCTTAGACCATGGCCGCGCCACGAACTCGTGCGGCCTCATCGGCTCTTTTTCTTGACTCTTGCTATGCGTTAGGCAGATATCGCATTTAGCCACGTACTCTTTGATCTCGGTGGCCGTCCGAGGCCAATACAGGGTATCCATGGCCCTGCGTATGTAACCATCTATACCAATATGCGATGCATGTGTTTTCTCGATCAGGTCTCTCCTTAAGACCGTGTGCACCACCAGCTGTTACCCTTTGAAGATCAGCTCATCTTGAATGGTTAGCTCATTACATCAAAGTACGCATGAACACATTCCGGGGCATCTCGTCTCGTCTCAGGACACCCGCGAAGGAGACTTCTCTTAGGACATGCTGCACCGGATCATAAGCCGCTGCATGTTCAGTTGCTGCCATCGCTCCGCCATGACTGCAAGTCCTCTGATCGGCCTCCTCTAGCTCACTTGTAAATTCGCATACGTTAACCTCTGGAAGATATGCGCGGCTTGGGGTGTCATCGGGAAACATGTCTTTCCCTCGTTTATACTATACTTGTAGGCTGTATTTCTGCAGGCGCATAAGCATACGTTGCATTCGCTTTGGAGCGGACGCTAAAGGCTTCACGAACATGGGTTCCAGGGGCTTGTGGTCGGTCTCGACGTTGACATTGTGCCGCCCATACACGTAGGCGTCAAACCGATCGCACGCAAAGACAATTGCTAGTAGCTCTTTCTCGATCTGTGCGTATCGGGTCTCCGCTGAGGTTAAGGCTCGGGAGGCATATGCGACCGGCTGGCCGTTTTGCATCCACGTTGCTCTTAAACCTGTCTCAGATGCATCGCATTGAAGAGTAACCCCGTCCTCCAAGCTGTTGTATCGCAACACTTGTGTCCTCGTGATGACTGCCTTTAGGTTCTCCATCGCGGTCTGCTAAGGGCTATCCCACACACAGTCAGCCTCTTTCTGCGTCAAGTCCCTCAAGGGCTTCGTCAGGTCTGACAGGTGCGGGAGGAACTTGGCTGGATATTGTGCTAGACCCAACAGCCCTGTACTGCTGCCTTGTCGATAGGGGTAGGAATCTCTGTGATTGCTCAGACTTTGTCGGGATCGACTCTCAGACCTTTGTCCGACGCGACATGCCCTATGAACAGCACTTCCCGTTTCCTCAACTTTATCTTGTCTGGATTCAACCGGACGTTTCGCTCGTCTCATCGGTGCAGGAATGCTGCCAGGTTCCTGTATGATCGCGTGACGCTTCCTCGAAGCTGTCTCCATACCCTACGGCAATTAAATCATCTGCCACCACCTCGATTCCTGTCAGGCCCTCTATCAGCTCGTGCATTTGGCGCTGGAATACCTCGGGCGCCGAGGAAATTCCAAACGGCATCCGCTTCCACCGGTAGCGCCCGAAATGGTCTGAAAGGTGGTCAGGTACGAAGACTGTTCGTGCAGACGGACATGCCAAAATCCGTTGCGAACATCCAAAACCGTAAAGACCTTTGCCCCATGCAGGCGCGTAACTACATCTTCAATAGTTGGCATTTGATAGTTCTCTCAGTATAACGCGATTGGCATCCTTCGGATCTAAGCACACTCTCAGTCTCCCATTTTTCTTTGGTGCCGCCACTAGGGAGCTGATCTATTCTGTGGGTTCTGTTACAGGCGTAATCACTTCTCGGCTAACATAAGGTCATCCAGTGTCTCTTTAAGCTTTGGTCTTAGTGCATCGGCGATCTCCAACTTCTCGTCTCCAGAAGCTTCCTTGTACACCTTTAGAGGTGCCACATTGCATTGCGCTCCCGTGCCGGGCTGGCTCCCGTGCCGGGCTGGAAGCGTATGAAACTGCCAGACTCTAGCTTCACTGTGACTAGCTGAGAGTCATCTAACTTCACCGTTCATATTTCGTCGGCCTGGTACATCTCTTCTTCTCATCTCTTCTTGCGCAGTCCACATTTCCGGCACTCCTTGCCGAAAGCTGGGCACGATTCACGATTTTCCGCGTGCCTGTTGTTACAATTACTACATTCCTTTCGTTGTTGTTGTTTTCTTGAGCTTGATTGAGTCTCCACCATTCTGTTTATCTCCGTTTCGGTCGCCGCGTCTCCCACTACTTTAATTTGGGCGATCATGCTCTCCGAAGCCCTGCATATTTCATCGGTCCGGGCAAGGGTATGCTTCGATTCTCGCAACAGGCGTTCTCGCACTGTGGAGTCTTTGATCCCGGAGATCAGTCGATCTCTCAAAATCTCCTCTGGCGTTATCGGGTCGAATTCGCAACCGACTGCGAGTTTCCTAGAGGGGTTCTGAACTGATCGTACGACTCTCCGGGCTCTTGTACCCACCGATTGAACCGATAACGCTCGAATATTCGCAATATTTGCCAAATTTCTTCAAGACTGGCTGTGAGCAGCTTTACGGCCTCTGATTTATCGCTTAATTCCGTCGCCAGGGAATAGCTCCTCCATGCAAGCAATAATTTTTTCCATCTGTCTGATGCCTGTGCGTCGTGGATTTCAAGCGGATTCGGCAGTGAAAATCCAAATAACGAGGCCATCGTGTAGCGCAAGTCCGTTCACCGGCTGCCACCATGTAACGAAAAGTTATTCAGAGTTTCTATGGGCTTTATTCAGGTTATTAACATAAATTGACCCCGGTGTCATATATCCGGGGCACGTCGAGAAGCAGTGACTCATTGCATAACAAAATCACTAATAACAAATCACTGACTGAACATAACAATATTGTTACAAGACCTATTAGAATACCAGGGATAAATTTTACACTCCAGGGGATAAGACTAAAGGCCCTGTCACACACGTAGACTTTTAGGCTGCAACTTGTCTCGCAAAAAATTGTTGTAGATCGGACGCGCCCTGTCACACGTGAAGTTTTTCCCACGACTTGAAACAATTTGTTGCAGAAAGAAGAAGAGCGTTCTACTTTTTGTGCGACTTTGAGAATTGCAAAACAAGTTGCAAAGGGGGTGGCACACGCAAGCAAAAAATACGCGTGCGACCTGCAACAATTTTTTAGCGAGACAGTTCGCAAGAGAAAAAGCGTACGTGTGACAGGTATGGGGCGCCCCCGATTCTCTGCACGGCTCCTACGCAGTTAGACCAGGCCCCACCCTTTTGAGTTCATAATCGCTTGTCTGTTTTAACCCATTGACTCCTGGCTATTTTTTAAGCAGAATTTACAAAAAACAGACTGAAAACCGACAACTACCCCCTATTTTGAATTTTATACAGCCCGTCAAAGTCAAACACCGCTGCACCTAGTAATCCCTTGTCGCTGTGCTGATGCGAGCACAAGTTGATGGTTACTTGTATTCTTCATCAAGAATACAGCTATAAGAATATTGGGAGAGTGTCCTAGGACATCATAAAGTCTATTGGGGCATAATTGAGTGCTGTGCTTATGGATATTTGCAAGCAAAGATGGATTCATGGTGACTTTTTCTTGTTTGGCTTTGCCTTGATGAGAAAATAATTTTCTAATGAATCACCACAGCTCTCCTAAATGCTTTCTTTTCTGAAACCAAATTTATTCCAAAATCGTTTACACTGCTGTTCTGGGTCTGTATGACCTGGAATTGATTTGTTTGGCTTCGGGGTGAAAAGACCATATGACTTGGGGGAGAGGAGTGTTGACTGGCCCTCCCCTCGTGAATTTCCCCTGGATATCCCAGAATGCTTTGCAATCCGTAATGGCATCCAAGTGGTTTTACATCAAAGAGTGGACATTTTGAGGCCATGGAAATGAACCTGGAGGATCAGAAAAAAGGTACCTATTTGTGTCTTGAGATTTGTTTGCTGATCTCTCTCCCTTGTGGGTATTTTGAGCGTTTTGTTAAGAGGGGTGATACTGCTGTTCTTTTCTTTTTCGATTTGAAATTTGTCAAAGAACCTGTGCTATAATTTGGCTTACGAGTAGTTGCTATTACCTTGGTTCGATGCATATCTTTAACACCATTTATCCCTTAGACTGATGCTTGGGTATCTTCATCTTGTTGTGTTTATTTTGCATTTATGAATTTTGGGGGTTATGGGTGCTTCAAAAACCCGGTACAGACCGGTTGAGGGGTCAATGTTTTAACTTCCTCAAGGAGTTGAAGGGTTATATGCGCCATTCTTATAACGATGAACGTAACACAAGTTAGTGTCAGACTTGGTAAGCCAGCAGGGGTAAGTAGCCAGGGTCCACCCCTCTCATACCACAGGGGCAAGTAGTCAGGGTCCACCCCTCTCATACCACAGGGGTAAGTAGCCAGGGCCCACCCCTCACAGGGGTAAGTAGCCAGGTCCACCCCTCTCAAAGCAATAGGGCAAGTAGCCAGGGTCCACCCCTCTCTTACTACTGGGGCAAATAGCAAGGGTCCACCCCTCTCATACCACAGGGGTAAGTATTCAGGGTCCACCCCTCTCATACCACAGGGGCAAGTAGCCAGGTCCACCCCTCTCATACTACAGGGGTGAGTAGCCAGGTCCACCCCTCTCATAGCAATAGGGAAAGTAGCCAGGGTCCACACCTCCCACACAGCAGCAACAGGAAGCACATGAAAGGCCCTGACTCGCGAGGACAGTGATCCCGTTCGTTTCGTTTTTTATTTAATTTTTACAAAAACGTCCCTCATTGTGGTGATAATATTTACAAAATCTATCAAAATCTCAGTTATCTTAAATAATCATTTACAAAATTTAATATAGCTAACTATATGTGATTTGGGTTTTTGGTGCGGACAAAGATGTGAAAAACTTCATCCAGTCACCCTGGTTCTCCGTTACATCGCAACATCCCAATTCCAAGCTCTGTGGTTTGTTCGGCGATTCTGCGTAGCCAATCATGACCGCCTAAGCTAACGCTCGAAAACGGCAACGAAACTACGTAAAACATACCATTTTAGGCTTGTGTTCACTTACTTCCCTGATTCCACCTACACAGACAACCGAAGTTTTCTACAGCTTGTCTGTAGTTGTATTTTCTTGTTGCCATGCCAAAGCCTATGGGACTAAAACAAGTCACTAAAAGTGACTGGCTAGCAGAATCGTAAAATGGAACTTTGGCTTTGTGGTATAGCGGGGATATATGTAGTCTGACAAAACAGACAGACTCGGGGCAAGTCTTTATGAAGAACCATTTTTTTTTCTTTCTTTCGTGCGTCCCACAGTTCTCTACAAGACTCTCAGAACTGGCCCTGGCAGCTCATCATTTCCCGCGAGGTCTGGGAAGTGAAGATGGCTTTAATTTGCTCGGGGTACTGCTACCATTGCCAGAACTCATGCCATTGGCCTAAGGAGAAGCATACGCAAAGTCAGTTATATGTCAATAGAATAACTCTTGCCATTTGGGCTTAAGAGAAGCGTACACCGAGACAATTATAGGCCATTAGAAGAGCTCGTGCCATTGCCATTTTTACATTATATTTCAAAGCGTCGGGGTTGGGTGATCGTTAGAGTAATATTCTTCGTAAAAGAATTACTCTAAACGGGCTCGTATCATGAAAAGCTT
Source organism: Nematostella vectensis (assembly GCF_932526225.1). NCBI lineage: Eukaryota > Metazoa > Cnidaria > Anthozoa > Actiniaria > Edwardsiidae > Nematostella > Nematostella vectensis. The sequence continues at coordinate 5,109,983 of NC_064046.1, forward strand.
ACCCGATGAAAAGACCATACTTTCTAGATAATGCGTGTTACGAAAACAAGATGACAACAATTTATACCTCCATGACTTTGGCCTACCTTAAGCTGTCCGCCGTCCGCATTGTCCGTTTTCCTAGTGGCCTGTCCAAGTTCGACGGCCCGGACACGTTGTGCAAAGTTGAGACTACAAACAGTCTCGCCGACATTCTTCTCCACAGGAGCCACTTGCACCACCATTAAAGTCTTGGAGTCGCCGCCTGGCACGAAACAAAGGAAAGACTGCATTAGTAATGTATAACAATAACGCCGGGTATACTCATATGCAAGGTTGAAAACCTTCGAACAGTGACCTGAAGCTCTTTAACTTCGGCCAAAAAGAATTTAACAATAGCCAATGATCAGCGAGTATAGCTTACAATGCGACGCGCGCTACCGTGCCCACCTTGGAAATTTTAGAAGAGGAGGGTATGAGAAGCCTACTATTAAACGATCATTAACCTGCCCTGCTGATAAAGTTCGTCTCAATCAAAACGGTGATTTTTGCAAACTCATTGGCTAAGTTCGGTGTAGTCACGGAAGCGCGTGTCGCAATAAGGCTAACCATGCCGCCATGTTACGCTTCCACGTATTACTGAGTCACACAAATCATCCATTTCATCGGCTCATACAAACGAGTAACCGAGTAATTTTCAAATTAAATGTTAAAAACGTATTAGACTTCATTCGGGGATTTCTATTTTTTTTCTATTTTTAGTTTTCTTAATAAACAAAGAAACCGTTGTATTTTCAATTGTAAACAAAAAAAAATTACGACAGGTCTAGATGACTCAAAGCTTTTGTGAGCTATAGGCCGCAAGCTATGCACTTCCAAAGCTGTGTGTTCTCACCAAGTGATTCCTGTAACAGATACGTCAGCTTGGAGTTTCTATACGGGACATGCGCACTCTTGTTCTTCAAGTTATGGATGACGTCACCGAGCGAGGAGAGTGACTTGTTAATGTTCTGCGCTTCCTTCATCCGGGCACCCTCGGAACCGCTTTTGGACACACGCTCACTTCCTGCTAGATCCACAAGGTTCAGCTTGCCTGTAGAAGAAAAACAGCCAACACTCGTCAGCCACGTGCTTATCACGTGCATGCTTGAGGTAATCAATGCCAACTCGCCCCAGTCCTGCTCTCAAATAAGATAACGTGCGTGCCTTGGGAGCCTGGTGCCTACATGCAGTTTTCTTGAATAAAAAGCTTGTCGTGTATATTTTTGTGGGAATACTCACCAATAGTCCTCGCTCCGGTAGTTCTGTTCACACCTATTACGGTAGCGCACAACAGCGCGTGTGAGCGCGAGGAGTGTTCGTTCATATCGGTAAATGCTGTTGCCCGGTTCTGCTTTCCAAGCTGGAAAATCTGCAAAAATTCCGCAAAAATTCAATTCAAATTTCATTTCAGAAGCAAACTAAATCAATTTGAATTACTATGAAGATCAATCCATCCCACAATATAAACGAACTTCAATTTACTAGATAAAAATATCATATGAATCAAATATTTCCCAAAATGATTTAGAACTTAGAAAAGATACTCCCTAAGTAGATTGCTCTTATAACGGGAGGGACAGTCAGGGCTGATCTATAGCCTGCGAAGGTGTCTGGGCACCTTCCAGGTAAGAATTGTTCTTGGAAAAACCGATAACTAAAGGCCAGTATATTGGCCTGCAACTGCTGGTAAGTCCGGGAGTTTCTTCTAGAGCTTCTGATATTCATGTTGGGTGTCAGATCGTCTGATGTTTTTAAATGTTTTAATAAAACCAAACAGCAGCATTACAAAGTCTTTGAAGAGACCTTGTCAGATACACCTTGTTACTGTTTTCATTCGAAATTGGAAGACTGGCTATTCAAAGAAATTTTAAGAAAACAATCTAAAAACACAGTTTAATACGTTATTTACCAACTTCGATCGAAAATATTGCAATAGCTTTCTCAAAACAGCCGATGGAAATGGATGCTTTCACACACTTGTTATTTTTGCTAGGAGACAAAATGGCGGCTGGCAGAGCGTTGCTTTGCTCACCTCGTTGACTTCATCTAAGTTGGTGACCTCGACCTCGCTTAGCCCAGGCACGTACAGCCCCTCCTTGCCTTGCTTGATGTCCAGCTTGGCTGACGGGTCAGAGCTCAGGAGATCTCGAAGCATCTCGTTATAGATCTCCATCACACTGACCGTGACTTGGTAATCCCAGTCCACTCCGCGGTCAGCGGTTTCCGTGAAAAGGTGCTGTAAGGCGCGCTGGTTGATGCCGGGGTTGGAGACGGGGCCCTGAGAAGAGGATGCACACGTTTTAGGACATGGGGATTGCACTTCCCAAAAGACATTCAAGTCCCAGCGTTTTACACGGGTCCCTTGTCGGGTTTCCTGTAGTTTGCAACAATTGTGATGTCACAGGAAATCTCGTCCCAGACCCCTAGCTTTGTCTCGGCTCATTACCACCACAGGAAACCCGGTATGTACGAGGCTGCTCCATTATTCGGTTGTAATAGAAGAACTCACCTCCATGGTAAATGTTTTGCCGCTGCCCGTTTGACCGTAGGCAAAGATGCACACATTATAGCCATCTACACACGAGATAACGAGAGGTTTGACCTCTTCGAACACCTGAAAGAAGGATTAATCAAAGATTAAAGATTAAGAAACTTGGACATTTCTAACGATTACTGTAAATAAACGTTATTCATTTGAAACAATGGTTCTCGCCTTCTTTGTAGCCAAGGTCGGTCAGAAAACGCATGTATATTAGTGACACGGGATTGAACAAGAATCTCTGGAGGCGCTAAACTCAAGCCGAAATAAACACAGAAACCGCTTCGGTCTTACCTCAAAGAATGAAAAAAAAAATCAATGAAAATAAGCCCTTTCTTACATGGAAAGCTTCTGGCTGAACCGTTATCGTTAAATAATATGTTTTTGCGGTTGCTACTTTGCCGCCAAAAAGCTGAGAGTTTGCCGCCCAAAAGACGGATGACTTCGTAGTGCCAGTCGCTTATTCCCAATAATGTTCTTATTTACTACAGATAAGGCGGTAGCAATTGTTTCACTGGGGGCGAACGTGTAAATTAAAAATGTTCCACATTCAGCGTAGATTTTGGAGGCCGTCTGCACTAGGTATATGCCACGTAATGTTCTTACCTCTACTTGCGTTGATTGCGGCTGAAATACTCTATCCATCTCGAAGGGCTTTAGCGCACCTCTCGAGAACACGTTCAAGATTGCATCATCGTCGTCATCGAAGGAGATCACGTTCTCTGCAGGCTTTCCCGCGCCGTCCTCACGGATGACAGGACGCACTCGGCAGTACACCCGGATATTTCCCTTGAGCTCTATCAGCTCGTTCAGGTATTTCTTGCGCAGAGCCATCTCCTTCTTGTACTTGTCCACGAGGATTTTGTTGCGACTGTCTATCCCTTCCACACGCTTCAATAGCTAGAATTTGGGAAACCATCAGTAGTATAACGGGGATAAAATGTTGATATTTTCGTGGTGGTGGAGGTTAATAAAAAGACTGTAAACACTAAAAACAAAAAATTGGAGACTTAAGAAAGATTGTCACCCCTAAATATCAAATTTGCTAAGACAAACTTGAACGTGAATGCTTACTTGTTTCTCGATGTCCTTTATGGCGGGCTTGACAGCAGTACCCATCTTCAAGCTCTCGATCTTCAAGTCCTTATACTGTCGCTTCACCTGTTCTACCGCCTTCATGAGCACCTTCGCCTGCAGCCTTGTGCTCTCAAGCTTTGTCTTCATCACTCGCGAGCCCTTGGCAGCTCTCTCTCGCTCGTCCTCTACTCTCTGTTGGGCTTCTGCTTCTAGTTGCTCTCTTTCTCGCCTCGCTTTACGCTGAGAGTGTTCGAGCTCCCTTTGTAAATCGTGTACCTGTGAGCAAAAGTTCGGGTTAAAAAGATGTTGGAGAAGGCTTTGCATAAGACTACTCTGCCAATCCCTTGTTCATAAAGTCATTGAATGTGCTTGAAGTCACAAGTCTTTCGGCTAGTCTCGTTTAATAAAAAGACTTGTAACATAAAGACAAAAAAACATTTTATCGACCCATCAACAACAAGTCTTAACCTCCAGGCCTTTTTGTGATGACTGTACATACCCACATACTCTATAACTAGACCCCTTTAGAACACTAGATTCAAACAAGGCCTGAATTTTCAAAATGACTGGAATAGGAGCTAGACCTGTTAGAAAACAGCGAGTTTGCACCAATGCACTACAAAAAGCCAATCACGCCACCATTTTATGCTGCTGCAGAATACATAAGCATCAGACTTCATTCTTGGAAGCTTTATTGCAAAAAGACCGTTGTATTTATTTAAAAATAAATTTTAAAATGGTTGATAGAGGTTGATCGACATTCTTATAGAAAACGCTTACCTCTTTTTTAAGTACGTCTAGTCCTTCGTCCCGCTGACGAATAGAGTCTTCAAGTTTGTGTGCTTGCTTAAGGGATTCCTTGAGTTTGTGACACTCAGACATGAGCTTTTGCTCCTTCAACTGGGCTTCACTTGCAGATGCATTAGCCGATTTCACCTCGGACTGAATAGCTGAAATCTGATAAGAAAAGGCATTCAGAGATAAGGGAGCCTGGGACAAGCTTGGTCACGCTTGGCATATTTCAAACTACAGTGAAAGCTCTCTTAGCGACCACTCTCTTAAGCGACCAGCTCCGATAGCAACCACAATTTTTAGTTCCCAAGGGTGGTCGCTTACTGTATGAACAATGACATGAGCAAAACATCAAAGTCAGAAACAGATGAAAATAAACTTAAGACATTATCTCCACTGTAGCGAACATAGTTTATTATAGGAGTTTATAGTGTATAGGTCCACGTCCTAATATGACTGTGAAAGTCTTAATTTGGAAGAAATGTTTCTTTTGTATCAAACAAAAAGCATGCCCACGTGCCTCTTTTGAATTTTCAATCTAATTTCATTTTTTTCAATCATCGTCCAGGTTGTGGGTACAAACAGAAAGGTTTAATATGTACTTCATGCCTCACAAGCACAGCCACTATGACAGTTTGTGAAGTTAGCCAATAAGGATTCGAGAAACATGCTGATCAACATAAACTTCAAGCCAACCAGAAAAGCAATAAATGCCTAAGTGCACATCAGAGCACGAGAGAATTCTTCTAAAAGTGCATGGCAAACAAACTGCGATTCTCGCGTACGAATAGGCTACATTTCTTAAAATTCAGTCTAATAGCAATGGCAGAGCATGTCCCACTATATCAGCATGTATAGAAGCATTTAATAAATGCTAAATAAAGGGACAGACTGTACCTTTGCATTGAGTTCTGTTCTTGTCCTTCCCAAGAGATTCTCCAACTCTTTGTTTTGTTTGATCATTTCTTCCAGCTGACGCTGAGTCTCTTCTGACACCACAGAGACTGTTCGCACCTGTAGACCAGAAATAAGTATCATCCAAGTTCATCCTTACATATATAATATTCTCAAGGGATTTCCTAGAAGTTTATGAGGCAAACAGGTGCGTGTATTCCACACAATGTGCGTGGAGTTTGAGTGTATGAATCTAATTACTTAACAAAATGTTAAGTTCCCTGCAGGCTGTACTTTATAGTGTGATGTTGGCAGCAGTAACAAACAGAAGCTGGTGTATCATTCAGGTGTGTCATCAGAGCTGGCCCAAAATATGAAGGAAGGAGGGCTGAAAACATTTTTCAGAGACAAAATTTTGGGACTAATATGACATAAGGGGTTCCGTTTGTGCTACTCTGTGAAAATGATTATTTACCTTAGGGGGAGTTGAAGCAAGGTTTGTATATTTGGTTTCAGTATCTCGTAGCTTCTTCTTCAGTTCCATAAAGTCTCCCTCCATCTTTGCATGTGCTGTCTTGTTGGCCTTTGTGATTGTCGTAACCTCCTGCTCAAGCGACTCAACTTTTTGTTTGAGTTCAGCATTTTCTTGCTCTAATTGATCAACTTTTGGGCTGTTATCATTGTCATTTACAACATCCTGGAAATAAACAACAAGAAATTTTCACAAACGTTTGGTCACCTGAATTGTACAGTAGAGTAAGAACTGTGTATATCTAATCATTGCGAAAGAATTAGGGGTGTCAATACAAATCAAACAATATAAATCTGGGATATCAAGAAGGCACTCTTTTTCTCTTCCCCCCTCCCCCTGCCCTGCGCATTTTTCTTTTTCTCCCTTCCCCCCTCCCTTGCGCGGGGCATAATCCAAGATGACAATCATGACATGCAAACTCTGAGTTTTCAGAGGGTTTTCTTGCTGTAAAAAAACCTAAAGGTAAAAGCCTAAAGGTAGGCTACACCCACTATGTCTGTGCCAAATTATGCATGTGTTAGTAAGTCATGATTTTTAAACCAAGATTTTACTAGTTTGACAAGGAAAATGTGAGACTCTGAAGCTAGTTATACATTTTCAAACTATACTTTTCCCTATCTCCTTAGTTGTAATTAGTGTGTTGGAGAGATCCCAAAAACTTTTAAAATAATAATTGCACAAAACTATAAATCTATAACCAAAGACTAAAATTATGAAACACATACCATGTCCCCATTTTGAAGTTTTACATTTTGAACCTGCAGTTTCCTGTTCTGAGACTCCAAGTCTGACATTTCCCATTTGAGTTTTTCAACAGCTTCACTGTTTTCTTGTTTGACTGTTTCTAACTCTGACTGGGTAGATAGCCATGTCTCATAAATTCTGCTTTTCTCGGAGTGGAGTTCATTTATAGAATCTACTAGTTTACGTATGCTTGACCCTTTTGCATTAGGCATCGCTGCTGATATATTTTCTCCTTTTATTCTCGCCTCTAGCTCTGATATCTTGCTCTCCTGTTCTTCAATCATTTCCTCCAGGTTATGGATAAGTTCAGCTTTCATTTGAAGCTGGGACTCTTGGGTTTTCTTCATTATCTTGATCTGTGATTTTTTGCTGTGTTCAGACTTCTGGAGTTTTGATCTGTAGTTAGCTGCCTTGTCTGAAAGTGCCTTCAAGAAAAGATTAAACAAATCTTACAGAATCATCTACTGTAAGCGTAAAATTATTCATTATTTTCAATAAAAGAACATGGTTGCTTTTTTACTACAGCTCTATGAAAGCTGCAAAAACAAATACTTGGGAGAAAGTCTATTTTTATATATTTTTATATATTTTTTAATAATAGCATGGCACAAGCATTATTGCGTAAATGGTGAGAATTACCTTTAATTTGATAAGCAGTTCCTCTCTTTGCTTTTCCTTTTGCTGTATCTCAACCTGGAGGGCATGAACTTCGACCAAAGAAGCTATCAAACAATTGAAAAACATCCCATGAAAAAGAAATAAGTTTGTATGTGTGCTAATACAAACAAACACTTCAAACAAACACTTCATTATGTGTACATCTGGGAGAGACATGTACCGTATTTATATATAGCTATGAATACTCTAAGAATGTCTTTAAACCTGTGTTGTGCCAAGGGTAATGCATTAATGAGAAAATCTCAGTGATAACCATGGGTCAGTACGCAGCTCTTACAAGCTGCAATTTGATTGGGCAAATGAACAATATCCGCACCTCGACACAAAGAACGAGAAGAATAGAGACAAAAGAACTCCTTTGTAGAGCAAAGATAATAGGAGACAAAGCAGCTGCGTACTTACTCAAAACTATAAGATGTTAAGAGGAATGTAACCAAGAAGGCTGAGGTTTTGCAAACCTACGTGGTTTACATGGCATTTAGGGTAGCGGCACGTAGATTCACATTGAGGAACCTTATCTAAAATATGTGTATTTGGTCACATTATTTTTTGATGGCTTTCATCATTGCTACTGTACCTTTTCCCGTTAGATCCTGGTCAGCCTCTGGCTCGTCATCTGTGTTTGACAGGCTGCCCTCAGAGTCGTCTGAGAAATGTTAGAAAAAACATAATACCTTTAAAATCACAAAAAAATTGTAACCAGTTTGGCTGTGTGCTGTAACCCCCTGAGTCTCCAATGAAGCCATCCTTAGTGTCCATCCCATAAACGGCTGATCAAATTGAGCTGAAATGCTGTATAGTCCTAACGGAGGGTACAAAATGCAGGTTGCAGGTCAGATGTAGGTCGAGTACAAAATGCAGGTCGGGCGATTTTACTGTTTTTTTTTTTCTTTCTCTATTTCATTCATTGTCTATGGCTCAAGTGACCCGTTAAAATATTGAATACTCAGATTCTTGTTTACTAAAGCAATCATGTGACTGTGGTCATCATATGAATATCTCGCCAGCGATTCACTGAACATCAACCAAACTTGTAATTAAGTAATTAATAAGATGGACAGGTTAAAAAAAGTTATACAGTAGGTGATGACATCACAGATCACGTGACTGCGGGAATAATATGAATATCTTGCCAGAAATTTGCTGCGCATCAACCAAACTTGGGTCAAGTAATAACACATCTGAATTCAGGCAACTACAGTATTTTTCTAATAATGTTTGGCAAAACTGGTTGGAATAAGTATATCGTGTCAAGGTGTTTCTCTCTCTCTCTTTGTTACTCTTGAAGTTACCATGGCAAAACAAAGGAACAACTCTCACGCAATCAGCTATGAAACTATGTACGTGAGCGATCAACACATTCCATGTTAAATATTATGTGATCGGATGTTTATTTATTATTGTCATGATTCTCACCATCAAATCCAAGCTGTTTCTTCCAGAGTTCGTCTCTTGAAGGGGACGGAGTAGCGGTCATGGTGGGAGTAAACTGCATAGGCGTCTTGAACGATAATCCCTAACCATACAAGCAGAAACTGTCGTGAGAGAGAAATCACCAAAGACAACGACAAAACATATAATTGACAAATACTACTTAGTGGTAACCACTATTAAAGATCGATACTCTACAATAAGGTGCTGAATATTACAAATACAAGTCCAAACATGTTTAAAAGTCACGATTATTAAAAGGAAATCTACCTACCTTTCTGGACGACATTTTGGAATCAAGAAACCTTTAACTTATATACCATGTATCAACTTTTTCTGCTGGAAAAAGACCTTATTTAAACCGAATTGTATCTGTTTATAGACCGATTGCTGTACGTAAACAACCTGGGTCTCTCTACCGGGGCATTTTACTAAAAGACCGATTCCCTTGATACATTCCACGGCTTCTCGAACATTTCAAAATTTGAATTGACTTCCGAAGCGCGTCGCGCATTTCTATATAAGGAAAGAGCCAATCCGCGCGCAGAAAATCGATCGTTGCTCTGGATATTCGAACACAAATATTAAACCGGAAGTGGAAAAAAGTGTTTTGTTTTTGGATTCGATGATTAGGGTGCATCATACTTATTTTCAGGTTACATGGGGCTATATCTGAATATAAATCGTATTAGGTATTGGCTTGTACCCCTGTGCCCTGTGGGAATAAAATTTACGCTTGGTGCGCATGTGATATAACCGCATTTTTTAGTTCTGTTTTAATGCATTTCCAGACATTGTCACACAAAGCGGAAAATGAAAATGAAGGAATTTTGAAAAACAATTAAGATAATTCTGACAATAAAAATATCACATAACGTGTTACAAAGAGAGTGGTATTACAGAGGGGTGGCCACCGTTTATATCGATCGGTTATACTCGGGTAACCTGTGGTTAGACGATTGACAGATACAGCAGCTTACTATTACTACAACAGCTTTCTATTCCACAAACACTAAAAAACGCTAGAAATAAAGAGATTGAATGCTAGAGAACGTATGCCTCTAAAGCAGTCTGTAAACATACTTTATAATGTAACATACCCAGATTGTGATACTGTTACAAATTGTTGGTTCGGAAAAGAAATAAAATGCTATATAGGAAATCGTGATTTGTTGTTGTTGAGGTACGAACCTTTGTTACAATCTTGTATCTGTCAAATTCATCATAGAAATTGTAGTCTATTTATTATAACTTCGCACATAAGCCACCACCAGGAAAACCAGTGTTAGCTTGGAAAATAAATTTAAAATTGTTTACATATACCTCCTTAGTCTCTTTTTCATGCAATTCCTCATCCTGGCATATCTCTCGCTGTAAACTTTCTTCCAGTAGCTTCTTAAGAGCTTTAATTTGCTGTTCATTCAACTCAGAATACTTTGCGTCCATTAATAATGCCATAATCAAGGCTGTATTTGCAGTGTTCGTGTGAAAAACGGGTGCTTGATTGTTTTAGTGTGTTCAGTACTGACTAAACTCTATCACATATTATTAATAATGCAAGAATTTCAAGCTTGAAAGCGATGAACCGTGTTACACAGAAATAGTGTAACAAAAAAAGCAATTGACTCAGGAAGAAGAAAAAGATGTTTTTTTTATAACCATCCTTTTTGCCCATCCATCGCCCTCTAATAATAAAATACCTTTTATATTATTATCCATGTTTTATAATTGAGGTTTGTGGCCGGAAAGAAAATACGTAATACATCACATGGCATAGTTTTCTTTTATTCGCGATAATAATTTGAGGCTATATTATAGTGACTATTGTTTTAGTTCTCGCAGAGTATTTTTATGTATCGATCGTTAGAGGCCCCGAGTAGAACATACAGTAGGAAACCTAGTCTCCCTTGAAGCGCATCCTACCGTAACGGGTCCAGAACGACAGCGAGGGAGGCTAGAAAGGAACCAAACTATTTTGCGAGGAATTTCAAGGGGCTCACATGTGAACAGGCCTAAGGCAATTGTAATGAGAGCACAGCTAGGAAGGTACTTTGATATCAATGGAGAATGGATAACTCTGACATCATGAGATGTTCATAATTATTTCTGAAAAATCCCCCTCATCAAGCTCAGCCAGTTTTTCCGGTTCATCAAACTCGATTATTCTACCTTCCCTCATTACCATAACCCTGTCGCTAGCCATGATTGTGCCTAGTCGATGCGCAATCGTGATGACCGTGCACTCCTGGAGCTGAGTCCGTACCGTCTCTTCCATGATTGCACTGACGTCATCATCGAAGGCCTCGTCTATGATGACTACTCTATTGTTTTGTAGAAGAGCTCTAGCGAGACAAAGAAGCTGTTTCTCCCTAGTACTTAGCTCAATCTTGTGCTCGCTCACACGAAACCCTAGACCATCAGGGAGTCTTTCCACGCGTTCTCGTAACTGCACAATCTCCAGGACTCTCCACAGTTCGTCATCCACTAAGGATCCTATAGGATCAAGATTAAAACGCAAAGTTCCAGGGAAGATAGATGGATTTTGTGGGACTACAGATAGATGCTTTCGTAGCTCTTGTAAATAAAGACACTTGATGTCATGGCCATCTATAGATATCTCTCCCTCAGGCGGCGGCATTTGGAAAAGAGCAGCGACGAGAGAGGATTTACCCGCTCCGGCCTTTCCTACAATACTTATTCTCTCTCTAGGTTTCACCTCGAAGTAAAGATTATGTAAAGCCTTAGGTCCTACTTTTTGATAACTAAGGGATAGATTCTTGCAGGTGATGGCGCCTTCTACCGGCCATGATAGAGGAGGGCTGGAGCCAAGATTATACCCGCGCTCGGGCTCAATGTCTCCAAAGTGCATCATACGCTTAGGTGACATCATCAGGTGATGCGTTTCCGTGGTATCTTGCCCAGTGCGCTGGGAATGGTCCATGAGTTGGATGGCGTAGAGAAGGGACAAGCCACAAAGTACTATGAGGAGAAGGGACATTATTGTCATTTGAGAAAATAGAGTTTCTCCGATACGTTTCTCCTTACCATGATGGCGTATGTATTACCTGATGGCGTATGTATTACCATGATGGCGTATGTATTACCTGGTGGCGTATGTATTACCTGGTGGCGTATGTATTACCTGGTGGCGTATGTATTACCTGATGGCGTATGTATTACCTGATGGCGTATGTATTACCTGATGGCGTATGTATTACCATGATGGCGTATGTATTACCTGGTGGCGTATGTATTACCTGATGGCGTACGTATTACCTGATGGCGTACGTATTACCTGGTGGCGTATGTATTACCTGGTGGCGTATGTATTACCTGATGGCGTATGTATTACCATGATGGCGTATGTATTACGTGATGGCGTATGTATTACCTGGTGGCGTATGTATTACCTGGTGGCGTATGTATTACCTGATGGCGTATGTATTACCTGATGGCGTATGTATTACCTGATGGCGTATGTATTACCATGATGGCGTATGTATTACCTGGTGGCGTATGTATTACCTGATGGCGTATGTATTACCTGATGGCGTATGTATTACGTGATGGCGTATGTATTACCTGATGGCGTATGTATTACCTGATGGCGTACGTATTACCTGGTGGCGTATGTATTACCTGATGGCGTATGTATTACCTGGTGGCGTATGTATTACCATGATGGCGTATGTATTACCTGGTGGCGTATGTATTACCTGGTGGCGTATGTATTACCTGGTGGCGTATGTATTACCTGGTGGCGTATGTATTACCTGGTGGCGTATGTATTATCTGATGGCGTATGTATTACGTGATGGCGTATGTATTACCTGATGGCGTACGTATTACCTGGTGGCGTATGTATTACCTGATGGCGTATGTATTACCTGGTGGCGTACGTATTACCTGATGGCGTATGTATTACCTGATGGCGTACGTATTACCTGATGGCGTATGTATTACCTGATGGCGTATGTATTACCTGATGGCATATGTATTACCATGATGGCGTATGTATTACCTGATGGCGTATGTATTACCTGATGGCGTATGTATTACCTGATGGCGTATGTATTACCTGGTGGCGTACGTATTACCTGGTGGCGTACGTATTACCTGATGGCGTATGTATTACCTGATGGCGTATGTATTACCTGATGGCGTATGTATTACGTGATGGCGTATGTATTACCTGGTGGCGTATGTATTACCTGGTGGCGTATGTATTACCTGATGGCGTATGTATTACCTGATGGCGTATGTATTACCTGGTGGCGTATGTATTACCTGGTGGCGTATGTATTACCTGGTGGCGTATGTATTACCTGATGGCGTATGTATTACCTGATGGCGTATGTATTACCTGATGGCGTATGTATTACCTGATGGCGTATGTATTACCTGATGGCGTATGTATTACGTGATGGCGTATGTATTACCTGATGGCGTATGTATTACCTGATGGCGTATGTATTACCTGATGGCGTATGTATTACCTGATGGCGTATGTATTACGTGATGGCGTATGTATTACCTGATGGCGTATGTATTACCTGATGGCGTATGTATTACCTGGTGGCGTATGTATTACCTGGTGGCGTATGTATTACCTGATGGCGTATGTATTACCTGATGGCGTATGTATTACCTGATGGCGTATGTATTACCTGATGGCGTATGTATTACCTGATGGCGTATGTATTACGTGATGGCGTATGTATTACCTGATGGCGTATGTATTACCTGATGGCGTACGTATTACCTGATGGCGTATGTATTACCTGATGGCGTATGTATTACCTGGTGGCGTATGTATTACCTGGTGGCGTATGTATTACCTGATGGCGTATGTATTACCTGATGGCGTATGTATTACCTGGTGGCGTATGTATTACCTGGTGGCGTATGTATTACCTGGTGGCGTATGTATTACCTGGTGGCGTATGTATTACCTGGTGGCGTATGTATTACCTGGTGGCGTATGTATTACCTGATGGCGTATGTATTACCTGACGGCGTATGTATTACCTGACGGCGTATGTATTACCTGATGGCGTATGTATTACCTGATGGCGTACGTATTACCTAGTGGCGTACGTATTACCTGGTGGCGTACGTATTACCTGATGGCGTACGTATTACCTGGTGGCGTATGTATTACCTGGTGGCGTATGTATTACCTGGTGGCGTATGTATTACCTGGTGGCGTATGTATTACCTGATGGCGTATGTATTACGTGATGGCGTATGTATTACCTGGTGGCGTATGTATTACCTGGTGGCGTATGTATTACCTGGTGGCGTATGTATTACCTGGTGGCGTATGTATTACGTGATGGCGTATGTATTACGTGATGGCGTATGTATTACCTGATGGCGTATGTATTACCTGGTGGCGTATGTATTACCTGATGGCGTATGTATTACCTGATGGCGTATGTATTACCTGATGGCGTATGTATTACCTGATGGCGTACGTATTACCTGATGGCGTACGTATTACCTGATGGCGTACGTATTACCTGATGGCGTACGTATTACCTGATTTCGTGGATACCAGCACGGAGGCAATAGCTACGATAGCAATGAAGAGTGCGCAGCAAATGTCAAGACGAAGAGAAAGCCAACGCAAACCAGCGAATAGCATGATACGCGGGCGAACCTGACTATCAAGATACCTAGTGTGGCAAAACAATTACAAAGGTTAGAGGATAGGTGCGTTAACTTTGCAAATCAGGCCTGTTAGGGGGGTGCATACTTTTAGTTGTTCCTTTGAAATGAGTATGAAATCCGAAAATGCGGCTTCTATAGTCTCCCGCGCAGCCGTTTTTTGTGTCACGCAACGCCCCCGTCCTCACTTAGACTACGGTTTCTATTGGATTCAGAATATATTTTGACTTGTAATGGGGATCCTTAAGAACGCACCTCCCCCCCCTCCCCCATGCTTTCCCCGTTTGGTTTCAGTTTGTTTGTTTTATCCAAACTTTACAAATTAGCAATTGTAACGCACTTTATGCACAGGGTCTGTAAGAGGTTGCAAATTACCGTGATTAGCGCGGCCCATCTTTCTCAGCTTACCTATAGAACGATTTTGAAAAGTACTCCTGTGACCTATAAGCTCGTATGCTGATCAGCCCCCGTGCCGTCTCCACGAGATGAGAGTTCACGGGAGTACGCAAAGATGACTCAAGACTTCTTAAGTCTCGGAAGGATCGCTGAGCAAATCTCTTGAGGAGCACAACCACCACGAGGAGAGGGACGGCAGCTAAGGTGACCCAGTAATTAACAGCTACACAGAGAATGATGACCGCTGACTGGGATAAGATGCCATGCAGGCTCTTGGTAAGAGATGCTGGGAGGGCTTCGTCAGTTATAGCTACATCCCTTGAAAATCTAAACTCAAGGGAAAGTTTTGGTTAACTGTCATTTCGGGATACCTGGCACGCACGTTTAGGCATTCGCACTTCCCAGGAGCTTATCCAATCCAACAGACACACATATCATTAAGGGTGTTGGGACCTACCTGAAAGTTCAACCTTTTGTCACTTTTGTAAATCATAATCGTACTCTTACCCTGTACATGGTCCATCCCACGGAACTGTGGCTGCCACCACAATTAGTTTTTATATTCATTTGATTTCCAATTTGGAGGTACGTCCTGCATGGGCCTCGTGTCCGTTAGTGATTTGATTTTTAGGAACGTGCGCGATCATCCGGGAACTTTACACTTTTAGGCAGGAAAATTAATTGGCGGGAAAACAATTTACGCTCGCGCGACATTTTTAGCTACTTGATTTTCTTTGTATACCATGAGCTGTTTTTTTTAACTTAAAACTACACTTACCTTTTAAGTATGCTTTCAGAAGTGTTCGTGTCAAAGAACAGTAAAGGTGCCTTTAGTAACGCGACTACCATCTTCTCGTGGGTGACCTTCGAGGCGCGTGATAATAAGGACTGTTCTCCGACAAAACACACGAAGGCAATAACCAGCGCTCCGCCAAGCAAACCTGCCAGCACGTGAACATACATGAGGTCTCGCTGACGAGGATAAGTCATGCCTGTCCAATAGGCCAGCCACCAGTCACAGATCGCGAGCAAACTTTGTCCAGATAGTACCAGTAACAAAAGGATTGCCAGGAAAAAAGGGTTCCCACCATTGCGCAGGTATCTCAAGTAGATCCCACCTGACAGGTGAATGGATTTATTCTCCTCAGTGGAATCATCAAGTGTCCGAGGTTGACCACTCTGAGATGGCTCTGGCGCCTTTTTTGGAACGTCACTTAACAGAATTGAATGTTTCAACTCTGTAAACGACCCCTGATTGGCTATTCGGCCGTCTTCTAACATAACCACGTGATCAGCTTTCTTTAGATAATCAGAGTGTCGTGTGACCAGTATACGCAAGCTGCTGCTAAGGAAACCACAGACACATTTGCTCATGAAGTGCGTCGATGTGCTGTCACTGATAGCACAAAAAGGTTCATCAAACAGGTAGATATCTGACATCCGGTAAGCTGCGCGTGCTAAGCTGACGCGAGACTGTTGACCAATAGACAGAGAGACTCCTCCGCTTCCACCAATTGTGGTCAAATCGCCTACAAAGGATAATTTAATAACTGAATAAATGGAACGCAAATGATTTAACACAGAAGGTTTGAACAAGATGAGCGTTTGTGTTTTACTTTTTTGCAATTTTACAAGCTTGTACACTTTTGTTCACTGAGTTCTCATCGTGTATAAACTCTTATTTTCGGGATTACTCTGAAGGTACCACATGATATCTTAGAAAAATGACGACAAGTATGACTTACAGGAACTTGTCCTTACCGTTAGGAAGTGCCACTATATCATCTGATAGTGCACATGCGTTGATCACGCTCCAATATCTCGTCTCATCGTATGGGGCCCCAAACAGCACATTATCACGTAGGGTCCCAGCATACACCCAGGGCACTTGTGGGACATAAACCGTCTCCCCCTGAACCACGGCCTCTCCGGAAATCAGGGACATCTCGTTTAGGATTGCTAGTAATAAAGAGGATTTCCCGCTCCCACATGGTCCAGTAATACCAATTAGACGGGATCCCTTGAGCTTGAGCGTGATGTCGGATAACACGGATTTAGCTAATGAGCCATAACACGCGTTTTTCATCACTACCTTTGGCTTAAAGCGATTTTTATCAAGTGTCGCCTGAAGTGGGACGCACAGCTTTCTCCGTTCTTCTTTTTCTTCTAGACTTTTAAAACTGATCAACTTAACGTCCGTGGATGAAGTCTTTTCAAGTTGAAAAGCCGGGTTTATGAAGTATTCAACTTTATCGCTTGATTTTGTTGTTGCGGCGTCTCTGTTTAGCTGTAACGCGCCTTGAAATTCCTCGGACTCTAAAAACATCTGTAGTTTTTGCGCTGCTACGAGAGTTTCAGTAAATATTGACGCAAAGCTAGATGTGTTTGCTGTGGTAATGTTCAGAGACGAATAGAGTGCAACAGTCGCGAAGACATTCGCAGCGACTAGTTCATTCCCTAATATGGCGTACGCCGGGAAGATGACGAGTGAGACCAGGGGACTGGAGCAGATGCTTGTCACGTGATTGTAGCACGTCAGCAAAAACCTGAGTCGAATGTACCGTAGTTCTCGTCTGGTGACAAACACGCGAATATAATAAAAATCAAGTCGAAATATTAATAAGGATAAATATACATTAAAGGGGCAATATCAACAGTTTATTTCCGGTAGAACAGTTTACTTCCGGTAGAATACATAACAATCTGCGATGATTTTTTAAGTAACGGAAATAGCGAAAAATATTTCAAAATTGAAAAAGCAGTCTATTGGAAGTTCCTTTGAGGGTGTGACTGATAATTTAGAGCGGATGGCCTGTTAAATAGCGCAGATTTTAATAGATTCTTTTGTCTCTTGTCGGTTGAGGTTTATGACAATGCCTTTTTAGCCGACTATCGTTTCATGGCCATCTGTCATACCTTCGTAGGTCACTGATGAGGCTCATGAGAGGTGATTCCCACGCCAACATTTTAACGGATCGTATCCCAGTGACGACCTGTCGCACAGTCGCGACACGGTTAGCGGAATACTCGGCGACACGTCTACTGAGTGTAGAGGCCACCTTGCGAGAGATCCCTGCGACCGATAACAAAACAATAAGCGAAAACTACAGAAAATGATGATATTTGAAATAATAGGCTATATGCACTATGAAATGACGTGACGTTTTGGTGACAAACTCAAAAATAACAACAGCAAAAAAAAATCATTCAACACTAACGAATCAACCTGAAATTTTCCATATCAGAGAGGGCTTATTTTCATTGAAAGACTTTTGGCCACAATAGTCACGTGATTTCAAGTCACGTGACTTGAAATCACGTGACGGGCGGTTATATCAATTGTTGTAAAAAAATCGGCTTGATCTGAGAAGTTGTTGGAGGATTCGACACTATTGTTGAGGTATCTAGAAACAAGAGAAGACAGCTACCTTTCAAGTCGCAAAAGAAGAGAACGATAGTGGAAATTATACTTATAGCCAATTCCAGTAATCACAATCATAATTTTCAGTAGTAACTTGTACTGCTACAAGGGCACCTTAAATGTAATATTGCTCACCTTGCGATATTAAAAGCACCACGAACAACCCACTACCCACAAGGCTTAGCCAGCCGACATATTGCCATGACAACGCAGTCACGATGACAAGGTGAACAGGGACCATAATGCACCACGTGACGTGCCTGCACGCCCGCTCGATTGTCTTACATTCCATTGACCTGTACCCAGGTGTAACGTCATGGTGATAGCTGCTACTCAAGCGTAATATCTAAATAAATAAAGCCAGCATGAGAAGATACTTGCACTACAAATCACGTGACTGGCAAACTCGCGCCAAAATAGACACAGAAATGGCTACAAGCATCACGCGAAGAAAAATCTTTTAACGAAAAAAGCCCACTCTGCAACAGAATCTAGCTGGCTGATTCGAAAGCAATAAGTTGCTTTTGTTATTGTTATTTTGCCGCCAAAAGCTGGAGCTCGCGCGAGTGTTTGACACCCAAAAGGTCACGTGATTTCTGACCGCAATTCGCCTATTAACTACAAATAAAGTGATTAATTTTTTGTTTTATTCGATTTTAAAAATTAGATATACAATCTACTTCAACCTAACGCTCACCTTTCTGTAGATGAGCCCCATCAGAGCTATTTTGACCTTGACCCCGACACTGTACCCATCATACACCGCAAGCTGCCGAAAGACAGCCATAGCGAACGCAATGGCGCCCAGTCCCCCGGCGTATAGATACGAGACGGTGCGAGATGAATGGTGTTCTGTAGCCAGAAGTGCGAGAAGCACGGGCAGTAGGCTGGAGCAAATCATCACGACAACGGCGTAAAAGAGTTGAGTGGTGAACTGAACGGCAAAACACTGAGGAAAATATATATATATATATATATATATATATAAAATGATGGTTGAAGGCTTTCATAGAAAGTGCTCAATACTCGAAAGTAGAGCGGTGTATAGTGTTAGTTTGAGAAAAATACAAACTACATAGGTTTCCCTACAGGTCTGTTTCGTGGTTGCCCACTCATCAGGGGATTTAAAAATTAAAGGAAAATCCCAGGAAAATCCCCTGATGAGTGGGCAACCACGAAACAGACCTGTAGGGAAACCTATGTAGTTTGTATTTTTCTCAAACTAACACTATATATATATATATATATATATATATAATGGAAAAATCGAGGATCCATATGTTTTCGTACGTACGGCCTAAGAGTTTATTATGTACAGCGTTTTTAGAGAGTTTTTCACCTTAGCGGGCCACGGGGTGTATGGCCCGCTAATCAACCAATGAGAGTGCGCGTAGCAACCGTAAACTCACTTTGTAATACCTCACTTTGTAGTAAATTTTGATGAATTTTGTAGTAATTTTTGATGAACTTCGTAGTAAATTTTGATGCACTTTGTAATGCCTAATGCACACTCATGTTCGTATGTTTAGCCCGACATAACGACATGGACATAATGACATAAAAGATAAAACATTTTTTTTCTCTTATGTCGTTATGTCCATGTCGTTATATCCTGCTTATGCCTTTATGTCGAACCATTCACACTGGAACATGGGAACATAAGAGTGCACGCCCCTATGTCGTTATGTCGATATGTTAAAAGTGTGTAGCCGCCATAATAAAAAAAAGTTGAAGCACTTTTAATAAAATCAGAAGCACTTTTAATTTGTAAAATCATCGGTTATCGTGAGTGAAACGATAATCAACTTTGTCAAGATTTGTCACGCCATGGTGATTGTCACGGTAGCACGCAAAAGCAAATTATTTTTTCCCATGCTTGGAATGATTATCCCGTTATCTACGCTAAATGCCAAGCCCTCTTTATACCAACTCCCCAATCCTCCTGACAAAGTCTCCTACCTTGAATATGGCCATAAGCAATGTGTGGTCTTTTCTGCTTGTTTTCTTCTTCGCTCTCGTGTACGACGCATCAAGGAGAGAAGTCAAGTGCTTCGCGGAATCCTTCTCTCTTTGTTCCAACAAATCCGTGTCCTGCAGTGAAATTTTGTTCCCGTGCGTAAGAGTCTTCCCAACCCACGCGAACGTAACTCGTGAGAGAACATTAATAGAGTTAAGCTCCCCGTTTTCGTCCCTTCTGTGAAGAAGCATGTTTACAAATCGGACAAGATTTCATAAAGATCCCAGCGGGTATTCGTGCTTGCGTATTCATGTATTGTGTAGACGTTATGCGAGAACTCTAGACGCACACAACAGATTGAATTCCTATTATCCCAGCGAGTTCAAGAGGCCTCGTCGTCATATGAAGCGTGGTATTGTTTTCAAATGGACTCCTTGTGTCAGCGCTGATGGCTTCTCTCATGATCTCGTGAGGGAATTCGCTGGTTGTCGACAAGTGTCATGTGCTGTTTCCGTCCCGTCGTAGGAGGCACCAGCCATTAAAATTACAACGGTCACAAAAATGATATATTTTCGACACCGTTTTAAGTTCCCCTTCAACGACGTACTACATATTTTCATTATTATTAAAAGTAAAAGGCTTGTGAAAAGGGTGGCTTGGTAGAGAGGGCTCACACGAATATTTGGTTATTCATTTTCTAGGAACAGAAGGATTTAACGACGCGGAAAAAAAAAACATTTATGCGACATTGACTTTTTCTATTTTGTTATTTGTGATCCGTCTTATTTCTTTGTTACATATTTTTTCTTCCTAAACTAAATATGTTACTTATTATTGCACTCACAAATATGAGTACTTTATAATTATTGTTCAAGAGAACTATCATTTCCTATCTTTTGCTTGTTAATATTTTTTCTTCAGACTCTATGTTCGGCTATTTTGCATCATATTTACCACAGCAACGGAAACTTTGTTGCTAGGCAGCTATAACAACGCCTGTATCTTGTTGCCAAGGTAACTATTGTCATTATCTTGGTGGCCATTGTCACGCCAGTTCTATTAGCTATGTTTGAGTTGAGTGCAGGCTGGTATATGCGGGTATTTTGTTGCTAGATTACCTTTGTCACGTTACGACAGCATACTGTTGCTAGGTATCTGATGTCACGACGGCATCTTGTTGCTAGATAACTTTCGCCAAGTGATTTTAGTGCAGGCCTGAATATGCTCTGGTTTTGTTGCTAGGTGTACGTTGTCACGACAATATTGCTGCTAAGGAAACCCTTTTGACCATGGTCTCTTGTTGCTAGGTGACTTTTGCCACGCCAGCATCTAGTTGCTAGGTAACCGTTGTCACGGCAGAACTATTCTTAGCCTTCATATCGCTCTGATGATGGCTTTGTATGCCACCTACCTGCATGATTCGGGTAGACTTTCTGAACCTGTTAAAAAGCCTCTTGTACGCATCCCGGAATGACTTGTTCATAACCTGATGGAATATACGGATCAGAAGAACGGTTACAATAAGATAGAGACTAGGGGCTACTATTACTTGAAACTTGAAAATATTGGAATCAGAGCACAGAAACGCGTGTTTTGCGCGTGGAGTCTTATAAACATTTGACGCGAGGGTATCGCCCGCGTAGAGTCGTATCAACATATTTACCCCATAAATGAATGGATTCACAGCGGTAGAGATCTGGCCCAAATGTAGATAGATACAATATATAGACGGGTCGTGGAAAGAACGCGAGGGTTTCGCGCGTGGAGTCATATTAACATATTTACCCCATAAATAAATGGATTCACAGCCGTAGAGATCTGACCCAAGTATAGATACAACATATAGACGGGGCGTGGGAAGGACGCGAGGGTGTCGCGTGCAGCGTCCACGATATCGATCGCGCTTATGGGAGTCCAGCACACGAGGAGCGCGCACACGGTCCAGAACAGAGTCCACGTCACGTTGATATCTTCCACGGAGGGACCCCCCATGGAAGGCTGGTTTGACCGCATGCCTTGAAGGCGACGGCGATGTTTTCGAATAGCTTGGAATACCTGTGGAAAGTAAGGGTATGAGATGAAGGGGGGATGGGTGGTAACAATTCGGTTGGGTGTAGTAAAGCGCGTACGGTAAAGAAAGTGTAAAGAAGGGGATAATGCTAACATTGACAGCACTCTGCATACTCTACGCATAGCGTCTGGCGCTATTGCATTTTGTCTGTTTGATGTTTGTCTGTTTGATGTTGTTTTGTTCGCAGTGGCTATATGCCCGACAGTCGTGAAAGGTCCTCGATGGACTAAATGCCCGACAGTTTTCAATTTATTCAAATAACCCAGTAAATTGTCGACCTACTGAATTAAAAGAATACGATTTTATAGTGTACATAGACGACGAAAAACATTCAATACCGACAACAAAACTCAATTAAGATTGACTTGCCCTTTCTCAACAAATATAGAATACTTTGAACTTACTAGGTTAGTAGGTGACTTGGGCAAAGAGATCACGTGACTTATTGGGTTGCAAACTAGCGCGCGCTCAGGCTCTTAGCGGCAAAATATAATAACCGTAACAAAAAGCAACTTTTTCAGCGCTTACGAAAATGCCAGAGTTTATTTTGTTCAGAAAGGGTTAATTTTCATTTAAAGATTTTTATATTTTTCGTCGTTGTCTGGAGTGACGGGCGTAGTCATTTCTGTGTTTATTTTGGCTTGATTTTGCCACCCAGAAAGGTCATATGATCTCTTAGCGTAAGCCCCCTATTATATAAATTGAAAACTGTCGGGCATTTAGTCCATCCAGGACCTTTTCCGACTGTCGGGCATAAAGCTACTGCGTATTTCGTTACGACGCAATATGCATGATTTTAGTCTTTTTGTCGATGTTATTTTGTTACGACGCAATAGTACTTATGGGGGAGCGGGCCCCCTGTGTCGTTAAATCGATTTGCTACTGTGGATTTCAATATTCTGCGAATTCTGCGAACAGCCAAATTTTGCGTAATTGAATTTGGTGCATGGATTGGTCATCGCCTTATAAGATTGGAATCCCTTTTAGTGCTGGCCAATAAAAACGCTTCAAAATGATTTTGAATGACGAAGGCCAGACGGCTATTTACCTGTTGGAAATCTACAACGAGACTTCGCAGTCGATAATATTATAAAGCAAAACGCCCTTACCTTATAATAGCAGTAATTTAAAATCGGCATAGGGATTCCAACCACAATGTACCCCGTGATAATAACAGCCGGCATTCGTGAGTCAGGAAAACAGAACACTTTGGCGGGATGGAAGAAGTAGCGATGTCCCCTCGCTAGGTAGGGCACAGGCTCCGCACAGGACAAGACCCACACTGCTATGACCATCCAACGCGTGTAGCTAGCCTTAAAGATCTTACGGTACATGTTAGGCTTGACAATAAGGAAGAATCTATTAATGGCAACAAGCCCCATAGTCCATAGAGACACCCGCGCCAGGATGGTGACCAGGAAACCTTGAAGATTGCAGAGGGCATCGCCCAGGACGTCGCGTCCGGTAATTAGGATGGCCAGACACATGGGGGCGCAGAACCCGGACATTATGACATCGGACACGGCCAGCGAGATCACAAAGAGATTAGGGATTGTTCTGAGTGAGGGGTTTTTGTAGACGATCCATAGAACGATTGTGTTCCCAAAAAATGCGACCAGGATGAAAATAGCGCAAAAGATCGATTCCACGGCCACGAGTCCGAGGCTTCGGCGCGCAAGCTCCACCGCGTATAGTTCCAGCTTTTTCTCTGGATACAGTGAGTATGTCATCCTCAATGGTTGCGTTGTGTGGGTGACTTGCTGCGTTACACTCAGTCGGTATATAATAAGTCGCCACGTATCACAAACGGCAGGCTTGTAGAGAAGTATTACGCCTTACAGGTTATGAAGATTTGTTCAGGTTTTTTTAAAAGTCATCCTTATTCTAGAAAGAATATGTCAACTAGAGGTATTGTGGGCCTGTGTAAAAACCTCCTGCGCCCTACAGTTGATTATTTCTTAAGGTTTAACTCCTTACTTTTTCTCTCTTGCGTCCTACAGTTATTTCTCTTAGTTGTTATTTCTTCAGTACAATTACTCCACGTCGTCCTTTCTCCTGCTCTTATAGTCTTGTTACAGAGTAATAAATATTATGCCCTTTTACTATAAATCAGCTATTGTCGCAGCTGTGAGGAAACTGAACAGCACATTGCAATTGAGTACAATCTCTTCTTGTTGCATGGAGTATCAGCAATATTATAGATCATGCGCTTCATTACGGATCATTATTCGTCGAGTCTGTAGGCGCATCATATCATCTTTATAAAGCTATTTCTCATATGGTTTGCTATGCGAGGTTTCTCTAGTGCTGTAATAAGGATATTCCGGGCTCTTTCCTGATCTGCAATGTATTCTGATAATATCACAGACGCAGAACGAGGTAAATATTTACTCATGCAAACTTGTCGGGACGTTTAAATTCGTTCCATATCCAAACAAAGAACGCACATTTGGAAATTCAATAATTTTTTTTTTCGCATCTATTCCGGTTATAACATAGGCCTAAACAAACAGGAAGGTAGGCTTATTGCAAAATAAAACCTTAAACACAAAGCGGTATAAAGAGATATTGGGGTGTCCTGTGATTAAAAAAAGAGGAAGTTTTAGACGTATTATGTGACGTAAAAAGAAAGGCGCAGCTGAAAAACCGTAATGACACAAACATGTTCTTGTCAGGCTCAATTTCCCGATTAGACAAAATATGTAAGTAGCACTTTTGATATTCTTCAACATCCTCTACAAGCGATCAGGGCTAGCTCATTTCAGAGCAAAAATTGAAACAATGGTATTAGTTAGCATGATAAGAATTTCTGATAATTTCCAAAAAACTAAATTAACCATAAACAAATACATCCTAAACTAAAACTACTTGAATTTCTTCAGGTGTCAGAAAAAGTCCTGCTGTTGCCAAATCATCTTGGCTTGAATTCGAGTGAGTCTAAGATTCTTACTACCTAACACCATTCTGATTACTTTAACTCTCACCTTTTTTTTTATCAAATTACGAAATTCTGAAATCAGTATTTACTTTTGTTCTGATATTTTGCCAATACATCATTTGTCGTTAGTCAGTGTTGTGACAATATGTCCTTTCTCTACCTTACTTATTGACGGTCACATGTAATCATGGTCGTGAATAAGCGCTGAAGTAAAAATACGCCCTGTATTACTTGCTATAGTACAAGGCAAAACCACGCCCTGAAGCAGATATTGTTTGTTTTCAAAGCTTGTTAGTGTACGAGTGCAACATCTACGAGGAGGAAAATATCGCAACAACAGGCTTTTCTTCTGGTTTAACTGATAGATTTGAAATCAATACTAAGTACGAATTGCTAGGAGGAAAGAGCAAATTAACCGCCCGCAATTTTCAAAGATTTTCTTTCCTTATAGATCTCTTTCTGGAGGAGGACTTTAAAATTCTACTAATGCGTTTGGATGAATTCTTCGAGCAAAAACGAAGTGGCTGTTTGTTGAGCCTAGTGATTGGCTCATATAGTACCACAGGTGTCCGTATTTCCTCGCCTCTCTTTATGGTAATAAGGCATATGGCGCATTAGCCTGCTAGCTGAGCTTTCTTCCTGTTTGTTTCTATCAGTTTACTTATCCGTGTTGCGATAGAAACAAGCAGGAAGAGAGCTCTGCTAGCAGGGTAATGGAGCAATGCGAAGGGCTGTTCATTCTTTTAAGTTTGGGGGATTGATGGAGGGTCTAAAAGAGGGATTACCCAAAAACATATATAGAGAGAAAAGGGAGGCATGAGAAATAATACACCATTTCAAAGTATATTCAATTGGGATCACTGAGAACTCAAAATCCACAGAAAAAAAGAACAAGAACAAAATAGATTGTTTTCTTGTAAGGGGGAGGGTTGTAGATAAATGCCTTGATGCTTACGGGGGAGGCTCAGGTAAAAAAGGGGGGGATTGTCAGCAAAATCGATTTTCACACTAAGGGGGCGCATGGTCAACAGAAATTCTTACCCTTAGGAGATAGCAGGAATTTTTAACCCTAAGAGATAGCAGAATTAGAAAAATTTCCACCCCCTTAGAAATAGCAGTTGGTCGAATTTTATACCCCAAGAAAAAGTAAAATCAGAAAAATCCTTCAACACCCACTAAGGGATAGCAGTTGGTTGAAATTTTATACCTAAATGATGAAACAACCACCCCCGTCTTCTTTTCTGGAGAGTCCACCACCCCCCCCCCCCCTTCCGGGCTTGCTGTCACCAGGTCCCCTGCCTGTGTGCTTCACTCTCTACATTTACCATTTCTGTAATGCTGAGGGATAGTAACCTGCTTGTGTATCTATCTTCCAGTAGGTTTGCAATAATAAACAAATCAATGTGAGGTAATCAGTATTTTACTGCACAATACTACACATTTTATACAAGTATTATACAATTGACATGTCTGCAGAAAGTCAGAGGAGACCTTTTTCTTTTCATAAAAGACAGAAAACAGGTGAATAAAGGGAGGAAGAGTGTGGCGGAGTTCAAAATGCAGCCCCTGCAATAAATGTATCAAAACCTTAACACAGTACACAAACAAGAGACAAACATCTTTGAGCTTTCAACACCAACCTTCACACATTGTGGCACAAATTTTTATGAAACAAACATAATAAGTTAAATTCTATTGGAACCATTATAAGAGAGCTAGAAACATAGCAGACTTCTTGCCGTAGTATAATAATTGATGATGACATTCTGTTATCAATCATTAGCTTAGAAACTGGCTTAATGCCATGTAAACTATCTGGTCCTCTTTTCTAGAAGTATATCCATTATTCACAAATATTTTTCTTGAAGCTAAGAAGGAAGATAAGCAGATTCATAACAAGTCAGCCAAGGACTTTATGAAGTACAGAAATAGTGGGTACCAAGCATATATAGTGTATATAGTATAAAAGGGAAGGGCTGTATGAAGTACATAAGCATATGACATACATAGGTATTCTTGGCTTAGCTCAAACTAACCCCAAGATAGACCAAAATACATTTGGATATAAGTGGGGCCACCTTTGGGATATAAAATTCCTTCTTCTGCCCAAGTACCTTTCGTGTCCCCCCCTTTACTTGAGGATTTGCTTCATGCTTCCTATACTTTCAGTATTTTAGTCGAGGGGGGGGGGGGGGTAAGGCTTAGGTTTTGAGACTGAACACCAGTGATAGAAACTGTTCATAGTTGATGCTTATCCAACCATTTCTGTTGTTATCATAGGCTTGAAAGGCATTAGTCAACATCTAGGAAGAAAGAAATAAGGGGTTGAATAAGTATTTTATTCCGGTTGTAATCTTCATGCCTGGTATTTATAGGGGGAGTAAAAACTTTGTTGGTATTTCAGTGGGTATTTTAGAGGGTTGATTCCACCCATTCTTAGAATAAAGATATTTCAGGCCTTCCAGGATAATGTGTTCATTTTCTTTTCAGCTGAATAATGCACATTACTTCTGCAAATTATGCAATTAAAAATTATGAATCATGTTGCAATTATGTAGATTGCACGATATGTCAAAATTCTCCTAATGCTTTTTTAAATAGTTGCTTACCTACATACAGGCATTTGATGGTGTTGTTATCACAATGTTGTTATCACAAAATAAAACAGTGAAAACAGCCTTGAGCAATTGTAGTTGACACATTTCTACAGTATGACTTATTAAACACTAGTGCCCAGGTTGCAACGGATTTTGCATGGAATGCCTAGTATTTTCAAAACCATTTTGTGTTTTCCTCTTCTTTTGGGAAAGAAATGATGGTAACTTTGAGAAACAAATGCACGGAAAGTTGAATTATGTGCTAAGAAGGAAATTACCGTATCCGTGCATAATTCCAGAAGGCCTGACATATTTTAATGGCATGGATGGACTGAGTGGCCACACACCCCATTTGCAGAAATTTTGCATTATAAAGTAAAATCATAAGAAATATAAGGAAATCAACAATGCATCATTGTGTGATGTTCACATTGCTGTGAGCATGGTACTGTATGTGGTACTCAAATGTGTTTTACTCAGAGTGTCTAAGGATACTCTAATTTTCAAAAACCTTTCCAGTATAATGACTTGGATAGTTTTGTCTTCTGTGCTGTATGGTGCTCAATGATAAAATACATTTTTGTACATTTTAAAAATTGTATAACATTAGGCTAATTGTGTTATGCCAATGAAAAGTAACAATAACATGAGATTCACCTGAATAACAACACAGCACTGGATAAAGTCGTCAAAGTTGACAACACCACGACCAGATCTGTCAAACTTTTTTATTAATATGGAGTAGAACTTATCAGAAAGCCGATAACCTGGAGAAAAGAGGAACAAGAACATATGATCAGAACCTACAAAAACATTTGATCAAAATCTACAAGAAAACTTGATCTGAAGCTACATAAATTGTACATTTACTCCGAAGCTAAAAGAACATCTGATCAGAACTTACAAGAACCTTTTATCAGAACCTACAAGAACACTTGATCTGAACCTACAAGAACATTTGATCAGAACCACAAGCAATATTTCCTTTGAAGTGTTCCACAAAAGAGTCAATAGGGACCTTAAGCATGCAAAAAATGTAGAACATGAAAAAGGGGCTTGCCATGTAGTTGAAAGCGCAGTTGGAACATTGAGCATGATTTGCATGCAAATCCAAAGTCTGTGGCATTCTACATGTTGTTGCATGCTTAAGGTCCCCAATAACATTCACCAACTAGTCAAAATGTTTCTAAGGGTGTCACAAAGGATCTAAACCTGTTAAAGTCTAAACAACTTTATACACATTGTCAAACTTTCGCAAACAATTCTCTGCAAAGATACTGAAAAATCAGGACTCCAGGCATTCTCTGTTGCTAAATAAGACCTTACAGTACTTACCAAAACTTGTAAGAGCTGTGAAAGACAAAAAAGAAAAAAGTCTTATGACCAGAATATGAACATAACTTTATCATTATTCTAACGTATTTTTCAACACCCTTTGTCAATTGGGATCTGGATGGTTATTTAGAAGATTTCTTTTGGGTCAACTGTTTTGTTTTGAAATATAAACAACAATAAATGGAGATAAAAACAACAATAAAGGAATATTATAAACAACAATAAAGGAAATATATAAACAACAAAAAAGGTAAAATTATGGGGACATATGTATTATATTTTTAGTCTCAGTACCATTTTGAAGTTCATTCTTGTCTATTGTGCCAGAGCTGTCACGGTCATAGTTTCGGAAGGTAGTTTGCCAATCAGTTATGTACTTCCACAAGCTGGAAAATTCCTGGAAATTGATGGTGCCATTGTTGTCCCTATCAAACATGCCTGGAAAGAGAGAGATGTCGCAAACTAATTTACCAAAAGAGAGAATATGTGATCAAACATGCATGAAATGAATAAAAGTGGTTATTCTGATTTCCAACGCAACTATGATCAAGATAACAAAACATCAAATACAACAAAACCCAATTGCTAAAGGTACATTTTCTCCACTGGCAAAATTATTTTCACCATCTGGAAAAACTATCATTCAAAGGGAATGGAGGCGGGACAAACATAATTACTTTCTTGATGTCATTGCGACTTGTCTTGCTTTAAAAAATACTCACCGATCATAAGCCTTACTGTCTCAGGGTTAAACGGTGTCCATGTACCTATGTTTCGCAAACAATAATAAGGGAATCGAAAGAGATAGTAAAATATTATTTTTTCACAAGAATCTGTAATACTTATAAAAGCTTAATTGAGTACCATTTGACAGCGCTTGTTGCAACTCGTTCGACGAAATGCTCCCACTTCGATCCTTATCAACCCTGAAAGAAAAGCATAATAAAACTATTAATCGGTAAATATGGATTTTATATGAGTCATTTAGAGTGGAAACAAAATAGAATATGCCGAGCATTTGACCAAAACTCAGTTCAAATTGGTCATCGATGTTCATATATCGAATTCCCCGGGGCGTTTATTGGAATAACATGGCGAGAATTGAACGTATCTATTAGGTTAATAGCGTAACTATCATGTGATGGTACATAGAGTGCAAAAGCTCACCTCTGAAAGATGCCGGAAAGGTAGTTTGGGTCGTAGCCGCCTTGTGGTTGTTGGTAGTGGTACGCCATCTTGAATAAATATTACCCAGGGAGCATTGCGTGCGTGGAGGGTTGCCCTTGGATGAAAATATAAAAACAACATGGGAGGGGAGAGTGCAGAGTTTGCTCTTCCCGTACAATACCAACATAACTGCATCCAAATGTTGCCAATTTTGCATATATCTATTTAATAAAAAGGATTTTTTATTTCCCCCCCCCTTTTTTCATCTCTGAATAGCATTATTTTGCCAGAAAATTTGTGCATTATTTTAGAAAATTTTCTTTCAGACCTGATATCAAGGCCTCGCCCTAGTCCTCCTCTGTTCATGCGTGACTCGTTGGAAGGAAGTAGAAATAAATCGAAAACCCAGTAAAAGCTTGGCCACAAATGGCCTATAATCAAGTTCCTGTAGATCGTAACTGGTTGTATGGCATTTTTACAAGGTATGTGCCAAATGGAGCTAAAATTCTTGGCGAGTATTCTATTATGGCGTGTCTTTTATGGCCTCGGAGGTCGCGAAAGATTGAATGGAATCATCTTGTTATCTAAATTGTGATGAGTAATGCAATTTTCTTTGTTTTTGCTTTTAAGGATAGATGCAGATAAAAACGGTGCAATCACTGGGGATGAATTACAAAAAGCTTTATCAAACGGTTTGTTATTGATCATTAGTAGACTTTTTTTATCTTGATAAACAGGTTTTAGGGAAAAATGAGCGGGATTTGAGGGACCTTTTGTGAACCCTCTGCTCAAACTATCAAATCGAACAGTTATTGGCATCATTGTTTTCATAACCATCATCCAAAGCTTTCATAACTATCATCATCACAGACGAATAGCAAGGATTTTGAGAAGGGAATTTCAATTATTTTCTTAACCATCATCACTTCATAGTTTTCATAGATTTTGATCAGGGGATTTTCTTTATTGGTCTTACCATTTTCCATTGGATATCTCCGCCTTGGTAGAAGTATTGTTTTGAGCAGCCTTTCAAGTTAAATGGGGTGGTTCTCTCTTGTCTACGGCATGTCAAATGACATCATGGAAAAACATGGAAAATGCGCAATTCCAGATAGAGAGAAAAGACACAATTTCTTACAATGGCTATAGGTTCATTGTATTACGGACTGATTTTCAAAACACAAATAACGTGAGGCCCTAGTGTGCATAACTAGATTTTGGCCTTTTAAGATAATTTTCCTTGATTACCATTGCCCTGTGTATCAGTTCAGGCTCAAATTTCAATTACACTTTACAAAGAGTCGCATCAATTTAAAATGTCGCACTTGATGTTTTGTTTGCTATAAGTTACTAAGTACTCAGAGAAATTATCCACCTTATTCAATGTGAATTTTTCCGTCATGTCATATACCATCATCATCATCAATGGTCATCATCATAAAATCATCAGCATTGTCATCATTCATCTTTAATTACACCACCAATTTGTTAATAAGTATTTTTATTTCCTAGGTTCATGGGCTCCTTTTAACCCAGAGACAGTCAGACTATTTATGGGTAAGCTGTGGTTTATAGATCACAGGGCGATTTATGGGTAAGGTGTGATCAAGATCACAGTGCTATTTATGGTTAAGGCAGGGTCCAAGATAGACCACAGGGCTATTTACTGGTAAGATGGGGTCTGTAGATCACAGGCTGTAACAGGGCTATTCTGGCCTCTACCCTGCATTTAGACAAATTGCTCAATTTTCATTCAAATTTGCTTTCTTTTTTCGTACTGGAGCATCTTCAACATAATTTTGGCTCTGTTGCGACCCTAAAAAAGAGAGGTGGAGAACTTAGTTGGTTCTTGTTTAATCTTAATTTTTTCTTTGTCTGTGTGCAATGATAGGCATGTTTGACCGAGATAATTCGGGAACAATAGAATTCAACGAGTTTTACTCACTATGGCAGTACGTCACAGACTGGCAGAAGGCATTTCGATCATATGATACAGACAACTCTGGGACAATTGATATAGATGAGCTAAAGACGGCTCTGAGAAGTTTTGGTAAGCAGGCCATAATCATCACCATAATTATTATTATCTCCGACAGGAGAGAAGGTAAATTCAATGGTAAAAACCATCATTAGCAAGTCATTTTCATCCTCTGGTCATCATCATCAATGTTGTCATCACCATCACTGTCATCATCACCTTAAAATATTGTCATCATCACCACCATTGTCATCATCACCTTAAAATATTGCCATCATCACCATTGTCATCTTCTTCCTGTACCATTGTCATCACCACCTCCCATTGTCACTGTCACCATAACGATTTTCATAATCACCAATGTATACTTCACCTTGTACCATTGTCATCACCACCATAATGATTGTCATATATTACCAATGTCATTTTCACCTTGTACCATCGTCATCACCACCAGCCACTGTTACTATCGTCATCACCACAACGATTATCATAATCACCAATGTCATCTTCACCTTGTACCATTGTCATCACCACCACCCATCGTCATCATCACCATCTTCCATTATAAATCACTGAATAATCACCCCTTACCATCCCTTTGTCTTTATTTGTAATTGGGTGAACTTTGTTGCCAAGACAAGGTTTTTTTATCAGGCTTCAGGCTCTCGGATAGAATCTACTCAATGCTCATCACTAAATTTGACAGAACTGGAAATGGAGCAATCCGATTTGATGATTTTATCCAGTGTTGTGTTGTCCTGCAGGTAATGAATGACAAAGCTATCTCATTGGCAGAAATGGATATCATATTGATAGAGGTTGATATCATATTGGTAGAGGTGTATATCACATTGGCAGGGGTGGATATTCTATCGGTAGAGGTGGATATCATATTGGTAGAGGTGGATATCACATTGGCAGAGGTGGATAACATATTGGTAGAGGTGGGTTTTTTATTGTTAGAGGTGGATATCATATTGGTAGAGATTGGGATCAAATTGGTAGAGGTGGATATCACATTGGCAGGGGTGGATATCATATTGGTTAGAGGTGGGTTTCATATTGGTTGAGAAACTCAAGATAAAATGCAATATTCACCTCCTAGGAGGAGAATTTTTTCCCTGCGCCCAAAAATCAATGAAAAAAATGGCGGGAGTAACAGCCGATTTGCAAGTGTTACCGAAAAGAAAATTGCTCTAAAGCTCATTTTATATACTAAAACAATTATACCACTTCCATTTCGGCAGATAGTGGCTTTTAAAATATCTACCTCAAGCCTTTGGCTCTTGGTAGATACTTTGCCAATAGCCACCTCAATGGAAATGGTATAATTGTTTATTGGTAGAGGTAGAGGTGGGTATCTTACTGGAAGAGGGTGGTGGAGGTGGATCAGGAAGTCAGATCATCCTATTGTTGTGGCTATTTTCATATCTTAAAGTCCAAATTTTATACCAACAAGGCTTACATTATTATTAATTTATTTTTCAGATTCTAACAAATTCATTTAGTCACCATGACTTTGCCAGACGAGGTGTGATAACTATTCAATATGAGCAATTCTTAACTATGGTTTTCAGTCTGAACCTTGGGAAGTGAAACAACGAATATCAGCAGCTAAGTCCTCAATATAACACTGCATAGCTCTAAACCATTACAAACTTGATATGGTTTACTATAAGCTAGGTCTTTTTTTATTATGAGGAGCTTGGTCTTAAACGAGACTGACAGAGGCCTTGTTCATACGCCAGACACCATTTAAAATGCAAATATCTGCAAATGAACAAAATGGATTGTTTAGGCTAATGTTCATTTACATTTGGAATGCTACTTGAAAAAATGGCATCTAAACTAGGCCTTAATTTGCTACACATGAGACTGCTGTATTGGCCTGTATTGTTTTTACAGTATTTGTTTACTGTCTCTAGTGTAAATGAAGAATATATTTTGCTATAAACAAATTGTTCCTTTAAACATTTAAGCACTTAAGCATTAAAACAGCACCCACCAGTGCAATATAGTGTGGTTTTGAACACATATTTGATGTGCACACTTGTATGGTTGGCCTGATGAAATTCAGCTGCCAGTTGGCTAGAAAATCAATCAAGTTAATTATAGCACATGGCGTCATAATTGAGTCAGCTTCTTAACTGTGTTCCAGCTGATGAGACTAGTGCAAGAGTGTTGTATGTGCTATTTTAATGGGCCACTTATTATATAACTATCATCTAGATATTTTTAGAAATAATTAATAAAGCATTTGAAAAAAACTTATGCAACTCAAATAAAACCGGTAAAGAAGATCTTGTTTGTGTTCTCGTCATCTCCTTCTTCAAGCTTGACCCTTTTTCTACCATCTTCACCCCTAACAGTGCCTTCCTCAAAAACCCTCTTTCCCAGATGCATGACTTTGCATGACTTCACACTGTCACCTCCATGCTGAGAAGCCTGTGCTCCTTGGATACAATATGTCACAGCATTTTCCACTTGTGTTGATTGTACCGTAATATTGCACCCAGCTTTAACACGTCTCCCTGCAGATTTCCTGGCTGTTTGTTTTCTTCTTGGAGCAACAACATCTGACTCACCAGAAATTGTAGGTTTATCTTTCAACTCTGTATTTGGTATACTGGAATCTTTATATTTTGTTGTATCTACTTTACTTGTTACTAACATGGACTCATGTCCTGTGGCTTCACTACAGGTCGGCTTGAGTTCATTTTCTGAAGTATCTGATAGTCTACACATGTCTAGCTTCCACATTTTGGTGATTGTCTGCCTTGAAGAAGAGCATATAGACGTGGAATCAGTTGACCCACTAGAGTTACTGGGACAATCATCATGGTCGGGTCCATCATGACTCTGAAGTAGCGAGTAAATTAAAATAAATAAAATGATGAAAGATAAAAAAAATAAATTGATAAATAAAAAAAAATTAAAAAAGAGAAATGTCAACACACAATTACAAAATTAAAAAAATACTTGGACTAGAATAATAGTTTACAAACATGATTAACCTTTCAAATTTCCGTAAAGTAATGTAGTACCTGATCATGAAGAAGAGTACATCCTAATTTCTTCTCCATCCTGAGCAAAAATCTTTTCACCTCCTTCTAAATAAATAGAGTAGTTCATTGAATAACTGTATTGCACTTGGCACTCTAGTATCCCAACTGGCACACTAGTACCCACTAGGCCCTGTTTGATTACTATAGTACAATTCCCATGGTTGTCTAAAAGACTCAGTGTATCCCAACTGGCACACTAGTCCCCACTAGGCCCTGTTTGATTACTATAGTACAATTCCCATGGTTGTCTTAAAGACTCAGTGTATCCCAACTGGCACACTAGTCCCTACTATGCCCTGTTTGATTACTATAGTACAATTCCCATGGTTGTCTTAAAGACTCAGTGTATCCCAACTGGCACACTAGTCCCCACTAGGCCCTGTTTGATTACTATAGTACAATTCCCATGGTTGTCTAAAAGACTCAGTGTATCCCAACTGGCACACTAGTCCCCACTAGGCCCTGTTTGATTACTATAGTACAATTCCCATGGTTGTCTAGAAGACTCAGTGTATCCCAACTGGCACACTATTCCCTACTAGGCCCTGTTTGATTACTATAGTACAATTCCCATGGTTGTCTTAAAGACTCAGTGTATCCCAACTGGCACACTAGTCCCCACTAGGCCCTGTTTGATTACTATAGTACAATTCCCATGGTTGTCTAAAAGACTCAGTGTATCCCAACTGGCACACTAGTCCCCACTAGGCCCTGTTTGATTACTATAGTACAATTCCCATGGTTGTCTAAAAGACTCAGTGTATCCCAACTGGCACACTATTCCCCACTAGGCCCTGTTTGATTACTATAGTACAATTCCCATGGTTGTCTAAAAGACTCAGTGTATCCCAACTGGCACACTAGTCCCCACTAGGCCCTGTTTGATTACTATAGTACAATTCCCATGGTTGTCTTAAAGACTCAGTGTATCCCAACTGGCACACTAGTCCCCACTAGGCCCTGTTTGATTACTATAGTACAATTCCCATGGTTGTCTTAAAGACTCAGTGTATCCCAACTGGCACACTAGTCCCCACTAGGCCCTGTTTGATTACTATAGTACAATTCCCATGGTTGTCTAGAAGACTCAGTGTATCCCAACTGGCACACTATTCCCTACTAGGCCCTGTTTGATTACTATAGTACAATTCCCATGGTTGTCTTAAAGACTCAGTGTATCCCAACTGGCACACTAGTCCCCACTAGGCCCTGTTTGATTACTATAGTACAATTCCCATGGTTGTCTAAAAGACTCAGTGTATCCCAACTGGCACACTAGTCCCCACTAGGCCCTGTTTGATTACTATAGTACAATTCCCATGGTTGTCTTAAAGACTCAGTGTATCCCAACTGGCACACTAGTCCCCACTAGGCCCTGTTTGATTACTATAGTACAATTCCCATGGTTGTCTAAAAGACTCAGTGTATCCCAACTGGCACACTATTCCCTACTAGGCCCTGTTTGATTACTATAGTACAATTCCCATGGTTGTCTAAAAGACTCAGTGTATCCCAACTGGCACACTAGTCCCCACTAGGCCCTGTTTGATTACTATAGTACAATTCCCATGGTTTTCTAAAAGACTCAGTGTACCAAGGTGTTATAGCCAGAGCATTATATAAGATATAAAACCGCCTAACACATAGAAAGCCAGCAGAAAAGAGAACAAGGAGAGCATGTTAGTGTTAATAAGCTGGAGTGCAGGTCTAAGAAAACCACCCTCAGATAACCAAGCTAGTACCCAACTCTCATCGTCACCAGTTTACTTCTGAAGGGCAGACGGAACCTCTACCAACCAAAGAGAGAAAAGAATCTTTTAGAATCTGTGCTATTTAACAGGCCATTCGCTCTTTATCATCAGCCACATCCTCAAAGGAACATCCAATAGACACACTGCTTTTATATTTTTAAATATTTTTCACGTTTCCATTAAAAATCATCAGAGATGGTTACGTAATCGACCGAAAGTAAACTGGTGGCAATGCCGCTTCAAGAGAATAATGAGCTCCCTCGTATATTTTTTATAAATAATGTTTAGAGCTTGTCCACAGATAAAGAAACACATCATTTTTAAACTACCTTGATCAGCTTGGAAGAGCAGTTGCATGGGCCATAATTGAGGAAATCATTGATATATGATCTGCGAGCCTCGTTGCTAGCTAACAGGTCTAGGAGCATGGTGTGAACGCGATGATTGTGTGACTTGAACATGTTATGGTTTTTGGTACTCTGTTTGGATACAAAAAAAGGAAAACTCATGATTTATAAATGAAAATGTGTCTGGCCGTAGTCGTGGAGTTTTGCAGGGTAAAGGGGAGGTCTACTTTGTCTTTTGGCTCGGACAGGTCAATACAGTAGTGCAAGGAAGGAGTCATAAGGAAAAACAACAAATAACACTTGTGTTTAGGAAGGGTGTTCATGGGGAATGCTTATTCATTAGGTCTCTTGAATTATTCTCATATTTTGTATATCTGATACCATTACCATGAATGCAGGTTTGGGCATCTCTATTGGGAATAGCTCATCTAACAAATCAAATACTTGGTGGTACTGCAAGCTGTTATCCAGGTTAACCATTGAATCTATCACAGTCTGGAAGCAACAATATAGTCATTTATAGAAAATTAGAGTCAATGGACAATCTAAAAAAGGCATGTATCACACTTAATTAATATGATATGTACTGATGGCAAGAAGTGCAAATAAAATATTATCATAATATAAAAGAATATGATGCTTCACTACATAAGTGCATACCTGCCAACTCCCGTTTTTTTTATCAAATCTCCCGGCCTCCCGGTTTCACCTTAAATCTCCCGGTTTATGACCAAATTTTAATCAGTAGAGTTGTTTTTTTTAAGTAGAAGTTGGATTTTAGCCACAAAGTTCTGCAAATGTCATAGTTTGTAATTCAAGTTATGACGTTTTCAGTTTTTTCGAACTAAATAGTCAACAAGCAGCCTTTTCTAGGCGTTTCTTGCAGAACACAGGACTACCGCAATACCGAAATGCTTTCAGATATCGACCAATCAAGTTAGACAATTTTCGCGCGAACTGTTGAGAAATTGGCTCATACTTTGGAGCCGTGTCGAGTTTGTAAGGAAAGAATCATTTTTAAACGGGGGGATGGCTGCTATGTTCAGGGGGAGGGTTGCAATTTTTTTTAGCTCCGATTTGGGGGAGGGTCTCAAATTTTAATACAAGGATTGGGAGAGGCCCTTATTTTTTCACAGGTATTCTGATCAATTTCCAAGCCTCCTTAAAGTCTGGAATCTCAAAATTTTTCTAAGGAAAACCCCAGAAGTGTTGCTTCTATTTTTTTCTCTTTTTTGTCTATTGCAGTTTGGTTTTGATAATTTCCATCAATAAATTAACAAATTTCCATTCATGTCAAAGTTCTCTTCTCCCCTACCTGCCCACTATCTTTTCATTGGCGGTATGAAAAAAATGGGATCTCTGGTGGGAAGGAGCTAATGACGCTGTTTTACATATAGGTAGAAGACATGACGAAAATACCTGGAAAATGACGAAAAAACCTGTTCAATTCGAGATAGAAGACTCGATTTCTTACAATGGTTCCTTGTATTCCGGAATGATTTTCAAAACACAAATAACGTGAGGCCGAAATGCAATTACCCAGATTTTGGCTTTTAAAGATATTTTTTAAGATCATCCTTGCGTATGTATTTGACATTTTGTTTGCTATCACTCACTAAGTAGAAATTTTCCGCCTTTTCCGTCTTATTTCAAGCGTTATTTCATGTTTTTCCGCCATGTGGTTTTAGCAATAATTAGCATTTTAAAATTTTCACGGGAGAGAATGCCCCCCCCTATACAATTTTATTTATATCCCTGGAATATGGGCTTTAAATCAACACTGCTCCTAAATAAGTCAGTGCCCCCTCCCATTTTTAGGCGCTCTGTGGTCAGGATACGATGGAATTAAAACGCTGGCCTCTCAAAAAGTAGTTGAAATTGATGTTCTTAACATCGAACCATTAGTCGAGTCAATTTAGTGTTTTACCAAAGAGTTATTGCACTTCAAGTGATCTGGGGGTTGGCAGGTACGTAAGTGTCACATGATTTGTTTGTTAAGGATCCGAGCCTTGTGCATGTAGACATAATTCAAAAGTAACTTTGAGAGAAACTCTTAAAGATGTGCTTTACTCTTGACAAGTTTAACACACAAACAGTGTTATGACACAAAGAGTGATATAACGCAGTCTTATCTTACATACCAATATTTTCAAATCCAGTATAAGCTTACAGAAGGTGTTAAGCTTTACTTTTCCTTTCATTTCTTCAAATATTTCATGCAGCACACTAATTGCCTTGGGGTACAGTGAGGCATTCTCTGCAGATGCTACCTCCCACAGGGTTCTAGCAAGGGACTGGGCTTTTGCCCGTGTGTTATCCATCCTGCAAACTTTTAGGAAAAAATGGTATCAAGCAAAATGTTATCACCAAAAATTTGAACAGAATAATTAAAAAAAAACTACAAAAACAGGCATGTATCTACAGGGATTTGCTGGGAATAGCACTGTAGTCACAGTACAATTACACATAAAAATGGCAACAAAAAATATTAAATAACAAGGCTAAATATGAAATCGAGAGGCCCCATTCCATTTGGATGGTATTCAGACCAGATGTCAGTTTTTAATATTATTTCGCGGTTCATAAAGACATACGATTTTACAAACCATGGCCTTAATTTCTCTGTTTTCATGACTCACAGAGGGTCTAATCACGGTTCACATTAGAGAATCCCTTTGACCTCTGTTACTAGGATTTACAAAAACAGAGCTTTTCAGAAGCCAAGGGTAGTTGAGCAAGCTTCGTTTGCCTACCTCTAGGTACGCATCTGAATAACAAGAAACAATTAGCAACTTGCACAAACAGATTGTGTGCCTTTTAGGTGGCAGACCTGAGCAAGGTCAGGATTTTAGCAAAAAATAACAAAAGCAACTTATTTGGGAATTACATAAAAGCCAGAAAAATTATTTGTTGGGATGGGCTTCTCGAAATTTTCCACTCAAAAGTCATGTGATCAGTTAGTGCAAGTCACTCATTATAAGACAACAAACAATCATCAAACAAAAACAAAACATGAAAGCTATCTTTTTCAAGAAAAAAAGCCAAAGGCCCACCGTGCGGAAGGGAATTAAGTTATATTTCCCAAACATGGTCACCGACCAAAAGCGAGTGTCATGTTATTATTGGCGAAGTGAGTGATGTTCGCCTCAACTCTACGCAAAATCAGCTTAAATACAAATAATCACCCGCTTTTAACGGTCAAACAAAAGGTTAGCTAGTAAATTCATAGAATTTATCGAGGCTAATGATCTCAATTTTCTAAAAATACTCTCTTCCTGTTCTTGTTTCCCGCGGTTTCTTTGACGACTGATGATAACTTACTCAGGGGAAGCATAAAATTTCCAGCAAACTTACCACATATTTTAACAGACAAGTTGAAAATGATGCTAGTTTACACTCGTACTAGTAAGGATAAGAAAGACTCACCGTAAGCCGCTCAAAAACGGTCAAGATAGTAGGCGAGCTTCCACTCCGCCATGTTGTGTTTGCGATTATTCACGTGGCTCCTTTAAGCCAAACCACAGGGATCACCTATCTCTGGGACTTTTATGGGGGAGGGCTAGAGTCCATCATTTTACCTTTTTTATTTCAATGCCAAGCAAAGTTCTAGAGATGTATTTTGCGCTATAGAAACCATTTATTTGACGAACAATTATGAGCCCCTGATGACCATTAACTTTGTACCATATAGACTAATAAGATTCGCTCTTATACCCATGAAATACAATTATCACTCGCAGGCATTATTCATGGGGCGGGTGGAGTCACGGCAGCCATCTTTTTTGGAATGGTCGCGCAAATTTTCCCCGCTCAAATAAATAAAGACGAAGCATTTTCTACGCTAAAATCACCAAATAAACGTCGGCGAGCAGAAAATATCAATCACATAAATGTGGTCAATCACGCCGCAATTTTACGCTCCCGCTCATTCTCAGTACAGCATGTATTTCCACCGACTAATTTAGGATAAGATATATTGTCAAGCAATATCGTCAAAACGCAACAGACTTTACTTATGGATTATTATTTTGAAGTTCCCTTACAAATTACCCATTGTATTTTCTGAAGTGGTTGATCGACATTTTTCAGACTCTGCTCTACTCTGCTTGCTGTTTCGCAAGCTTTCATTGTGTTTACGCAATTAGCCATCAAACCTAGCGCCTCTTTGGCGGTGCAAGGGTATTCTAAGTACTGAAGACTCTGCGATTAATCATCTAATAGTTGAAGTAGGCATAAGAGTGATTTAAAACGGAATTGATCATGGTCTCATGCTTTGGGCATATCATATGCTTGAAAAAGTATTTAATCATTATCTCTTGCCTCGCACTTATCATGGCTTGTAGGGAACACTCATCAAGAGGGCTGGAAGAGCATTTGCTTGGACGTTTATTTTCACTCATAAGAGCGAGCTTTTTAATGCCTCGTTGTTTAGAGGGAAAGGAAGAAAAGGTACCCTTCCTGTTACCTTCCACTCACATCTAGCTACTCAGGCGAGTTCCCAGGATTGGCCTAGGGGGGTGCGCAGTCCTAGGTATCGTATGGAAAAAGCATAGTATTTGAAGATTCTTTAATAAGAAATGATCTACTTTTTGGTCGCCAAGGTGGCAAGGTGGTGTGTACGCGCCTGCTACTTTTGTTGCATCATGGGCCACTTCCTATGGGAACTGGGATTCGACTTACTTTAGATTGGAAAAAAGAGAATAGCCCTTCTCTAGATTGCGCTGGAAAATGGCCAAATATTATAGGCACGGGAAGGGAACGGTTTTTTCCTGCGCGGGGAGGGGGGGGGGAGGGGGAAGAGTCGTTTACCGACCATTCCTACAGAACACTGGAGAGGCAATCGTACAAACTTGGCGATTCTAATGATATGAAAAACCCCAGGCATTCTGCTCCAGACCATGATTGAATATGGCTCAGACCAGCCTGTTCCATGGGTGGTTCAAGATTTCGTGGATGGATTAGAGCTGTGAACAGGATGAGGATGACATAAATCCATCCCTTAAATCGGATTAGAGAACACTTATCCGCTTACTGATGCGCTACGTCAATCCCACGAACATCAAATCTATTCGTTTTAGCAGTTTTAGAGTCGAAGTCACTCTGCAGTTTATTGCCGATGAAGTTTATCTGAGGCAAACCGGCTGATGAGCCCTAAAGAGGACGAAACAGTTGTCCATGGTTGCTGACTGCATCATTGGCCCGTCTGGTGCCGATGTGTGTATAGGTAGTGTTAAACAGTTTAAAGTTCACGAGCCCGTTTCCTGGCGTGGGGCTTATAACCATCATCTATACTTTTTAGATCTTATGTACGATCATTGAAAAGATTTTACAGAATAATCCCAGCCCACTTGTAATCTATCTTTGATATTCTTTAGCTCTCAAAAAACAAATTGGACTCTTCGATTTGCAAAAGTGATACCATCTTTGAAAATTTTTTAGAATGCGATGAAGACAAGGTCCGACCCATACCAGCCGGTCTCGTCGTGTATTTTTTCCGTCCCCGTCAAATATGCGCGGGCACCTTGTTGACTCTCTGCGGCTCCGCTATTATAAGATCAATTTATTGAGATAAAAGTGAAAGTGCTCCAACATTTTGCGATTCTGTATTTTATCAGATCGCGAGTTTGTGCAGGAGATTAGCCCAGGGTGTATAATGACATTGATCAATGGCTCTGGCGTCAGTTTAATTTTGGGATTCCTCAAATTACCCTTTATTAGAAAAGCTAGCAATTCAGAAGAGTTTGCTGTATTTGCTTCATAAACAGTAACATCTGAGTGGCATAAATGGTACTGAAGTGTTCATAACAAGACTACACCGTATTTTTCTTTTGTTATTGATCAATATTTAAAAAAATCATTACGAACTATCTCAAAGTTGAACAATAATATCTCTTTTGTCCTGTCTTTCTGTACAACTTGAAAAAAGAATCTGGAT
This sequence comes from Nematostella vectensis, assembly GCF_932526225.1. Lineage (NCBI taxonomy): Eukaryota > Metazoa > Cnidaria > Anthozoa > Actiniaria > Edwardsiidae > Nematostella > Nematostella vectensis. The sequence continues at coordinate 5,153,322 of NC_064046.1, forward strand.
AGTGTAAAATGACTTCTTTTTTAGCGTAAATGTAGCCTAATTTAGTTAATTTGCGCTATTTGTGAATTAACAACCAGATATATTTTCTCAATCCACGAATCTTCGCCTTGTTTAAGCTTCATTTGGACGAACAAGTTTATAATATTCTCTTGATTATTTCCTAAATTGCTTGCAGAGGCTGCTTTTAATTTTCTTATTAAAGTTGGGTGGCGTTGGATCATTAAATCAAACCTTGTACTCTTCTGTCAGCGGTGCAAGCGGCAGATTTATCTACTTCTACTAATGCAATTACCCAATGTGTTACAAACATTATTTAGAACTGTAGAAAACGTAAGCAAAAACAAAGTAGCCCTGTTGGTTGGTTTTTGCCTTTGTTTCTAAAAACCTCGCGTCAGCCACTTTAACGAAATTAAAGGGGCCTACTCACCACCTTTGTTATTGTTTTCATTCAATATTTAAAAACAAAAAATGTGGAGAAATTTAGAAATAGCCATCTTAAAACAAAGTTTTATGATACATCTACGAGATTCCACTGAAAATATCCCAACATCTTCCCAGAATCAGCCGATGTTAATGGACGCTTTATCATACTCGTCGTTTTCCTAGGGAGAATGCCAGAGACACCTATAACAGCTGGTTTCTTTAGCAGTCAGGCAGTCGTCTTATGAAAGAGTCTCCGTAAATTTAGAACTTCTAGAAAAAAATGTCTATATCTTAATCATGAGTCGTAAACGATCGTTTAGCGCGGCCAGGCATATACGGTTTTATTTCTAATAAAAAGTGTATTTTCTGTGAATCTTTTTATACTGAAGGTTTTGCAGAATCGGCGTTTTCTGCTTATTCAGGCGGCGCCCGGATCACTTGAGATTTCTCGTCCGATTTGATCATTTGTTGACGAAATTATGATAGTGTAGTTCGTCAAGATTCTATCTCTTGGAGGACACGAGAGAAAGTCTGTTCTTCCTATGTTGTTATCGGCTATATTACCTTTATAAAACAATTGACCACTGAAATGTCATTATTGGAACAGTCATCCGAGAATTTCTAAGCAATTTACAACGAACTAAAAAGCCCTAAGGAATAAAACGCACTCGAAAGAAGCGCTTGAAAATTTTTGCAGTTTTCCATTTGTCGCCAGAAAGACGTGTTTGCTGACGTTAATGAAGATGAATGAGAAAGCCGATACTTTTCCTAACAGAAACAAAGACCTCTACCGCGAGTTTCGGCTCGAGATTAATTAATGTCTCTATCCAAACGATCTCGTGATCGGGTGCTGATAAACTCTCAAAAGCGGCAACAAACAATTCCCTACTGATACTCAGTGACAGACGTACCAGAGTGGCTGTCCGCTGCATCTAACAAAACGACATAACAACGTACCCTTCTGTTTTGAGATGGGTAAACTAAAGCAAAAAAGGCGCGAAATCACCGCGTTGTAGCTCGCGCTTGGCGGGAATTCCAGTTATAGATTAAACGCACAACAAATGTTTTGTTTAAAACCACTTTACTCCGGTATTAATAGTGGGGCTAATTGACCGTCTAAAGCTCTGTAAACAATAATTGATACGATGTGGGTGGTTACATGCTTGTCAGAAGGCGATTTGTAAAAATGCGATTGCGCATATTTTTAGCAAGGACGACTTAATGCCGGTAAACACTTCTCCACTACATCAGATAAAGAGGGCTCTCGGAATACGATCACCATAACGAACTCGCTTATAAAGAAGCAACCTTGTGCCGTAGCTCGGAATACTATCATGATGATGTCCATGAGTGGTGGTTCTCAGTGCCTGGAGAAAGCTGAGCGCATGAAGCCACCCCACTCGTACATAGCTCTGATTGCTACCGCAATTCTCAACTCCCCCGAGAAAAGGCTTACGTTAACCGAGATTAACGAGTACTTAGTGAAGCATTATGTCTTCTTCAGAGGATCATATCAAGGGTGGAAGAACTCCGTCAGGCATAACTTATCCTTTAATAAGTGCTTCGTGAAGATTTTACGAGATCCAGCAAGACCTTGGGGGAAAGATAATTACTGGACGGTCAGCTCACTTAGTGATTACCTTCTCAGCGATGGTTCCTTCAGGAGAAGACGGAGGCGCAAGCCTAAGAAGAGAGACTTTGATTCTAGTCCTGCGGATGAGAGCCTAGAGCAGGCAAGCTTAGAAGAGCTAGGGACTAACCGGCAAGGACTTTACCTTCCCCGACTGTCCCCTAAGTGCCGAGAGACCGACACAACTATGCGCGCATCTCAATCCACCGCGACTTCACCTAAATTCCGTGGCTCGTTTTCTATAGAGAATATTCTATCGGGTGAAAAACAAGAAAAGAAATCTTCAGACGAACACCAGGATATCCACCCTCTCGTCCATCGCCAGCATCGCCCCGAAACGGGTGAGTGTAAACTAAACTCACAAACTTAGGAGCCATTTCCGGACATTAAACATAGCATTTAACGCACCTCTGCGTCCCCTTTATACATAAGATAAAATGCGTGTTCCTACACGCGTGAGTCTTTGTTTATTGATGTTTGCCCGGAAAGTTTTTGTTTATTTTGACTGATACAAGCTTATAAGACTAATAGTAAGTCTTTGTATCCGTATTGTAAACATCGGTGAGACGAACAGGCAACACAAGCTTTGAACTACCAAAGAGAAGTTAAAAATGGGCTATTTATTAAGTCCAAACTTAGCCAAGAATTCCTCATCACGGTTGTACGATCCATAGTTTATTGTGCACTTTAATCTCTAGCCCCAAAAACTCCATTTCGTTGTTATTTTTACGAATTGGCTACTTGACCCTTTTGGGATGAAACTTCTTTAGACAAGAGTGCGAAGACAGAATCAGTGCTGCGAAACGTAAACTATTAAACAATCCTTTTCATCGATCAAAATTTGCTTGTAATTGCGCGCTATTCGCGCTGAAAGGACGAAAGGTTACCCCCAAGCTAGAACAGCCGCAATAGGGTACCAACATAGAAAACGTGTTGCTTATTAGTTGCGCGCAACAGGAACGCAATAACAACTCAAAATTTCACACGGACATTCACTGTTAACATTACACGTAGACAAAACATTTTGGGGTAAGCCTTTTACCAAAGGTCTAAGGACCCTATGGACCTGTTTTGCGTCTTTCACGAACTTTGTCAGACAGCGTGCTGAAAGCGCTGAGATGCTCACCCCACACCCGATGGACGCATAAGAACCTGGTGCTGTTTTGCGCGGAAGTTTGATCAAGAACGGTTTCTTTCATCAAAGCGGACATCTACAAATTACAGGTTTTTTAAGAGCTCGTATCGTGCGGAAAGGTAATCAGAGAAGGAAGTTTTCTAGTGTCGGTTCGGACTGGCGCACCTCCGCAGGGGCTCATAAATCTTTGTCAAAACCATCGTATTTGATGCGCCGACTGGAGCTAGATGTTTGCGGACTCGAATGTACACGAAACACGCTCTGGCGCCAGAAGATAGCTAACTCGGTATGGGTTAAATTTGGAGGTAAATTCAGAATACCATGCCACAATTGTTATACAAATGAACTTTACACGTTTCTAAAGAACGTGACGAAAATATGTGACATGGCATTTCGAGGTTTAGCTTTGAATTTTAGAGCTTCTGTTCAAGAGCGGACATGTAGTTGATGTAAACTTGACTTTGCCCGATCATTTAGCGGTCTTTGGCAAAGGATAACTGCGAGACAAGCCTAGCGTAGGCTCTGCAAATAGAAGATCAGAATGTCCCCATACTGCTGTAGAGGATTTTGTCTATTTTCCTTTGGATTCGACCTCATTTGAAAAAACGGTATCTAGCACTAGTGCAAAAACCTTCTCGCTGGTCACTGTTTAAGTGTTACATGATAGACTTGTGATTCTAGCAACTATTCGTGAAAGCTTTTCAAGCGGGCATTTTGAGGTAGGTCATAAAATAAATCACATGGCTTCACTAGTATTATCCAGTCTCAGTACTGTATAATCGCCTTAAAGATTGCTCAGTTTCGATCGTTGTTTGATTCTTATTTGGGGAGAGATCATAAAAAAAACTTGCTCGATATAACGCGCTAATATGAAGTACCTCAAGCAGCCACCAACAAACTTCTTTTAATCCTATTTCCCTACACTACCCTCAAGAAGTGAGAATAATTACTTGCCTTAAGCCGGATTTTGTAAATGAGCTTCCAAATAGACCATCTAACAGGCTTATACTTGGTGTTTACAGGGGCTCTCCCGCAAAGCCAACCAACACAATACCCTTCGTCCAAAGGAGGATATGTGCTCGTGGAGACCCGCGGGTTATTGCCGCCCGTCCCGCAAACCTGCGAAGTATGGAGCTCGTACCATCATTATAACCCACACTACTGCTACTGCTACCACTAGATGAAGCTACTTTCTTCATTTTAACACGATAATTGGTGATCTGGGGCTATCCACAAGAACCTTCCCTCGCATTCTTGCGAAGTATGATTCTACCATCTTTAAAACGCGACAATTGGTGAGCTGGGCAACTGAAGAATTCCAAGGGTAGAAGAACTTGTAAGCGCTGAAGGTGAAGATAAAGACTATATGACAATTCAGTAGTTTTTAGAAACCTTACTTTGCGTTTAAACTCTCCCAAGAAGCTCTTGGCAGTATATACATTACAAGGTTTAGAACAGGTTTAAACTGCTGTTCGAAAGGATGGCAAATGGGATGTAGGACATTTTATCTAATACGTGGATAAATTTGTTAAAAAAACACACTCTCCGGTGTTTATGTGATTCGAATAAGCATCTAATGATTCGGAAATTCCTGTAAATAGCAGTCCCTGTGGTGCTCTAGCTTGCGACATGAAAGCATTTCGTATTTCTTTGCGTAAATTTGACCAAACATACACAAAATCATACGCGGTTTTTGTAACTACACTCGTTAGTATTTCCTCTTCGATATATTTAACTATTCACACCAACATATCAGTATTGCAAATGAAGGTAAAATTTTATTGTACATTTAAACGAAATGTTTTGTAAACCAAACTTCCACGATTTTTACATTATCAACGTGATTTTGGTAAATTCGTCTCACTATTATTTAAACAATATTTCAGTATAGCGTCCTTTCTTTTCTTTCTACAATGCGTTTGTATCACTGCCTATATTGAAGCTTCTATAAGCAATAATTGTAAAGCAACAAGTGAACAAGCCGCCTTTGGTTCGCCTTGGACTCCTTTTTGTTAATGTAGTCCAAGTTAAACACCTCTTTCTTATCTTTATTGCAGCTATGCTTTTTCACACTCGTTTAGAAATGTAATTTTAATACAAGTTATTGTGAAAATGTCTGATTAGGCTTCCAACGAGGTATTTAAAACTAGAGTTTGGCGTAATTTAGGGTTTTTCTTGGTTGCATGATGCGTATTTCCTTCGGAGAGGAAGCATGGCGTCGTTCTGTCTGGATCACATAGCATTGGTATTTCGTCTTCTTTTCTAATGAAATAAAAGTATTGTACACTTTAATATGTACAATCCTATAGTTTTGGAAGCAAAGTTTCAATATTCAAGTCAGTAAATCGGAAAAAGGATATTTAAAAACCTCTAAATTTATAGGCTTAATATCCCTTATCAAAATGTCCTTTGATCGCTTGCCTCGTATCACTCCTAAACCCTCGAAGGCGCGAGCAACTTGTGTACATTTAAAGATACACATTTTTCAGAAATGAAACTATGAGCAAGACAGATTATAGAGGGTTTTCTTTTTGTGAAGGTAATTAAATCTAGTAGCAGGCCCAGCGTAGAGCGGAAACCATTAATTCACTGGGATGCCCTGTCTGACTGTAATTGATTTTGGAAAACAAATTGCATTCTAACCCAACTCGCACAATGATGTTTGCATTACTCGATTTCCTAACTTAAGCGATTTCTGATTTTGATGTAAATAAAAGAGTTTCTGCCATACACTTGTTCGTTTAAGGACTAAGGAAAGTAAATTCGTAATTTTATGGTGTGCATACATAACAGATAATCGATTATGAAGTTCATCTTAGCTTTGACAGTATCCAGAAATTGTAATATGTACATAAAACCATGAGGAATAAAGTGCAAATTCAAAGGTTTATCTTTTAGCTGAGTCATCGCTCGCAGTTTTGTTATTTGTCCTTTGTGGGCTAGCTCTTTTATCATCCTGTCTGTATCCTCCATTTCGATTTTATTCGATTGTTTGTTAAAGAAAACAAAAATAGTTTTACATAGGTTTAAATAAACAAGACTAGGCATTTTTCGGGTTTACTTTTACATAAAATATTATTTAAATCACAATCGGAATTCAAACAGACTTAAAAGACATTTTTAATTTGCACGTAGTTCTGCTTCGGAAACTATACAAAAATGCCGGGTGGCTCCAAATTGGACCTGTTTGTATTATTACTTTTTTATCTACTTCGGGCACAAACAGGATAGATAAGGCGAAGACCTGCTGGATTATGCAAGCAATCGACGCCACATTAGCTATCATCACGGCTTAGCACTTTCAATCCATTTCTAAATCACCAAAAAACATGTGCGCAACCTACCCCTTGTCGTCCCAAACACGAACAAACAAACAAACCAGTGTTACAGCACTCTACTTTGGGGTAGCATAGCGGTGTTTTGAGTCAGTGTTGGGTATTTTCGTGGGATGTTGTCAGCATATGGTTGCATGCGAGTGGAAGGGAGATACAATCTTTGGAATTAGTGGCGCAAGGGTGAGGTATGTAACGGCACCATTCCGTCTGAGCACATGGTTTTGCTAATGAATATCGCGGCGACACCGGCATATACCATCTAGAGGTCACTCCTTTAGGATCTTGAAAACCAGTTAAGGACACTGTTGGAGCTGATAGTGCGCTTGCGACAGTGCTTATTCATTTAACGCTGTCATTAAATGTAATTAAATTATATGATGGATTATTTGTACTGTCAGATAATTGGTCTAATGTATCGCCCGTATCCGGAATCTAAATTTAAGATCCTTTTCCCTTTATAAACTTTAGATTTTTCTTTATTCTTTGAAAGCATCGACTAAGACTAAGACCTAAAAGCCTTGATTTGTTTTTTTTTTCCCGAAAATCAATAAAATAATGAAGGAAACGATTCGTCATACGCCAGGCATTTGACGACTTCTTATCCGCTCAAAAACTGTTATTATTAAAGGAAGGTTGTTTTGGTCCAAACAATAATGGTTATTTTCTTAAGTTCCGAAAAACTTGAAACCAGGGTGCGCTCAACATGAAAATGGGAAACAAAGTTTATCGAAGTGGCAAGTTCCTGGAGAAAATGTAGATTCTTGCTTCTCCCCGCTAGCAGAGATTTTTTGTTAAAAACATATAAGTAAAGCTTTGCTAGCAGGTCCACCATCTGTGCTTGCAGTTTATAAATCCTCGCTCGTGCAACACGCGACTGGTGTCGGTGTAGCTCGTGACTCTTTTGTCAACTATACATACCGTAAATGATCTAAAAAAAAAAAAAAGCCCAGGGCGGGCGTTCTTTTACAAACTATGAAAATATAACAAGCCCATGTGCAGTGGGGTTTCTATTCTCAGTCAGTATCACGTTAATTTAAGCCTCACCCAGTAAAAGCCAAACTCGGATATTACGGAAATTACTATGCCGTTTGCTTTCAAGCTTTGAGGGAGGGTAGGGGGGGGGGGGGGGGTAAATAGAGGGGGGCTCGTATTAGAGAGGGGCTTGTAAGGTGAGGGGGGCGTTTTTTTACATAGGGGGCGTTTATTAGATCATTTACGGTACTCTTCTTGCTTCTAATACTGCGTGACGTGTCACATACTCTTCTAGTGACAAATACTGCGTGACCTGTCACCTACTCATCTTGTAACAAATACTGGCGCTACGGAGACGGCGGCTGATCCTGGCTTAGCTCTGCTTTCATTAGCTTGTCAATTGGGGGTACTGATAAGTCAATTGATCGATGCCATTTGTTTTAATTAAACATTTGAGCCATCTAGGAAATCTATTTGAAGTGGTTTGGGGTAAGACGTGACAAGTACGCTGGGGTGGGGGGGTGGGTGGGGGAGGGGCGGACTCATCATCATTTGCCTTGGGCCTTAGCCGAGATGGCCCGTACACCGCACAACCCCCCCTCCGCACCCTGCGCCACACCCTGCGCCGCACCCTGCGCCACACCCAGGGGCGAAGGGTGGGGTCCAGAGTAGTAATTCACTGACCACGGATCAAGTAAGTTCAAATCTCTTGGTAATAGGTCACTAGATCCACCTAAGTAACATTTTCTATACAAATACATACATAACGAAGGGGTCAGCCGAAGTCGAAACCAACTCGTCACACGACACATGAGCATCAGGAGGGGGGGGGGGGGGGGGGGGTAAAAGGGGGTATTTTCAATAATAAACTAACAAATTATTGCGCATGGGAGTAAAATGCCTACGTGGTTGGTCTTCAAAACGCAGGGGTAGTTTTCTTTTTCGCATTTGCCATCGTGACCTTGTGATCATGGAAACGCCACCAAGTGTTCGTTGTTGTTGACTCGACTCCACACGAGTCAAACGTGATTATTTCACGAACGCATCTCGTAAAGAAGACATTATCAACTATTTTCTTTTTTCAAATTTATAGCAACAACTTCAAACTATTAAATCCATACTATTGTATGGATTATTTGGATTTTAATCGAAATAATAATCTAGCAACTCTGTTTATATATTCAGTTTTAGCGGACTTGAAACTTCAAACTATTAAATCCATACTATTGTAATCAAAATCGAAATAATAATCTAGCAACTCTGTTTATATATTCAGTTTTAGCGGATTTGAAACTTCAAACTAAAAGGTGTTAATTTTCGAGTTGATATTGACTATTTCCGATGGAATGCCGAACGGCGAGGGGGGCTCAGTGCCTAGCAAGAAAGCGAGACTGTGTGACCAGTTCTCCGTTGTGTTGCTTTGGGATTTGGCCGTCTTTCCACGAAAGACTTTAAACTAAGGTATTTCTTTGATTAGTACATTAATGCGTCCAAAATTGATTAGATTGAAATAGTAGAGTTTTCTGCGTGTTCTGCTAGTCCAGTCGAACGATGTTGGGGGAGGTCCACGGGACGGAACGACGCTGTAAAAACTTTGGCGTGTATCCACAAAAACACGGCTGTAATCGGTGAATTGTCATGCTGTCGCACCTGCTGTTTCAGGGAGTGCTTTATGTCGTGATCAGTTTAAAGTGACTTAAGTGGTGGAAAGCAGACGGTTCGAGTGCTTGCTAGTTGATTGTGTATTATTTAATTAAGTAACTTATAAACTTGACGCTCGGGTTGCAATTAAGATAGTTTGTTTCATCCAATGTACTGACTCTAAACCTGTTTTCGATCTTCTACGGGCTGACAGTATGATTTAGTCGTACGCCATATGCCCTGTTATCGAAAAGTGTGCTTGCTCAATGATGAAATGCAAGAAATCAGTCGTACACTATTTCTGGGATTTTGTGAGCGAAAAAAAACATAGTATAGTGTGTATTGAGGACTACTGCATAGTTATAGCATGACACGAGGGGAATTTAATGAAAATGAATATAACCCTCCCCTAAAAAAATTCTCAAGCCTTGAGATTTTCGGAGGTTGACAGGTTTGCAGGCTATTAGTTGAAGTCCCGATGCTGCAGGGGGAGGGACTTCAACTAGTCATCCCGAGGGGACATTTAATCAGTAAATTCCCCGAGATGCCATGCTATAACTTTGTAATACCATGATTGCCCAGGAAATAAACTAGAAACTACGAGTCATCTTAGGTTGGATGAGTGAACACTGTTTAATGAATTGGCATTGTTTTTTACCTCTCTAGAGACCACCCTTAATTGCACAAGCAATCTGAAATATTCGCACACTGAAAATATTTATATAAAAATACAATAAGCCCTACAGTTTTGTTCTTTGACTTCAAAATTATCCCAGATGGATCTAATCTAACATTGTTTAGGTATCACAAAATCAAGTACCCTGCCCTATTGGCGCAGGTCCAGTTCCTATGCTTAATCAGGAAGCTGCCTTCTATTTGTTTCCCTGTTGGAAACTATAAGACAAGCATCTTGGTTCTAAATTTCTCTCAAGCACTGATGAAGAGGGAAATTGAGAAGACAAAAGATTCTTTTGTCTTTTAGAAACTAAAGATTTACAGTAGAAACTGAATCTCCCTCATCATTTATGCATGAGGGAAATTTAGAACCATCTATTGTTTTTGAAGAAATTTCGCTAGTAAATGTCCCTCAGAAAACAAAAAAATCCAAGGTGATCATGGCATTACATGAGCAAATAACATACAACATCGTGGGGCAAAAATTGTGATGTCTAAATGGGCCTTACAGAACCACTCTTTTGCTATATTCCACTGCTAATGCATATAGCTGTCGACCCAACTTGGACAGAAATTTTGTGAAATCAGATGAAATACAGTAAATATGTGGAAAAACTCAAGAGATCCAATGTGGGGGAATTAAGAGAATGTATGAACATTCTCACAAAAATTAGGCTTGTGATGAGGTCCAAAATCTTCCGACACCTGCCTAATGCGGGTGAGTTGACAGCTATAAAAAGGCACTAATCATTTGAAACCCCCTTCCCATGGTACTGGGAGAGGGTAGGGGATTAGACTTTAACCCTGGACACCCCATCCCCTTGGGTTACAAACTGCAGTCAACTGCCTCTACCCCTCAGGGTAATACTGTAACTGTACATTTGAGATGACATTCCATCTGAAATGAGCCTTTTATATCGAGTAAGTGTGGTAGCTTGCTTGCTAGACAATTTCTAACCCTAAATTTGTATAAATGTCACTTATGAAATCTCTTAATTCAACAGGTGCATGTTGCTAGGATTGGCTAGCAAAGGTTCGTCGGTGAGTAGACCTATCGCCAGACTACTTACCTCTCAAGTACGAGCTATGTCGCAGACTCTATACGACTTCTCAGCCCCAGACTTGGGCGGAGCTAAGGTGGAGCTGTCTAAGTACAAAGGGAAAGTGGTCCTGATTGAGAATGTCGCCTCTCTCTGAGGCACGACTGTCAGGGATTATACCCAGGTTTGTTCAGCATCTTTACCGTCTATTGAATGAACGTGTTAGTAGACAGATAGCTCTACTATTAAATATCCTGTTAGATATTCTCTTTTAATGCATATTTTACTTTTTATATTGAGCTCCAGGTAGCTAGATTGATTGAGCCTACTTCTATTGAATAATCTCCAATTTAAGGACATTTTTTAAAACATCTATTTCAAAAAAAGGTTGTTAGTGGAAACAGTGAATGACAAACATAGTTACTCTACAACCATAAGATGCTTATGGATAGTAATTACCTGGTTGTCACCAAACACAAACTCTGCCTCTGAGAGCTAATGAAGGGCATGGTCTCTTGCTTTGATGGGGATTCAATCAACGATTTATGCTTAGCTATGGGGATAGTCTCCCTTCCCCAAGTAATTGTTTGATATAGAAAAAAGGTGACAAATAGACTCCAATGATGCAAGAAGCATACATTGATTATTGTAATTGATAATGGTTCGATTTATCCTGTTTAGCAATGATATTGCATTTGCAGATGAACATGCTGATTGATAATAATCTCTCTACAATTTGCATTGTTCTGTTCAGATGAACAAACTGTTTGACAAGTATGTGTTATTAGAGGATACATGCATGCTTGGTGCCAGCATGCGCGCGCTCTGCCAATCTATGTAAGAAACATTTTTATTGTTGTATAAAACAAATAGATCTGATTTTTTTGTACATCTGTCCTCTAGAAGATGCACAGAAGACGTCGCAGGGTGTCATGAACAACAGTCATGGCAACTTGACTGTGTCTAATTGCATACTTTTTTGTTCATGACAAACTTTAATGTCATCTGTGCATCTATTAGAGGACAGATGCCAGGGGCGGGTCTAGCTTTTCGCTAAAGGGGGGTTTGGCAGTGACAAACATATGTTACATATGGCTTACTGGCAGCCCAAAAGGGTGGTGGGGGGGGTTTAAACCCACTAACCCCCCCTAGATCCGTTACTGGATGCATGCAACAGTGATATCTATGTGTTAAACATATTGCCATGTTCTGTTCAGATGAACAAGCTGATTGATGACTATCAGTCCAAGGGCCTTGTTATCCTGGGATTTCCCTGCAATCAGTTCGGCCACCAGGAGAACTGTACCGAGAAAGAAATCCTCAACTCTCTCAAGTATGTTCGTCCTGGCAATGGCTTTGTGCCCAAGATAGAGCTCTTCAGTAAAATTGAAGTGAACGGCAAAGATGCACATCCTCTGTTCCAGTTCCTGAAGAAGGCCTTGCCACATCCCCATGACGATGACACCAGCCTCATGGCAGATCCAAAACTCATCATTTGGGCTCCTGTACAGCGCACTGATATTTCCTGGAATTTTGAGAAGTTTCTGATTGACAAGGATGGAAAGCCTATTAAGCGTTACAGTCGTAATTTTGAAACACAGCATATTGCAGCAGATATTGAGCATTTGCTCAAGTAGTCTATGTCATTTATTCTCACCCATCTTAAGTGATTACAATTAATCTAGTACATTGATTACAGTGCAACCAATGGAGTTTTTGACAAAGCAGAGTAATCGACCACCAGACTCAGATTTGTTGGTTACATTTTTCAAGCCTGTTTTTGTTGTTGCATACCCAGAATTTGCTGAGGATTAGGAGTCACTGTCATAGGTGTCATGAAAAAAGAGAAAAGGATAGTATTTGGCGATCCTTCAATAAGGCATGACCCCTTATGTATGCCCCTGGCATTTGCTTTGTTGAAGGCTCTAGAAAATCTTAGTTTAAATCATGTTCTGCAAAAATCTGCTCAATCATATTTTATTGTAAACCTACAAAATAACATTTTTTCACAGCACTTTGATTGGGGATTGGCATGTTGTAATGATGACAGATGCTTAAAGTTTCTGTGTTTGTCTGATGACAAAGACTACCCTTGTCCAATCAACTGTTCTGTCTCAATCTACCACTCAAACAAGTACATATCTTTGTAGTTATCTAAATGAAGGGCTTGGATTAAATTTTATGCCAAGTTTTGATGTAATGGTAATGCAGTAGTTGTGCTTAGTAGAGGTTGTGGCAATAACTTTACAATAAACTATGGATATGAGAATGCTGGTCTTGCAAGTGTGTCTTTGAAAGTCACATTCAAACTATACCACTTTGATTGCACAGTCCATGTCCTACACCCATTTCAATCAATGACAAAAATCTTTCTTCGGCAGCAAAAAATTCACTCTTTATTAGACAAGTTTTGGTAGTGCTAAAGCTGCCTGTTCCCTGACCATACACACTTTATTCAGCCTAGTACAAGGTGTCCTTATCAGAGTTTCTGATGGGTTTCCTATGGCTGGTAGAGCTATGTCCCAGGAAAGCATATTCCCTCAGGTTGGCTCTCAGTCACTCTTTCATCACAGCAAACCACAGATATTCCAAAAGCTGATTTAGAAGCATGTTTTAGTTGTATGCGACTTGCCTGAGTCACCTCTACAACTTTAGTCGTAGAGTGGAACTCACAACTCAACTACAAGTCTTGGCTACGACACCAGTTTTTAATACCCTACAACAGTCTTAGCAGTGATTTCCAAATATGGCAAATTAAATATCTGACGAATTAACCGTGGCGGATGCAAGTAAAAAATACTATAAAATGGAAGAAGAAAATTGACATCAGTGGTGGGGCACGTAAAACATGAAAATAGAGAAATGCCGTTGTAAATTTGCCGTCTCAGACGACCATGCCGTTTTTGAGCATTTCGTGAGTGCGCGTGCCGTTCTTGATCCCGTAGCGTAAGGCCCCCAATGTGCTTGGTGTGATGCATCAGTACGGAATTTGACAAAAGTCCAGCAAACAATTTATTTTATTTTATCTACTCCAAACTGATACAAAATTATTACTAGAAGCAAAAGAACATATGCAACGAAATCCTATACATGTGATAACCCCATTTATACACAGGAATGTGACGCTGTGGCCTAGCATGTGCTAGAGGCTAGTAAACACGGCCTTTGCTGTGTTCTCATGGTGGCAAGTAATTAATGGAAACCATTGGCCTCTTCGCAAGCACAAAGTGCACGTATTATACAGCTCGACTTTTTGTCACACTGTCCACTGCTGTGCTCTCGAGAATGCAAGTAATTCAAGGGAACTATTTAGCTCAACATGAGCACAGAGTTCGTGTTTTACAGCTCTACTCTCTGACGGCTTCACTCGTACTCTCCCTTGTTGCTACCTGCTTCTGCTGCATACAGCTTCGTGCTACAGATTCAAACAGCCTGCAAATAGGAATGAGATACTTGTGTCAGAGAGTAGCATACTTTGCCATCATGGGGCAGGGGTTATTGAGAATGAAGCACCAGGTGGGGAAGGAGTGCTTCAAGATAAAAATAATTATCTTTTCGTCTGAGTAAGCCTACCTTGGAGAATGAAAAACAAAACAATAACTGAATCGCAATGGCCGTAGGATCAAGGTGAGTGGTCCTTTCACAAAGTTTCTTTGGTTATTTGTCAATAAATATGGCAGGCACATGGAGAAGTTATAGTCTGACAGTTGATGTTGTGATTGGCAAATCTATATGAATGGCACCGTTTGAAAATGTATCCAGGGGAAGTTCTAGCTTTTGGCTGAAAGGGGGTTTTGACCCAGTGACAATCGTTACATCCAGCTTTCTGACCATTAAAGACAACAATTCCTATCTATGAAGGCAGTCTAATCAATACGCATCATGTGGGAAATGCAACATCTCCATTCTCTGTGCACTTCGTTATATTTTGGGGCATACAGCTATTTCAAAGGAGAATTCTGTATGGTATTTATTTTGTACACAACACTTTCCTAGGTAGCCCTAGAAGGAAGTTTCAGTCCGCTACTTGTGTTCTTACTCACTTCTCAATCTCGGGTGCGCAGTGCACGAACTCATGTGTCCAGAACTTGTACTGGTGGTTCTTGATCAGCTCAATGAAGGTTATCAGTAGACCCCAAGGGTGCGGCCTGTTAACGATCAGTCGCTCCAGCAGCACTCTGAAATAGACAGTTGATCAGTAAACTTATAACGGATAGGCCCATGTAAAACGGCCAGTAATGCTGGCCCTGTAATGAGAGGTTCTGCGAAGTAGTTTGCTACGGACCATTACCGTACCGTACCGCTCTGTATCGCTCCTAGGGAATGTACCAACTATAAAAAAAGGAAATGACCAGCACCCCCTAGTTTTCTTAATGCCCTTTACCGATCCCGTCCCCCAAAGGATTTCGCCAACGGGAGCTTTATTAGAGGGTTGATACTGAATTTGATATTTCATACAAAACCAAGAGACATCACTTTTTCCTCAAACCCGATTTTGCCCCTGATTACAAGTATTGTCTCCAGCCGGGCAGGGAGCCAATTATGTTAGCGTTGTTTGTACAGGGCGTTAAAGCTCACCACCACTTACAGAGAAAAAACTATGCTAATTCTCACAGGCTGATTGAAAAACATTCCAAAAATATGGCCACGGTGGTCCTGTTAAGTTGAAACCTAGTTTACATTCAATATTTTTCCTTTAAAAGCAATAGTTACTCTAATCACCATCCATGCCACAACTTGGTATCAATAGGCAGCTTAGTACACATGAGTGCTTTATCTGTTGGTATATAGTTAAGGGTGTTATCTACTGACCTTGTAATCTGTTCCTGTATAGCCTCAGTGTTGGCTTCCGCAAACAGATACAGCAGTACGCAGCTGAAGTAGTGGGTGTGGCTGTTCGGGTAGCGCAGCTGGTTGGCAATCGCATTTAAGAACAAGTATCGGCCTGTTGACAACGTCATCATGTAAAGCATGCTAGTATGTTAAAATAGGAATACCTGCATGTCCTAAATGCACTCATACATGTGTTACAGCAATGTGAGCTCACAATAAGCTGTTGTAGTAGCAGTATTAACCTTAAAAATATGCTCTTAGCAGGATAATAGACTCGGTGTCTCAAGAAGTTGAAAGCATGTGATGTACATGATTGATGGAAGTTGAAAGCATGTGATGTACATGATTGATGGAAGTTGAAAGCTGGGATGTACATGATAGAAGTTGAAAGCATGCGATGTACATGATAGAAGTTGAAAGCATGTGACTTACATGATTGATGGAAGTTGACAGCATGTGATGTACATGATTGAAGGAAGTTGGCAGCATGTGATGTACATGATAGATGGAAGTTGAAAGCATGTGATGTACATGATTGATGGAAGTTGAAAGCATGTGATGTACATGATTGATGGAAGTTGACAGCATGTGATGTACATGATTGATAGAAGTTGAAAGCATGTGATGTACATGATTGATGAAAGTTGAAAGCATGCGATGTACATGATTGATGAAAGTTGAAAGCATGTGATGTACATGATCGAAGTTGAAAGCATGTGATGTACATGATTGATAGAAGTTGAAAGCATGTGATGTACATGATTGATGGAAGTTGAAAGCATGCGATGTACATGATCGAAGTTGAAAGCATGTGATGTACATGATTGATGGAAGTTGAAAGCATGCGACGTACATGATAGAAGTTGAAAGCATGCGATGTACATGATTGATGGAAGTTGACATCATGTGATGTACATGATTGATGAAAGTTGACAGCATGCGATGTACATGTTGGAAGTTGAAAGCATGTGATGTACATGATTGATAGAAGTTGAAAGCATGTGATGTACATGATTGATGGAAGTTGAAAGCATGTGATGTACATGATTGATGAAGTTGACAGCATGTGATTTACATGATTGATGAAAGTTGACAGCATGTGATGTACATGATTGATGGAAGATGACAGCATGTGATGTACATGAATGATGGGTCACTTACCCTCAGTGTCTAAATCCACCGCAAGGTTCTGGAAGATGTCCATGTGCGACGAGTGGGTGATAGTAGACATGGAGGGCGTGGCGCTCTTGCTGTGGATGTACGTGATGGCCTGGGTACCCACGTACAGGACTAGGGAGTTCATCAGAGGTACATTGTACCTCGTGCCAGGCTCGGTCGACACCTGTAAGGCAAGGAGAACGTAGAACAATTGATAAAAAAAGCTTGCTGATCATGCACAAGTATGGTTAGTGGTTGGGACTTATTACTCAAAGGCCATTCCTTTTGTGACATACCTGGAGATGACTTCTCAGTTCTGTCAGGAATGTGACCGGTGCACGGGTCTTCAGGTACGAATCCAGATCCTGATAAAAAAAGAGGAACGCGATAATTCACCGATAAGAACTTCAAGGGTGTATCACAAGGGGATTCTAGTTAACACAACTTATGGCAAATGTTGCTAAACCCATGATAATTCATTTTGCCTTCAGGGGAAACATTTACAAGTTTATGTTTACTTCAAATGCACCCGTGCCTACTTTCCGGTCGTCCGTACAATGTTTGCATTGTCACTTACCTTCTTGAAGCTTGCCGGCTGTATGGACGCCACAAAGTTGTTCAGGATCCGTGGCGAGTGGGTTATATCCGTAAGGAGATCAACCTGCCATCACATAAGAGGTTTTATGAATTGGGCTTTTGAAGGTCTACCCTTATTTGAGTTGCTACGAAGAGACGGAAACTTTTTATGGATTGTTATAATGCTCTTAAGTGATGGCGTTATGTATAGTAAAACTAGTTAAGTGACTGTGTAAATGTTCGTGTGACAAAGTAATGTTTGTGACGTTACTCACCTTTAGATTGGGAATGAAGGGTTCTTGGAGACGCACGAGGAAATGTATCATGTAGTGCTGAGATGTCGTGATGTGTTGCGTAATGTGTAACAAGTCGTGAAATGTTGCATTTACATGATGTAATTTGTCGAGACTCACCTTAAGGTTGGGGGTGAAGGGGTCTGGTAGACGCATGTTGCGAGGGAATGCACTCAGAATCAAGTTCCGCATTTGGATGCAGTTTGGGGGGATAACGTCACAGAAGCTAAAGTGATAGTCGCACAAGAACTCTGGGAAGTCGTGCAGCAGAACCAACAACACCCGCAATGTACCCTGGAAAACACATGATAATTAGGAATAGGCAAAACCATTATGGCAACAGTGCGAACCATGATAGGGTGCGGGAAACGGTAAAAAACAATGTAGAATCAAGTCAAATACCTTGTAAAGGAGATGGGTCTGCTTTGCAAGCTCAGCATTTCTCAGGAAAGGCGCCAAAAACTTGAAGAGATCAATCAGGAGTTGCTGGAATAGCATCCAGCCCTAGAAACAATTATCAAAGAACATCAGAAGTTACGAAACAGAGGTTTTGGATATTCAAATCAATCATCATAAAAAAAAAACTTTTCCTGTATTATTAAATACATTTTATTTGTAATTGAGCTGTTTTATTTGAAGGATGGATTGAAATTCACCGCGATTTAAGCAGATTTAATTCACTTCTGAGATGAAAATGTCATTTGCAAGAAGTTCCATGGCTTCAGGAGATGCTGAAACAACATTTAGCCCTAAGACAGAGCCAGATGACCATCAGAATTCAAGAAACTACCCATGGCGGGAAAGGGACCCAAAAGCTACAAGACCCTATCTACCTTTTCAAAATTTACCCTTAACACAGAGACAGGAGACCATCAGAATTCAAGGACCTACCCATGGCGGGCCAGCGACCCAAAAGCTACAAGACCCTTTTTACCTTCTGCTGAGGCGTGTTGAGCAGCAGCTTGGACATAAACAGCCTGTGAGAGATGAGCTCTAGCCAGGCATACGCGAACCCAGGGGCGCGCGACGGCTTGAGTGCGTGGAGCACGGTGCTGAACGTTTGCAACACCTGCACAGCGAGATAGCTCAGCTTTAGAAAGGGTATAATTGGAAATAATATAACGGAAAAATCGGCATCTGAGATACTGGGTTTTGATAAGTCAGTAGTAGAGATAGCTCAGCGTTTGAATGGGTATATTTGGAAATTTTTATAAAAGATATGGTCGGCATCTGTAACACTTTGGTTTTTATACGCCAGTAGTAGAAAACGCATTACATGATCATCACATGATCACCAAGAGAAAAGGTCCAGGCAAAATAAAGTTACATTCCTACACCTATTTCAAATCAATGTAAAGTAACCTGAAGTGGTTCATGGGTCAGATATAAATGTCTGAATCCTGGTCTCTGAGAGCCATGTGTAGGTTTAGAGGTACATAAACAAGAATGCTAAAGCTTTCGAAACCTGTGATTGTTTTTATTCACGCTTATTTCAATTTATTTCATGCACATGAATCACTGCGGACTACGACAAATGGATTGTCCAAGTGCAAACTCATTTGAAATAGGTGTATGAGCGCATTCCAGGAATTTCAAGGTTGATAGATCTCTCAACAGGCACAAGAAATATGCGAATTGCACTAAGAAATAATGTGACTTTCTTGGTTCCAAACTGGCGCGAGCTTCAGCTTTTGAAGGCAAAATAACCAAAAAACATACTTATTCAGCGTTTATGAACAGAAAAAATATTTTATCTTGTCTCTCTCCGGCACAACGGCTGCAGACATTTCTGTGTTTATTTTCGCGGAGTTTGCCACCCAAAAAAACAACAAAACAAATGATTTGATTGCTTGAGGTTGTGGGGTCTACAAGTACCTTGTAGCCTGGGATCACTCACCTGGAAGTTAATAGCCTCAAGCACGGGATCACTCACCTGGAAGTTAATAGCCTCAAGCACGGGTTCTGGCTGGTTGAGCTCCAGCAGCAGCATGATGAAGATGCGATGATACGGCAGCTGTTGGAAGTCAGCATGGCGAAGCTCGTGGTCTTGGAATAAAACTGTTGCTACTGTACTTAGAACCTAGAACATTTATCGTGATAAGTTATATTCATTCATCCTATGTTGCTACTGTACTTAGAAACTATAACATTTATCGTGATAAGTTACATACATTCATCCTATGTTGCTACTGTACTTAGAAACTATAACATTTATCGTGATAAGTTATATTCATTTATCCTATGTTGCTACTGTACTTAGAAACTATAACATTTATCGTGATAAGTTATATTCATTCATCCTATGTTGCTACTGTACTTAGAACCTAGAACATTAATCGTGATAAGTTATATTCATTCATCCTATGTTGCTACCGTTCTTATAACCTAGAACATCAACAACGTTATATACATTCATCCTATATTGATACTGAACTTAGAAGCAAGAACATCTATCGCGATAAGTTATACACATTCATCTTATGTATCGTGCATAGAACCTAGAACATTGATCGCGGTGAATATACATTCATCCTACGTTAATACTATATTTAGGACCTAGAACATTAATAATTGTGAGATAAGGTTTGATTATGTTTCTTTTTATTTAAAACTCAGGAAAAGCATAATGGTTTGCCTAACCAGACAGCTTTCACTGGTTTGACGACCATTTTTAACATTACAGCCGTTATAATTTTACAGTACTGTAGGTGAAAGGGCTAGAACACTAGTTTTATAAAAGAAAAAAAAAACTTGTTTTCTTTCCATCTATGTTACTAGATGGACAGGTCTCTTACCCGGTTCAGCAGGTTAATCTTTGTCACGTTGTTGGAGGCATCTCCCGAGTGTCGAACCAGCAGTGCTATCAGCCTGCAGTACGCGTCCAGTGTGTTAAAGCATTTGCCACGAGCTTGTGTCGGGCTGTTGGGCTGAGCAACAAAAAAAATGTTATTAAAGGCCTAGACACGTATTTAAAAAAGAAAAGGGCACTTAGGACACTTACATGATCTCCGAGGGCTCTGTAAGTCACTTCCACGCACAGCTCCGTGCAGATGCGGAAAAAGCGGGTTATCAGATCGTCCGATCGGAGGATGCCTTGTTGGTGCATCTAGAAGAACAGAGAAAGACACCATTAGACTCTCAATAGAAAGGACTACAGCAGTTCCACGGAATGTAGGGGTCCCTGGACATGATAAAAAGATTCTGAGGGACAGGCAAACAATAAGAGAAAAAATGGCAGTTTTAAAAGAACAAAAGACATAGTATAATAGTTCGGAATTATAAAAAAAAAAACATATAATAAAGTACCTCCAATTTGGAGTCAAATCAACTTCTCAAAACCTCCGACCATTTTGACCATTAACTTGTACCCTGTCAAAAGCTCCAAACAGCGCTAAATATCAACTTGTACACAATCAAAAGCTCCAAAACAATGTTTGATGCTGTATGCTGAACGCCGGTACACTCTGTATTACTTAGAACATGTTTTATGGATAACGACATGAATAAATAGTATATTAGGCTTCTTACCAGAGCAACAAAAGTAGAGAATGCCTTTTCACTGTCTTTGCCAGCTCCGGGCTGATGACACAAGCGAACCCACTCCCTGAGAAGGTATTCAACCTGTTGAACAACATGAAGTTGCAAGCACATTAGCGTATCGGATAAGCAAATGATATGTTCCCTCTTAACTATGCTATGATACCTATGCAGGATTACCTCTGCCATTCGTGGAAACCATTACTATGAAAAGCTCTGTATCTTATGATTTAGTGTCGATGTGTTGAGGACACTACAAGAGGGGTCGCGTATCCACTGAATGTAGTCCTAAAGATTTGACATTTGATTGGAAAAGGATGGTACTTTGACTTTTCATTTAATCCTCACATGTCTAATTCAAACCCTGGTGTGGTGAGGATGATATGTGTGAGGGTAGTTTGGTACCTTACCTTTTCGTGTAGCCCTGGCGGGTCTTCAAACCCTGGGTATGAGTTAAGGACTTTAGGTGTGAGGGAAGGTACATTACCTTCTCGTGTAGCCCTGGTGGGTCTTCAAACCTTGGGAATGTGGTGAGAACGTTATGTATGAGGGTGCTTTGGTACATTACCTTATCGTGTAGCCCTGGTGGGTCTTCAAACCCTGGGAATGTGGTGAGGATGTTAGGTGTGAGGGTAGTTTGGTACATTACCTTATCGGGTAGCCCTGGTGGGTCTTTAAACCCTGGAATTGTGGTGAGGATGATATATGTGAGGGTAGTTTGGTACATTACCTTATCGTGTAGCCCTGGTGGGTCTTCAAACCCTGGAAATGTGGTGAGGACGTTAGGTGTGAGGGAGGTGGGTCCACCTGGGGCCTTGTTTTCAGGAACATCATGGTGGCTCAACGCGTTGGACGGCCCATTATGCACAGTCTCCAACAATGAAGACAGTCTACACAAGAAACACAAGGACAAGTGAGATGCTAACAGATGAATGACAAAGTCTGTAAATCGAATAAAAATTGATTCTCAGTTCTAACATTAAGGCTTGATTAAACCTCTTCAAGGTAAACGATCAAAGAATTCAAACATTTTGTCTTTAAACGACTTCTTCAAGGTGGAGAGTTTATCACATACCCTTCTGGGTTCTGGCGGTTACGTGCAATTCTCGTCAAAGCCTCAAATGTTGCATTAAACATATCGCCCTGCAACCAAACCAAAGCACGTACGTCATGCACTGTACCCAAATAAACAAAAACAGCGATGGGTGACGTGAGTTAAAAATAGGTCTTTTTTATATTTATTTTTAGCGGGTATTACCTCATTCCCATGCTTTTCGTCAGCCATGAATTTGACAAGCTGGATGGCAAAGTGGAGAGCACTGAGATTGTGTCCATTTTCAATGCACTACGGAACAACAATAATGCTGAATCAACTTAGGCAAAACTGCTACCACACATTGCTTGAACAGGAAAGCAGTCTTTCCAAAGCATGACAAACCAATTTAAATTTCAGACAAAGACTAAACATGTTCAAAGGACCCTTGTCAGCAACACTTTTGTAACTGTTTTTAAGCAATATCGGCAGATAGATTATGTGATGAAATATAAAAAAAACACCTTAAAATAAAGTCTCCAAATTAACCAAATTTAATCGAAAATATCGGAACACCTTCCTCTGATCGGCCATTGAAAATGGATGTTTCTAGTCCATTATTACTTTGCGAGGATGACAAAATTGCTACTAACAGGGAGTCTTTACGAAATTCTGTTCTCGGTATTCCTCTAGAGGGTATCTGGATATTTGGCAACCAATCTGTTAGCCAGCTGTCCGCTAGGCAACCGCCCTTAGTAATTAGGCAACCAGTTGCCTATTGGACAGCAGCGTAACGACTCGGTTGTTATGTTAACATTCGAAAATATTCCAATAGCAAGGAAGCAAAGGGAAATGGATGCTTTTTTGACATTTGGTACTTTACTAGGATGACAAAAGGGCGGCTGACTGAGCCACTTCTGTATCACATATTCTCCTAGAATTTCCCTCAATCCCTTGTTAGCCTATACACTAACCTGAACAAGATGCAGGTCAAACTCAGGAGCACTCAGCAGGTGGCTACGAACCAGAAGGTCAATCGCTTCCACATTGAATTTGAGATCCGGAGGGCAGTCACACACAAACCTATTCAACACACGAAAGATGAGGGACTTGGCTACCACTGGAGAATCCAAACGTTCCAGGGTGAGGGGGGTACAAATAAGATAGAAAACACATGATTATTAGAACAGTAACACCAATCGATTTCAATCTTTCTTCCAACATGTACAGGAAAATAGACAGAAATAAATAATAATATCCAAGTCAATCGTACACAAAATAAACAAACAAACAAACAAACAAACAACAAAAACAATAGGATGAAGGGTCTTACTTGGTGACATGCTTGGAGGCCCATACGGGCCCATATGCCCGATGGTCCTGCAAGCCCCGTAACACAATTAAGTGACAGTCACGGAAGCGTAACGCGAGCTCCTGATCACTTGGCATAGGTGTAATTCCATCCAGAAGCCCTTCAGTTGCCTAAAAATCAGCAAAAAAGACCCTATAATATGATTTTCGATTATTCAAGTATGCTGCATATATAAGTGGGGTAGGCTTTAGACTTAAGTTCCTTCAATAATACATTCATCTAGAGTCTTTAAAGCGATATTGTCACCAGTTTACTTCCGGTCAATTGCGTAACAATCTCCGCTGATTTTTAACGGAAACAGGAAAAGATATTTCAACATTGGAAAAGCAGTGTGTCTATTGTAAATTTCTTTTAGGCTGTGATTGATAATTTAGAGGATGACCTAGCGCGGATTCTAATAGATTCTTTTGCCTCTTGGTTGGGGTTTCTGTCAGCCCTTTGGAAGTAAACTGGTGACAATGACGCTTTAAGGGCTTTATAAAAAAAACCATCAGTATAATACACGGACTACACAGTTGACAATCATGAGTAACATGCCTGTATGATAATTATTATTATCAGAATAATGTACACACTGCTCTACAGAGTTGACAATCACCATACCTTCTGAAGGAGTCTGACTGCTGCCATGTTATCACGAGAGATTCTGGCCTGAATGACTGCTTCCCTCAAGTTATGGATAGCGACAACAGGTGGACTTGAAGGTGGGGCCATAATAGCATGCAAGTGCTGCTCTATCCCCTCTACACACTTCCCTAAGAGCTGGACAACCTCATCTGGCATGTTGTAGGACTGCGGGAAGGCATGCATGAAGGCACTGCCTTCTACTGAGGGCTTGTCTACTGGACGGAAGTCTTCATGCACAGGTGGAATGGATGACTAAAGCGAAAAAAAAAAACGTGACGATCATAGAAGTAATAAATGGTGCACTTTCTGACAAATAAAAACGCAGAGTACTGTAAATTGTGTGGCCTGTTATGGAGGAAACGGTCTCTTGATCAGACTCTTACGTCCTCCTTGCTTAAGTTTAACATATTTTTTATCTGGCTATTTTTTTACTGGGCTTTACCCCAACTCACCCTGCTCATCAACCACATGCACTCATGTTGTTATTTTTTGCTCTTTGGCACGAAAATATCATTCTGTTTGCATGAACGTTAATGTTGGATGGGATTGCATTTATAAATAATTCCTTGGGCCTTCCCTCATTTTTGTGCCCCAAAGGCCCACCGGATTGCCAAGTCTGACAGTCTCTCACCTCTGAACTTGTAAGGAGTCCGTGGTCATACACCTGCTTTGGCATGGAAGGAGTGTTGATGGTCTCACCAGCAGGTGGCAGTTTAAAGCCAGGAATGCTACGGGCAAACTCCTCATAGACTGCAGTCTGACTCGCGTTCACACCTCCAACCTGGAAAGCACAATGACGACTGAGCTCATATACTGTACACCACTCTTTTCATGATATTCTATAAAGCTATGCTACTTCCAGTCAAGGGAAATAATAAGACAGATCATTTATATGCAGGTATTCCCTCTGCAGTACCTGGAAATCTAAACTTTTCAGGTCCAAAGTGTGCCTGTCTTTTATGATACACAGGCACAAGCTGTGAGTAAGGTAAGGTAAGTAGTAAGGTAACTGTGCCCCGTGCCTAGAAATGAGGAATGCAGGGCAGCCACACCCTCTCTCAATATAAAACTTCACAGTAAAGTTTGAAAGTTAACAGAGGGAGTGGTAAATGCTTACGCTTGAAAAATGAAGGGCTGGCTGTGATCCCCCAAACAACAAAAACGCATTTTGAACAAACATTTTGAAAAATCATTTGCTTGGAATAAACCTGCCTACCAGGATTTACAGAGAAATCTGTGATGGTAAACTCTCTCAAAACTCTGTATAATTCTATTGACCTCGCCTACTTGGGCTGTACAAAAATTTAAGGAGCATTTTAGTTGTTTTATGGCCTACAAATTCTGGTGCAGTCTGTGCACTCGGTCAATAAAATATATTTTCTATTTGCCTAGCCATTTATGCACTGTTTGGGCACTCTGTTTCAACTCTACCTTGAGTCGTATTTGTTCTGGCATTCTCTCTGCTTGATAGGTAAGTATGACCGGATCACAGTATCTCCTACCCTCACTACGGGCATGCCTTCTCACATCAAACTCCTTCAACAACAACAAAAACAAAAAAGATATCAGCGGCTGAAAACACCCCGGGAAAATCATTTTGATTGAATACAGATATAGACTTACGGTAGCTAGTCTTTTGTCCATCTCTGGAAGGACTTTTTCCACAGCAGTTTTCTGAATGAAGGAGCATGCTAGCTCTGTGTTCTCCTCACTCACGACTGATGCTGCCTGTTCTATCATCTCCTTCTGCTGTTGGTTCGCTGTCTGAATTAAACAATGGATGACGAGTCAATACAAAGGTACACAAACGAATCCATGTGTAACCCACAGTGCATAATATAGGAAATAAGGGTAAATAAAAACAAGTTCAGGTTTAGCAAGCTATAACATTCTTGTGAGCATGCTTGTAAACGTTCATGTGGCTTTAAACAATCAGGATTCAGCCATTTATATGTTATCCATGAACCACCATGGGTCATGACACAGATTGTTGGTTGTATATGCAATAAAGATTTAGTATTTACCTTCCAACCCAACTGGATCAAATAATATACCAAAGAGCTAAGCTCAATGGATCTGAGCAGGGGTATGATGGCAGCTTACCCTTAGTGCAGCAAGGAAGCTGTTGCGCAAGTTGTTGTTAATGCTGATAAGGAGCGGCTCCCGACAGGTGATCAACGCCATGCCTGCAGTCATGAACCGGACCATGTGATGAGCTGCAGCACGCATGCGGGACTCCTCAGGATCCAAAGCAAAGTCCTGTCAAGTGATAGATGATCATCAGCATCAGTACCAAGTAGTATAAAGCTAAGTTCTGCTCAGGGTCAAATGCAAAGTCGTGTAAAAGGATACTCAACTCATAACAACTCAGACTGGCTCTGCTGTGTTGCTTAAGAGCAGAACAGAAATCTGTTGCTATATTTGAGTTCTACCCTCCCTAGTGCAATTGTCACAAGGCCCCAGCCTCATGATTGAAGAATCCTAACCAGTCACACATTTAATATTGTTTGTATTCAACAATGGAAGACAAATTTCAATTAAAAAACAAAGTTTTATACTTTGTTGACCAAGTTCAATGAGTAAATATGGCAATAGATTCTCCAAATCAGCCAAGATACTTTGCTGCACATGTTATTTTGCTAGGCTGACAAAATGGCAGGTAACAGAGACGATCACATACTCCTTTCTTATCATTTATCATAAAAAATACAGCGGTTTATTCGCAAGGAAACTTCAATATAATAACAATCTACGAAGTCTGACATGTTATTAAAGATATTTGATTGAAAACATCTTGGTTACTTGCTTGAATTGGCAGATGGAAATGGATGCTTTGTGCGACTCACCATTGAGCGGGAGCATTAAATGGCAGGTAACTGAGACTCTTTAATGATTACTGTACCTTTTTGACAATCATCTCTGCAGTTGTAAGGCAAATCTTGATCGAGCGCTCCACCACAGGGTGGACCAGTTCCTGGACAGCCCTCTCAATGGCTGGACGGACACACTGCTTGAGGTGCGGGTGCTGTTGGAACAACTGGATCTGGAACAGAATTACAATGAAGGAAGAAGTTGAATAAAAATAAATAAAGTAAATTTGTCAAAGCATGTCACCCCATAGGATACAACAAGAGTGTAGACACAATTGAGTAAAAGGACCACAGCTTAGGATCAAAATAATTGTTTTTTAAGTACCTGCTGATTGACTTGGATGTGCGGAGCTAGCCCAGCCAAGGATGTCACATTTATCTCTTGGTAAGCATACTGTGGGGGAGGGGGAGTGGCTGTTAGCCCAGGCTGTGTGGCAGTGCTTGTGCTTGTAGTGCCAGACGTCATTGCAGTTGAAGCAGCTGTAAATGAAAAGGTTTCTATTATAAACTCTAATTTTTTTAAATCTTCAATTGGTGTTTTAATTGCTACTGTTGATCAAGGGCTAGAAAATGGTTTGATCACTTTTTAATGATTTTTGAAGTGACCTTTTGCTTGAAATAGAGCATGTTCTATATTTCTCTTCAATGCTGTTCTAATAATGTGATAAAAGGATTGATGAGGATGATGTAAACTCATACCCATTTTGTCCCTCTCTGGAGAAGACAACTGATGTGGAATGTGTTTCAGCCTTTCTGGGTCATTCAGAAGTTCTGTTGCCTTGATTTCCTACCAAAACAACAACAAAGATGGTGATGAACAATAGCTTGATAAGTACCACAGTTTGGGGGCAGGAGTAAAGGTTCAGGGATAATGGGCAAGTGTTAGAGGCTTCTTATTAGGGGGAATGTCTATGCGACCAGGAGATGTTTGGGAGAATTTATTTAGCTTAATGTCCTGAACAACAGGAGGGTGAGTTGGGCCAAGGTGTAGTGAGATAAGGTGAGGGGGGTGGGGGGGGGGGGGTGGGGGGTTAGTCCAAGAAGGTGCTAGGGTGGAAAGAGGATGCATTGTTGAGGGTCCAAGTGCCACAAGACTCAAGGATAGGTTGCACAAAGCTGTCCTCAAAATCCATGAGACCCCTAGGGAATAGTAGAATCTTTTAACATCAAAGAGATAGCAATTGTCTTGCACTTTTTATCTTGTGGTCAGCTGAGGCAAAAGATGCCAGCACCAGTATTTCTTGGCTCGCGAATGCTGGGTGTTTTTGGCCCATCATGACAGTTTTAGGTATCCTAGTCATTGGGTCTAGTTGTACTCAAATTCCAAGCTACTGTATGGTGCTGGTTCAGCTTAACCTGTAAGCTTCTTGTTCACATCTACACCCACCTTCATGTCCAGAGCAAGGGTGTTGCACAAAACCTCTACTTCAAACTTGAGATTGAGCTAAAATGACAAGAAGATTATTACACAATTGAATTATTAAGGCCCAACACAAATAATGCTAGAGCTTGTAGAGTTGTCAAAAATGCTACTAAAATGACAAATTGGGTCTTTGATGCTTCTGCTATTATAGCAAGTTCATGGCACTTGGAAATGTTTTGATATCATAGTGGGTAGATGGGCCTAGAGGGGAGGGGGGAGGGTAAAGAGAAGCCTCACCTTAAGGTCTTGGACTTGATGGAGTTCAACAAGAAGCCCCATGATTGCCATCACCCATGGATTAGGAGGCTTAAACACTTTGCTTTTCGCAGATGACTCAAGCACCTTAGCCACAAACGGCACAACATACAACATCTCCTGCAATCAACAAGAGCATTCTCAATTTTACTTGACAAGATGAAATGGCAATAGTATGCTCTCTCAAGCACCTTAGCCACAAACGGCACGACATACAACATCTCCTACAATCAACAAGAGCATTCTCAATTTTACTTGACAAGATGAAATGGCAATAGTATGCTCTCTCAAGCAGCTTAGCCACAAATGACATCTCTTGCAATCAATGAGGTATCAATGAGAGCAATCTCAGTTTAAAGATCCTAGATCTGACATGTATGACGATTTTGTAGTCAATGAAACCTATGAAAATGAGATGCTCATCACAGTAGTGAATTGAAACTGCTTCCATCATGTTGTCGTAACACTATTTGAAAAGTGTACTACTTACCTGTTGTCCTTTGAAATAGGCTTCAATCACAAGAGACTTGAGGTCCAATTCCTGAATGAAACAAATGTGCTATCATTGGAAACTTAGAGGAGACTTACACTTTACCATATAAAACAACAAAAAACAACTGATCTGATCTGATGGAGCTACAATGGTCTGTGGCTCATTTACAGCACAACAATGAACGCCTAAAATGTGTGGAATGTTTATTGTCTTCTGACAAATCACTCATAAGGCTTCAAACACTGAGACTTGTTGAGACATGTTTCTAGTTTACTGTTTGAATAACTCAGGAGTGATTGGTAGGGACAAACATTTTTATACATATTTCCTGTGTTTACGGTTTTACTGGTTGTGCTGTAATCCTATGGGCTGATCAGTAGGAAAGTTGTTAAATGGGCTGAGAACTATGATGTACCTTCATCAATATTGGTTTATGTCTAGCCAATGTGAGAAGGCCAAGCCAATGTCCAAGGTTCTTGAGTAGAGATCTATCTGAGAAATTGGCAGGGACCTTTTCCGACTGCAACAACACCTGGAAAAAAAAGTTATAGAAAACATAGTCAACTGCTCCAAACACTTCTGTCAATTTCTACTTATATTGAAGCACCTTTCATAGCACCTTTTTAAAACTCCTTTTTTTTAACTAAAACACTATTCAGTCTTTTGTTTTTCTGGATGTATTAGGCATAAATAGTATACCACTGGTACTCAGATAAGTATGCCATATCCATAACTCATGTTATACAGAGGGCATTTGGTTCTTGGCTCATTGGCCATAGCAAAAAAACATATAAATAGCATTGTACACACTAAAAATACCATTATTGGGACTGAGACACACAAGCTTCCAGCAAACTTGTATGCATTCTACATGTCAAACTCAAGGTCGAGAATCAGGAAGATACTCCCTATGTCTTGGTTGGAAATTAGACCCGTCTCAGCAGAGTTGAGAGGGTCACTTAAGATTTAATTAAATATGTTATTTAACGATGACACTTTTATCCCCTGCAGGGTGATTACCTTAATATTCCGGAAAGTCTCCTTGAGCACTTCATTAGCAAAGTTGGGAATATCAAGGGCTTCCATGAAGTCGATGTAGAGCTGGTGGAAGTTCGGTTCTATGCTAGCTCGCTTCATGACTAAGTATTGGGACACCCACTGGATGTACTCTTGCTGCACTAGAGTCTTGAACTCTTCTGCCTAGTAATAAACAATCACAACGAATTAAAATTTTTTTTTAGCAGGAATTGCATGGTTTTTATACATATTGATAAATTTCATGCGGAGTGAGGGAGGGTATGTATCTTCCAGTAAGACAATTAAACACTGTAAGGTTAATAGGTTCTTTTGTAAATAACTGAGAGAAAGGCAGTACAAATGGGATTGCTTAGAAACCCTGATGAACCACTGATGAAAACTCCCGATTAAGGAACCAGCCAGTTTTATTAAGATAATATTGAAAAATTCCAGTTAAAATCTAACTCATCAGACATATGCAAAAAAGGCATGTATTTAATTTTTTTTTACATCTTCTGAGAGTTTGTTTGTTTGTTTGTTTGTTTGTTTGTTTGTTTGTGGAAGTCTACACAGAGTTTTCATGCAAACCTGCATGAGACAATGATAGCAACAACCCCCACAAGAGACAAAAGTGGGAAAAGGAACCAATTTTTTCATACTCTTACATCTCAGCCAGCTGTGCATGGTGTACCCACATTAGACAGTGCTAGCAGCCCTATGAAAGGGTGCTTCTGCTGACTTGTTCAACATTCAAGCAAAACCACTTGTTTAGTGATCACACACCTTCTGTGTCAAGTTGCTCTGGGATATGTTGTTGAAGATAAAATGCATCTTGTCCTGGACTTGTTCGGGGGGTTGAGCAATCTCTGTAGTGTCGCGTGCACCAAGCAATGTATCAATGTTACTGGCGTTCGCTATAGAAGGCTCTTTGCGACCTGCTGGTGGCATCCCTTCTGTGAAACAAAAACAACATAACATGGATGAGATTGATAATGCTCTAAGAAGGATTTCTTATACTTATTCATCTTTCAAATCATCCTCCTCATGGCTTAGGGTGTTAGCAACTAGGCCCATAGCCAGGGGGTTAGGGGGTTAGGGGGTTCAGAAGGATGCCCAACTCGACTGGAAGGTCTGCTCTCAGGAAGAAAATTAAGCACCACTGGGAGTTAGGACGAGCTACCCAAGAGAAAATGGTGGGCTTAATTAATCCCCCCCCCCTCCCCGCTTGAAATCCTGGCTACGGGCATGTCAACGTATTGGGTCACTTATCTCTATAGAAACAGATTTGATTCCTGGTCCAGACAAGGAGTATCTTTCCGGCTTTTTTAGGGGGGAGGGGACGAATTTGACTCATTGAATGCATGTGAGCGTACTAGAAAATTGTGTTTCTCAGGGCCAACATGGGTATTCTTAATGTAAGAAAACTTAGTATTTCAGTTTTTCTTAGATAACATAACCATGCAACAGTTGATTACACTTAGAAATTGTTTGACTAAGGGGTTGACCATTTGACCATTTGGTGATGGGCTTGTGAAAAAAAAAATCATGCGGGCCCTTCAGGTCAATTTTCCCTTGCATCAATGTTTGGTCCAAAAACAAAGTCAACTACAAGAAAAAAAATTACTGAAAAAATACTGCTCAACACAAGCCACCCCCCACAGACAGTTGACACTAATTCCAGATTTTACAAGAAGGTCCTAAAGTATAAAAAAACTTAAAAGACCAATGTGAGACACCATCACAACAAGGTGGGCAACAGCTACTGATACCTGATGAAGGTGTGGAAGGTTTTGGAGATGCCGGGGCTGAAGGTGGTAGTTGTGCAGGTTTGTTTGCTGATGAAGTAATGAATGTGGGGCTGGCAGTACCAGAATTCCCTGTCGACCTGTTTATCAGCCTTGAGGACACCGAGTCCTGGGAAGATATAATTAAGCAACCGTTACAGTAAGCAAGCAAATAATCAAGGAAAACCGTAAAAGACTAAATAAGTATACTCTATTATATGGCTACGATAGTATGCGCGCTGTGATTGGCTAATTTGTAGTCGTGACATTCCCGTATTGCCCGTCTCTGAGGGCATTACGGAAATCCGTATTGCCCTACGGAAAAAAATTGACAATCTTCTGGTTTTTTTTTTAAAAAATTTTCCACCTTCAAACTGCAAAACGAGCGACAGTGAACATTTGAGTAGAGAATTCTAACACCCAGAAGAAACAGAAATGTTTAATTGGTGGGCCGTCTTTTTCCGTATTCGGAGCGGGACATTTTGTGAGCTTTTTTCTGTTGCTTTGTTCGGTTGCACGAATTTCGCTAAAACAAAATCGACCAAAAAACCAAAGCAAATAAACAAGAAACAAACAGGTTTTCAAGTTGATAATGGGAAAGGACGAGCACTTTGAGTTAGAGTTTTATTATCCTGAAGAGATTGAAGAGGACAATTTTGACAAAAAGAAAAAACAATAAGATGACGAGCCGCCACCGAAAGCCAAGAAATATACAAAGCTTATTTATATTGGATAAACAAACAAATGAATAAATTACAAGGGGTATAAAGACCCAGAAAAGTCTCTTTAAGATAAGTACTACCTATTATTTGTAAATGCAATATTTCCATCAAATCATAGAGCAGCACAAAGCGATAGGCCTTTTCATTTTACTTTAGAAGTTTGTTCCCTACATACCATGGAGTTTTTGAACTACAGTCCATTCATGCCATAAAGACTGACATCTGAGCTTTTTTTGTTATTGTTTGGATCAACTTCACCTATGATAAAACCTGTAGCTTCCAAAAGGTGCAAATAGAAAGAAAATAGCCCTCAAAGTCGTCCAATTACTTGTTGTTGAATCTTTTCACTCATTTACATTTTTGATTTGGCAGCGCGCGAGTGTTTCTTGTTTTCCCGCCTTTTTTTAATCGATTGATATTTGCACGAAAGCGAAAGTTGATTTGTTTTCTTGTCATTTTTATTTGAAAAAGCCATATAATAAACAACTTACTAACCTCGACCGTTCGGTCATACCGGGAAATATAAAAAAATATCGCAAAGCCTCGGTCGATACGCCAAAGCCTCAGTTTGATATTTCCCGGCATGACCTCACTCTCGTTTAGTAAGTAGTTAATAATTCTCAAGCTATGAAAAATACTCTTAAAGAGCCCTTGTCAGCCACACCTTTGTTAAAATCTTCTTTTAATATTGAAAGGCACATAAGGTGATAAAAGCTCAAAATAACCATCTAAAAACAAAGTTTAAAGCTCTATTAAAAAATACTGCATTCATCCCCCAAATCAGCCGATGATGCCTTTTCACACTTGGTATTTTGCTAGGATAACAAAATGGCGGCTGACATAGGGTGTTTAAGTCTTCTTTTTTGTACAGCACCTATTAGAAGGTCTCTAAGCACTTTGCATATACTAGTTTGCTATCATGAGTGTTGAGATTGTGTCATTGAAGTAACACAGGTCAGAATCCCTTGTGTCCAACAACAGCTTTATGAAGTGTAATGGAGACAGGACATGTGTATTTATGACACCTCTCACATGAGTGGAACAAGGGGTAGACAGAGGGGATTGCTGCTTCCCCAATTTACAGACTTTACCTAAAAATGTGAAAGTCCTGGATCAGCTTGTCTCACCTGGTTTAAGCTTCTGCTCACTAGTGGAGGTTCCCTGGACTGTTGGCCATAGTCAATGTACTCTATCAGGGATTGTGGAAACTCCTTGAAGTGTGGAATAGAAGCCAGGTGCTGGCAGTAGTGTGGGTAGTCCTTCAACCTGACAAATGGCATAGTATGTAAGCATTTAGGGGGAGTCCTTCAACCTGACAAATGGCATAGCATGTAAGCATTTAGGGGGAGTCCTTCAACCTGACAAATGGCATAGCATGTAAGCATTTAGGGGGAGTCCTTCAACCTGACAAATGGCTTAGTGTGTTGGCATTTAGGGGGAGTCCTTCAACCTGACAAATGGCATAGCATGTAAGCATTTAGGGGTAGTCCTTCAACCTGACAAATGGCATAGTATGTAAGCATTTAGGGGGAGTCCTTCAACCTGACAAATGGCATAGCATGTAAGCATTTAGGGGTAGTCCTTCAACCTGACAAATGGCATAGCATGTAAGCATTTAGGGGGAGTCCTTCAACCTGACAAATGGCATAGCATGTAAGCATTTAGGGGAAGTCCTTCAACCTGACAAATGGCTTAGTGTGTTAGCATTTAGGGGGAGTCCTTCAACCTGACAAATGGCTTAGTGTGTTAGCATTTAGGGGGAGTCCTTCAACCTGACAAATGGCTTAGTGTGTTGGCATTTAGGGGGAGTCCTTCAACCTGACAAATGGCATAGCATGTAAGCATTTAGGGGTAGTCCTTCAACCTGACAAATGGCATAGTATGTAAGCATTTAGGGGAAGTCCTTCAACCTGACAAATGGCATAGTATGTAAGCATTTAGAGGTAGTCCTTCAACCTGACAAATGGCATAGGATGTAAGCATTTAGGGGAAGTCCTTCAACCTGACAAATGGCATAGTATGTAAGCATTTAGGGGGAGTCCTTCAACCTGACAAATGGCATAGCATGTTAGCATTTAGGGGGAGTCCTTCAACCTGACAAATGGCATAGTATGTTGGCATTTAGGGGGAGTCCTTCAACCTGACAAATGGCATAGCATGTAAGCATTTAGGGGGAGTCCTTCAACCTGACAAATGGCATAGCATGTAAGCATTTAAGAGTAGTCCTTTAACCTGACAAATCACATAGTATGTTGGCATACAGCAAACTGTGAATACTCTTTTGATTTCAAGTGAATCCAGGTGGAATCCTACTGCAATTTTGAGTAATCTGCGAACTCATGCTCATGAATTCCAAGCGACAAAACACATTACACCTTCCTTCATTCAAAAGCCTTGAGCTGTTTTTATTTGCCTACACTTAGATGGCTCCTAATCATGCCATCTCACAGCAATGACCAATAGAGAGTACAACTGCATTCTATTACAAATTCAAGACTTGACTGATGAAACATCTCGGTGAGAGTTCTCAGAATATTCAAATCACAATTATAGAGGTAAGTCTAACCTTGTCTTGAATCTGTCCAAAGCAGCTATACCAAACATGTACATTTTACTGCCATAGGGCTTGCGCAATGCATCAAGAACATAACGAAGAGCTATGCCAAGAGCCATATACCTGAAAAAGTAACATATAGCCCATTACTACCATAACATTAACATTAGACTAAAAGTTCAAGTTTTCTATAAGTCAAAAGATAGTCAACGAGGCACATGGCCTCATTAGAAAACAAGAACGAGTAGTCTAATTCTTTTAGTATAAATCCACTCACATACTACCTTTAAATAAATTATGATTGTAACATTTCTCAGAAATAAATAACTGCTTTTGTTGGGACATTTTGCTACTCATTATCTATGGCTTGATAGATAAAGAGTACTGGAGCCAATAAAATTGGGAGATTTGTGATAGTATGCGAATGGATTTATACTAAATCACTATATATGACTTTATTTGACTATATTGAAATGTTTCCTAGTTTGATAAGTTTACGAGTCTCTCTTATCAAATTACCAAAATAGTAACTTACGTAACAAGGCCTTGCTCGATGATTCCACCAAAGAGACAAGCTGTGGTGTGAAGCTCCTTATCAGGATACTGAGGGAAGAATCTGTACTCCTCAAACAAATTACGCAGCATGCACAGAAAAATGTCCTAAAGAGTAATCAGAAGAAAACACATAAGCATTGTTGCACACAGTGCTTGTAGGAAAATGTATGTAAGAAAAGAGTAATCAGAAGAAAACACATAAGCATTTTTGCACACAGTGCTTGTAGAAAAACGTATGTATGAAAAGAGTAATCAGAAGAAAACACATAAGCATTGTTGCACACAGTGCTTGTAGAAAAACGTATGTAAGATGACAAGCCATGCTGCCTACTGGATTTATGAAATCTTAATCTATCTCTAATTCTAATAGTTTAGAATCACACTACTGGAAGGACTAAGGATGCATAAATGCATCAAGAATCCCCTGTGGCTTATAGATAACAATGTAAAAACTTGTGAATTTTTCATGGTGTACATAGTATGTGCTAGTGGTTTACCTGAAACTAAGGCTCACATTGTACTTCTTCATCAGTGCCTATTTGTCCAGTAGGTTTATTGGAATTGGGAACTTAACTATTGGCCAATGGACATATAGAGGTTGGTTGAAGAGAGACTCCAGCTTATGAGGGAGTCAATTTGGTTTCTAGCTCCATGCCCTAATACATTTTACATATGCTTGATCTAATTAGGAGTCCCCCTCCCTTTCTTGTTTGGGCTTTTAACTTTTTTTGTCATCTTCATTACCGCATTAATGCTGATGATCACGTTAGAAGAGTTATAACATACATTTTATATATGCTTTATCTAATGAGATCTCACCCTTTCTTTTTTATTTGGGCTATCTTTGAACTTCTTCAGCATCTCCAACACCTCATCAATACTGATGGTCGGGTTAGGAGGGTGGTTATATATTCGCTGGAAATATGAGTTGGCCTCATCCTCCACGTCCTTGCCGAATGATTGATCCATTCCTGGCCATACTTGGGAGACATCTGGTAAATAGAGAATTATCCTTACTCCAAGAAGACAGTTGATACTGATACTAAGCATGGGTTACAATAACATTTTTCCTTATTTTATTGGAAAGGAATGTGCATATAGTTATAAACATGACTACTGCTGCTCGTTTACCCTGTCTTATTTTCTCTGC
This sequence comes from Nematostella vectensis, assembly GCF_932526225.1. Lineage (NCBI taxonomy): Eukaryota > Metazoa > Cnidaria > Anthozoa > Actiniaria > Edwardsiidae > Nematostella > Nematostella vectensis. The sequence goes on from NC_064046.1 coordinate 5,190,425, forward strand.
TGCTTGATTGCGCTGCTGTTGTTGCTGAGCCATAAGCACTTGCTGCTGCTGCTGCATGAGGGAACTACTGCCTAGAGGCTTGTGTCCCCCAAGGCCTGCAAGCATCCTAAAGCTGTCAGTAGATGAACCACTCTGACCAAGGCCACCTTGCTGCAGTGGCTGGAAGAGCTGGGAAGACCCCAAGACAGGAGACAACATGCCAGAACTAGTCGACGATGTTGGAAGCTGGCCAAGTTGGGAAGTAGGTGACGGCTTCTGGATAGGCTGGGTCAAGCCAGAGCCAATGTTCCCAACCGCTCCCAAACCACTGGTGGAGACCATCGTTGAACCCAGGAGAGGATGAGGGGGGAAAGATGGCAGCTGAGAGCTGGGTGTGACAGGAGAGCTCGACAGCGTAGGCGAGATGCCAAGGCTTGATAGTGGGTCTACTTGACCAGCAAGGGGAGTGGGCAGGGCAGAGTCCAGGCTTCCTTGCCGTTTCAACTGAGGTCCCCCACCACTGGTTGAGGCAGATCTTGGCTTCATCAGGGGGCCATGGTTGACTATCATCTGACGAATGACCTCTACCATCCCAGGGGGAACTTGGCTGAAAATGGTAATCAGAGTTGAAATTGTCATGAAATAGTTGAGAGAAGTAATGGATTGCCTGCTTAAGAGAAGTACAGCAATGATTGATTGCCCAAGAGAAACACAGCAGAAAAAACTCACATGGTAATGAGTTCGTCTTTATCAATAGTGTTCCACTGTACCCATTTTCCAGGTTTAAGATTTGACTTACCTGGTAGCCAAGTAGACCTGAAGGCAGGACAGCATGGTGGACACAGTCTCGGCAGGCAGTTGGATGCTCTTTGGCAGTTCCTTGTCAAGTGAGATGCCTACAAGAGTTGGGCACCGCCGTTTAAGAAATGTGATGGTTGCTTGAGCAAATTCCTCCTGTAAAAAGCCATGTTAATCAGAAACAAGCAATTAGAACTTTCTGCTAGATACTGACTGGTGTGTCTCTAAAACCTTTTAATAGGTACTGTCTACAGCATACATACAAATAGCATAACTTTGCTGGGCATAGTAAAGTAGCATATTTTCACAGAGTTTAGAGCTTTTTCACTTATAACAAAATTAAGGACATTTATCATTTCAATCAATTTTCCATCTGTTGTTATCATATTTCTTCTTGCAGTAGTTATAATATGGTATGGTTAAGGTAGCATTAACCCTTTCACTATCAAAACGGCCAAAAGCGGCCAAACGGAAATGTGACGTTTTTCCTGGAGCGGCCAATTTGCATACAACTCAAAACAATCGTCCCCCTCCTCCCTAGGGAATTCATGCTGCAGGAAAACACGTGGACTATTGTTCTTACGACATTAGCCAATCAAATCCCACCAACTGCGCATAATTTTTCATTGCATAAGGTGCGTGAGCGCCGACCGAAAACTTATCAGTCACCCCTGTACTGCAAACATGGCGGAATCTTTAGCGATCGATGCGAGCGAATTTAGAGCGATTTTTGGTGTTAATCCTGACGAGAATGATGATGTAAACAATTCTGAAAATGAGTTTCAGGGTTTTGAACTTTCTTCTGAGGAAGAAAGCGAAGACGAGAGCGATGAAGATAGTGTTAAAAATTGGTCGGAGCAACTCACGCATTTCGACCTCGAGGGCTTCACCGGGCAACAACGGTTGAAGAAAACGGTATCAGAAGATGCAAAAGCTGAAGACTATTTTAGCTTGATGTTTTCGGATGAACTTATTGGTTTAATTTCTGACGAAACTAACCGATATGCACAATTTATTATCGGGCAGAAGGCCGATAGAGAGGCACGGCTGGCGAAGTGGAAGGACGTCACTCCCGACGAACTCCGCATGTTCCTTGGGGTAGCGCTCGTGATGGGGATTAATTCCTTGCCACAGCAAGCCCTTTATTGGTCCCAAAACCCCCTATTTGGAAACCTTGGGATTCAGGACGTGATCCCCAAGACAAGGTTTGAAGAGATTGCCCAATTCCTACACTTCAGCGATCCGAATAACGAGCCACAACGTGGGGACGCCGATTACGACCGTCTCTTTAAAGTTCGCCCGGTACTGAGCAATGTCTTAAAAAGTATCCAGCAAGCTTACGAGCCCTCAAAGGACATATCAGGCGATGAGGGAATGATTGCCTTCAAGGGAAGACTTGGTTTTCGCCAATATATGCCTGCAAAGCCGACGAAATACGGCATAAAAGTGTGGATGGCGGCCGACGCGAACAACGGCTACGTGTGCAACTACAAAGTTTACCTTGGGCAAGAAAACAGACAGCGTGTCCATGGACTCGGCTACGATGTGGTTATGGATATGGCTAAGCCTTTCCTTAACAGTTACAGACACATCTTCTGTGATAACTTTTTTACAACTGTTCGGCTTTTTGACCACTTGCTAGATCAAAAAACCTATGCATGCGGGACTGTGCGCGTGAATCGCAGGGAATTGCCGCCATGTGCCAAAGAGAAGTTGCAGCCCGGTGAAATGCTTCAGCGTCAGCGAGGCCAGCTCCTCTTCACAAAATGGCACGACAAGAGGGATGTCAGTCTTCTTTCGACAAATGTTCCCCCTCTTGAGCCGGGTCGCACAGTGAGAAGAAAGTATCGCAGCCGCAAAGAAATAGACATCGAAAACCGAAGGTGACGGATGTTTACACGGCGCACATGGGAGGAGTTGACCGCGCGGACCAGCTCCGATCGTTTTATTCCTCGGGCTGGCAATCGCGTAAATGGTATAAATACGTGTTTTGGTTTTTGTTCAATCTGGCAGTGACAAACGCATTCGTCCTTGAAGGATTTAAGCGCCAATTACAAGGAAAGGCGAAGAGGACTGTTATCGTTTTCAAGACAGAACTAGCGCAATCGCTTATTGCTAAGTTCAACTCGAGAAAGCGCCCACGAGTCCCTGCTCCCCCAACTCCCCAGAACATCCCAGCCTCAGCTCATGTCGCCACTCATGTAGAAGGAAGGAAGAGGGCATGTGTTCTTTGCAGCAAGAAGGGAAAAACGACCCCGAAAGGCTACAAGATCGAGACGTACTATGAGTGCGCGGTCTGCAAAGTCGGTCTCTGTCGTAAAGGTTGCCACCAGGCATTCCATGAAATGGACCATGGCACGGCATAAACTATCATAGTACAGACTTTATTTTTACACTATTTCTTATGACTATATGCTTACAACTACCTTTATTATATGTTCTATTTATATTTTGTGTCTAAGATAAACAATAATCTTGTAAATGATGCAAAATTTGAGATCATTGGTAAAGAAGATGGCGCGAAATTTGAATTTTTGTATGAAATTGTAAATTCAAATCATTATAGCTCTAAGCAATAGTGGCAAAAACGCCAATATTTCGGTTCATTAAAAACTTCATTATCTGCACTACTTGTTTCTGTGCTTTATTCTTTACAATCTGCCTCCAAAACCTACTGAGCATGCATGTTTTGTTTTGGTGTGTAAATTAGTGGGGAATGCTAATTAGGCTCCAGGAACAGCAGGATGTGACACACATTGTGCTTCAGTAGTGAAAGGGTTAAGGATAATAGTGGAGCTTATAATAATAGTGCTTTACTATAATAAATGCGGCAAATTCTGAATGTTTCACAGTTTTTTAGTTTTACCTGGTGTTCCCTCAGCTTGTCATTCATCCATTTGTCCAGTTTGAGGTATTCACGTCGTGAGGCCAGTGCGGCCAGGTCAATAACAAATGAGAATGGTTGACCAACAAGCATCATTGAAAGTGCCTGGAAAATAAAATCAAATCATAGATTCAGTTTCAGTTTATTCTTTATATAAAAAATCCTATTTTTGTTTATATAGCTAAAAAAATGTATTTTGTGATGCAAGAGAGCTGCATACTATAAGCCTTGATAATATCAAAGGGTCTATTTAATTCTCTAAGGCCTTACAAATTAATTGCATACTAGAATTTTCACAAAGAAAACTCCTAAAGTCTGTTGCTCTGTCTTTGGTTACACATGGTTTTGTAGGCTATGAAACCCTATGCAAATGAATGCCTATCACAGTAGTTGTTGAGCTCATGTTCACTGTGTGTACCTTAAGATCCTGGGCGACATCCAAGATCCGGGAGAGTCTGGTCTGGTCTTGTTCTCCATTGACATACCAGTCCGCCATAGCTTTCATGGTCAGTTGACGGACAGTTGAAGATTGTCCCTGATCAAGAAGATAAAGATTAATCAATTCGTACTAATCAACCAAACTTGCCACTCAAAAGCTAATCAAAATAATTGGGTTTGCATGGTTTTCTCTTATCTGCAACAACAATCCTGCACATCCCAAAGTTTAACAGCTTGTGCCTGTTTACTCTGATTAACAGGAGAAAAATCATTTTGAATCAGTTTCCTGGACTTGTCCTCACTGGATTGTCAGATTTTCAGTTCCATAATATAATATTTGCCTGTTTATCCTGAAAACAGGCACTACCCTTGCAAATGTTCCCCATATTGGATTGTCATATCTTCAGTTTCACAATCTGTGCCTGTGTCTCCCTACATACAGGCACATTTCAGCAAACCCTGCTTTGATTTGGAAAATTTCTCTGCGCATGAGGGTACTGTACTTTAGACATTACTGCATATGCAACAAAATCCTGAAAATATGAGGATGATTTCAATACAATGCTAATTCAAACAGACCTGTCCATGCCAAACATAGTGCAGAACACTTGCAGCATTTGGATGATTTGAGAGAAACACTGGGATTAACTCCAAGATCAGCTCATTGCGCAGCAACTGCCATGTTGGCTGAAGGCGAAACAAGACAATGTCAAACAAGGTCAATAGTCCAACACTTACAAAAATAGAGCTTTTTATATCAAAAAGACTTTGAGAAATGATAAGGCTTATTTCATATTAAAAACAGTCAACAGCTCCTCATAATACTTGGAAAACAATACAAACAAAATATCAAATGCAACCCTCTCAATTCAATGGGACATTTTTGTGTCATTTTATTGTAGCCTTCATCCAGAAGTTTGAATAAATAATGTGGAAATTTTAATATCTGGCACCAACATTCACAGAGCATCTCATATTCCCAGCTTGTACTTATACTAGTATAACTTACGTTGGTTTGCAGGAGGGCGAGAAGTAAGATGTCAGGGCACAGCTTTATAGGGAACCTGAGCAAGGTCTTCACCGCGTCATAGTGACCAGCCTCACCCAGTCTTAGAAGGGTCTCTATCAGGTTTAGTGATTTCCTGGAAAGCACAATATACTGTATATCAAGTTTAATGATTTCATTGAAAAAGCACAACTTTATATCAAGTTCAATGGTTTTCTAAATAAGCAGAATTTATATCTATAAGTATTTAAGAATTTATATTTATAAGTTAAATGATCTCCTGGAAAACTACAATATACCAATTTATACTGAAATTTGAGCATCCAATTTTATTCTGTATCACATCCCCAGCCCTTAAACTCAATTCTCCCAAGATCGATATATTAGCAAACCCAATAACAAAAGAGCCTTCCCAATGATAGTACTGTAAAATTACCAAATATTTATCTCTTTGCTTTCATCTTCTGGTAGCGCCTTAAGGATATCAACTGACACTTGGTGGCTTGGAAAGTCAGCAAAGCACAGAACATCTGGATTATGCAGAGCCATAGATATCCAAGATAACTGCAAAAGAAAACTACAGGGTTATTCAGAGTCATTAAAAGCTAAGATAAAAAGGAAAACCACAGGGCTATTTAGAGTCATTAGAGACCTTAAGATCCAGATTTTTCTTGATTTATGGCTGACTGCGAACCTCAAGTGGTCACATGACCAGGGATTGCTGTCACGTTTGCAGTTTAAAGATCATGTTTTGTATGACTGGGACCCCTTTTAGAGGCAAGTCATTCACACAAGGTTTTTTTTATTTTTGAACACGGAAATCCCACGTTTAACACAAAAAGTTAGCTTTTTAATATGGGTTAACTATTGGAAAAATATTTTTGAGAATGATCTCTTTAGCGCAAAGTCAAAGTGGTTGGCATTAATGAAAACAAACATGGCACCAAAATCCCTGCTTATTGTTAAACATGTTGTTTTCGAAGAAAATCAAATGTTTATTGATGAAAAGACCTTGCTTTCTTAACAGTTTGGTTATAGTGATGTTTTTACACATTTTAGATGGCTCTTTTTAAATGTTCATTGCTATACAATGATTTGGCAAATGTACTTGATTGTTAATTCCAAAAATGGGCAAACATCTAACGTGAAACTGCAAACCTCGGCTTGTGGTTTACTGTCTGAGGTTATCTGGTCAAATCTCTATCTTAAGGTCTCTATTAAGAGCTAAGATAACTGCAAAGAAAACCCGAGCCAAGAAGGGAACATCTTTTATAGTTGTGTAACTGTGCCTACCTGTCCCTCTGTGTTTGACCAGTTCCTATAGAGAAGTTCCATAGGAAAGGCCTCCTGAAGACCCAGCTGACAAGCAGCCATCAGAAGCTTGAGACCTTCAACAGATGTCACCTTAAAACCAGGGTAGTCTAGCTCCAGGAGCACTTGTTGCCAGCTCATCATTGGTATCTGACGAGAGATAAGTAATATCAATTATCAACTTAAAGTTCAAAACAGATTATAACAGTAGTATATGACGGAATTCCATAGACTATTAGCTGATTTAGTCCACAATTACTGTTTTAAAGGGTGCAGTTGTAATGTGGGGGTGCAGCTTTGGACGATTTTATAAAATGACAACAAAGTTGAAGGAACAGTCAGGAGATAAGGGATTTCAGTATTAGTGTAAAAGGATTAGGATTAGATGGGTTACATAAATGGTTAATCAATCACTCATCTATTCTATGAAGGTATTATTGAACCTTTTACAAAGTTATCCATGGCTCTCTAGAGGGTATTAGAGGCTGTTGTGGATTACTGTAAAAGACAAGGGTGAGAAGTACAAGTACTTAGAGAGTATAAAAACAATTTTTACCCTGCCCACATCTTGGAAAGGGACCTCTTATGTCACATACCCGCTCTTTTAGAACTTGGATAAAGATCTCCACTCCCCATGACGCTTCTCCATCATCATCAGGCTTAGCGTCCAATGCTGCTGCACTGCTGTTTAAATTCTGCTGAACAACACCAAACAACACAATAAGTAATAAAAACAAGATACTCAACTATTAGCCAGCACAGAATGAAAGCTATCCTTAGTCAAAGTTATTACCAAAAAAAACCTAGATTATAAAAACACTCTAATAGGCATGATGATGGATAATTTCTTGTTTTTCCACCAGGTTGGATGAAAAGAATCTATTGTTAATTGCATGTTATTAACTATTAAAACAACAAAGAGGGCAATTCTGAAATTATATCTTAAAAAGAATGAGAACTAGAAAGAGAAGGTGCTTTTGATTTATTAAAATAAAATGGGGAAAATAAAGAGTCCTTCTTAGAGTGTGGGACTAAAAAGAGAGGGGCCTTAGTGGTAGATTGGTAACAGGGGGTAAGTTGTAGAGTGGGGACTAAAATGCATGGGGCTTAGTAAGGTGGGGACTAAAAAGAGAGTGGTGAGGACTAATAGTGAGCTTTGTAATGCTTCTGCAGCACTTTTTTTCCACAAAAAAATACCAAGCAATGCCAATCTCCATTATACCTGAAGAGGAATGTGTTGGCCCAAACCAACAGCGGTCTTGACCATCATGCCTAGTAAGCACACAAACAATATATATCAGCATAAAGAGCACATGCAGCTTCAAAGAAAGCTCCAAGAAATCACAGTTGAGTGGGATTGTAAAATAATGGACTTCATTTTAAAATAATGTCATCTTCTAGAGCAACATACCTATTACTCTGTCAACCTACCTATTACTCTAGCAATAGCTGCTGCTGTGATGTCATGGATACCAAACTGCTGAAGGGTCTCTCTGCACTCTGAAGCACTGAAAGTAAGCATGGGCATAAACATTAGAAATTATCTAAAGCACTGACAACCAGTACTGAAATTTCACGAGCCAAGTTGTTTTGAAGGGGTATTATTACTCTAAATTATGCAAGAACCTTACGCTGAGAAGGGTAATGCAGATCATGCAATATAATTATAAGATAATTGAATATAACAATAAATATAATAATAATATAATGTATTCTGATGTGTGTATCACCTTGAACAGCAGACATATCCTATTTCCTGCATCAATCCAGCAAGGTCATCTGCTCTCTATAAAAGACAACAGACAACACACCAATCTACCATGATATAACAAAGCCAATCAACAGACAACAAACAAAGCATCAATTAACCATTATAAAAAAGCCAACCAACAGATGGCAAACAACACATTAATCTACAGTACCATGATATAACAAAGCCAACGAACAGACAACAAACAACACATCAATCAACCATGATATGACAAAGCCAACCAACAGATGGCAAACAACACATCAATCTACCATGATATAACAAAGCCAATGAACAGACAACAATCAACACATCAGTCCAGCATGATATACACAAGCCAATCAACAGATGGCAGACAACACATCAATCAACCATGATATGACAAAGCCAACCAACAGATGGCAAACAACACATCAGTCCAGCATGATATACACAAGCCAATCAACAGATGGCAAACAACACAGCAATAAACCATGATATAACAAAGCTAATCAACAGAGAACAAACAACACATCAATCCAGCATGATATAACAAAGCCAACGAACATACAACAAACAACACATTAATCAACAATGATATGACAAAGCCAATCAACAAACAACACATCAGTTAACCATTATAAAAAAGCCAACCAACAGATGGCAAACAACACATCAATCTACCATAATATGACAAAGAGAACAGGCAACAGGGTTTTAATTAAATTTTAGAGTAGGCGGTGGAAATTGATAAGTAGGGGGTAGAAGATATTAATTCAAATAAAACATAAATCTACTTTTTCAAAAAGTAGCCGGCGCTTGGAAAATGAAACCCCTGGGCAACAAATAAATCCAGCATGATATAAAAAAAGCCATCAAACAGAGAACAAACAACACATCAATCTACCATGATATAACAAAACTAATCAACAGACAACAAACAACACATCAATCTACCATGATATGAAAAAGCCAATCAAAAGACAACAAAAAAAAAACCATCACTTAACCATGATATAACAAAGCCAACCAACAGATGACAAACAACACATCAATCCACCATGATTTAAAAAACAATAGCACACATCACACAATGCACTTAAATGTCTTTCAGCATCTATGTATAACCCACCACATCTTTAGCTGGGGCACTTGTATCTGGCACAAGCCTGTAGAATTGATCACAAAACAAAGATTAGAAAAGATTATAAAGAACCATATGGAGCATCAAGCCTCTACTCTCAGTGATCAACCTCACTCAGAGAAGGCTGTGTGTCTACAGCTACCATCCCACTAACATCAAACATTGATAATGTTGAACAGATTTTGAATACTAGCTGTCCAACTAGGCTGCATAAGAATGCACCTTCTATAAACAATATCTTTTCTAATTTCTATAAAATAGCATAACATTAGGATAGGCTAGACACATCCTCTTTGGCAGGATGCTCAACTTACTTGCTAGCTGGTACATCATGAGCGTCTGGATACAGCAATGGTGCAAGTACAACTGGAACTCGATCCTTGGGGAATTCCCGCCGCAGGGTGTCCAGGAAGGCTTGTACCTGATCATCACCAACGCCAACCTGGTCATGCGGGCCATGAATGACATGTGACAGAAGGCGGTGTAGCACTTCAATGGCAACATCAGCCAGACCTGCTTCCTGCCTGCCGCTGGTGTCACCATCAATGTACGACCTGAGCAGGTCCGGAAGCTTCTGCTTTACAAAGAGCCCAGCTATTCGGCAAATAATAAGAAAAGTACAGTGAATAACTTGACATGCATCTCTTGGTTGGTAATAAGTTGTCATTTTTCTGCCAATAATAATAATCTTAGATCACTAACTCACCATAGCTCTTAAGCTCTTCATTGGATGAGTTGAGAAGTCCAAGACCAAAAATTACCTTATGAGAAAAACAACCATGGTTAATGGCACAGCACATGACACAATGGCATTTAAACAGCTATTATATATCAAGTCAAAATAAACATTATTTTAAATACAATAAGAAATGAACAGTACTTCAGAATAGTCAACAAAATAAAGAAAGCACTTCTTATGTCAAATGTTTGGAAAGTATCACTGTAGGTACAATATACTGTACTTAAATTATACCTACCTCCTGCACTCGGTTAAGTTTCAGTATCCTGCTGATGTTAGCAAGAAGCTGTGGAGATGGACGCAGGGTTTTCTGCTTGTGTTCTGGGTTTTCAATGGCATAACAAAGAATGGAAGCAAAGTTGGGCTTGGAGATGAGAGTTTGGCATTCTTGTATCAACAACTGGCACTAGAAAAAGAGAACAACAAAGCGAATTACGTGCTTGGTGAAAAAAATTAGAACAACAAAAAAGTGAAGTGGTTTCTCTATTTCAAATAAGGTGCATTGTAACCCGTAATGCTTCAGTAACAGTTGATATTCTATCCCATAATTCAGTAAAGAATCCCGCAAAATTTTGATTGATGAAGAAAAATGTATTGCAAAATCCTGCGTAATTTAGCGTGTATTGATTGATTTTCCGTGTAAATTAGCACGTAATTTAGCAAAGAATCCCGCGTAATTAGCATTACATAACATTAACATAGCCAATAGGGTTAGTTCACTGCTGTTCGCGGTTGTGTTGCGGTTCCATCCAAAGAAATCACCCGTCAGGTATTACTCATGCTTTTGACAAGAGTAAAAAATTTTGACATGGAAAGTTTTATGATTAAAATCCCCCTAAAAATATGTTTTTCACTTATACTTCCTAAAATAGTATCACTACCGTAAATTTCATTCCAGAATATGGTAGTATTTAATGTAAGGATTCAGTTACTGTTAAAATTGTATTTTCGGTATTTCTGTCCACACGAAATGGTACTGTAAGCTAGGCACCTAAGCTACCCATAAGTCACTGAAGGTTAAGACATATGAATTCTTGAGTGCAACCTTATTTGAAATCTGTTATACAAGTTACCTGTTGATAATCCTTTCCAGGACTTTTGGGGTCAGCAAAGAAGTCAATTTGAGAGAACAGAACCCGGAAGAAATGGCATTCAGCTTCAAACCCATGCTTCTCGATTAGCTGAACATGAATAAAGAGCACATAAGGGATTATTGACTTAATGACAAAGCAATTATAAAGCCTCAACCAAAAGGAGATGAAAGCTGATGAGAGTTCCAACTCTTATGACTGTTTGACCATGCACTCTAACCAACTCTCACTCACTTTGAACATGTTCAAATTCGACATGTGAGTCAATGAGTGTTGTCGCCATTTGAATCAGAGTTAATGAGAGTATTTTGGTCATCAGTTTTCACAAAAAGTGAAATTCAACATGTGATTACAAATTTGGTGTTGAACCCTGAAGTAAAATGGTTATTCAAAACTCAATCTATCTCATGTGTATTTTTCTAAAATAAGCTTGTTTTATTCCTGAAAGAACATGTGAGAAGTACACACTTGTGTACACAAGAGTATTGCATGCTAATTCTTACATAAAACTCTGACCAGTTTCATCAACTGTAAAAAACCATTTGATCATAACCCTATGAGGGCTAGAAAGAGTGGAACTAAATATGACATTTTATTGACAAAATGCATTACAGTGAATTCATAACAAATTTGAATTACATTTTAAGAGATAAAGTATAATACTCGATTTTAATAAGTGCTCATCATTTTGACCAATACTGATCATAGAATCGACGTGGATAAAAGAATATAGAATGGGTTATATATACGAAAAGAAAGGTCATGCACAAAAAATGTTTTCACAAAGAAGAGATAATAATTATTCAGAATGGCAACTGATAAAAAGCAACGGTATACATATCACGCAAACACGAAAAGAACAAATAGAAAATGACTGACCTCGTGGATCTCCGCCACGGTGGACTTGAAGTTCTTTTTGCTGAGTTCAGTAACAGCAAATGAGATCTGCTTCAAAGACAGAGACAACGCGTCTACACCGGTGCTCATTGGAAAAGCACAGATCCGCGGCACAAAATGCTAAGCTACACTAATGAAATCACGTGTAGGGACTCTTGAATCCCTTGTCTGTGTTTCAAAGCATCACTTAAGACATTTCTATGAGCCAATTCTCAGAGAATATCAGTAATATTTTCAACGATGGTTGAAAACACCGAATTCTAAAATGGCGACTTTGCACGCTTTGTTCTTTACCCATAATGCAGTCCGGTGCATGCGGTATTTTGTATAGAGCATGCGCACTAGCGAGAGGGAGGAGGCAGGAAGTTCCGCCATCTTCGTTGCAGTCTAGCTCTTTCAGCTTCTTCAAATTAGATCTTTCTCCTTCGAAAATGGCTGCAACATTAAGGCCGTACCTGAATGCTGTGCGTTCAACGCTCACAGCTGCTATGTGCTTGGAGAATTTCGACTCACAGGTCGTGGAGAGACACAACAAGCCCGAAGTCGAGGTGCGCAGTTCAAAGGAGCTGCTTCTTACTCCATTGGTCATCAGCCGAAACGAGAAAGAGAAAGTCTTGATTGAGGGCTCTATTAACTCCATGAGAATCAGTATCGCAGTGAAACAAGCCGACGAGATAGAAAAAATCCTGTGCAAGAAATTTATGCGTTTTATGATGATGAGAGCGGAGAATTTCTTCGTACTTCGTCGCAAACCCGTTGAAGGTTATGATATCAGCTTTCTGATTACAAATTTTCACACAGAGCAAATGTTTAAACACAAGCTTGTCGACTTCGTGATTCAGTTCATGGAAGAAATTGATAAGGAAATAAGCGAGATGAAGCTTTCTCTCAACGCAAGGGCGCGTATTTGTGCTGAGGAATTTTTAAAGAACTTTTGAGGATTTGGACTTTGACAGAAACAGTTAAAAAACATTGTCAAATTTATCCAACATAACGTGAAGAACTTTCTAAATCATGGGATGTTGCAAAGATACTTGCTTCTTGGAGATTAATGGCCGTATACTTTGTACAGTTGATGTTGCATGTCTAGTTCTTACCCAAAAAATATATTTTCGTACATGGACCAAAAAAAAAAATAGCAGTAAAATTTAATTATAGATTGTTGATATTTAGCCCAAGCCAGATCTGGAGCTTGTACACTTGAAAAAAGGGCAACTAACACGCACCAAATATTTCTAAAGTTTGTTTCCAGTGTTAGTTGAAGCACCGAATTTCTTGAATAAGTGCCAGGAGACTTTTTAATTTTTTCCAGGAGGGGCTCCACTTCAGGAGAGGCATTATCCTAGGGGAATTCTTATTTCCAAATCTGTTTTCTAAACAAATAAGCGCTTCTTTTTACAACATTCAAGAAGCTATTTATACTCTTCCAACTATAACAAAACAAGCTTTCAATGATATAATGTTGTTGCATGTAGTACTATCAGTTTTCATTACTTCCCTTCTAACATTCCAATGCTCACTCCACTTTGTCATTGGAGTTTTAAGCCTGGCACACACGGTGAGCAAAACTTCACGCGTGCAATTTGCTCACTGCCTTGCGAGGCCAAAAAATCACCATGTGCGGATGCCAATCGAACGAAATCACGTCTCGCGAGCAACTGAGACAAAATTCTCACCTTCTTGAACTGTGAGTTTTTGGCCTCGGGAGGCAGTGAGCAAATTGAACGTGTGAAGTTTTGCTCACTGTGTGCGCCGGGCTTAAGTGAAACATGTTTAGGCAACACACATATTCTTTCATATTTTTCAAAGCAGGGGAGGTGCTTATTCAAGCAATTACTGCATTACTCACTGTCAGTAACACTGGCTGCCTTATTTTAGGAGTTTGTTTGCAAATTTGCCTTTACATTTCTTTGAATTTCTAATCTAGTAACAATAGTGCAAAACTACATGGTCTCACATTTTCTTAAAAATGTCATTTTTTTACTTGAAAGTTGTTGATTGTTCTGTATACTCCATACTTTACTGTGGTTTCTAAAGAAACAGAACTCAAAGAAACAGAAAATTAAGTAGTCTTACCAGGGATAATGAATAAAGGGCTACAAAAATTGATTTTTCAATAGCAGATTGAATAGCTTTTTAATTAGTTTGAAAATATCTGCATTCTTTTTTATTTGGGATGGCAGTCTTATTTACAAGATACCCTGGGAGTCCACATTGCATAAAGGGTGAACCCATGGAACCGCTTGTTTTTTTTTTTTTTTAGTGTGAAAGCTTTGGTCGAGGTTCATTGGTATGTAAAAAAAATTTGAATTTATTTATCTTTTTTCCTGTGTAATGGGGGGGGGGGGTCAACATTTCACCTGTGTTAGAGAAAAAATTGGTAACATGTGAAGCATTTGCCTAAAAATGCCTGTGAGGGAGGCTAGTAAAGCATGAATCGGGGACACATTTCTACTAAACTTGCAATGTGCAGTCAGGTTTGTTGTAAGCTTGGTACTGTACTTTGGAAAGCGTTAACATGTCAGGTATTTTGGGAGGGGGTAGCATTGAGGATCAGGTTTTAATTAGCTGTAAGTATTTATCCTTGGTATTTTTTGAAAAGACAGAAACAAAATGAAAGAACACGCTTTAATAAAAGAAATAATTTAAAAAAATAAATGTTACTACCATTATACTTATTTATGAAATCGACTTTACAAAAGATTGAGATAGTTGAAAATAGATAGTTACAAATGGCATAAAGAGGCTTTCACTAGACTACATGACAGATACCCAGAACTTAGTTTTCTCCAACAATTCTTCCTGGAACAACCAAGACCCTGCCCAGGGTGCAAAAGTGTTAGTGAATTTTGATCATGCTAGGAGATATAGGATACCATCCACTATTCATTTGTCAAGCCTTTTTGGGGTTGTGATACCCTTTGTCGTAGGTTACCCATCCCACTCATGAGAAATTAAATAGTTGCCTCTGAGTCAACCTCCAAAGAAATAAAGGAAATTGTTTTAATCAGGAGATTAAAATGCAGAAGGAAGGTAAATTCACCCCAACACCGGCCCCAGGGGCAAAAACCCGTCTGAGAACAGGTTGCGTAAGATTCTCCAGGAATATTCCTGGATTTCAATATTTAAAAGTGCAATGTAGTAAAAATAAAACTAGAATGTCTAGTAATTTGTTAACTCTCTTCTTTTGAAAAGATGGCACCTCCCTTTTTCATCCACGAGAGGCCAGATTTGTGTGCGTTCGCTGTTGGAAGACACTCAGGTTTGCTCTGAAATAACAACAAGCCATAAGTTTATATATTGTTCTATATTTATTGATTTTGAAATTACAGTATCTGACAGCCATTTGATGGTGTCCTCATGACAAAGAAGTAAACCCTCCTGTGTGATTAGGCTCTTTTTCCAGCTGTTGCAAGGCAAACAAGCTTGAAATTGATTGAGCCTACTGTTAGCCTACTTATCAATCACATCCTCGATGAAACTTGCAATATACACACTGCTTTCAATATTTTGAAATATTTTTCAGGTTTTCCGTTAAAAATAATCGGAGATTGTAACGTAATCGACCGGAAGTAAACTGGTGACAATGCGGCTTTAAAGGTAAGGATTATTGTACCCTGCTAGAAGAGAGGGGGTAGACCCCTTTATAACACTGAAAAAAAATAAGTTGAGCAATTTTACATAACAGCTACTCCCCCAATGGCTCTAGTAGGATGATTGTACATATATATCCACTTTCCAACCTGGCTTTCAATGATTTGGTTCTTCACATCATCTTGTTTCTCTGGAGTTAACTCCACAAACCTAAAATTGCCAAAAAAAGTTTTAAAACCACTTTAATATTTCAACTAACAATAAGATATTATTTTTGTGTGTGCTGTCCCCTAATAGATGCACAGATGATGCAGTCAAGTTGCATGAATGTTGTTCCTGACACGCTGTGACATCTTCCTATGCATGTTCTTCTTATGCATTAGAGGACAGCAGACACAAAAAAAAATAGATCTATTTTTAATTAAAATGTTTTCTTATGCTCTTATAACACACAGACCCTTGACTAATCAGAGTGCACTATTTATACATACTTGATAGCATGAGGGTCATCAGCCACAGACCCTTGACTAATCAGAGCGCACTATTTATACATACTTGATAGCATGAGGGTCATCAGCCACAGACCCTTGACTAATCAGAGCGCACTATTTATACATACTTGATAGCATGAGGGTCATCAGCCACAGCCAGATGCAATTCATTATGGCATCTCCGCAAGCATTCATTCACTTTCTGCTTGTAGCGATCTTTGTCATTTTGATACCTGGTAAATTTGGAATTAAAATGGGAAGGTTTAAATGTGAATGACTTATACTTCAACACCATTACAACAATAATACAGATCCAATTGTACAAGATTTACCCTACACAAACCTAAAATGCTGAGAGACCTCAGGTCCAGCCACCTATCTGCCTTTCTTCTTATAGATATGGTATCTATATAATACTCACATTTCTGCAGCTTCTGGGTTAAGAGGGTCCCTTGAATCTATCTTGTAGAATATTCTTTTTGCATACAATAAAACTTGCCAAAGATGATTGATATTTCTCCTGAAACAATCAGTTGTATTACAGTAGTTAGAAGGCCATAAACATCTGCACAGTTTAATGCCACTATAAACCTCATCTTCAGCTTATTATCATTCAACCTTTAAAAAAAATGACTACAAAGAGTGAACTTTAAAATAATGGCTTGTGACTAACAAAGTGCATGTTGTTTAAGTCTGATGCACTCCACAATTGGATTGATCTCAAAACGCCTTACACAAAACATGACTGGACTACTGTATGGCCAAAGTCTTTGACACTGACACTAACCAACACTATCCTCTGGAATAATTAAAACTTGATCCATCTCATATGTCATAAAATAATTAGCTCTTGATTACAAATCAAACTTCAAAGACAGAGCTATGTATGAATGAGGATTGTTAAGCCTGGTACTATGTTACCTCCATCTAGGGAATGCCCGCCGAACATCTAGCTCCCCAGTTTCTATGTTAACCACAGGGTGAAATATGGTAGGCTTAAACACTAGAGTCTGCCAAGAGAGTAGACATGTTAAAAGGTTTGAGTCATGGAATATACTTATAGAGACAGTGGCAACAATTTTTTCTTAGGGTGCAAGAGGGTGTAAATGAAATTCTGAATGCTAAATAACACAAAACCATAACAAATTCCAATCTTGTGATTTTGCATGAAATTACTTATCATTTATTTGGGCTCAGAATCACCCAATGAAAACATTTTTTTGTTATTACCTGCGAGATGACAAGGCTTTTAAACACCCGACGTTATATCATCCAACAATGAAAGGTATTTACCAGAAATGTTCTTGTTAATAAATAGTACTTGTGATAAGACATCTCAAAAAGGCTGAATAAAATTAGCATTTACAACAACCAAAATCAATAACAACTTACGGGGCAGTCACCATCTGGGAAGTTCTCTGGGATAGTCATCTGAAACTTGAAGATGCCATCTTGGTACAAACCCATACGGATGAAAATTACCCCATACCATACTGAAACAGATTAATGAAACACACATCTTAAGCCCTGGGGACATTTCCAGACATAAGATTGGACTGGTCTGGATGTCATGCTGGAATTTTTTAATTGACTCTCAAGAGCACTTGCCAGCCACTCATTCAACATTGGCAGATTATGTGATGACATCTCAAAATAACCATCTAAAATCAAAGTTATTAACTTTATTTCTAAAGTTCAGTCTATAAAAATAGAAGTGTTCTAAAACTTGGTATTTGGCTAGGATGGCAAAATGGTGCCAGACAACTTCTACTTCTACTTCTACTTTATTAACTGATAAAACCATGTCGGTATCACATCAGTATAAATAAATACAAGGTAAAAATATACAGATCTGTAATAATTTACATAACTTATACAATATATTCATAATTTGTAAAATAAATTTATAAAATAATTTTCAAAGCCACTTTAAGACTGGGAAATATTGTAAATATGTGTAAGACAAATGGTGAACTAGCTTTTGTAGGGAAGACAGGATGGTGAATGTGTTGTTAAATGTCAATGCCTGGCTAAACTAGGATACATTCTAAGGGCAACATGTATCATGTTACAAGTTTCCTAGTAAACACCAAAACTTGTAGCTGCATTACAAAACTGTTTCTCAGATAGATAAAAACATTCTCGTTTTTACAGAAGTTGTCACACACTTTATGTTTCTGGCTAATTAAATGTTGATAAGTTTTTCAATGGAAAGCGCTTTTCATGTGTTCACATCATATTCCTAGTATAACTCGTTTGTACCCCACCTCCTCTTCCCTAGGAACCCCTTCCCTCCTTTCAATGTTGTAGTCTGACACCTGCGACCTCAACATTGAATAGGGGGCAGGGGGGAATTTTTGTGTTTTCATTTGAAAAAATAGGATATTGAGTATTTAACTGATTAAGAAACCATTTTATCAACCATCTAATAGTTTAGCATAGGCCCATGCCTAGTTTAGACAGGATGGTAAAATACAAGGGTCACACTCACCAAGAGCTGACTTGGCCGCTGGTAGGACATACACACCCGGTAATCTCTGACTTCTCAGCTGGTTACTTGATAAACAAACAACAAGTTAGAATTGTGCTTCTACATAAACAACAGACTACAACAAGTTATAGCTGTCATACTAGATAAACATAAATAACAACAAGCTATCTCATACTAGGTAAACAAACAACAACAAGCTATAATGGTCCTACTAAATAAATAAAAACAACAGATAACAACAAGTTACTTATTATTGTTCGAATAGCATGATCTTCTAATCATTCTGTAAATTAGACAACATTAGCTGATGATAGAGACAGGAATACAGGAATCAGATAAGTTCTGACTTACTATTCCGCCATCAGAGTGTATTCGAGGAAAAACGGGCCGTAAGCTTTTACTTGCTCTGGGCTGGACCCTGAAGGAGAACGCTGTCTTGCAATCGACAAGTTCATGGATTTTTCCTCTGCTGGGGAGGGCAATGCCGGGAGCGCTTTTCGTTTGGACTTTTCCTCGCGTACTTCACGGCCATCACCGGGCTTTTTCTCATCATGTGGACTCGAGGAACTCTTTTCGTCCAAGTCTGACAAGAATAACTATGCGAAGGAACGGGATAGTGTAGAGGAATTAGTGTGTAAACAATCAAAATGCTTTTACATCGTAGCTATGTGAAAAGGAAGCTATTCTAAACCACTCGATGTTTTTCACTAAATTTTTTTGCAATTTAAGAGGACAGTCTTCAGAGATGGCGGCTACGTTTTGAGTGATGTATTTATTAGTTGATAGAACAGAGATAGGTTTAATTTGGTGATCTGTAATCTTACCTTCTTTTTAAGTTGGTGTGTTACGTTTAACATTTTTGCCGCGTTTTCATTGTGTCTTGTAGTGTAACTCAAAATAATATGTAATATTGGATAATCTTTAGTAATAGGTTAATGATAAGAGCGTAGTTTTAGCTCATAATTGCGGTGTAGAAGATCCTGTCAGGTAAACTACGATCTCATCGGATATTCAAATTACAACACAACAAACTAACACAAATCGGTCGCCATTTGGGAGCGTGGTCATGTGACACGAGCATCACATCGAGGCTACCAAAAAAGCACAGTGGGGAGGCACAGCTAATCTTGGAAAGAAGAATGTCCACCAAAAAAATAGGCATTAGTAAGGGCGGTAGGAACAGTGATTGTTAGGCTAAATTCTGATAAACCACAAATTTCCCTCTACTTTGGCTAACGTAACTTGATCGGGTTTTCTAATCAAACACGACTAACACGGAGAGCGCGTCGCAAACAAGGCACATTTAGCCAAATTAGAGGGAAATTTGTGGTTTTATTATCAGAATTTAGCCTAACAAACACTGTTCCTACCGCCCTTTCATTAGAAATTATGCTAAGAAATGACTTATCTCCGTGAAGAAAGTAGGGTGTGTTACATTCTTACTACAGTAGCGGATCCTGGGGGAGGATTTAGCCTCCCCCCCCCCCCTTTTGGGATGCCAGGAAGCCATATAGTAACAAAAAACCCCGTCACTCTTTGTCACTAAGCCAAACCCCTTCTTTGGCGAAGAGCTAGATCCGCCCCTGTTCAGACTGCTTACGAATATGCAGCCTTTTGCGGCTTTATCGTAAAAAGTGGATAGAGACTAGAGTCATTTGACATTTCTAACATGATCATTTTCCATCAGAATGTTCAGTAATCTTTTACAAATCCACAGATAGGAATGCACAGAACGTAGTTATAAACTTCATATAATCAATATGCGAATTTTTGTGATTCTTGAATAAGGCTCGATTTCTAGCTCGTTTCTGTGAGTACACCACAGGTATGCGTCCGTAAGCCTATTCAGCGCTGATTGTTGTAGGGGCATGTAGGAATCGAATTATTTTCGATTTTTGAACGCGATCATTGGCTGTGATAAAGTGAAATGTGAACGCGTGACTCGATTGTTTCTATGAGTTTTTTAATGTTTTTTTCTAAAACTGTTTTCATGTTCCATCTTGAGTTTGCGTACATTTCACCATATTTCAGTTCACTTCTATTATATCTTTTCACAAAAGATGTCATATGAACAAGCTTGACTGAGCAAAAAAGAACACAAGCCCAATAGTGGCTATGTAGACCTAGGTCATAGTATGCTATGCATGATGACATCACTTCACTACACTACTATAGCAACACACCAACTCCTAAGAGACGCTAACGTGAAAGACCCTTTATTTTTCCCTCTACATCTCAGCGAGCTGTGCGTGGTGTAACCGACAGGGCTATGAGTCTGGTTATGACCTCCCTATCAATGTGTGGGTATCTCTGGTACTTGTTTGTTGTACAGTTCGTTAGCTAGCCGTGAAGCTTTAACTGCCATAAGGTGTTTCAGCATATGTCTAGGGGTATGGTGTATTTTTCGCATTTTATTTCATCTGAATCAAATTTGATTTGCGGCCAATTGGCTCGGATTGTATGTATACGAATACAGAGCCGTAGCATAGCAGGCCACGTGCAAGATTTGGGGGGGATCACAATACAGAGACATTAAAAATTGGGGGGTACAGCCACGCCACTACTGTTCATTTTCTTATAATGTTTGAAAATATTGGGGGGGGGGAGATGTCTTCAGTGTCCCACCCGCTGCTACGGCCTGGAAAAGGGCTCATCCCCAGCTCGTTGCGCCCGTGTTATGGCGAAATGCACGGGGCACGCAAGCGATTAACTTTGCGCTTCCAAAGCCGAGGACATCTTAGCAAGGTTGTGGTCGATGGCTTTAGTCAGGAAGTCAAGCCACGTGTTGTCTGCCTCTTCAGTAAAATGCGAATTCCTGGAAACAAACGAAGTATTAACACACGTTGCTCCAATATTCCATCCTCGAAATTCTTTCACAAACATATATATATATCATCCAAGTTTTGACACCGATAACCATTTCATGCGTAAATACAATATGATGTGTGTTTAAAAAATCCTTTCTGTAGACGTAACGATGGCGCTGCATGGGATTTTGACTGTCCCATATTCAAAGATGCAAATCATGGCTCACTCTAGCTGATAAAATATCATTTTATCAATAAAAAATAAGGTCTGGATTTAACATATTGTATCGAATTGTTTACGATGGAATGTATTGAATGGAGCAAATCGGGGGTCCGGGCCCAACCTTGCTCATGACGAGATGATTACGCCTTCCGTTAACACCTTAGGTAGTTGAAATATGTTTAATTCTTTGTGTGTATTTGGAAAGAAAAAAAAAAGGTTTCTAGGTGGGTCTAGTGACCCATTACTAAGGATGTCGGTTTGAACTTACTTGATCCGCGGTCAGTGGCTTACTACTCTGGACCCCTGCGTTTATCTAGGCACGCCCCTACACGCTCAGGTTTTTAACCTGACTCAGTAGCTCTGTGCGCTTGATGGCCCCAAACCACGGTAAATTTCACATCTCGCGTCATTTTTACTAAATTTATAATAAATCCTGCATACCTTGATTTTTCGATGAGGTTCTTTAAACAGCTGCCGAGATCTCTAGCCTGAAAAAGAGAGACTCAATGTTACCCTGTTCCCAGAGAACATATCCACCCTCGGATCTTGGGCTGCTTTGTGACACTGGCGGATGTGGGAGGGGTTCACCATACTGGACACCTTATGTGTGGGTATGGAAGCCCTGAAGACAAAAATTTGGCGAATACCAGTTTTTGGTGCATTGCCATAAAATACGATATAAATGAGCTCTTAAATACAATAACACGAATGTATACAACCAAATGAGACGAACACACTATAAAAGTATTCAAAATATAGTTTTGGTTGACAACTACTTCCAAGAGTGTCTGTTTATAAGCACACCTTTCTGAAGCCAAAACACGCTATTCAAGCTAACACTTCACATTGATAAAATAAGGCATATTATTTCTTGGGAAGAAATGGAAATGGAGAAGGGAGAGGAGATGCTTGCTTCGTGTCTGCGAGGCAGCACAAAGGCGCACCCGGAAAGCGAATAGGTCGATTTCTTCCTTGCTCCTCCCCCCCTCTATTTCCCTAACATTTGTGTGAAAATTAATTAAACGTAACCGTAACATAAACCAAAGAGGTCTCATTTAGCTGACAAATACACATATTTCAAAAGGTTGCACTTAAAGATTTGAGTTAAAATCAATTATAGGAAATATGTGGCTCAAGAATTCGGTTATACTTTCGCCTGAAACCATTTATCATCTCACAGAACTGTCGTAACTTTCGGATGTAACATTTTTCCAGGTCACCATGTGTTGCGTATCTTAACATGAGCGTGAGCGCTTACCCACGCATGTCTCTGCTTTTTTCTCATTCTAATTTTCCTTCCCTACTAAAAGGTCAACTTTACAAAACCCACCTTGTTTGCAACTGTTGTATGATTCATCGGCGCGTACAAACTACTAACTAGGTCATCAACACTGAAATAAAAAGGATTTCATGCGTCATATACGTTTAGAGGATCTTTTACAACAATGCTAGTAAAAAGCAATTGCTGATTGGTCGAGGAAAGCTATGTTCTAAAATCATTTTTGTTGTTGTATTAAACAGACCTCATCTTTTTGGGGAAAAGTATGCAACGGGGAAAGTATGGAACGAGTTGAAGACCAGGTGCTGATCATAACATGCAGGGCGAAGCACCCATGCATTGTTAGAGGTCAGACGCAAAGAAAACAAGTCTTGCTTAATACCTTGGGCTGATCTTTTGTAGAATCTCCTCCATACTGTCAAGCTCTTGAACGAGCTGATGAGATGTGGCCTTTCCATAAGTACGTATAGCGCCAGACACTTTCTTCAAGCAGGACCGGCAAGCCTGGAAAAGCCAACTCCTTGTCACAACCATTTTCATCATAACTACCAATATTACCATGACTATTACAAAAACACCACCAGCATCTTCAACAATGGTACAAGCAACATCACCATCATAACAACAGCCACCACCAATATCATTATCATAACCATCACCATCATCATAATCATGAACATCACCATGTTACCCACCTTGACTACCCCTACGCAAGGTGCGACTAGCTGGGCATCATGGGAGGACCACCCTTGCTCATTAGTGCCATCTGTCTGGCTTGGGGAATTGGTATTTTCCCTTCCATTATTAGTTTGGGCCTGTTACAATAATCAAATTATGTTAGTTAAACTAAGTTTATTTGAAAATGTGTCGAAAATCAAGTATCAAAGCTGCATATCAATTCTCTTCAAATATATTGTATTTATTTTACTTAAAAGGCGTGTGCAATGTTTTCTACCTTTACATGGAATATTTTTCTCGACTTTGTTTGACCACCATGTTTAATGTGTTTGTGTTATTCTGAACTACAACACCTTTTTAACTTATTTTGAGGGAGTGTAGATCTTACTGTGACATGAAAAGTGCTGAATGTGGTGACTTTCACCTGTTCTACTTCTGAAAGAGCATCTTTGACAAGTTCAGAAACCATTTTAAAAACGTCAAGCACTGCATACTTATTATCTAAAACAAAAGAAGAACATACAGTCAATCAGAACGTTATGGACAAGAGAATAATACACCATGTAATTCAATTTCCATTTTTTTAAAAGAGGGGATAAATGGAATGCTACCAAACATACTAAAGGCCTGGCTAAACATTCAAACATGTTGGTCAAACATTGCGTTTGACGCAAATGGTTGTACGTTTAGCCACCCACAAAACATGGCACTCATTTTGGCTTCCACAACACGTCCAGATGTTTGAATGAGATCAAAACATTTCCTTCAAACATTTGTATTGAACGCATCCTCAGGGACCCAGGGCGTCACGGAGGTCAGCAGAGGTGATGCATTGAACGTGTATCATTTAGCCACTCATCACACAAAACATTGAGTGCTCTTCATGCTTTTATCCAATCACAGTTCAAATCCCATGGCGCCACTTTGATCTCAAACGTGCAGGCTCATGTTTTTTGGAAATGTTTTTCTGTTTAGCCACCTCGCCAAACATGCTCGCAAGAGAGTTTGATTTCAATGTTTGGCAAACATGTTTGAATGTTTAGACAGACCTTAAGGGAATGAATGGAAGGCTACTAGCATACCAAGCGGAAATGAATGGAAGGAATCACAGCGCTCCCATAAAGCACCTGCTGACTGGTTAATGGCTTGATTGCTAAAAAGAAGAATAAAACCTTGATTGATGCATCAGGGCATAAATATATAATACTTGCTTTACTTCTTTAATGAGATGATTACAACAAAACTTTTTAATTATTTTTTGTACCACAAACTGCTTAACCACACATGAATTTGCTTTACCACACAAGACATCAAATATCAAGCACCAATAGACTATACCACAAGACATCAAACACCATCAAACAGTACCACAAGACATGAAACACCACTACACAGTTCCACAACACATGAAATACCATTACAAAGTACCAACACATCAAACACCATTACACAGTACGACAACACATCATCTACAATTAAACAGTACCACAAGACATCAAACACCATTACACAATACAACAAGACATCAAACACAATTACACAGTACAACAAGATACTGCATTATCCACCATTACACAGTATAACAAGACATCAGATACCATATACACAGTACTATTACACATGAAATACCATTACACAGTACCACAACACATTAAATTCCACTTCATGTACAACAATATATCAAGCAACAAAAAAAAATTATCTGGTACCTGTTGTCATTATGCTTCATCAAAGATTGGACCAGGATTTTGGAACCTTCTACAATAGCACTGACAGTTGTCTGGATTCTCTTGTGAAGGGCCTTTCCTATAACCAAGCCAAAATATCATTATTTTCATGAAATGATTGAATAAAATTTTCAACACCTGAATTATGTTGGGGTACAAAAAAGCAACGACCTCTTTTGATTAAAGTTGTAGACATTACTGAGCACATATATTTAAATTAGTATGAATATGGAAAGGAAAAACCTTGTGAAGCTGGTAGAGAGAGAAACACAGTAAGCATTGCAATGATGGAGGTTTCAAAACCAGTAAGAACTCCCTGTAACTCCTGAAACCAGAAATGTAATAAGATTAACTTCATATCAGCTACTAAAGTGGAACCTGGATTTTACAATCCTGGATTTTATGATAACCTTGCTTTTACAATGATGTTCCTTTCTCCCGGTGGAAATACAGTGATAAATGTATGAAAAATTATCTCGATCTAACCATATTGGATACAATGATCTTCTCGATTTTATGATACAAATCTGTTCTCCCAAGCGTAATTTTGACCTTGATACAACCATATTACTGAGTCTGTCGATCAACAAAAAGAGAAAAACTCAAGACACCACATACGTACAGTACAGTTAATTGATTTTCTTGAATTGACAGATCTTGTTAAATGCAGATTACAGTTTACAGAGAGCAACTGTACAGTCTTACACAGATTACAGTAACAATATTATTATTTTGTAAAAGTTGATAATTAACCCAACCTCGCAACAACAATATTTTCAATGGATTTTCTTCTTTCTAATGATACCTTGATTTTACAATACATTTTCTTTCTCTCGAGTCACATAGTAAAATCCAGATTCCACTAATACGCACTCAATTTACCCTTCCAAAAATGCAAGTTTTTGTGTGTTAATAAGCCAAAACGATAGATAGAGAATGGGTTAGATGCAAGGAGACCTACACTGTCAATATATTACTGCAAGAACAGTAATACCTCTATCAAGTTACTAGCTATTGCAGCTAGCATGCTTAATGCACTAGAGAGGCATATTAAGGGGAAAAAACTGTTTTATTATGTAGACAATGAAAATAATCCTATTGTTGTTCTGAAGTCAAATGAGGTGAAAAATCAGATAAAGACAAGATCAAAACAAATGAAAAAATAAGCACCCCAGGGCTTCTAGAAGCTTTAACAAGTTTGTTAATGGTATCATAGCAGGCACGCACCACAGCTTTGATAGACATTTAAAAACCCTTCTTACCTCAGGGTTTGGGATTGGTGGCTTGGAATACATGGCTGCGAGCTTGGTGGCTTCTTTTGACACAGCCCTAAATGTCATTCCTGAAAGAGAGGAAATAAAACAAATTGCAGCATGTCTGCTCTGATAGGCATTGTTGCAGTTAATACATCAATGTGTGATATTTCTATTTTCATATTTACTTGCATATAATGCACATGATCAAGCTTGAAAATGTCAGTTTGGCAACCTTACCAAATTTAAGCCAGAAATCTTGGAGTGAGAAATGTGTTTCTAGGTCTTCCAATACTTGACGCAAACTTCCCTCTAAAAAAGTTAAAAATATGAAAGCTCTTACCAACAACGAATAGCTAAAGATTTTGTCTGCAAAGTTAGGTAGGAGAGGGCACCCCCTTTCGTCAGCTTCCAAAACATCTTTTTTTATGAAAAATCACAAAATTTTCATGCATCTATGCCTATGTATCCCCGCCTAGGTATACAGTCAATTGACAAAATGTTGTCATCAACTGGCTTTGTGACTATGTGACAAGCCCACATGTAAGCATGTGTAAAAGACACTGAAGTGCCTACTGCATATATTAACCACCGCATCTAAGCCTGAAAATATGCAGTGGCTAATATATGCAGCTAGGCTTTCAGTGGTTTTTACCCATGCTTACAGGCTGGCTTGTTGTGACTGTTGACATCAATGTTTTGTCAATCGAATGTATCTATGTCTATGTATCTCTCACCACCCCCTGCATAGCTATGCTTGTGCATCCCTTCACCTCCCCCCAGCAAATATATTACTATGCATCCACTCACCTCCCCCGATACCTGTGTATCCCCTCACCTCCCCCTGCATATTTATACCTGTACATCCCCTCACCTCGCCCCTGCAAATCTATTACTATGCATCCACTCACCCCCCCTGCATATCGATACCTGGCATCCCCTCACCTCCCCCTGCATATTTATACCTGTACATCCCCTCACCTCCCCCCCCCTGCATATCTATACCTGTGCATCCCCTCACCTCCCCCCTGCATATCTATGCCTGTGCATCCCCTCTCCTCCCCCCTGCATATCTATGCCTGTGCATACCCTCACCTCCTCCCTCCATATCTATGTAGTGCATCCCCTCACCTCCCCCCTGCATATCTATGCCTGTGAATCCCACCCCCCCTGCAATATTTTCAGAGCACCGTGCACAAATTTAATGAGCGGACTTTGATTATTATTAAAAGCATATTGGGCTATACTTTTTCTGAATGATTTTATGTTTGTATGTTTGGAAACCAGGCACGATCTTTTTCTATTTTCTTCGATTACAGAACACAATCGAATGTGTTTCCTTTTTGAAGCTAGAAATTCTACCGATAGAATTTTATTGGCACAAGAAAGGGATACAAAAACACATCACCTTTGACTTTACTGCCACAAAGTTGCAACGTGTCCACGAGGGAAGACAGAATCTCTGAGCTTTCCTCGTCATTGCCAGCCGCCATTTTGATTCACCCTCTCGACCCAGTCTCCTTTGCTTATTCCAGAAGTATATAATATACCTCTTTGGTTCTCTTGGGTTAGTTGGGTTTCCTGTTTGTGACGTCACATCGATAACAAGTCACATGATATTTCAGCGCTCAGATTCAAATCAGTCGAACGGTGATCGAACGGTTAGACGTCAGTGTGGAAGAAACACATCTCATAAAGCTGCAACACAACTCTACTTGCGAACGCTACGAGTTTACGTCCACTGACAAGGACATGGATCCTTTTACTCAGGTACGAATGGTAATGGCAATTTTTGAATGGATTTTTAGATTCATCGATAGACTTTCGAACAAGATATGGATGGATTTCGATAGTTCTCTGTCTCGCACAGTTTAGTCTACCTTAGGGTTTTTTAATTTATTGCTTTCCTCGAAATATACTTATCAATACTTTACTAGCGGCGCTTTTCCAAAGTATTTTAACAAATATATTCAACTTAATTAAAGCTAAACCGATTCTCGATCTGCTAGCGTCGTCTTGCAGCTAAAAGCACGCTGCAATCCAACGGCAATGGGACTTCGAAAATAAGTAACTTAATTTAATAATGATTTTAGTGGGTTCTTACATATAAGTACTTCTTAGTAAGCAGGTATAGAACGGCCTTCTGTATTTTTTGTGAGATCTCAGAGAATAAAAAGAGTTTAAAATAAGAATAAAATGCTTGATATGATCGATTGATTGATTTTGAAAGCACGCATGACCCGATCACGCATGATTGCCATATTTCCAACCAACGGTTCTCTGGAAAAGATAATTTGGGACTCTTTCAAATGAGATGTTTACAAATGCCTTTTAACACTAGAAACTACTTGAGAGAACGCAAGCTCGTAAAGAGCAACTCGCCATGAAAAGGATGGAACTGGCTGCTTGTCGTACAAAGAGGAATGCCCCATCACCCAATCGTCAACCGCTCACTGAAAACAACACAGAGAGAAACATGCCGAACGAAGCTGAAAGCAAGCATACGAAACAAACTCCAGCTCCAAATACACTGAGCATCCCAATAAAAAAGCCTCAGGAATCACTGGAAAACAGTGATTCTACAACGCAAAATCGCCACACTGAAGTTCGAGAGGTGAAAAATCGTGACAGAATTCAAAGTGATCCAAGTAGTCCATTGACAGCAAACCAAAATCGAACAGCTGTGGACCACACTAAAAAGCAAAGGATCCTAAGTGACAGCAGTGTATCTGGAAGTATTTCTTCAAGACTGAAATCTGAGGCAGAAGTAGAAAGCCCCTCAATACAAGTAAGAAAAATAATGCACCTATCAATGCCGAGCCCAGGGAGGGAGGGGGGGAGGGGCCACTGACAAAATCTCAACCCATTGGGCAACAAATACAGTCAATCTTAGAAAAAATCCCCCTCCCTGTGAAAGCAAATACTTCACAGCTAGAGATTCTGATAATTGAACAGACTTATATTCTGTCTGTTAAACATATTATATTTTATGTATCTGGGGTCATTATTGTGAAATTCTGCACTGTGGAGACAAAAGGGCTTATCAATCCTCGACCACCTCCCACCGCTGGGATTAAAATTGTTAGAAAATCTGTGATAAATCTCTTTTGCTCTAGTTTCTTTTGCAAAACTCTTGGCCCCTAAAGACATGGCTCCTTTCCCACTCCTTTCCCTTCCTAAATTGATTTGTTCATTTGACTCAGGCTCGTCGGCAAATGTTGCTTGAGATGCAGAAGAAAGACAGTGAGGTGACTCCAAAAAAGCACTGGAAGAAAGCAGTGAATGTGACCCCTGCTGCCGACACCAGTAGCCCCAGTGTAGCGGCACGCTCGGCAGCATTCCTTAACCAGCTAGCTGAGGTAAGCATGATTAATTTCTAGAAAAAAAAGCCAGAATTGATTAGGATTTAAAAGAAGAAAACCTTGTTCCTTTTAGGATTCTACACCAATCAAAAGGCACGTTCAAGTTGTTTCTAAAACCCCAGTCACCCCTGGGAGACTTGCTGAAGCAAAGAACATCTTTGAAAAAAATAAATGTACAGATAGTAGAGGACCTGAGGGAAAACCCCAAAAGATCAATATGGCCGGACCCCCCAAGCCCCCAAGACTGGCCAAAGTACCCGACTCCCCGGCAAGTCCTTGCACAAAGAGGAGGGCACCTGCACCCCCTGTCAAATTAGATGACAAGTCTACTAAGAAGCCGTGCAAGGAGGAACAGAACACTGAAAGTAATGCACCACAAAAGAACAAAGAAAAGGTCAATGATAACAAGCAGCGCAAAAGGCAAATTGAAGAAGGCATAAAAGGTGAAGCTGAAACAGAGTCACAAAATGGGCAAGTGAGAGGCAGAGAAGAAAGGAAGAAAGCCAGAATAGAAAAAAGCTATGAGGAAAGTGATGTTGTTGTCGCTCAGCCTGTAGTTGTAGAAAGCAGAAGGCACCGAGGTGAAGCAGTTGAGGCTACATTCCAGGAGGCTGGTTTTTGTAAAAGCTCTTCCTCTGCAAGAGTCCAAAGAGTTCCTACATTTGAGCAGAAAGAGATGCCTAAAAAGTCCACCAAGGTGATATCAATTGGAGATGTCAGTGGGGCACATAAGGGCAATGAGTCGCAAGATGCATGTGATGCCATTATGCAGGCTTTGTCGTCAGAGGAAGACATCGCAAGGCTGGCTCCAAGCAAACCGCTGCACACCTCTTCCTTCAAAGGAGGTCAGGATCTGGGTCCCTTCATGCTGCGTAGCAATTGTAGCCTTACTCACCTGAAAGATGCGGATGAGCAAGGTGTCCTTGATGAGACTGTCAACCTGAATGACGTAAACATTCATGAGATGACATTCACCTTTGACTTCAGCAACTTTGATAAGATTGAAGAAGAGAGGGAGACAAAATTCCAAAAGAGCTTCAATGAGAAATGCCAAGAGGTTTGTATATGCTACTTACTTTTAATTCAAATTATATCTTTCTAAAAAAAATACAAATGTTTGTTTTCAGCTTGAAAAGGAAAAGCCATCTGGCAAGTTGTCAGCTGAATGCTCAACTGGAACAAAAACAGCTACCCGGGAAGATGTGCAAGGGCAAAAAAAGCCAATGGTTGAGAAGAATGACCGGGGAGTGTACAAGTCTGGTTACCAGTCTTCCGCAGATGATAAATATGCCACAAAGTTGCTAGTGAAGGCCAAACCACCAAGACCAGAGAGGCCCAAGGCGACACATGATAAGCTTAAGGTACGAGGCCAAAGGCAACACATGATCAGATTATTAAGATAAAAGGCCAAAGGCAACACATGATAAGTTTAATTAAGGTACAAGGCCTAAAGCATACATATAAGCTTAAGGTACCATACTCTTTATATTTGTACATTGTTGCAACTCAACTATGACAAATAACCAATAGATATGCTGGTGGGTGGTTAAATATCCAAAGATAAACAAGTGAAATATGATTTTCACTTACTGTAGGAGCTCCTGGATGAGGCTGCCTCTCAACAGAACATCGTCCTGCAAATGAGTCAAGCACTAAATGTCTGTGCCACCAGCCAGGATATATTTGGTGGTTCCCAGGAAGAGGTTGAAGCTGAGCGGGTGTTGCTGTTAGCTGGTGAGAGGCCATCGACCATCTTTGCTCTTCAAAAATAAAAATGCAGCATAACAATTTTTTATAGTATTATAAAGATTAATATACCAAATTATGGAATTGGAGTTAATTTCTTACTTAGGATAATTATGCAGCCTTTTATATACTGTATATATTTTTGTTTTGATTAAGGGGACAAAAAGTCAAAGGCAATCCTAGGTAAAAGGCAATAACATTGATACAAGGGGGTTAAGAAATAGGCAGCTTTTTTATCACACATTAGTAAAACTTACAATTATAACAGGGCTTCTGGAATTACGAGCTTGTGCGGAAGCACGTAATTTGGCTTTCTCCGCGTAATCCACAAATTTTCACGTAATTTGACTAAATTTTGAAAGACAAAACATTTAAGTGCACAGCTGATGTGTTCTTTTAGGGTTCTTACCTCTATTTTTCATAAAAAAGACAGATATTCTTCGTAAGAGTGCGATATTTCGAACTGAATTTCGAAAACAAATAAAATGACTAGGCGTTCTTTGCTAAACCGCCAAGGCCTAGGACTAATAATAAAATACCGTTTTTAATTGGCTGGTGGCTAGGAGCCAATGAAAACTCGCCTAAGATATTTTAGCGCAAAAAATTAACCCTTTCCTTCGGTACAAAATGTAGTTTGGGCGTAACAGTTGATATTCCATGTAATTTAGCGCGTAATTCAGTAAAGAATCCCACAAAATTTTGATTTTTAAAGAAAAATGTATTGCAGAATCCCGCTTAATTTAGCGTGTAATAATTGATTTTCCGCGTAATTTAACGCATAATTTAGCAAAGAATCCTGCATAATTTTGAGTTTTTTTCCGCGTAATTCCGGAAGCCCTGTTATAACGAAATGACAAGTAGGAGCAAGGCCGACCCCCAATATTTTCTTAATGTTTATGTTTTGTGCCCCCCCCCCCCCCCCCCAAAAAAAAAAAATATATTTCAAGGCAATTTTTGTGGCACTGTAAAAGATAAAAAGGGCCTGGTGGAGCACAGTCTGGTAAAGGTAAAATAAATGAATCTGAATAAGCTGCCACTCGCTGAAGGCTTTGATGTCTCCTGACAGCTGAAAGAAAGCAAGCCTGTTTGAATGAGCACCAGCGACTCAAATCTCGTCCCCATGAGAGTATGCGTGGACGTACCCGCCCTGAGATTGGTCAGCCGTGCTCAGCATCAGTAACTTTATCTGGTAAGTACCACACATCACACAGTACTACCTGGTAGGTACCATACATCACACAGTACTACCTGGTAGGTACCATACATCACCATATAGTACTACCTGGTCGTGGTAAGTACCACACATGACACAGTACTACCTGGTAGGTACCACACACCATACAGTACTACCTGGTAGGTACCACACATCAAACAGTACTACCTGGTAGGTGCCACACACCATACCGTACTACCTGGTCCTGGTAAGTACCACACATCACACAGTACTACCTGGTAGGTACCACATATCACTAAGTATGTACCACACATCATACAGTACTGCAAAATGCAGTAAACACACATAAAATGCTAATGAAAATATTGTTAAAACATAAACTGAAAACAATGAAATATGATCTATTCCTCCAGGAATCAAGTTGTCATTGAAGCAAGACTTCATGGATGTTTTAAGAGTTGGCATCCGTCAGGGTGAGAATTAGGCATAATCCAAACAATAAGGAATACAGTCTTATACCACTCACGACAAGCAGCCAATTACAAAAGAATGGTCATCGAAAACACTGTATTTCTTACCCTGAAGTAGGTGGCCTTAACCACCATTTTCCTGTCCCAGATATATTATTTACTTATTTAATGGTTCTCAAAACTTGTTGGTGACAAAAATGTTTGGAAATGATTAAAAATTAGAGACTAACAATTTTTTTTATAAATTGAGCACATACACAACCAATGTGACATTTTATGACATGGCTTTTATTAAAAGGAAGAAAAAATTCAGATCATTTGGTTTTCTTTTGAACGTTTTATCAAAATGGGCACTGTTTAAATTGTATCGACTTTACATACTGTAATGGGAAGGAAGCATGCTTGTCTTAAAGGCAGACAAGCTAAAAGGGACAGAAAACTTATAAAATGTTACTTGTATTTGAAATTGTTTCAGATGTTGGGGTATTCCACTTTGTTCTGCATATTCAAAGCGGCCCGATGGAAATCACATCTTCCAAGACCCTGTCCACCAATGACTGCACTGAAGGGAACACCCTCACATTCCCTGACAAGTTTGTTCTGTGAGTAGTCTAGTCTAAAACTTAACTTCTAAGTTAATAACTTAACTTCTGGTCATAAAGACATCTGATAAAAGTGTAACTCGCTACCCTGCTGTGCCATGCTGATCTTCTGTTGTGCATTCTTTTTTTTCAACAGAAACGATCTCGATCCTAAGTTTGCCCTGTACATCAAAGTCTTTGGAATGGTGAGCCTTACATGCTCATTGCTCACATCTGCTAACAAACACTTTATGTCTATAGCAAAACAGTGGAGTTGTATATTGTTGTTGCCTATTTTCAGAATGTCCAAAAGCCCAACTTAAGTGCCATGACACCGAACCAGAAACAGAGACTGAAATCCAAGGTAAATGGCTTTTTTAAATTAGAGAGCTTAAACGGAAACAGCATCAAGAAGCGTGCACCCTTACGAATTGCTGAATGACAAGTTTTCAACCCCGTTTTTCAGCAATTCTTGATGCTGTTTACATGCAGAAAAAATAAGTCTTGCTCCTAGACTATTTGTAATCGGCTAAATTTGTTTTCTACGATGTGTTGTTTTAGTTGTTATCTATAGTTTTCTTCTTACCTGTTCAAATCCCATACATAATTTGAGGCCTGCTACGGCTATGTATGAATAATGAATGAAAAGATTATTGAATAGATATGGCTGCTGAGGTTGCAACAGCATTTAGCCTGTTTTAATGTGTTGCAACTTATTTTCCGCAGCGAAGAGTGGATAGCCCAACACCAGGTAAGTCACCCTATGTGCATGTAATAAATAGTTATACAGTACACACACATTGAACAATGATCTAGCATATTGACCAATAATAAAAGCATTAGAACAGCATTCTTTCAAAGATTAAATACCTCTTTAGAGTTAAAAGGAGTATTCATTTTAATACCTTTGTTATTATATATTTATTAAATATAGAAAAACGTATAGAAGCGAGATTTCTTCCAAGTTGCAATGCTTTCACCTTTTTTTGTCGCTCTTGTTACTGTAATCATCAATAATAATATAGATGTTATGTACAGTATTGGACCCTCTGGCCATTTTACTCCAAACTGGGTGTTATAGAATTATTTGTTACTATCCCCCAATCATGCTCAACCAATGCAGTCCCCTGAATCATAGAAGATAAAACACGCTAAAACATTTTGCTCATCTCTAATCCTCCAACAGGTGCTGAGAACCTGCCTGTGTTCAGAACTCCCAACTTCCGCCTGGTGGGTGTTGCACGTATCACACTATCTTCTGTCAACACCAAGAAACTGAGCCTTGAGTATGTTCCTGAGGGCTGTCCCTTGAATAAGCACATCTATGTGAACACGCGGTGCATGCCTCAATACAAGTGCCTGGTTAAAGGATTCTTGGTAAGTTTATATGGTTGCTTTCACATGCCATCCTAGGGAAAATTCTGGATGCGGTAGTTCTAAGTCTAACATGTTTTCACAGACTATCCTAGAAGATATAGGTGGTTATAGCGCCTGGCAGCGGCGCTGGTGTGTCCTGGAAGGTGGCATGTTGTCCTACTGGCTTTACCCTGGGGATGAGACCACCAAGGTACATTCCCCTGTCTTGCTAGGAATTAATCACCATCCACATGAGCTAAAGAAAGTTTTTTTTTTTTTTAAGGCACCATTAGGCTCATTGGACCTCAGCCAGTGCGCCAGCAGTCATGTGACTACTGTGTCACGAGTTCTGTGCGCCCGACCCAACACAATGGAGCTGGTCATCAATAAGGGTGATAACAACAGTATCAAGTGAGTGATATCAAGGGCTGTGGGGTGGTCTGCCACAGATTTAAGGGCTGTGGGGTGGTCTGCCACAGATTTAAGGGCTGTGGGGTGGTCTGCCACAGATTTAAGGGCTGTGGGGTGGTCTGCCACAGATTTAAGGGCTGTGGGGTGGTCTGCCACAGAATTAAGGGCTGTGGGGTGGTCTGCCACAGAATTAAGGGCTGTGGGGTGGTCTGCCACAGATATAAGGGCTGTGGGGTGGTCTGCCACAGAATTAAGGGCTGTATAGGGTGGCCTGGGATGTTATGTTTATTGTAAACAGAAGCCGGATGTTAATGACCCTGTTTATTTTGTTCAGATATCTGCTGGCAGCAGACACCAAGGCTGACAAAGTCACATGGCTGGACAGTCTCAATGAGGCGCTAAAAGACTACAAGGCATGGAGTGACTGCCATAAGAGGGTCCTTTATCCAGATCTTGCCCCCGTCGACCAGCCCCCACCACGCCCCAAGAAGCCAGAGAGAGAAGAAGTACCTGAAATGAACAGCTCATCAGGCAGTCCATCTGTCAGTCTAGTATGACCAAAAGCTTCCAGCTTCATGTGCTCCGGGGCATAGTTTTAATTTTATTGAGGATTCACTATACCATGTTCAACGATTTACTTGACAGATGGCCAAGCAGTTATCAACAATCATATTTTGGATTTGTGGTGCTAATAAGCAGGTGATGAGTCCAAAAATTTGGTCAGCAAACGACTATATTTTACAAAATCTGAAAGCTACAATGGTCTGTTTGATAACTGCTGGACTTATGTGATGCCTCCACAATTCAGAAGTAATGAACTTTAAGACTACATCCATCTTACTAGAACATGACACTAGTGGCTGGAGTCCAATAAATAATGGCTGGTAATGTCCAGACATGCTAACAATATGTATGCAGTCATTTATAAGACAGCTTAACTGGGGAAATCTATGATGAGCAATCTTTAATTGTATTAAGCTTGTAGGAGAATTCATATCTACCGAACATGGAAAGCCTTTTTGCATTTTTAGATAAAGTATTTGTGAGCTAATATAAAGTAAAAATAAGGCATGTGGAAACATAAAACACATTTACGGTACGAGTCAATTCAGACAATTTTTAAAACCTATATGCTTTCTAGTATCCTTTGCATTTGTTCTGACCTGACACACAATGTGCTTATTATGCTCTAAAAGTGTTATTTTGTAGCATCCTACCCAAAAGTTTCCTGTATCTGATTGCTATAGGTTTTAAAACATTAGAATGGAGAAAGGAATTTTTGGCGATTTGGCTGAGGTAAGCAGTTTTTACTGAGCTCAAGCACTTTGTGTGACAGGGATAAGGACAACTGCATAAGAGACTAAATTATATTCTTGCACATCTTGATAAGCATTAGACTACTGTATGTGTCATTTTTAGAGTTATTTTCATTAACCTGACTTACACTTTGACCATCAAACTTTGTATTACAGGTTGATGAAAACCACTCTATTTGCACTAAAGCAGAAGCATAATTGTAAATATTAAAAACTAGGTATTTTAGAATAAAGTTGAGATTATTTAGATGACTTGGTCAGCGAAGTTAAAAATCGATATCGATACTAATCGATAAAAGTCATCGATTTTAATCGAGTAATCCGTGAAATCATTTTAAAAAAACCGTTATGGAAAATAAGAGTGCGAATTCGATAAAATTGATTTTTCTGGATTTATCGAATTTCAAAGGAAGCTTATAAAAACGTTTTTATCCACGAGAGAATGACCAAAAATGCAAACTAACAAATGACGAGGGAGACGTGAGAACAACTTTGAGCCTGCAATGTGCAGGGGGCGGATCCAGGAGTTTGAAAAAAAGGGGATAAAATTCACAGCCTATACTGATCGATCACGTCTCAACCTTAAATTCAGTACAATTTTCCTTACAATCTTAAAAACAGTCTAGGGTAATGTGGGGCTATGCTGTCTATGGAAATTACATTCCAAGGATGCCATTTAACCAGCTGCTATGTCTCGATCGTCGACGTAAAGCTAAAATTGACGTTGAAAAATCACGTTTTTGAGCGGGATTGCTTAAAAAAAATCCATTCGGGGAAAGTTCCATCCCTCTCCCATCCTGTACCGGTGTCAGCACTTTCATACTAATTTTAAGTTGTAGATTTTTAAAAATCTGACAGAAAATCGCGCTTACCAGCATTGTTTTAAGTTTCACTTTCAGGTTTATTTCGCCACACTGCTCAAATAAACTACATTATACATAATTTTATAAAATAATACTTGGTGGCGGGGGAGACAAAAAAAACATACTTATTACTATGGACATAAAATAAGAGACAAAATTATATCGCTATAAGGCTTATAAACTCGTAAAATTGAGCTCTAGGGAAAAAAACACCACATATGGATACATTTAAATCCCAACTAAGTTTATTTAATGAATTAGAGCATGAAAATATAACTCATAGATGTTTATTTGCGTGAATTAGTTTTCCTTAGAAATCTTCACTGACGCAGGTAATTGAATTGCCAAAAAAACGGCTTCAAATCCAATAAAGGCATGGGTGACCTAGCCCCCCCCCCTTTAGCATCCAAAAATACAGTAAATGTATGAGACATTATCTAAAATACAGGAGAAAATGCCTTGAAAGTCCCTTTTGGGCCCCCTCTTGTTAAACATCCTGGCTACGTCGCTGATCTATATTATGCCTATTATTCATCCTAATCAATAATTAAACTCCTTCAAAAGCTATTTTAAAAGTGAATAATGTTATCAGCTCCCCTGTTTGATACAAAGAGATGACACAGATTATTATTTACGTTGCTGTTTTATCAGTCTTAACCACAATCAGTTATTGCCAGAAGCCCAGGCCATTACAGAGAAAATCACAAAACGATTTTTCTTTCTCAAACTTTGTGAAGGAAAGTTTTTTTTATCTCAATGTCGAAGTTGTGGCCAGAAGTTTTGAAAACAACCCTGTTTTGTGCTGGCTGAAGTGCTTGGACGTGCTGTCGTGTTTCTCTGTAAACGTGGCGTCGAGCAAAGACTCCGAGTCCAAGTTCTGGTGTGAGCTTCTCGTCACCGATAAGTACAACGCCCCGGACAAGTTCCTGCCGAACAGCTCGTCCCACCACTACAGTATCAGCGTAAGTTGGTAGTTGGATATGCATGATTTTTGCAGTGATCGATAATGTGTATTTTTAGACGTTCCAATCTTTAAGAGGCAATGATTGCAAGATTCGAGAAAAGTTGGAAATAAATTGGCTCAAAAACCAAATTTTGTTACTTTGCCTGATTGAGACATTAACTTTTTCTTTAAAAAAAAGAGTTTTTTCCCTGAGAGATCATTTTTGTGTACTTTAATGTAAAACCAGTTCTTTTTAGGCCTCATATTTTAATCTAATAGTCACCTTATTTGGTATCCCTTTGCATGGCTTTTAAAGATTCCTAAAGTCCATAAACACCACGTCTGGAGAAAATGCCGTTTGCGATATTTTACTTAAAATTGGACAAAATGGAGTGACATTAACTTTATTTTAGCCGAAACAAGGGATTTTTCTGTTATACTATAAGTAACCCATTTGAAATTTACAATATTAGACAATTTTTGCAATCACAGCCTTTTTGCATTTCAACATAATGGTTTTTGTAACTTTTTCACATATCTGTAACTCCTTTGAGAACCCTTAAAACTTATTTCAATTTCCTCTACTTGAGGAAATTGCTCGATCATTAAACGATTCAGTTCCTAAAGATACAGTGAAAATAACACTAAAGCAAGATTAAGTAAAGATACTCCCGCATTTCAAGGACACTTAACACATTTTGTGTTCCTAAGGCTTTTCTTGGCGGGAGTCCTCAATTTTGAGGATACTTTGGATTTTTTTGGGCCTTTTATGCTTTTTTGGCGGAGTCCAAAGTTTCCATAGGAAGGTATAAATTTATCCAGTCCCTGCGTTCAAAAAGGAAGGTATAGATTTATACCGTCCTTGAGTTTATTAAGGAATTTATAAATTTATTCCGTCCCGAGTTAAAAAAAGGAAGGTTTAAATTTATACCGTCCCCGGGTTAGGAAAAGGAATGTATAAATTTATACCGTCTCTGAGCTTGAAAAGGAATGTATAAATTTATACCGTCCCTGAATTTAAAAGGAATGTATAAATTTATACCGTCCCCGGGTTAGAAAAAGGAATGTATAAATTTATACCGTCCTTAGCTTATAAAGGAATGTATAAATTTATACCGTCCCTGAGTTTAAATAGGAACGAAAAAAGGAATTTTTCCTTTGTCTTGTGGTCAGTCGGGCAAGAATTCGCCAGCAATGCTGGCAGGTGCTGGCGCAGTTTGCACGAGGCTTTAGAATTTGGAAGAAGCACTTTCTGCATTTCATCCCCCTGGCAAGTGTTAAGATAAAAAAACACTCATTAACTGATGCAAGTGCATCATTAGTCTGTAGAATTGCCTTTATGTGGTTTTACCCCCCTGGCTTCAGACTTACAAGAATTCTGGGGCTGGTTGCACAAAGCCTGAATAAGCTCAAGTGTATTAAGGCTTGGATCTTAAGCTAAAACAGTTGAAATTTTAAAAGTTGCCTTAAAGTGAGTTAACATTGCCTTAAATGCACCATTTTTGGTCAAAACATCAAACTCGGCAATGTTAGCTGATTGGTAATATTTTATTTTGAGTGATGACGTCATCCAGCCGATCACGTGACTTTTGCAAATCAATATTTCAAAATATTCTCCGCTGGTGGATACGCTATGAAAAAGAAAACATTGCATGTTTTTATGTTCCTTTGAAACACATCTGCATGTCTTAACCTGCAAGAAAAGTTTAGCCTTTCGGTCACAAATCAACATTTTAATTCGCAGCGGGTCACGTGACTTAACAAAATAATTAATATCTTGTTAACGGCAGAGAAAATTATGGATGCTAAAACGCTATCATATGACACACATAAAGTCAACACATATTTAGTAAACATCTTTGTCCAAGCTGTTTTCCTTACTGGCGGAAAAGCAAAAAACTATTTTGTCACGTGATCTATTGTGTGACGTCATCACCAGCAAGAAAACATTACGAAAATATTAAGGCCGTTGACTTTAATCATCTTGCCAAAAAGAACGAATTTAAGGCGATGTTAACAAAGTTTATGGCAAAAAGTTATATTCGATGCTAAAAGCAATCTACCCAGGCCTTAATATACTTGAGAGTTATCCGCAACATGGATAGGCTGGATAACTATCCGCTGAATCGGCATCATTTACCGCTAAATGACTTCCCGTTTCCATGGTAAACATGCAAAGCGCTCGCTGTATTTCCTTCAAACAAAATGGCGGCCATAGCAAGAGAAACCAAACAGTATTTCGAGTCAAAGTGCACGTAAATCACGGAATGATCAAAGGGGATGGTGTTTAGCTTTTTCCTGTCTTTGGGAGTCACATCTCTAGAAAGAACAGACAATTTAGTTTGATTCCAGCCTTGCCAGAGCTGCATGAATTAGTCCGTAGTTCATTGTAAATTTACCAAATGTAAAATCGCAGGTAACCCAAGCACTCGGTTTGTATTCTAGTACGCAAGAGAATTTGTAGTGATGAAAATATGCAAATTTAAAGGAAATAGACTTCATAGTGGACTCACTTTATTATTGTCTTTTTGTTGGATCTCTCCTGAGTATAAGGGCCGATTTTACTTACTCGTTTCCCTTTCAGCATACATGACGATGTGTCTGAAATTAATCTAAATTCTTACGATAAATTAGAAAGCAAGACGCCATTTTGTTTTTTTTAACATTTTTTTCGGTGGATAAGATTTTATCCGACCTTGATCATCCGGATAACTTTAACGGCTGGATAATTTTTATTCGGGCTTTGTGCAACCGAATCACGCCAATCGGATAAGTTTTATCCGCTGAAAAAGGATTTAACCGGTGGATTTAGACTAATCCAAGGCTTTGTGCAACCGGCCACTGGATGTTTCGGCCGAGTATTTCATGCGAGGGAGGCGGGGAAGTCATGATACCATAATCTAAATATGTCGTTCCCACCGCATCAAATATTAAAATTCTATCTACTAACTTTTCATAGAGCCAGTGTGAGAACTCTCCGTGTCTTAACAATGGAACCTGTTTGCCCAATTACAGCGATGATACATACACGTGCATTTGCGCGGTGGGGTACATCGGGTCTCGATGCAAGCAAGGTAATTAAATTTGTTTTTCAAAACCATATTGATTCGTAAACCTGCTTAGAGATGTTGGCGGGCTGAACTGTACGATCTACACACCGTAAAGTAAAGTTTGCCATGCTTTATCTATGCATTTGATGACTTGGTTAAAAAAGCATTAACCGGGCTAATCCCATAGTGCAGTATAACAGTAATAGTGATTCTTGATGGACAGCATGTCATTCTGCACTTGGAATGGAAGATGGCCGTATTCAGAACCATCAACTCACTGCTTCCAGTGAGTATAGCGCTGATCTAAAGGCTTACCACGCACGGCTCAACCAAGTAGTTCCTGGTAGCAGCGGTTGTTGGTCCCCACAGTACCTTTCGGTTGATCAATACTTGCAGGTAAGACAGACAGACGGACGGACGGAAATGTTACAAGGGCGGATCTAGCTTTTTGCTAAGAGGTGGGTTTGACTTTATCGCAATATGGAAGAGAAACAAAAATTGCTCCTTACAAAACGTTTCTAGCTCACAGCCTCACTCACCTACTACCGTAATTGCTTGAATAAGCGCATTGTATAATTCTGTATGCATATTTTCGGCATATAAAGCTTTCCAATGGAAACCCAAGAGGGGGGCTTAAACTCCCTAACCTCTCCCTCTTGATCAGCTACTTTGTTATTTGATTTCATCTGATGGAGTTTCAAATGGTTTTGCAGGTGGATTTGGAAAAGGCGAAGTACATAACCATGGTTGCTGCACAAGGCCGAGCTTTGGAGGGAGGAGTCTACACAGGCCATTATCAGTGGGTCAAGACGTATGGTCTAAAATACAGCGATGATGGGACCAACTGGACCGACTACTCCGAGGGAGGAGTTATCAAGGTATTAACTAGTCCAAGTAGCCCTGGTTCGGTATGTCGCTAGAGAGAGCTTGGGCGAATTCAAGGGGAGTCTGAAAAAAAAATACGGCGGGAAAAGTGCTTCATTTGCGATACCTTTCACGCGCAAAGTGTTTACCCAAGTCT
Organism: Nematostella vectensis; assembly: GCF_932526225.1. Taxonomy (NCBI): domain Eukaryota; kingdom Metazoa; phylum Cnidaria; class Anthozoa; order Actiniaria; family Edwardsiidae; genus Nematostella; species Nematostella vectensis. Next base: position 5,233,277 of record NC_064046.1, read on the forward strand.
CATGCGTACCTAACCCAATTCTTTCATGGAATCGAGCTAGCGTATGACTTAGTCACGGGAGTAATTATACCTCTGTCCAAAGCATGCTCACCCTTTGGCAGCAGATAACAAGAGTAATTTGCATCTTTGCTTTACGTAATCATCAACGCTTCGCTACACTTTCAAGTATACACCGTAGTGATTCGAAAAAGCGCCCGGGGCGCCTGTTTAATTTTTCGGGTCTTTGGGGGCGCTAAATTTGAGAGTGGGCGCTTATTTCATTTTGACGGAAAATACCAGTTTCTGAATCGATTGAGAACAAAACTTTACTTTCGATAAACAGAAACGACAGTTAAAATGTTGTTACACTTTAATACGGTACATTTAGGGATTTTCATGGTGTATAAATAAATTTACGTGCTTTTGTTAATATCCTTTTTTGAGGTAGGGAAGGGGGCGATTATTGTGGAGGAGTCGCTGATTTAAAGGAGGGCTCTTATTCGAATCATTTACTTTTTGTTTTATTTTTCATTTTCTCAGATCTTCTCAGGAAATACCGATAGTGGAACTGTAGCTAGGCGTGGTTTAGTTGAGCCAATCAAAGCAAGATATATCCGATTCCTGGTAAAATCGTGGCACGGTCACCCCTCCATGAGGGCGGAGCTCTACGGCTGCGAGCCGTAAAATGTGTGAGGGAGGGGGGGGGGGGGAAGTGCGAGGGCACTGACTTAGACATTCCCATAAAACCAATGCATAATACACCACCAAGCCAGAAGGTGTTGATTTTGAGCCCCACTTTTAGATAATATTGTATAGGAGGGTTAGGGGGCATACTCCCCGTAAAAATTTTGTCATTTTCAAATATATGAAATGCCAATTATTGCTAAAACCTAAATAGAAAACAGCACCATTAGCTCCTTTTCAACTGAAATCTTATTTACATATCTTTTCATAAAACCAATCTGAAAAGTTAGTCGGAGGGGACTTAATCATGAATTGAAATTCGTAATTTCAGTGATGGAAATTAATAAAAGCAAAACTGCAAAATATAAAAATAGTAGAAGCCGCACTAAAGGGGATAATGATTTTCAACGCCTTCCAGAGTCATGTAAATGCAAGAAGTATGCGCATCACATTCATTTATCTATTTTGCAGGGGTCTGGGGCTTTCAAAAGAAAAAAAATTGAAATTCCAGACTTTTAGGAGACTCGGAAATTGATCAGAATACCTGTTGAAAAAATAAGGCCCTCCCCTCAACCCTGTATCAAAATTTTAGGCCCTCCCCCAAATCGACGCTCAAATTCTTCCAGCACTCCCCCAAACATAGCGGTCCCCCCCCGTAAATAAAGACCCTTCCCTTAGTTGTCCCCGACGCCTGACAAAACACTAGGACTTCTTTTCAAGGAAGAGGGGACCGGATCCTTTGTTCTTTAAAGGTTTTTCTTATATTAAGCCAAATACCTGATGAAAATAGCCGGGTGGCGTTTACCCGATATTTGTATCGCGAAAACCCAGCCTCGAGCGGTTCGTAGCCACCATATTAAATTTTTTAAATTTAATTTTTAAATTAAATGGATAAACATCAATCAGCTATCATCGATTTTTAATGACTTTTAACGATTGTCTAGACTAGATTATTTGGCTTCTCTATCCATTTTGACAGAAGGCCTTGGGCATGGGTTTCTAGCGATAAAAAGGCTGCGGGCAGAGATATTGTATCTAAAAAGTCATAAGAGTTTGGGATTTAGGAGTACCAGAAGGCCAGTTGCACAAAACCTGGATAGGTTACCTAATTATAGGAAATTAACGCTGGTAGATATTAACGTCTATCAAGTGGACGCGTATCAAATTAACGAGAATTTGAGCATAATGTATTCAGATAAACTAAATTAACACAAAAAGATTATTTTTTTTTCAATTTGCTGCTCGGTAATACTTTTCTGATGCCAAAAAAACGTTTTGAATGAAAGTATTTCAAATTAACACTAAACTTAATAAAAGTATATTTCATGGAACGTTCAATTTCTTATAATAAGGTATCCACTGTATCCAGTGTATAATTATCCAAGTAAAACAGCTATGCACAAATAGAAGGCTGGATAACCATCATTTACCACTAATGGCTTCCCATTGCTAAGGCAAATCCTTTTGTTTCTTTCAAACAAAATGGCAGCCCTGGCAAAAGTGTCTGTTAGGTATTAAAGGCCCCGTTGGGTGTGTGAATATCCGTTTTGTGTGCAAAACCCTGTTGGGCATCTGAGCCCCTGTTTGGTGTGTGAGTACCCGTTGGGTGTGAGCCCCTGTTTGGTGTGTGAGTACCCGTTGGGTGTGAGCCCGTTTGGCATGTGAGCCCCTGTTTGGTGTGTGAGCCCCTGTTTGGTGTGTGAGTACCCGTTGGGTGTGAGCCCCTGTTTGGTGTGTGAGTACCCGTTGGGTGTGTGAGTACCCGTTGTATGTGTGAGTACCCGTTGGGTGTGTGAGTACCCGTTGGGTGTGTGAGTACCCGTTTGGCATGTGAGCCCCTGTTTGGTGTGTGAGTACCCGTTGGTTATGTGAGTACCCGTATGGTTTGTGAGTACCTGTTGGCTGTGTGAGTACCAGTTGGGTGTGTGAGTACCCGTTTGGCGTGTGAGCCCCTCTTTGGTGTGTGAGTACCCATTGGGTGTGCGAGTACCCGTTGGGTGTGTGAGTACCCGTTGTATGTGTGAGTACCCGTTGGGTGTGTGAGTACCCGTTGGGTGTGTGAGTACCCGTTTGGCATGTGAGCCCCTGTTTGGTGTGTGAGTACCCGTTGGGTATGTGAGTACCCGTATGGTTTGTGAGTACCTGTTGGCTGTGTGAGTACCAGTTGGGTGTGTGAATACGCATTGGGCGTGCGAGTACCCGTTTGGTGTGTGAGTACCTGTTGGGCGTGCAAGTACCTGTTGGGTGTGTGAGTACCCGTTAGGTGTGTGAGTACCCGTTGGGTGTGTGAGTACCCGTTGGGTGTGTGAGTACCCGTTGGGTGTGTGAGTACCTGTTGGGTGTGTGAGTACCCGTTGAGTGTGTGAGTACCTGTTTGGTGTGTGAGTACCCGTTGAGTGTGTGAGTACCTGTTTGGTGTGTGAGTACCCGTTGAGTGTGTGAGTACCTGTTGGGTGTGTGAGTACCCCTTGAGTGTTTCAGTAGCCGTTGGGTGGGTGAGTACCCATTGGGTGTGTGAGTACCTGTTGGGTGTGTGAGTACCCATTGGGTGTGTGAGTAGCCGTTGGGTGTGTGAGTACCCGTTGGGTGTGTGAGTACCCATTGGGTGTGCGAGTACCCGTTGGGTGTGCGAGTACCCTTTGGGTGTGTGAGTACCCGTTGGGCGTGCGAGTACCCATTTGGTGTGTGAGTACCCGTTGGGTGTGTGAGTAGCCTTTGGGTGTGTGAGTACCCGTTGGGTGTGTGAGTACCCATTGGGTGTGCGAGTACCCGTTGGGTGTGCGAGTACCTGTTGGGTGTGTGAGTACCTGTTGGGTGTGTGAGTATCCGTTGGGTGTGTGAGGTCCCGTTGGGTGTGTGAGTACCAGTTGGGTGTGTAAGTATCCGTTGGGTGGGTGAGGCCCCGTTGAGTGTGTGATTACCCGTTGAGTGTGTGAGTACCCGTTGGGTGTGTGAGGTCCCGTTGGGTGTGTGAGGTCCTGTTGGGTGTGTGAGGCCCTGTGGAAAGAAAAGATTCTTAATGGATCTTGTGACCTACTTCTCAAGTTATAAATGGTTCTTTGAGCTAAACTGATTTGTGGTTAGTGAATTACTACTCTGGACCCTACCCTACGTTTTTTTTCTAGACACGCCCCTGTGACAAGACTTTTTTCGATCATTCCATGGGCCTGTATTTTTCTTGTATAACTTCGAGGAAATTATACAGATTCTCCCCAGAAGGGGAGTTGTACGTCTCAGATGGCTGTTTTGTTGAAAACTCTTACTTAAAATATTAGCGAGATTCTTCCATGCAATCATGTTTTTGTTGTCAGTGGCCTACCAGCTTTGGCACAGGCAGCCCAAGGCTCGTGGGATTATCTAAACCACTTTCTGCACCACAATTCCCCAAAACAGCACACAATGCTAATATAGTAATGTAACTAGCTTTTTATTGAGGAAACAGTCAATTCTTTCAGTGTTCTAGATCCTGATCTGTTTGAATGTTACACTTCGGTCACTTATGACATTTTTATTTAACAATATGACATTTTTACTTAACCTTCCCAAGGCCAAAGAATCTTATGCCTTCCTGTTCTTAGATTCTCCTCTAATCCATCTAGTATTTCCATATCAGCCATACTAATAGTAAAGTTAAACACATCAACATTTTCTATTATTCGACTTAGCTGCACTGACTTAGAAATACAGATATACCCCTTTTGTAAGGACCATCTTAACAAAACTTGTGCCGGGGTCTTGCCATACTTGTCGCCCAGTGATCTCAGCAAAGGATCATGCAATTTCTCTCCCCTGGTAAGCGGTGAGTAAGCCTGGATGGCAATACTATGCTTGCGACAGAAGTCAACCAACTCTTCCATCTGGAGGTAAGGGTGAACTTCAATTTGATTGACAACAGGGGGGATAACTGAATGCTTTTGAAGTGCTTCCAAGTGATGTATGTTGAAGTTGGACACTCCTATTGATCTGCAAAAGAAAAGACTTAGTCTTAGACACTTCTTTTCCTCATAGTTCCTGGTCCCCTTACTGCTTTATAGTCCCTGGTCCCCTTATATTTTGTGTTTTACATACAAAATGTGTTTTGCATACAAATGATTCTAGTAATTTAAAAGCCAATAACCAATGAGTGTTTTGCTCTAAGATGCAGACACACCCTGTTTTTAAGAAAAAAAAAATATAGTAGAAAGAGTGGTTTTCAAAATCAAGTTCAACAAAATGAAATTGTTAAAGTGTAATAGTCAAGCCAGAACAAAAGAGAACAAAGATATTAAGTTACAGTGTACTAGTACTATAAATAAACTGAAAAGTATTTCACTGGTTTTTGAAAACTCTAATACAGCATTGAGATTCAATGTAAAACAAATGGAATCTTTCAAAACAAACCTTGTTAGTCCTTTGCCCTGTAGCTCAGCCATAGCTTCCCACGAGCCAACAACCCCAGCTGGTACAGGGAAATGAATAAGATATAAATCCACATAGTCTACACCTAATGCAGACAAACTCCTGTCATATGCTTTCATTGTTTTCTCGTATCCATGGTCTGTATGGTACACTTTGGTCACTAGATAAACTTCACTCCTGGGAACAGCACTTTCTCTCAGAGCTTCACCAACTCTTTTCTCATTGTTGTAGCTTGCAGCTGTATCAATCATACGATAGCCATTTTCTAAGGCCCACAGTACTGCCTGTTTAGTATGCTTTTCATCAAGGTCATAGAGACCTAGTCCAAATCGAGGTATTTTATAGCCATCACTGAGAGTTCTAGTAGAGGACAGGGTAAGTGTTTCATCCTCAGACCAATATGAAAGGTGTGCCTTTGACAAAACAGGAGAATTCTTGTACCAGCTATAATAACTGTAAATATGATGATAATTGTGTCAGTGTCTTATATAGTAGTCTGCTTAGCAGCTGCTTTTAGTGTCATGCATGACATCCCCAAAAGCGGGCCTGCTATAAACTGAACCACATCCCCTTTCTATAATTGGCCAATCAGAATCCTGTTCCAGAATCCTGAAACAGTTTGCGCGCTATGCTAATTGCCTTAATGTGAGTAAGCACAGTAGTGAGCATATCCAGAAAGTGTTGCATCTAAATTTGAACAAGGAATTATCCCATTGAATCAACCTCAGCATGTTAACATCCATAAGCACAGCATTAATTATGCTCCAGTAGAATTAATCTCTAATCAATTACAAGCATATGGCTATAACAGCAACACTGCTAGACTAAAGAGTCGCAGTGCATTGTTGGAAACATCAAGGCATGCCGTCTGCCATCAATGGTAGCTGAACTTTACTGGTAGTGTTGAACTTAAAATAAGGGGGAGGGTTTCTGTTTTCAGTCTGTGTTTCTCACATTTGCTCAAAAGGATTCAGGAGTGAATAGATTAAAGCTGGTGACTTATGTATGGTACTTATGTATGTATGTTTCTTTTTCAATATACGCAAGCGCTGTCATCACATTGGATATATTCAGTAAACTGTTGTCATCAAATGGATGAAGAAATAAATGTTCACAGTTTCATTTTTCAGTGTTCAAAGAAAAAAATGGTTTATTTTAAATGTGTGTATTGGTTTAAAAAAAATTAGATGGGTCTAGTGACCTATTACCAGAGCTAAGGATGTCGGTTTGAACTTACTTGATCCGTGGTCAGTGAATTACTACTCTGCACCCCACCCTACTTTTTTTCTCGACACGCCCCTGTGACAAGACTTTTTTCGCACGTTTCCACAAACCCTCATGACGGGCAAGTATCGAAGCTATTTTTCTTGTATAACTTCGAGTAAACGATATTACTACCTTTTACAGATCCCCCTCAGAAGGTGAGTTGTACGTCTCAGATTGTTGTTTTGTTGTAAACTCTTACATAAAATAGTATCAGCGAGATTCTTCCATGCGATTATAGTCATCCTGAGCGCCTGCGGTAGTTTGGTCAGCAGGGCATACCAGCTTTGGCACAGGCAGCCCAAGGCTCGAGGGTATGACAGAGGATCTTTTGTGGTTGATGTCTAAAAAAACTCATCCTATCTTTTGGGTTCCAATTTATTTATTTTTCTCTTGCGGCTATTTTACAGCACACACTTTCGCGTAACACGGTCCGAGCGAGCGACGAAGTACCGACTCTTTCTATATCTTACTTACTACATCCTAGGGCGTGGCGGAGACCGGGCGATCTCCGGCACGCCATGGGTCCCCAAGGATGATATGATAACAAAGTATACCAGGGGCCGGTTCCTAGAAAGCTGTTAAGCCTTAGCCCAGGGATAAATACGGCTATCTTGACATTTGATTGAATAAAAAGGGCTTTTATCTCTGGGTTAGCGTTAGCCTGCTTTCTAGGAACCGGCCCCAGAGTTATAAGTTTCTGAGTCAACTTCAGGACATGACTTTATTCCTCAGTCCCCACCTGTCATGGCGTTGACGCGACAACCGCTATGAAGTCACTTGATCGTGCACGATAATATAAAAATCAAAAAAAAAAAAATGTGCGTGCACTGGCCGGGAATCGAACCCGGGCCTCCCGCGTGGCAGGCGAGAATTCTACCACTGAACCACCAGTGCGCGTCTTCTATCGCTAGGCTTTAAAATCTATTATATACAAAATGCAAATGAAAATTCTTATACAGTTCCTCGTTTCCATCTGGCAAAGCACATGATGGGTTTTGTTGATAGTTTGGTGTGTGCGAGTCGATAAAGTTGTCTTCAAAAGGGGAATGAGATTTTGCAGCAACATCTTAGATACTGTTCCGTACAGCTTAGTGAACGATATCCGAGGCTTAGAGATACTGTTGGGGGCATGTTCTGCCGCTTGTACTCACGGTAAGTAATTATCAGACTCGCTGGTCGCATGACGCAACATGAATTTGAGCACGACCTTTTACGAAAATAATTTTACTACTACACGAAGCTTTATCACATAGAACGTTCATTAATCTTTCTTCAGAAACTTGTTGGTTTTTTTATCGAGGGTGATTTTAACAGTAATTCTCTTTTAAGGCTTCAGTTTTTTAAAACATAGTTGGAGTAAATTTTTAATGGGAACTTTTATTTTTTAGTCGACATGAAGGGCACGGATGATATAACAACAAGAAACTTCATGCATATTTAACAGTTGTTATTGGGTTATTTAACAGTGTTCGTCACGAAATGAATAATAATGGAATCATAATTATTATAATATTCGTTATCATCATTTTTATAATTATAAATTTGGAATTTTGTTTGTGAGATTTTTCCAATGGGGTCAACTCTAGTCATGCTGTCTGGCACGTATCCTACAGTTCTTTTTAGCAACATGCTTGTCAAGAAATCACATTTTAACCTATTTCAAATAAGGTTGCACGCAGAGAATCCATGTATCCTAACCAACAGTGCTTCATGGGTATCAAATAGATAAGCAAATAAGTAATTGAAAACAAATCAAGGCTTCAAAAGCTGTAGAATTTTTGTTCATGTATCTATGAAGATTCCTATGGCTTTCAGATACCAGGGTTCAGCCATTTGACCATGAAGCACTGGGGGTTACGATACATTTATTTTTTAGTGCAATCAGGGGCGGATCTAGGTGTGGGTCCAGTAGACCTCCCCCCCCCAATTTTTTTATCTGGCTTGAAAAGGAAATATTGGGGGGCGACAGCCATGCCCCTACAGTTAATTTCCATATATTTTTTTTAAATATTAAGGGGGGCACATGCCCGCAGTGCCCCTGAAGAGGGCATGTGGTATTAAGTGTTCAGTACTGAAATTTTATATATTAAATATTTCTGTGTTTTCTCCAGACTTATAAGTCCTATGCAGTTATAATGCTCTTAACACAATGAGGCTGGAAAAAAAATTATATATATATGCCTTAGACTTTCCAAGTCAGTTTATTTTAGGGAATGTATGCCAAAAGTCTAGATGATGTATGTGTCCCCTCACTTAACCAGAGGTGTCTTATGAGCATTTTATTTCTTGGTTTCTGCATTGTTGTCTGTATTCTCTGTGACAAATACTCTTCTGAGAGTAGTGGTACAGGCTTTGCTCAAGAGGATCTGGGTTCGAAGCTGTGATGTGTTAACATGGGATTTTTTCAGAGGTGTAAACCTAGCTCTCTATGTTGGGGACTGTGTACCCATGGCTGAGATGACTATATCAGTGGTGGTGGTGTCTGGACAGATGGGCCTTTTTCAGTCTCTGTACTCGGGTTAAGGTTGGGTTGACAGTGTTTGCTAACTCTATAGTTTCGGGTCGCCATTCTACCCAGTCTTTATCCTGGCAATTTTCAGCTGAATTTACAAAAGAAAAAAAAACAGACCAATAAAGCAGATACCTCCCCCCTATTTTGAGTTTTTATAGCCTGTCAAAGTACTGCTGCACCTAGTCAGTGGTATCCAAGATTTCCAACAGTGCTTTGCAGTCCCGTCTCTAATTCCTCCTCACTCTGCTAATCAAGCAAAAGTCGATGGTTGCTTGTATTTTTCATCAAAAATACAGCTTTGAGCATTTTGAGAGAGTGCCTTAGGACATCCAAAAGTCTATTGGGGCATAATTGAGTTTTGTGCTTATGGATATATGCAAGGTGGATTCATGGGGATTTTTTCTTGTTTGGCTCTGCCTCGATGAAAATATAATTTTCTAGTGAATCACCACAGCTCTCCTAAATGCTGTCTTTTCTGAAACCAATTTGATAAAAAACCGTCTGACTTTGGGGAGAGGAGTGTTGACTGGCCCTCATTTTTCTATGGATCTCCCAGAATGCTTTGCAATCTGTTATGTCAACAAGTGGTTTCACAAGCCCTCAAGGAGGAATTTTGTTTTGAGGGCATGGAAATGGACATGGAGGATCAGAATAAAGGTATCTATTTGTGTCTTGAGTTATGTTTGTTTGATCTTTTTCCCTTGAATTTTGTGTGTTTTGTTGAGAGGGTTGGTTCTGCTGTTTTTCCATTTTCGATTTGAAATTTGTCAAACAACCTGAGCCATTATTTGGCTAAAGAGTAGTTGATATCACCTTGGATGGATGCATATCTCAAAGACCATTTATCCCTTAGACTGATGCGCCCAAATATCTTCATCTCCTTGTGTTTATTTTGCATTTATGATTTTGTTTTGGTCATGGGTACTTCTCAAAGCCGGTCGGGCTGGTTGAGGGGTCAATGTGTTAATGGGAGAGCTGCTATATATAAAGCCATAAAATATCAGAGAAGAAAAGAGTTCTTTGTTCCTGCGTATGGGTCATAGTTTTCTATTTATACATGACACATACAACAATGGCATACAATTTTAGGCATGTACCAAGGATCTTCTTGGGGGAGGGGGGGGGGGGTATGTAGTAATAGCGTTCATATGGAAAAGGATGGTATTTTACGATCCTTCAATGAGAAAAAGTGTACGTTTTTGCGGCCAAGGGCGATACGCAGGGTGTACGTTCATTCAGTTGATGTTAATTGTGGCAATAATGCAGGGCTGTAACAGACCTTGAAATACTGGTGTATGTGTGTAGGAGGGGAGGGGTCACAATGCAGAGACATTAAGAAGGGGGTGGATAGAAATAAGCTTTTGAGGGGGGCTTGCATCCTAGGGAGAGTAACAACTTTCAAAAGGGGGTAACAATGCAAGCCAATTATTATATAATCTCACAATCATTTTATTTACAATACTGACTTCATGCGATAACAAAAACCAGATTGGGAGGGAAATTCCCAGTTAAAATTAATGCTATGGAAGAGTTAAGACCTAATAACCACGGCTTTTAGCTAGATACAAAACTCATTGCCTTTAGACTTTTATCATGCCATAGAAGTGTCGTAAAAGTTTCCCGATGGCCACGTCGTCTTTGACGCCTAACATAGAGTATCGGTGCTAAAAAATTACATGGTTTTCTTTACCGTCCCTTGCTTCATTCTGTTGTGCGCGCCTTGCACATTATTATCTTCTTGTACCGGACGCCCAATTTATAATTTGTCATTATCCTCAGAGAAAGCATGTTATTGGCGTGTGAAGGGCATCAGTTGTTACTAACGCTATCATTACATATGCACATATGCATTAATCAAACATATCAACAGGTAGCTTGTCCTTGTACAAAAAAGGTCCTTAAATTTCTTGTTGTTTTCATCCTTTGTGGGACAGGGTTCTTTTCATCTTTTTAAAAATCTATTTTGATATAGCGTGTATCGTATCGTTTCTTCGATATTTTGGGCAAACATTACTGCCCATTTGCTCGTCAAACATAAACAGAAACCCTTCGTTGATTATTAATGACGTTTTGGCGGGGAGTGACTTGAAACAGCCTTCGACCCTCCAGTGCTATAATGTTCCCGGGACTTCCATTTCTAAGGTATAGATAGATTTTACATTTTTATATTTGTTTACAAGATCACAAGACTGGTAATAATTTACGTTCTATTTATGCCATCACTTCTTCTGCGCAACATCTTCAAATCTCTCTCAGTATGAAACTTTTTAACTATGCAGCTTGTGTATAAAGAAAAAGCTAAGCCTAAACAAAACAGTTTTTGCGTCGCGTGAAGCGTTTTTCTCGCGACAAGGAGTAAATCCTGTTATATTAATTTTTTGGGGGAAAACTTGCTGTCTGGTATTTTTCAGCCGTTTTCCTCCAAACCACGACTCATGAAAACCGGGTTCAACTGTCTGTTAAGGACGCGTAGAAAGTTTGTGATGAAAGCACAAGTATCTGTGTTCGCTAACGCATAACTTTTTAGTCTTATTCTCTTTAAGTATTCTCTTTAAGTTTCGTTAGATGTTGATAGGTGCTGTTGGGGCTAGTTAGTGTTGTTGAGGCGTTGTTTGCTGGTTTATGGGTGTCTTTGGGGTTTTCCTGAGGTGGCATTGAGTGCTGTGTGATCTGTTGTTGAGAGGTAGTAAGTCATGCTACCTGTTCATCATCTGAAATTGTTTTTCAGTGTTGTAAGTTTTTTTGTGGTGTTCTAGGAATTTTGCAAGGATGCTGTTTTGGTGTTCGTAGTTTTAAAAGATCAGGGAGGAATGGTACCTATATACGTCCTGTTTATTACAGGGTAAAGGCAAGATCAGTGAGGAATGGTACCTATATACGTCCTGTTTATTACAGGGTAAAGGCAAGATCAGTGAGGAATGGTACCTATATACGTCCTGTTTATTACAGGGCAAAGGCAAGATCAGTGAGGAATGGTACCTATATACGTCCTGTTTATTACAGGGTAAAGGCAAGATCAGGGAGGAATGGTACCTATATACGTCCTGTGTATTACAGTGTAAAGGCAAGATCAGTGAGGAATGGTACCTATATACGTCCTGTTTATTACAGGGTAAAGGCAAGATCAGTGAGGAATGGTACCTATATACGTCCTGTTTATTACAGGGTAAAGGCAAGATCAGTGAGGAATGGTACCTATATACGTCCTGTTTATTACAGGGTAAAGGCAAGATCAGTGAGGAATGGTACCTATATACGTCCTGTTTATTACAGGGTAAAGGCAAGATCAGGGAGGAATGGTACCTATATACGTCCTGTGTATTACAGTGTAAAGGCAAGATCAGTGAGGAATGGTACCTATATACGTCCTGTTTATTACAGGGTAAAGGCAAGATCAGTGAGGAATGGTACCTATATACGTCCTGTTTATTACAGGGTAAAGGCAAGATCAGTGAGGAATGGTACCTATATACGTCCTGTTTATTACAGGGTAAAGGCAAGATCAGTGAGGAATGGTACCTATATACGTCCTGTTTATTACAGGGTAAAGGCAAGATCACTTGGTACCACCCTTACCGCCAGGCTCCTCTCAAATCAGCAAACCAAGGCGGCATTGAAGCCCTTCTACTTTGCCGTCCATCCGGATCTGTTTGGCCAGCACCCAACACAGCGGGTAAGAAATAAGTTTTTACTAGTTTTTACTAAGTCTGTCACTCAAGGTACCATAGCCCTAGCTTATGGAATGCTTTTCCCCCATGAAATGCCGAAACTAGCAGTGGTCGTCAAAACCACCGACTCGCCCTAATCGATTGTTTATTATTAATTATTCACATACTCTGTATATTTGAAAAGATTATTTGTCCAAGATGAAACAATCCTGACTGCGAAAGAATATTTTTTACCTTTCAGGCGACAAACGAAGACTCCTTGAAGCGGCTGAACTCGTATATAGATAACCTCGAGAATAAGTACCCCGTTAGTCCCACCCACCTAACCTTCTACATCAAAGATGACGAGCAAGTAGAACAAGGTAAATACCCCGTCATTTCCATCCACCTATCCTACTACCTTAAAGATGACGAAGTAAAAAGAACAAGGCAATAGCCCCTCAGTCCCACCCACCTAACCTTCTACCTTAAATATGACGTGAAACAAGTTTACAACAATGTAAATACCCCGTCATTCCCGCCCACCTAGCCTTCTATCTTAATAAATGACGACGTAAAGTAAGAAGAACAAGGTAAATACCCTGTACTTACCCGAATATCTGTGTGTGGCAAAACAGAAAAAGAGAGGGTCTGTTGGAAGTACTATCTCCCTAAAGTCTTCGGCTGAGTTGCGCCTGCTATACATTATTAAAGCCGCATTGTCACCAGTTTACTTCCGGTTGCTTACCTAAAAATTTCCGATGATTTTTTACGGAAAACGCGAAAAATATTTCAAAATTGTAAAATGACTGTGTCTATTGGAAGTTTCTTCGAGGTTGTGACTGATAATTTAGCGCAGATGGCCTGTTTAATATCGCGAAATCTAATATATTCTTTTGACTCTTGTCGGTTGACGTTTCCGTCGGACAAAAAAACTGGTGACAATGCGGAGAACGCAGTTTTACGATCTTCGTACGTTCGGGGTACCCTAAAGTTTCTGTATCAGTGTGACACTAGGTGTGGTGAAAATTTCCCTGTGAAACGCTGCCAGTTCAATAAAAAAGGTTAATCATACGCAGTTAGTCTAACTGCGGGGTACTAGAACAAGTCAATGTCATTAATTTCATATTACCACTCATATTGCAGAGAAGTTCAAAACAGTGCGCATATCCCTCTACTCGCGTGACCTTGGCTACACTGTCAGTCAGATTCTCAAATCATGTGGGATGATCAAAGACTTTGTGGCCGTTGATCCCGTCTCAACCCCAGGTTCTCTCGACTGGCTGCAAGTGTATAGTAAATATGGAGATAAGTGGAATGCCCACAAGTTCCACAAAAAGCCGGAAATCACTCTTCATAGTTTCCTCGATACCCACAGGTATCAGTTTCAGTGTGTTTACTACACTCCGTGGCATAGGGGCTTACTTACTTTTGCTTAGCTATAGGTCGGACGGGTGTTATCATTAATAGTTTCATGAATGTATTTGTTGCAGAGTCGAATTCCAGTTTTTGGTGTATTGTTGTTTTTATTAGTGACATTTATTGTATTCTTGACGGGTTTGACGTAATGAACGCTTCTAAATGAAATAAAACAAATCTTGCTGTTGTAGCGAAGAGTCACGTGACAAGCTGCGCAATAGCCTTCGTGATTGCGAAGAGGTCTCACGCCTATCACGTGACGTGTGCGAGGAGTTCGGACTTGCGGAGATGAAAATGGACTGTGGTTGGAGTTGTTCCGCGTGCCTCGGCTCACTCAGGAACTTTACTCAGCTGTGCCGTGAGAAGAGACACGAGATTCTTACTGGGCGTCGCCTGCACTTCACAAGCTGGACGGGGGTAGACCCCACAGGGCGTGTCATGTTGGGCATTCAAGATGTGCCGCAGTTCTGGCTTTCGGTATGTGTATTTGTTCGTTTTTTCTTTTTAAAAAGCTAAATTACTAAGTTACTGGATTTATCTATTTTACTCATCCTGCCCTACCACGGCCGCTGTTTTTGGTTAAATGCGGATGTCCATTTACTTTGATGTCTCAAATGCGAAATTTTCCCTAGCAGTCCGATATTTTTTGTTATTTGTATAAAAGCATGTGGTACTATTATATTCTCTTCCTTTGCATCGCTCGATTCGTCGTTTACCTCTCGTAATTCCTGGAGATGAGGTTACGAAGAGAAAATACCGTTTTCGCACGATTCTAGCTACTCCTGAATAATCTCTAAGTTCTACTTATGATAAACCTTTGGTGCGTGCTTAGATCCAACTCTCTGCTGTACAAGACGAGAATTGGTGCTAAAATCCGAATTCTCAAGTTCCTAATTAAAACGACGCAAAACGCCAATTGTTTTCTCCGGGGAAAAGGTCAAATTTTCAAAGGTCAAACCATCTGCCGCACCCTAAGGGCTCTGTGAGCCAAGTCTACAAGCCACTGCTTCCACTACATAATACATAATAATTTACTTCCTGTTGTCCCCAGCTCTTCGGCTCTCTTGAGGATTATGATGTCTTAGTGCATCAGGTACCATTATGGGAGGCACGTTTGTCCACAGCTCTGGGTGGTCTGAGGATCCACCACTCTCCTTCCTCTCCCTCTGTGGCTGTCACCGAATACCTCCACAACCTACACAGACTGGTTATGGGGCTGAGGAGACTAAACTACGGCAGGACGGGACATGCTGTCAATCCCGGCACCTACAAGGACTTGCATGCTAGTGTACTGAGGTAAGAGATTACCTGGATCTTCCTGTAGAAAATAAGTTTGTCTGTTGAAGTGCCCGAGTTGAAATAAAAGTGTTCTAGTTAATGTCACAACTTCTCAATCACAACTTCTCATTATTCTAGATTTTGTATGTGCATCAAAAAGCTTCTTAGAATTTGGAAAAAGCAACAGCTGATTACCTTTTCTTTTTATTAAAATGGCAGCAGGGTTCATCTATTGGATGCAGCGTTGATATAAGACATATTTTTCTGTAGTGAAAAAGTGCAGACCCATCCAGGGGGTTGCAGGGCTAAATAAAAATTATTATTTAAAAAAAGCCGTTTTAGGATGAATATATTTACTTCTCTTTTTCCAGTCCTTCTGGCTCATTGACACTCTCATCTTGTGGTGAAATCCGTATTCCTGCATCAACACCAGGAGATATCTTGCTAAAATTCCTTGAAAAAAGTGCACTGCTGGCTCATCAGCGGCGACAGGATAGCCACAGGTATTAAGATACTAGCATGTCATCATGTAGGTGACTGGAAATACAGCCACAGGTATAGAGTGATGCGAGGATCTCATTCTGTAGATGTTGAACAGCAACAGGTATTATGATATTAGACTGTCATCATGTAGATGATGCGAGCATCTCGTTCTGTAGATGTTGAACAGCAACAGGTATTATGATATTAGACTGTCATCATGTAGATGACAGGACAGCCACAGGTGTAAAGTGATGCGAGCATCTCATTTTGTAGATGCGGAACAGCAACAGGTATTTTGTGATATGAGCATGTTATCATGTAGGTGTGGTCATTTCTTTTCAAAGTCCTGATGTATGATGTATGCATGTGAAACTAGTAAAAGTATGTGACAATTTTTATAAAATTTACAAATTTCAGTCAAGCACTCAAAACTCAGTAAAAGAAATAGACCAGGATGACAAATACAATCATCACCTTATTTTTAGAATTGCATCACAAGAGGAACAGCTGATCTCACACTGTATGAACACCTTGTCGCTTCACTTGCTGACACGTGACGAGTGTGTCAGCGCACACGAGATGATCACTTGCTGTAACAGACTTGCAAAGCTACCAGCCAAGTCACTTAGTGGGCTAAGACTGGTCATATCTAAGTACTACCATGCCAACAGTGACGGCACTCTTTGTATTCCTTGGGATTGGAAATAGCTGTAATAATCTATAATTCAGGAATCTTTGCTTGAAGATGGTAAAAGTCAAGTCATGGAATTTAACAATTATCAAACAGAACAAACTCCCTTGATATGCTGCAGGGACTGACAACTGTCCATTGTAAATAAGTAAGATATATGGTTGTCTTGCTTCAATCCACTGAGCAGTGGCAGAACATTTGTCATGAAAATAGACTAGGGGAACTGGGGGCATCCTCCCCGTAGAATGTCCCATAATATGGTGCTTGTAGGTTCATTTAATATGTGGTTTAACCACAAAGAGTTTATGATAGTCAAAATATAACTTTTAGGGGTGCACTATGGCCCATACAATAAGTCCCTGTCCTTCACTATAGTACTAGGCTTAAAGCTGGACTGTTCATCAAAAGGAGGGGTGTTGCAAAAAGAAAGGGAAAGCTCAGAAAAACATTAAATTGAATACACGGCAGCTGAAAAACTTTATACTATAACAAGGCTTGGAGGACCATAGGTTAAAAGGGTAACAAATTTGAGTCAGTCAAATCAACTTATTAGTGGAGTTGGCAATTACATTATTTAAATATATCTTGAAAATTATGGCAGCTGGTTGCTTAAGTTTATTTGAATGCAAATATTTCAATAAATATTCGATAAAACCTGTTTTATATTGTACAGAGATCAATAAATAAAATTTGTGCAAAAAATCAACTAGAGGGCAATGATTGTGAAAACGGTAATTTCAGGTGTTGATCCAATTCTAAAGGGAATGCCCCAATACATTGTTCCAGGATTAACATAAATCCATGTGTCCGTATATCGATACAAGCCAGAGAAGAAAGGATTCCACAGATAGATGGGGATGTGAAGAGGAAAGAACTGCCCTCCATGGGTGTGTCCAGATAACACTAAGTCAATATCTGGGTACTGCTGGATGGCTTGTAGTGCCGCTTGTGGCTGGTGTGCAAGGAGGATGGTGGTAGTATGGTGAGGATCCCTTCCATCCAGGGCTGCAGATAGTCGCATACCATGGTCTTTATACCTTAGTATTTAAAATAAAATAAATTATATATATATATATAAATATATATTATATATATAGTGTTGGTTTGAGAAAAATACAAACTCCCTACAGGTCTGTTTCGTGGTTGCCCACTCATCAGGGGATGAGTGGGCAACCACGAAACAGACCTGTAGGGAAACCTATGTAGTTTGTATTTTTCTCAAACCAACACTATACACCGCTCTACTTTCGAGTATTGAGCACTTTCTATGAAAGCCTTCAACCATCATTTTATATTATATATATATATATATATATATATATATATATATATATATATATATATATATATATATATATATATATATATATATATATAAACAAATTGTAGTATCAAACATCGCTATCACAATATACTCCATCCAGCTATAAACTGACCCATTATTTTAATCTTGCTGGTGGCATCGTTCTATGTTAGTTATTATTGGATTTGTTTGTAGCTTCCACTCGTTTCTGATTGGCCAATAATGTCAAACAAGAAAGTTCTTGAAAATTCTATAAATATTTTATTACAAAAGGTGTTTTGCTACAACATGGTATGACTCCACTCTAACTTCTAGTATGGAAAGCCTGACAGCCACACTGCTGACTATTAGTTGTGTAGTCAATGAGGGGTTTTCATAGACTCTTAGGCATTATTTGATATATAACATGGCCACACACCCTAACATGTTAGCTTGTATGTCATCCACACCAGCCAAGTACAGCTTGTCAGTGGGGTGATCTGGAGGGTGGATTTCCACACGGCTGTTATGAAGAGGTGAGATGCCAAGGGTGCGTAACACAGAAAACCACTTGTCAACATTGCCAGCAAGATACTCGTGATTCCCTGACAAGACAAAAAGATGTTCAAATAAGCCAACCTAACAATTACCTACACCAATCTTGGTGGCCAAATAGTGGGTTATTTCTTTTAAAGGAATCTTCAAATACTATGCTTTTTTCATATGATACCTATGACTGTGTAACCCCCCCCCACCTAGTCCTGGGTACTCCCCTGCTAACTAGAAACATAATAAATCCAAATAATTTTCAACTGGTATGGGGGGTATTCTTCCAAAACGTACTACCTGTAGTAAATTAAACCCCCAAAAGGAAAAGAGGGCAGGCAAACGAAATCCTAAAAAGTGTGTCGTGTTTCTTTTTTTTCAAACTTTACCTGTCACAAAGTACTGCCCAAATCTGGCACGGATCCTACTTAGAGGTGAAGCAGCCAGTTTTAGGCTTGGTTCGCCTGAGTCAATAAGATCCCCTGTAATGACCACAATGTCCACCTCTGCCTCCACTACCTTATTAACGATCTTATCTAATTGAGATTTGCCCACTGTAGGACCAAGGTGAATGTCAGAAATTTGGGCTATTCTTGTTTCGTTAAGAGATAATGGCAAGCCTCTAAGAGGTATGGTGACGAATTCCAAATGCGGTTCTCCTAATGCCGTTAGTAACCCTGCTAAACACATGGCTAGGGAGATGCCCAAGGAAATAAACACCAACATCTTTTTGCACCCGGTATTGACCCGGGCACCAAGAAATGATAACAGAATCGAGAGAAAACTCGAAAACATTAGGTTACAAAACAATAAAATCATCAACCCGAGGCATATGTAAGACAGTTTGGTTATCAGGTAGGGTTCAGGCCCTATGAAAACACGTCCTATAAAGAAGCTAAAATTCCCTAACAGTAGAGTGACAAAGAGAAAGATCTTAGGTACTCGGCTAGTAATGACCTGGGTCAGTCGAACCCACACAAAACGTGAGAGCAAAAAGAATGCCCCAAAAGCAGCAAGAAGCACTTGCAGCCTTATTGCAACGCGCTTGCTCTCATTGCTAAGAGGAGAAGCCATTGTTGCTAGAATCCCTAAAGCGGGCAAAGCGACTGGTAAAAAAAACGTGAAAGAGAAACCTCCATCGTTCGCCATCTTGGAGCATCTGGTAGTGACCAGGCTCAAATTGAGTAGCTCGGGTGGGTTGGGTGATTAGGGGCCTGGGGTGTACCCTCAATCCCTTTCGTTGTTTTGGTTCATGTTACAATCACGTTTGGAATTGTAGTGCTATAAAAGAAGTTTATTAGTGTTTACATGGTTCCTTCAGCTGAACACCCAACAAATTTAAAACCTTTAAAGAAGTTGAACAAATACATCACTTTGTCAGTAACAATCAAAATAAAATCGATCATAGAAAAATCTTTGCTAGAAATTCTAAAGATGAATTTGGGAATTTGGTAAAAATCAGACTTTTTAAGACCCAAAACAAACTTTCCCCAAAATGTAAAATCTTGGGGGTTGAGAACACAATATCTTGAAATCCGTATGCTTGAACTATTGAAATGTCGTGATAATGTGAATAAATGATATGTACAGAGGATAGGCATACACTACTTTTCTATAAGAACCTTTTTTATAAGAACGTCTAGCCTGAGATTTCACCTAATTTTAAGAACATGCTAACATGCTGAGGCTCAGATAGCAGATTTTTTTTTTCTATTTTGTCCTGATACATTCTAAAATGCAGGATTTATATGTGCTTATAGTAGCAACCTTATTATTGCTATTGATCACTACTTAATTGTCTTCCATGTCCCAAAAATAAGAACTGCCCGGCCTCAAATAAAAATTAGACGTTCTTATATAAAAAAGAGTATACCTAGTTATAATGCTGTTGGAAAGACCGCTCTCAACTAATCAGTACACCAGATTCACTGATGTTATATTATGATGAATATATAAACCACCACTAATATAAATAGAATGTGAGTTAACCATTTAATCTTTATTTACACAACAGCGTGATAACAATATTGGTATCAGCAATTCAAGAAATTAGAAATTATCTAGCCTGCTAGCCATTGTTACTGCTTACAAAGACAAAACACAATTGTCCTTAAAAATGACAAGAAAGTTTGCACCCTATAATGTTAAGACTTGTTTTCTAGTGCTGCTGTTTAGAGGTGAAGCCGGTAATAGGGTTTGTACGCTGTCTACGCATCTTCTCCTCCGAGGCACGGATCCAATCTTCATTCAGAGTTGGTGGTGGCTCTGGCCCGACTGCAAAAAAATATAAAGTTTAGTGTTTTAAGTTGGTTTTTGGGAAAAAGATTTAGGCCAAGAATTTTGTTATTGATGGAAAAAATATTGTATTTTTTTACTAGGTGGTGTCCATCTAACAAAAGTCTCCCTTTACTTTGTCTACACAAACCTTTAAAATCGTATTAATTTGTTTCTGATCTAATTGCTCCGATAAAAATTTTAATCAAGCTGCTTACAGTTTTAGGATTGTACTTACTATAAGTGCGCAGGAAGGCAAAAAATGCAAGTGATAGAGAAATCAGTACACCAACTCCTCCTACGACCTTCTTGGCATAGGGTTCACCGAGCTTAGACTCCTGCAATGTCTTTGGAAACTGTGATTGGTACACTGGAAAAACAATACATAAATGGTCAATAAAAGGCAAGAAAAGCATAGGGAATTACTAGGAATACAACATTTAGGGGGGCATTTTGATAGCATCATCAACCTTAGTACAGAGGAGTAAAATCTATACAGAACAACCAGCATTCCTGAGGCTAGAAATACTGGTTCTGGCAGTTACCGCGGTGATCCTAGATGCTAATCCCTCAGATACTTATCAGATACTAAACAAATACTAAAAATGGTCAGGGAGGGTACTTCATAAAAAAAATAATAATAATAAAATACCTATTTACCGAGTAAAATCAGCTAGAATCTATGGAAAGGCATTATAATCGTGGTTTCTTAAATTATTTACAGAAACTTCTGAAATTTGTGTGGATCCTAGACTAATGTCTGAAAAGAATATTTTGTCTGGTTTCTGGTTTAGGTGCATGCAAATTTATATGCAATACACAAGGAAATAACTATGATATACATTTCTAAAACGTTCCTATATCAATTTAGCGCTAAGTTATTGCTGGGTTTTCAAACAGCAAAATGTTACTTTTGTACTTTTTGGCGCCTACATAATGAATGTTGTCTACGATGAAGACCAACCAACTTGAAGTCACGCTTGGATCACACGCTTGGACATCACGCTTGCTACATCAACTACAGTAACTGTTCTACATCGCACTTTTACAGAGAGTTAATAAACTGGACTTGAATTGACTGGAATAAGACCAGAATAAAATTAAATCATCCGAAAGAAATGGATTTTTTTTCTTTTGAGATCAGCATCAGTTTTTGGACCTGTTTCTAATATGTTCAAACAAAACAAAAAACAAAAAAGATAAGAAAGGAGAAAATGTTCCTACCTAGCTGCTATTTATTCCTACCTACTGCTATCTATATGAACAAATCCAAATTTGTTCCCCCATATTTTTTATTCAGTTGTTTATACTATGTGTATGTGGGTGATCGCCTTTTAATATTTCACGCTAGTAATGACTGAAATTACCCTGGTTCCAGAGCCTCGAACGTCTCTCTATTTAGTGGCCTACGAGCACTAAAACCAGTGTAGACTGAAATAGAAATTTATTAAATCCACTAAAAAGCGGGAAAATCGCTGTAAAAAATATGTTGACATATTTCCAGCCGTACTCTCTAATTCTATGCAGAAAATAGGTAAGTTTTATTTTTTTTTTGTTATCAACAATTACCATCCCCCCCCCCCCTTGCTATTAGTTTCTGTTTAGTCTGTTTAGTTTCTGATTAGTATCTAAGAAATTTTAGTATCAAGGATCACCGCGGTCTGGCAGTTTTTGGAAACTACAGTACTCCTCTTTTCCATTTGATGTACAAACAGCACCAGTATTTTTTAGGCCTGGAAATCTGCATAGAGACTTTTTTGACATGAAAAAAAAGAATCCATAATATGCCTATAGAATAACAAAAGCTTAAAAAAACATTTTGAAAAAGTATAGGAATGGGTTTTCACTAAATATTTAAGATATCAGGTTCTTGAACTTCTGAAATAAAAATTCGGAGAAAAAAAGCAAAGAATCTGCCTTTTATTGCGCTCTTTTGTATACCGAGTCCTTCAGCCAGAGAGCCTGTGTTGGACCAAAGCCATACAGTCACATGTTACCGAGATTGCGGAAATGAAGAAATAAAATAAAAAAGACTTGTAATCACGATGTAATCACCTTTCTGGTGGGGAATAACGAGAAGTTGAGAACACGGTGACAGTAAACTGTTGGTATTTGTAACGAAAACGTACAAGTTGGTTTTCAAATGAGGATAGCTGACTCATTACAGGAGTGCGTGATAACGCTCACGTTTTACGAAGACATCAATTTCTTCCTTTGCAAACACAAGCGATTAAAAATAATGTACACCGCATTTTATTTGATTCAGTTTAATGTTTTTAGTGGTGAAAATCTAATATTATATTATTTAAAAATAGCATTACATGTCGACTCACATGCGACTCTGTCCTCCTTGCTTAACGCCGTCCACGGTCCTTTCTCTTTGGCTTTCAGAGCCTCTAAATCAGAACCAAACTCTTGTCTAGCAATAGGTACTGGGTCGAATTTGCGTGGAGCAGAAGTGTGGATCCTTCTTCCCACTAATCGCGATGAAATCCTCAGAAAATTTGCCATTTTCCGCAGGTTATTACCGGCTCCTACAAAATGGCGGATAGCAAGGATATCCCAGGAGGCCAAGCGGCTTGACGAGTAGAGTAGGACTGGATACCACAGGCAACCCACGCAGTCAATCTGATTAGGAGAGTAGTAAAAGATAAGAGGAAAAGGAAATGGCTGCTAAAGCAAGTAAGCTATATTTGAGTTACTTAATTGTGGTGCAAAATTTTGCTGCTCTTTTAATTTTACCAGCATAATCGCCGCACATGAAGAATGATCGAATATTTTTTCGAGGAAAAAGATGACTGTTTTTCTTTCTAAATTCATGTTTTGTTTTATTTTGTATCTTTTAACACCGAATGGTCGTATCTTTCATTTAATTGAGAGTGGAGATTTTTATTGTTTGATTATATGAAGTGCAGTCGAAACTTCCATTAAGAGGCCCTCTATTTAGCGGGCACCCTCTATTCAATGGTCATTTGTCAATGTCCCGAATTTCCCCCTCCATGTTTCCTATAAATGTGACCTCTATCGCACGTTCCTTCTATTAAGCGGACGCGGTCATCAAAGGAGGGTCCCAATTGGCTGATTTCATTGTATTTTACCTCTATCAAACGGTCACCGTCAATATTTGCCAGCATAACAACATATTTTTCATTCGCATATTTCTTTCAGAAGTAAATTTAAATTCAACCTCTGAAAGTTATTTCGGTTGTCTATTGAGACTTATGTTGTCTTGTACGGACCAGTCGCATCAAATTCCCAGCAAACATTTGAAAACCTGTCACCTTCTAATAAGAAATTTACAAATTTACAGTTCGTATAGGTCTCTTTTGGTACTAGTGCTAACCCACGTTGACAGTAGTTTTGGAATATGCCTGATATGATGAACTTCGACTAACTTCAGCCATCACCGTTTTGTTAGCTTTTCCTCTTTCTACAGTATTAGGATAATTTATATTAGTTTTTTTTTATTGAGAGACATTTTTGTCCCAAGAGCCCTGGTCTCATCTAGAGGACTTATGCCATTTATACAATTGTAATTATATCTCTCATTTTAGTTGGCTACCGCATAAGTTTGTAAACAGGCCACGTCTTAGGACTAATATTATATAATTCTAATATCAAAAGTAATAAAAGGAGTTGTTATGTATAACGGCTTGATAACGCTTATTTAAAGACGAAATATAGAGACCTCTATTAAGTGGCCACTATAAGTTCAGTCCGGAGGTTGATCGCTCAATAGAGGTTCGACTGTTTTTAAAGTGGAAGATGCTGCGTTTAGTGGAAAAGGCTCTGAGCAGCTCGACTCTAGACGGCCTATTGACAACTAAAAGCAATCTTGCCCATGGGCAAGTGACTTTATCGAAGGCCCCCGAAGGCACAGGAGACTAAGAGAGGAGCTGCGTTTACCTGATGATTTTGCTCGAGGGGCTTGGTGGCCAATCGGTGATTTTGCTCGAGGGGCTCGGTGGCCAATCGGTGATTTTGCTCGAGGGGCTCGGTGGCTAATCGGTGATTTTGCTCGAGGGGCTCGGTGGCCAATCGGTGATTTTGCTCGAGGGGCTCTATGGCCAATCGGTGATTTTGCTCGGTGGCTAATCGGCGATTTTGCTCGAGGGGCTCGGTGGCCAATCGGTGATTTTGCTCGAGGGGCTCGGTGGCCAATCGGTGATTTTGCTCGATGAGCTCGGTGGCCAATCGGTGATTTTGCTCGAGGGGCTCGGTGGCCAATCGGTGATTTTCCTCGAGGGGCTCGGTGGCCAATCGGTGATTTTGCTCGAGGGGCTCTATGGCCAATCGGTGATTTTGCTCGAGGGGCTCGTTGGCCTATCGGTGATTTTGCTCGAGGGGCTCGGTGGCCAATCGGTGATTTTGCTCGAGGGGCTCTATGGCCAATCGGTGATTTTGCTCGAGGGGCTCGTTGGCCAATCGGTGATTTTGCTCGAGGGGCTTGGTGGCCAATCGGGAGGAGACTTTGAGAGGGGGGAGGGGTATACACCACGGCTTTCTGCGCATGCGTGCCCCGTTATTTTCATAGTCGAACACTTTACGCGATAGTCGGTAAGGGTTGCGAGGGAAGCTACGGGTGGCATGTCAGGTTACGAACCGGGCTTTTTCGGGTGCGCTTCGAGGCACATTTCAGCCAATTTAGCGAAGTTTTGTTTTATTGTGGTTTTATTATCAGAATTCAGCCTAATAAATTCTGTTCCTCCTGCCCTTGTTCACATCGATCGTGTTTGCAGTTTATCTCATCAACACATGTCTCACTCACGCTTGAAGGTACCGCTGTGTCTCTGTTGGGTCCTCTTTAGCTCTTTGCATAAGAACTTCCATTCGAAGCTTGGGGGAAAAATACCAAACAGCAAATGGTTGCTTCGTAGGGCTTGTGCTGCAAGGGCTTTTCATTCTCCATGGAAACCTGTTGATTTACGTCCACCAAAAACGATTTCGGAGAAGAACATTTTTTGCCGATACTGTGGGTGTGTCCGAGAAAAAGTATGATGCATAAGAAAAAATTGGAAGCTTGTGATAGTCTCATCAAGGAGCTTCGCGCCATTATACGCTTTTTTCCCCACGGATAGTGTCCTTCGTATGTATTGCCTTATATGGGCATAGATGCCCATATTTAGAAGAGCTAAACTTTTCCCGCTCCCTGATCTCCAGAAAACATGGTAATTATACTGATTCCTGTCAATTTGAGACTCGCTGCAAAAATTATTAAGCAAAACTTGCTCGCTTGGTCAAATCTTTTCCTTACTAATCCTATGAAGTCCTTAGACCCAGGCCTCCAAGAGATTGACCGAGCGGGTTTGAAGGTCACCCAAATATTGATATGAGGATTTTTCTTGGGGGCGGGGGGGGGGGGGGGGGGTTGGGGGTGAAAAATCCGAAAAAGTGGACATAAAGTGAAAGTGGACGAAAGTGGACCTTTGGCCGCTGTGCGCTCGCACTCCCTGCACCCCCTGGGAACGGGCCGGAAATCCATATGTTTCTCAAAGTTGTAAAGAGAAATTACTTTTATTGCCTATCTAATGACGGATAGAGGTTTTTAGTATATGTTTTAGAGTAAAATTTAAGAAACTGTGTTCTTTATTTTTTAACTTCTAAGCAAACCATGTTATTTCACTTATTTGACGCTCAATGACTGGGTGTGTTACGCCGCAAAATGTAATAACTAACGCAACATCTTAACGCAAAAGGTAATAACTTTCAACGCAAAATGTAATAAGTGATTAACGCGCATTGTAATAATTTTTCAATGCACAATGTAATAAATTATTTAACGCAAAATGTAATAACATCAAATAATGACTACAAACCTATAAACTATAACTAAAAGCTGTAACTAAGACAATAGACAAAACGCTAGCATGTAGTGACCAACAGTTGTAGTAGTCCATCTCGAATCGACGGTTGGTCTCGGTCTCTCCAAACACTTGGTAGTGGTTCTGTCAGCAACCTGAGATGGCGAATCCTCCCTAAATCACGGTCTGTAAAGCTGCGATACTGTGCGGGTTTGATTGTATACTAGTAGTAATAAATGCAAAGAGAGAGCAAATGACATCTGCAGACGATGTCGCAATCATTGAATTAGGTAATTTCTAGACACAACGCGCAATATGACTGCAAAACCATTATAACTCAGTGGTAAAATTTTATATCATGTTTTGAAATGCTTTCCCATATTTTTCAAAATTCTCTTCGTATCACGACTACAATAGGAATGTTTCAAATTTATATGCACCCTGGACTTTGTCACTTCTCAAACTAAATCGGGAATAATGTCACACCAAACCGACAAAACCCCTGGAAACCAAGACAAGAACAATGCAAAAGTTCTCTACGTGTTAACATTTCATTATTTTCTTAATATTAGTAGAACTTTTAACTATTAGTTAATAGATAAAGTTATTGCATTTTGCGTTATTGCATTTCGCGTTAAATATTTTATTACATTTTGCGTTGAAAGTTATTACATTTCTCGTTAAGATTACACTTTGTGTTGAAAGTTATTACATTTTGCGTTAGTTATTACATTTTGCGTTAGTCATTACATTTTGCGGCGTAACAGGGTGCACAAAGCTATTCAGAGGGAATAGCCTCAAAAATAGTTATGGCAAAATTATAGAAACATTGGCGAATAAACTGTCTTGTTAACAATAAATGAGCAACTTCCGTTATTGGATGATATCCTAGACACCTTCCTCAACAAAATCCGGGAAAACCAAGAGTGTGGTGATAATCGGCCGAGACAGTCGACAATCTTTCGCACCTAATTTCACAGCCAAGACGACCAGCTATAGGTGGATTATTTGATATGGTGTGCCGTGTCGTGCAGGCGATCTGGTGGAGGCGTAGACTCCGGGCCGCTAAGTCGGGCGTTTCACACCTCTCCGTTTGACACAATGGCGACTGCTTGGAGTCTAGCGGGGACAGCAAATTACCCATGAGGGGATGGGGAAGTGGGATGCAAAAGAATTGATTTGAGATTTTGTAAGGCCAAAAAAGTATGTATACAGTTTCATGCTTGACATAGAGTCATTATATTTGAGGGGGAAGTGGCCGCTCCTCAACCTCTCTTTGCCGCCGCAAACAGTAGCATCCACTCTTTTCTCCTGTCAAAATCCCTTGAGGAAGAGACAGGTCACATCCACGACGTAATTCCCTGCTAGCAGAGGCCTCTTTTCTATGTATTTCGCTGGGCTGGCGTTCGTGAACGAATTTCTATTCCTCGCAAACAAGTCTCTTTTCCTCGCGAACGCCACTTCAGCGAAACACTAAAGAAAAGAGGACTCTGCAAAAAGGAAGCAACGTAAAAACGAGTCCAAAAATCGTCGGAGCCTTGTCATAATTCTTATTCAGTTAAACCAATGAGCTCAACCTTCTACTCAACTTTGTGCCATTAACTCAACTTGCACCATTAAATTGATTTCTACTCTTGCATGATCACGTTTTTGAAGAAGAGATGAGACTGGCTGAGCCCTTTGTCGATCAATCGATCCCTCCAAATACCCGATTAAGCAAACAATACACCCTCAAAATCCGTAAGAAAGATATATTATTCCGGGGCCGACATGTCAGCTTATTTTGATTAATGATTTCCAAAATATTCCACCTCACTTGCAGTGTGTGACACGAAAGTTCGATGTCGCCACTGACAGCTACATTCCAGGGCTTATTATCACACTGTAAGAATGCACGACAGACGTAATGTCTCTCTTTTCTATTTAACTTTCATCCCTGTTGCTTGGTAGCCAACGACAGAATACGACTTTGATGGATGAAGATGACTAAAAACAAACTACACATCCCCCTCACATAATTCCCGTTGCTCTAAACGACGTGCTACCCGCCTTTCCGGTCAGGGGAAACTAGTGGTCGTGTGTTACAGAATTCTTCGGATTACAAAACTCACATGGAATTTGTAAACTTGTTGATTAGGAGATTTTAGTGATTTGAAAGTTTTCTGGGTCTGCTCTGAGTTTGTTAAAAGTATCTAAATTTTCTGTGGATGTAGAAGCATGATACATGGCGAAGTTATCTGATCCGTGATGGCAAAAGAAGCGCAGATGAGGTCGGCCCAAAATGACAGTTCAGAAGATTTATGGTCTCTTGTTGGTATATAGTATCTATACCTCGCCTGTGGAGAGAACAACCGAACCGATTCCACGGACAAACTGTGAACGAACACAACTTACTGCTTTTAATACCGTTACATCGTTCCTTTGCGATTACATGATTTAGAAGACTAGAAACACCACGCGTGGATGTAAGCCTATTTTCAAGGCAAATCTGCTACAATTGTGTATAACTTTAGGATATTGTCGAGAGGCGGTCTACAGGATTTGTAACACTTCCAAAGTACTTCTGAATGCGCGGGAAGGAAAGATGCTTTTGAACAGAAGAGGACGGATTTCTGCTTTCATACTCATGGTGCTCGTCTTAGCAGCCATAAAGGAAACTATTAGCGCAAAAACCGGTAAAGTAATACTTATTCTCTTATGTATTCATTGTTGTATTAACTATGTATTGCACCTATTATACGGAATAATAACGACTCAAAAGGAGTTTCCAATAGAGAGATATGAGCACAGATTAACGAAGATTCTGTTAACATTGTTTTGACAAAGAATGTTTGAAATTAGGTTTGCATTAAGTGGCCAATTAGTCGCCATACCAATCCAAGTGAAAAAACATAAGTTCCTTCTTCGCTTTGCAGTGTATTTGTAGATACTTCTCGTGGTATTAGAACTAGTATTGTTATCTGGGGAATTAGGCGCCAGGCACAGCAAACTTGGCGGGAGTCATTGTTTGTTGAACAGTGCGTCTCTCCTGAGAGGTAGAGCATTCCCCGATGTATCCTATTATAGAATAAACCTGCTAACCCCTCTAAAATTCTTTGAAAATGTGCCGATAATTTTCTAATCCAAATTTCTTCCCCTTAAATCGGATTATTCGTTTTTATTTCGGCTGAATATAACGCAAGGATTAGTAGGTGGGAAGAGGTTTTGTGCTGGCTCCAGAAATACAGCTAACTTAAGGTGTTTAATCAAATAAACACCAAGCTAATGATAAATCATCCCATAACTGAAGTTCATCCGGGAGCTGGTACATTTTTTAATGTTAAAACGTTATGAAGGAAAATACAAGCCCAGCGTTGATCGAGTAGTACGTCTCAAGCTCAGCCTCAAACGCGCCCTTTTGATTAACATAATCTTGAAGAATATGAAAACTCAAGGAAATATAATAAATTTGGGTAACTTCAAAATACCATGCCACAATTGCTATACAAAGAAAACTACATGACAATGAAAGTTAGGTGGCAGAGTATCCCAAAGATCAACTTCTACCGTACGGTAATACAGTATAGCTTCACCTTTTGCAACAGTATTTGAAAACGCTCGAAAGCTAAATCTTCCTTTGAGTTATACCGTTTATGCGCAGATGATTGAAAATAAAATGTATTATACTAAATAACATAGAATAAAAAAAAGTAATCGAGTTAATAAAATGTATCCTTCCTTACATTTAGTTATCCGTATTTATCACTACCTAACAGTCGCAAGTTGTTTTTGTTCAGTAACATGTAAGAACAGCTTAGATCATTTAACGTCCAGGGAGTAGGAAAATATAAGACTTATGTGGATGTTATGTGCAGAATCTGCCCTGATCTGGGCTTGCAATAGACCTCGTGTTTACTTGGTCATGTTATTAGAGCAGATTTCCCAGAAGGTTACGGTCGGTTTATGCGTCTCTTCTACCCGGCGGAAAGGCTCGCGGGCAAACAGATTGTTTCTCATCTGGTATTGTTTTAATAGTTCTGTGTATCGGATATATAGTTTAAGTTAATTAAAGAACAAAAGACAACAACTTGAAAGTAGTAGTGTAACCTAATGCAGTGAAACGTGATCTTCCGACAAGAATTCTATCCACTGAAATTACTGGAAGGTATGTGACAAAAAAAACATATTTTTGCAACTGCCATAATTAAGATATCACTGCAGATACTGTACTTTTTATAGACTTGAAAGTTGGCGAGCGATACGGGCGATATTGAGTTTCCGGCAAATTGCAAACAGTCGAGTTGCGGACTCGGGTTTCCACCGCTAGAAATTGGCCATTTTTTAGGATCCTTTGAATTTCTTTGGGAAACACCAATGATGTATTAATTAATTTATTACAGACATCCAGCAGCATTTTAAAATTAAAATTTCAGGGTTTCAGCTGATAACGTGACCTTCGGTTATCTTCACTAGACGGGACGTCGCTCCCAGAAAAATAATTAGTGTCAGAGGCAGAGATTAGTGTTATTTTACCTTAGTTTGAGGTCAAAGGGGTCAAGTGAGCAATAGCCTCGTCTCTTTACTTCTCGGCGGGCCTATCACGCTCTACATGGCTATTGAGGACTGTGAGTCTGCGCGCAAAGCATCATGGAGCTGACAGCAAGGGAGAAGCCTGGGGACGAGGCTAATAAAACAATTTGCACAAATTGATTCACGTGTTCACAAACTGTGCGGGATGTACAGGTGCCGCATCCTCGGGAACCCAACCCAGGGCGTCTAGGTCAGCGTAACGAGACGTGAGGACGAGGCAGAAGGGGAGGGAGGTAGGACGGAGAGAGAAAAAAGGACACGCACATTCTCAACTTATTTTGTACGACTATTATACACATATTCCAGGAAAGAAGGGGTGGGGGAGGGGGGAGGTGGACCTATTGAATTACGTATCGTTGGGCCCTTAATTGTGCTCGTACCTTAACATCTTTCCTTATTTCTGTTAAAGGTTGCGATAGTCCGTTAGGAATGCAGTCAGGTGGCATCCGGGACTTTCAGATCAGCTCCACCTCGTCCAAGTCCCCCATGCTGTCTGCAAGCGCGGCCAGACTTCATAACACCGTGGACATGTGAGTTCCTTTTCATTCGTTTTTCTTCAGTTGAATGATCACCATGAGCTTCTTGATGATGTATGATAACTATTGGTCTGATAATGTATGATGATTGCAGGCGTAATAATGTATGATGATTGCCTGCAGGTCTAATAATGTGTGATGATTGCAGGCCTAATAATGTATGATGATTGCAGGCCTAATGTATGATGATTGCAGGCCTAATAATGTATGATGATTGCATGCAGGTCTAATAATGTGTGATGATTGCAGGCAAGAGAATGTTTGTTTTTTTATGATGACAGGCTTTAATTCGTGGTGTTTCATCAATGCAGGCCTAATACGTTTGGGGCGTGGTGCGCAGACATCACTGATACAAATCAGTACCTTCAAATCGACTTGCTGACCACGGTGAACTTGTCAGCGGTAGCCAGCCAAGGTTTTGACTTCGCTGGGGGTCAGTGGGTGTCGCGGTACACCTTGAGTTACAGCTGCGACGGCCGCACATGGGCGCGATACAGCACGAGCGCGGAGCACGTGCATGTAAGTACCAGGATCCCTTGCAAGATGAGCAATTATCTCAGTGAGCCATCACGGCAAGCAATACTGTGGATTTTTTATATTTTTTTTTTGTTTCCTAACCAGTTTAGTTTAATAATTGTGTAGATAATAAATGCGATAGTCCTCCTAAAACTATCTTTTTTCGACAGCAATTTACAGCGAACAATGACAGCGCCACTGTAGTGAAGAATATACTGACTCGACCCATTCTCGCACGGAAGGTGCGGATTGAGCCAAAGTCTTGGGCAGAGTATGGCGCGATTTGCATGCGTGTGGAGCTATACGGATGCGACAAGCAAACAGATGGTACGCTATACCTTCCAAGAGTAATGTAGTGTAGAGCAAACAGATGGTACGCTATACCTTCCAATTGTAATGTAGTGTAGAGCAAACAGAAGGAACGCTATATACCTAGCAAACAGAGCATTGATGATAGACTTGCTACCAATAGTCATATCTGATTACGATTATTTAGTCATATCGGCGCTGCCGTTACCATGATGATGTTTTTATTTCAATAGCCTTGTGTTTTAGTATCAGCTGTGTGTTGTTATTGCTGCTGTTTCTTTAAAATGAATGTATTTGCCTCTCACAGTTTGTCACCTCATCTTTCCAACACCAAGCCTTGGAACCCAGGCCCCACCACCAAGCACGGGAGGAGTAACTTTAACCTTGCCAACAGTCCCACCTCGTGTAGCGAGCACCGAGCCTACGACTTTCACTCCAAAACGTTAGTTTCACATTTGTGATTTGTGTGATTTGTGTACTATCGCATATTGAGTACACAATGGCAGTGAGGTGAAAAGAAGATTCGTTCCTTGCTTAGTTGGACCAGAAATCGCTGTCGTACACACCCAATATGACTATGCATAGAGGCTCTGTGGTGTGCGCTTGTACGCAAATAACGTGTGTATTTACTTATAGCGTGTAAAGGTGCACTAGGCATGCAGTCTGGGGAAATCCGGGACTGGCAAATCACTGCATCGTCCTTTAAAAACGTCTGGTTCCTACCGAGCTCAGGGCGACTCCACAACCAATACAGGTATGCCATACAACAAGGAGATGTCACTCGATGCAGATCTCTTAGGCAATACAGGGCAGGCGACATATATGATACTATAAAGCAACGCTCTATGCACGGACAGCATGCTTTCGACTGGATTATTTTGCTGATTGTATTATGCTTGGCTTGTCTATAGAGTGGGGCTACAAGGCCATACCTAGAAAATTATGTTCCGGAGGCAAGCCTCAGATATTTTTTTAGTTGTCCCGGCGGCAGAAGCTATTTTTCATATGGATTTTGTAAAATTCTTCTTCTAAGGGCGCAGCTCCCCCCCCTCTCCCCTGCCCCAGATCTATCTATGGCCCCGAGTTGCTTAACGCCTGGTCGCCAGCTGCTTTTTAAATAGTCCACGATTGCTTACCGGGAGTTTACCGATTTCACTCGACAAGTACCATTTCTATACTGATATTTTATTTGTGACGATTTCCAGCAGCTCCTTGACATTCGGCGCTTGGTGTGCTCAAGACAGGGACCTGTATCAGTACTTACAGATCGACTTCGTCACACAAGTTAACTTGGTTGCCATAGCAACACAAGGCATGGGGTTCGTAGACGGTAACTGGGTGGAGAGTTATATGCTGAGCTACAGCTGTGAGGACGACACGTGGTATTCTTACGAAGTGGACGGGAGAACCAAGGTATGCGGCAACACCCAATGGGACGTCGCCCAATGGGATAACAAAGATGGAACAGCACACATGTGACAACATTCATGCACCAATTGAACAACACCCATGGCATAACACACATGCGGCAACGCACATTGGACAAAAGACATAAAACAACAAAAATTTGACCGCACATATGGGACAACACCCAAGAAACAGCACACATTGGACAACACCCATGAAACAGCATGCTTGAGACATAAGCATAGGATAACACCCATGGAACAACACACATAGGAAAATACCCATGGAATTTCCACTTACATATTCAAACACATAACCAGATATTGTGGAATGTGGTTTAATTCTCATTGCGATATTGCTTGTATTATACAGGTGTTCAAGGCAAATAGTGACAGTGACAGCGTCATGCGTGAGGATCTGCCCTATTATGTAGTGGCAAGGAGAGTACGAATTCATCCATTGTCGTGGAATGCTATTGGCAGCATCTGTATGCGAATTGAGCTGTTTGGGTGTAACACAACAAAAGGTAAACTATCTTACCCCCCAAAGATGTGAACAAAGGGGGGTGCGCGCACCACCCCCCCCCCCTTGGCGGCCAGAAAGTGGGTCATTTCTTATAAAGGTATCTTCAAATGCTATGCTTTTTCCAAATGATACCTTTGACACAATCCTGGTACCGCGCCTAACCCATACCCAAATCTCTTCAAATGCTATGCTTTTTCCAAATGATACCTATGACGCAATCCTGGTACCGCGCCTAACCCATACCCAAATCCCTCCTATCTCTTATACCCCTAATATCCCATATACCCCTATCCCTATTGCTTATACCCCCATTGCTTATACGGACCCCTATTCCTTATATCCCTCCTATCTTTTATACCCCTAATATCCCATAATATCTCATACCCCTATCGCTTGTACTCCCATTGCTTAAACGGACCCCTATCCCTTATATCCCTCCTATCTTTTATACCCCTAATATCCCATAATATCTCATACCCCTATCCCTATTGCTTGTACCCCCATTGCTTATACGGACCCTATCCCTTATATCCCTCGTTTCTCTAATACCCCTAATATCCCATATACCCCTATCACTATTGCTGATACCCCCATTGCTTATACGGGCCCCTATCCCTGACATCTTCGCTAAAACAAGAGCTTTCATTTCAGAGTGTACAGCAAACGGACGCACTAGTACCACGAGACCACAGCAACCCATTACACTGCCTGCAACGGACGCCAATTGGCCAATCACAGACCAACCAGTAAATGGGACATCAGAAGAAGAAAAATCCACATCCAATCGCAAGAAAATAACCATAATTTACATTGAAGAGAAGCGACCGGATTCAGGGACAGTGTTGCTAGGACCAAGAAAATTTCTATCAGCTATTTGTTTGCTTTTAGCACTAGCTGCTAGCATCAGTTGATGACAACATAATTTTTGTAGATAATGAATATGCTATTTATTAAACTAATGACCACAGGAACGTCACAATCAAGCCATGACATGCTACCCTTATAACATGATATACTTCTCAGTCATGTGAAAGGCTTGTTCCTGGTGCTATCCAAAATGACATGATTAAGAAGTTTCACCTTTGTTTGGATGTCGCACAGGACCAGGAAGTCCAGACTCATTGCTGGTTTAACTAAAGGCGTGGCTAAGCTAAGAGACATGTCACGCGTGCATGTCTCCTAGTTTAGCCACCCAGAGAGACATTGTAGTTCGCGCAAAATCTTGAAGAAGCGACAAAGAAATGTTTCCTCGAATAGTTGAGAAACATTTTCATGTTGCGCTCTGCAAAATTTGTCGCGCACTGCATGTTTTTGGCGTTGGCTAAACTAGGGAACATTTAGGAGACATGTCGCACACATGTCGTGCTCAACATTTTGCCTAGTTTAGCCAGGCCTATAGAATAGCACCTTCAGGGTGACATGTCGCCTAGTTTAGCCAGGCCTATAGAATAGCACCTTCAGGGTGAGATGTTGCCTAGTTTAGCCAGGCCTTAAGGATCATATTGGCTGGTCACAAGAAACACATTTCTGACTAGTAAGAAACTCATTACCTTAAGTAATATATTTTCAAGCATATTTTTCTTATTGAGCTCAATGAAGATGAAAGACATCGGTTTTTGCAATACATGTTGCGCAAGAATTATTGTAAAATTTATATTAGTGAAAGCTCAAGAAAAATAAGCTTCATTCAATGAAATCAAATTTCGTGGTAACTTAATCAGGAAGACATGAAAGTGAACATTTGTTTTAGGTTATAAATAATTTATAAATACTTGTACAATAAATGCTGTAAATATGCTATCTTAAAAAAATAAACAGAAATTTGATAAGCTAACTGCCATTAAGGACAGGATACCCGTCGAAGTGGAACAAGGACATCATGGAAAGGAGCTTAAGGGGCATGGGAAAGAGATTCCTTTGTCTGAGGGGCCTTACAACGACGGCTAGGACGAGATCGAAAAAGATGCGTTCGCGCCGGACGATAAATTCTAATTTCATTGCAATGGCGTACGCAAAACATTATAATCAAAGACAGACAAAAATAAACTAATTTTAATTTGTTAAAACAGTGCAAATGTCCGCGTCCTCAATTGACTGTGAAAGTTCGTTGAAACGGCTGAAATTTTTACGTGCAAATTCCAGCCAGCAAGCCTTCTATTTTACCATTTGAAGGGCCTTCCTTCCTCAAGTAGGAAGTAGGGCATCAAATAACAGGATTACCTAGCATTTTCTTACAATAAAAAAAAAGTTCTTGATGACTCAAGCCAAGGCGAGTACAGCTGGAGAATATCATTTGCGGCTAAGTGGTAAAAAGGCTCCTATTAACTCTCCACCCCTAACCACGAAACGTAAGCGTGAAAAATCAACAACAACCTCCGGTATTTCATTCTATACATCTAAGCGAGCCGGCATGGCGTAACCACGTAAGACAGGGCTAATACGCGAGATAGCGTAGCTGGGGCTTAGAATCTCAGCCTGCCATAATTACGGCGTTTCTATTCTTTTATCATTATTTCATTTGGATGTAAAATTTAATCTTTGGTCAATCAGGGAGTTGTCATACTTCCTGTGTCAATGATTTTTTTTTCATTTCCAGTTCGAACTCCATCAGTTGACAATTAAAGAAAATCTCTGTAAACAACGGGTCAGAATCTGTTTCACTAGAAGTTATTTTATAAGATTTCAAAGTAAAAAAGTTTTATTTTTTACTGTTATACAGAGCAAGAGTTTTTCACAACAGGAACGGACATGTAGATGTGAAGGTGATAGGTCGTAGGCACCCGTCGACAGAGGGTGCAGCCAGAGGGCAGGGGTGCAGTCTCGTGACAGTACCTACAAGGCACCGCCAAGAAGCAAAGAGATGACAGGATTGACAAGCTTCTTAATCAATACCACAGGGTACCCTAATATTTGTAAATAAAATAATTGTCATAATTTCTAAATACTACGCAATGCTACCTAAAATTCTCAAAGCATTTCTTCATTGATCATGTCATATTCAAGTCATTACGCCAGAAAGATCGCCATCTTGAAAATAGGGTGGTGTCAAAATTTGTCTAGGAATGACGTCATATATGGCAATACAGAAACTAGAATATGATTCGTCTATGTGGATGATGATGATGCGCGTAGTCTGTCGTGGTTCATATCTCAACAGGGCTCACAGCACTTAGGTCATGCATGGCACTCTTAACTACGCATCGGTATTCAAACAGACAACTTAGGTTGCTTCTAGTTCAATCAGAGAGTCTTTATGAGCTGTGGATCGGCTGCACGCTCCATGCAAATTCTCTACAACTATAAGGCTTGGGGGAGAACGCTTTTGCTCCGTAAATTGGCTCAGATCAAAATCCTGGAGCTCAGAGCTGAGATCAACGGCCAGTACGCGAAACTGATTGAGATCAAAAACGCCTGGTACGGAGATGACCGCGAGGAACTGGAGCAGGCTGGAGGAGCATGGCGCAAGCTGTAAACGGCGGGAAGTCTGGCCTACAAAGACGAATGATTTGTGCGGGATAACTGTGGCGGAGTCCACCTCTAGCGAGACGGAGACTGGGTCATCCGTCAGGAGTCTTGAGACAGCAACTGGCGTGGGACTGCAAGGGGAGCAAGTGTACGATATAACAACTTAAGACAGGGAATTGTACGATATAACAACCCAAGACAGGGAATTGTACGATATAACAACCCAAGACAGGGAATTGTACGATATAACAACTGAAGACAGGCAAGTGTACGATATAACAACCCAAGACAGGGAATTGTACGATATAACAACTGAAGACAGGCAAGTGTACGATATAACAACCCAAGACAGGGAATTGTACGATATAACAACTGAAGACAGGCAAGTGTACGATATAACAACTGAAGACAGGCAAGTGTACGATATAACAACCCAAGACAGGGAATTGTACGATATAACAACTGAAGACAGGCAAGTGTACGATATAACAACTGAAGACAGACAAATGTACAATATAACAACTGAAGACTGGCAAGTGTACGATATAACAACTGAAGACAGACAAATGTACAATATAACAACTGAAGACAGACAAATGTACAATATAACAACTGAAGACTGGCAATTGTACGATATAACAACTGAAGACAGGCAAGTGTACAATATAACAACTGAAGACAGGCAATTGTACGATATAACAACTGAAGACAGGCAATTGTACGATATAACAACTGAAGACAGGCAAGTGTACAATATAACAACTTAAGACAGGGAATTGTACGATATAACAACCCAAGACAGGCAATTGTACGATATAACAACTGAAGACAGGCAAGTGTACGATATAACAACTGAAGACAGGCAATTGTACGATATAACAACCCAAGACAGACAAGTGTACGATATAACAACTG
The DNA here is from genome assembly GCF_932526225.1 of Nematostella vectensis. Lineage (NCBI taxonomy): Eukaryota > Metazoa > Cnidaria > Anthozoa > Actiniaria > Edwardsiidae > Nematostella > Nematostella vectensis. Next base: position 5,271,779 of record NC_064046.1, read on the forward strand.
AAGACAGGCAATTGTACGATATAACAACTGAAGACAGGCAAGTGTACAATATAACAACTGAAGACAGGCAAGTGTACAATATAACAACTGAAGACAGACAAGTATACAATATAACAACTGAAGACAGGCAAGTGTACGATATAACAACTGAAGACAGGCACGTATACAATATGACAACTGAAGACAGGCAAGTGTACAATATAACAACTGAAGACAGGCAATTGTACGATATAACAACTGAAGACAGGCAAGTGTACGATATAACAACTGAAGACAGGCAAGTGTACAATATAACAACTGAAGACAGGCAAGTGTACGATATAACAACTGAAGAAAGGCAATTGTACGATATAACAACTGAAGACAGGCAAGTGTACAATATAACAACTGAAGACAGGCAAGTATACAATATAACAACTGAAGACAGGCAAGTGTATGATATAACAACTGAAGAAAGGCAATTGTACGATATAACAACTGAAGACAGGCAAGTGTACAATATAACAACTGAAGACAGGCACGTATACAATATAACAACTGAAGACAGGCAAGTGAACGATATAACAACTGAAGACAAGCACGTATACAATATAACAACTGAAGACAGGCAAGTGTACAATATAACAGCTGAAGACAGGCAAGTGAACGATATAACAACTGAAGACAGGCAAGTGTACGATATAACAACTGAAGACAGACAAGTGTATGATATAACAACTGAAGACAGGCAAGTGTACGATATAACAACTGAAGACAGGCAAGTGTACGATATAACAACTGAAGACAGGCACGTATACAATATAACAGCTGAAGATAGGCAAGTATACAATATAACAGCTGAAGACAGGCAAGTGTACAATATAATAACTGAAGACAGGCAAGTGTACGATATAACAACTGAAGACAGGCAAGTGTACAATATAACAACTGAAGACAGGCAAGTATACGATATAACAACTGAAGACAGGCAAGTGTACGATATGACAACTGAAGACAGACAAGTGTACGATATAACAACTGAAGACAGACAAGTGTATGATATAACAACTGAAGACAGGCAAGTGTACGATATAACAACTGAAGACAGGCAAGTGTACGATATAACAACTGAACACAAGCACGTATACAATATAACAACTGAAGACAGGCAAGTGTACAAAATAACAGCTGAAGACAGGCAAGTGAACGATATAACAACTGAAGACAGGCAAGTGTACGATATAACAACTGAAGACAGACAAGTGTATGATATAACAACTGAAGACAGGCAAGTGTACGATATAACAACTGAAGACAGGCAAGTGTACGATATAACAACTGAAGACAGGCACGTATACAATATAACAGCTGAAGATAGGCAAGTATACAATATAACAGCTGAAGACAGGCAAGTGTACAATATAATAACTGAAGACAGGCAAGTGTACGATATAACAACTGAAGACAGGCAAGTGTACAATATAACAACTGAAGACAGGCAAGTATACGATATAACAACTGAAGACAGGCAAGTGTACGATATGACAACTGAAGACAGACAAGTGTACGATATAACAACTGAAGACAGACAAGTGTATGATATAACAACTGAAGACAGGCAAGTGTACGATATAACAACTGAAGACAGGCAAGTGTACGATATAACAGCTGAAGACAGGCACGTATACAATATAACAGCTGAAGATAGGCAAGTATACAATATAACAGCTGAAGACAGGCAAGTGTACAATATAATAACTGAAGACTGGCAAGTGTACAATATAACAGCTGAAGACAGGCAACAATAACTGAAGACAATATAACAGCTGAAGACAGGCAAGTGTACAATATAATAATTGAAGACAGGCAAGTGTACAATATAACAACTGAAGACTGGCAAGTATACGATATAACAACTGAAGACAGGCAAGTATACGATATAACAGCTGAAGACAGGCAAGTATACGATATGACAACTGAAGACAGGCAAGTATACGATATGACAACTGAAGACAGGCAATTGTACAATATGATAACTGAAGACAGGCAAGTGTACAATATAACAACTGAAGACTGGCAAGTGTACAATATAACAACTGAAGACAGGCAAGTATACGATATAACAACTGAAGACAGACAAGTGTACGATATAACAACTGAAGACAGGCAAGTATACAATATGACAACTGAAGACAGGCAAGTGTACAATATAACAACTGAAGACAGACAAGTGTACGATATAACAACTGAAGACTGGCAAGTGTACAATATAACAACTGAAGACAGGCAAGTATACGATATAACAACTGAAGACAGACAAGTGTACGATATAACAACTGAAGACAGGCAAGTATACAATATAACAGCTAAAGATAGGCAAGTATAGAATATAACAGCAGAAAACAGGCAAGTGAACGATATAACAGCAGAAAACAGGCAAGTATGCAATATAACAACCCAAGATATCGGTAGTTTTTGTCATATTAGTTGTGACCTCTATTGTTGTTAATGGTGTTGTTGCTGTCGCCGTTGTTTCACGTTCTTCTTGTTGCTTTTACTCACCTAATCAATCTTTCGACGTACAGTTGTATCATGGATTGTGAACAATTATAGAGAATGACATCAACAGGCACAGACACCAGCCTAGAGACAAACAGATCTCTAATCAATGCTATTATTTATATGTACGCGTGGTACATATATCTTATATATCTCAAAATTATTGCAAAAAACATTAGCAAGACAAACCATGCTACATTGAAGCAATGGGTGAAGTCATGGAATATGTGCACTATATTACCCTAAAGAGGTGAAGTCATGGGATATGTGAGCTATACTACCCTAAAGAGGTGAAGTCATGGGATATGTGCGCTATACTACCCTAAAGAGGTGAAGTCATGGGATATGTGCGCTATACTACCCTAAAGAGGTGAAGTCATGGGATATGTGCACTATATCACATTTAAGAGGTGAAGTCATGGGATATGTGCACTACACTACCCTAAAGAGGTGAAGTCATGGGATATGTGCACTATATCACATTTAAGAGGTGAAGTCATGGGATATGTGCACTACACTACCCTAAAGAGGTGAAGTCATGGGATATGTGCGCTATACTACCCTAAAGAGGTGAAGTCAGGGGATATGTGCGCTATATTACCCTAAAGAGGTGAAGTCATGGGATATGTGCACTACACTACCCTAAAGAGGTGAAGTCATGGGATATGTGCGCTATACTACCCTTAAAAGGTGAAGTCATGGGATATGTGCGCTATATTACCCTAAAGAGGTGAAGTCATGGGATATGTGCACTATATCACTCTTAAGAGGTGAAGTCATGGGATATGTGCACTATTCTACCCTAAAGAGGTGAATCATGGGATATGTGCACTACACTACCCTAAAGAGGTATAGTCATGGGATATATGCGCTATATTACCCTAAAGAGGTGAAGTCAGGGGATATGTGCGCTATACTACCCTAAAGAGGTGAAGTCAGGGGATATGTGTACTATACTACCATAAAGAGGTGAAGTCATGGGATTTGTGCGCTATACTACCCTAAAGAGGTGGAGTCAGGGGATATGTGTACTATACTACCCTAAAGAGGTGAAGTCATGGGATTTGTGCGCTATACTACTCTAAAGAGGTGAAGTCAGGGGATATGTGTACTATACTACTCTAAAGAGGTGAGGTCATGGGATATATGCGCTATATTACCCTAAAGAGGTGAAGTCAGGGGATATGTGCACTATATTACTCTTAAGAGGTGAAGTCATGGGATATGTGCACTACACTACCCTAAAGAGGTGAAGTCATGGGATATATGCACTATACTACCCTAAAGAGGTATAGTCATGGGATATATGCGCTATATTACCCTAAAGAGGTAAAGTCAGGGGATATGTGCGCTTTACTACCCTAAAGAGGTAAAGTCATGGGATATGTGCACTATACTACCCTAAATAGGTGAATCATGGGATATGTGCGCTATACTACCCTAAAGAGGTGAATCATGGGATATGTGCGCTGTATTACCTTGAAGAAGTGAAGTCATGGGATATGTGCACTGTACTACCCTAAAAAGGTATAGTCATGGGATATATGCGCTATATTACCTTGAAAAAGTGAAGTCAGGGGATATGTGTGTTATACTACCCTAAAGAGGTGAAGTCATGGGATATTTGCACCATATTACCTTGAAGAAGTGAAGTCATGGGAAATATGTGCTTCGTGTTTGATTGAATATTTAACCAGAAGCTCACGGCTGTCTATGGACGCGAGGGGACTGGGTACTGATGGTGTTGTGAACTCTGTTGGTGGGGGCTAAAAAAGAGAATCAATTTTTTTTCATTTAATACCCAACAAATATACACTATAACAAGAAACTTAGCAGCATACCTGTGGTTTGACGGCAGCAAGGGACTCAGCAAGGGTACTGATGGTGACGTGACTCTGCCCTGACAAAGTCTTCTTTTGAAGATGCTCATCGATGTAAGAAGACTGGAAAAATAAAGACAAACACACGCTATATTTTCATTTTGAAAAAACAAATCCAAAAAAAAATAGTATTTAGGCTTACTACCCACAAATACTACAAGCCCTATATTCAGACTTACCGTCCAAAATACTACAAGCCCTATATTCAGACTTACTGTCCAAAATACCACAAGCCCTATATTCAGATTTACCGTCCAAAATACTACAAGCCCTATATTCAGACTTACCGTCCAAAATACTACAAGCCCTGTATTCAGACTTACCGTCCAGAATACTACAAGCCCTATATTCAGACTTACTGTCCAAAATACTAGAAGCCTTATATTTAGAATTACCATCCAAAATACCACAAGCCCTATATTCAGACTTACCATCCAAAATACCACAAGCCTTATATTCAGACTTACTGTCCAAAATACCACAAGCCCTATAATCAGACTTACTGTCCAAAATACTACAAGCCCTATATTCAGACTTACTGTCCAAAATACCACAAGCCCTATATTCAGACTTACCGTCCAAAATACTACAAGCCCTATATTCGGACTTACCGTCCAAAATACTACAAGCCCTATATTCAGACTTACTTTACTGTCCAAAATACTACAAGCCTTATATTCAGACTTACCGTCCAAAATACCACAAGCTCTATATTCAGACTTACTTTACTGTCCAAAATACCACAAGCCCTATATTCAGACTTACTTTACTGTCCAAAATACTACAAGCCCTATATTCAGACTTACTTTACCATTCAAAATACTACTAGCTTTATATTCAGACTTACTTTACCGTCCAAAATACTACAAGCCTTATATTCAGACTTACCGTCCAAAATACCACAAGCCCTATATTCAGACTTACTTTACCGTCCAAAATACTACAAGCCATATATTCAGACTTACTTTACCGTCCAAAATACCACAAGCACTATATTTAGACTTACCATCCAAAATACTACAAGTCCTATATTTAGACTTACCATCCAAAATACCACAAGCCCTATATTTAGACTTACCATCCAAAATACTACAAGTCCTATATTCAGAATCACTATCCAAAATACTACAAGCCCTTTATTCAAACTTACTTAACCGTCCAAAATACTAAAAGCATATTATTCAGACTAACTGTCCAAAATACTACAAGCCCAATATCCAGACTTAACATCCACAATACTACAAACCCTATATTCAGGATTACCATCCGAAATACTACAAGCCCTATATTCAGGATTACCATCCGAAATACTACAAGCCCTATATTAAGACTTACTGTCCAAAATACTAGAAGCCTATATTCAGACTTACTGCCCAAAATACTAGAAGCCTATATTCAGACTTATCATCCTAAATACTACATGCTCTTTCTTGAGGCTTATTTTACCGTCCAAAATACTACAAGCCTATATTCAGACTTACTGTCCAAAATACTAGAAGCCTATATTCAGACTTACTGTCCAAAATACTACAAGCCCTATATTCAGGCTTACCGTCCAAAATACCACAAGCCCTATATTCAGACTTACTGTCCAAAATACTAGAAGCCCTATATTCAGACTTACTGTTCAAAATACTAGAAGCCCTATATTCAGACTTACTGTCCAAAATACTACAAGCCCTATATTCAGACTTACCGTCCAAAATACTAGAAGCCTATATTCAGACTTACTGTCCAAAATACTACAGCCCTATTTTCAGACTTACTGTCCAAAATACTAGAAGCCTATATTCAGACTAACCATCCAAAATACCACAAGCCCTATATTCAGACTTACCGTCCAAAATACTAGAAGCCTATATTCAGACTTACTGTCCAAAATACTACAAGCCCTATATTCAGACTTACTGTCCAAAATACTACAAGCCCTATATTCAGACTTACTGTCCAAAATACTAGAAGCCCTATATTCAGACTCACCGTCCAAAATACTACAAGCCCTATATTCAGACTTACTGTCCAAAATACTACAAGCCCTATATTCAGACTTACTGTCCAAAATACCACAAGCCCTACATTCAGACTTACTGTCCAAAATACTACAAGCCCTATATTCAGACTTACTGTCCAAAATACTACAAGCCCTATATTCAGACTTACTGTCCAAAATACTAGAAGCCTATATTCAGACTTACTTTACCGTCCAAAATACCACAAGCCCTATATTTAGACTTACCATCCAAAATACTACAAGTCCTATATTTAGACTTACCATCCAAAATACCACAAGCCCTATATTTAGACTTACCATCCAAAATACTACAAGTCCTATATTCAGAATCACTATCCAAAATACTACAAGCCCTTTATTCAAACTTACTTAACCGTCCAAAATACTAAAAGCATATTATTCAGACTAACTGTCCAAAATACTACAAGCCCAATATCCAGACTTAACATCCACAATACTACAAACCCTATATTCAGGATTACCATCCGAAATACTACAAGCCCTATATTCAGGATTACCATCCGAAATACTACAAGCCCAATATTAAGACTTACTGTCCAAAATACTAGAAGCCTATATTCAGACTTACTGTCCAAAATACTAGAAGCCTATATTCAGACTTATCATCCTAAATACTACATGCTCTTTCTTGAGGCTTATTTTACCGTCCAAAATACTACAAGCCTATATTCAGACTTACTGTCCAAAATACTAGAAGCCTATATTCAGACTTACTGTCCAAAATACTACAAGCCCTATATTCAGACTTACCGTCCAAAATACCACAAGCCCTATATTCAGACTTACTGTCCAAAATACTAGAAGCCCTATATTCAGACTTACTGTCCAAAATACTAGAAGCCCTATATTCAGACTTACTGTCCAAAATACTACAAGCCCTATATTCAGACTTACCGTCCAAAATACTAGAAGCCTATATTCAGACTTACTGTCCAAAATACTACAAGCCCTATTTTTTGACTTACTGTCCAAAATACTAGAAGCCTATATTCAGACTAACCATCCAAAATACCACAAGCCCTATATTCAGACTTACCGTCCAAAATACTAGAAGCCTATATTCAGACTTACTGTCCAAAATACTACAAGCACTATATTCAGACTTACTGTCCAAAATACTAGAAGCCCTATATTCAGACTTACTGTCCAAAATACTACAAGCCCTATATTCAGAATTACCGTCCAAAATACTAGAAGCCTATATTCAGACTTACTGTCCAAAATACTACAAGCCCTATATTCAGACTTACTGTCCAAAATACTAGAAGCCCTATATTCAGACTTACCGTCCAAAATACTACAAGCCCTATATTCAGACTTACTGTCCAAAATACTACAAGCCCTATATTCAGACTTACTGTCCAAAATACCACAAGCCCTACATTCAGACTTACTGTCCAAAATACTACAAGCCTTATATTCAGACTTACTGTCCAAAATACCACAAGCCCTATATTCAGACTTACTGTCCAAAATACTACAAGCCCTATATTCAGACTTACTGTCCAAAATACTAGAAGCCTATATTCAGACTTACTGTCCAAAATACTAGAAGCCTATATTCAGACTTACTGTCCAAAGTACCACAATGCCCTATATTCAGACTTACTTTCCAAAATACTAGAAGCCTATATTCAGGCTTACCGTCCAAAATACCACAAGCCCTATGTCCAGCGAAGTGTTTCTGGAATTATTTCCGCTGCAAATCTCCTTCCATGCACGTGACCGAAAGAAGAAATCTGTTGCAGGTGTGGCAGAGCTGTCAATCTGATCAAAGAACAAGAATTCAATACATAAAAAAATTAATATATAACTTCTTGATCAGAATCAGTTTGGGAAATTTGGGAAATGTTCCCCATTTTAATTCTCCCACTTGAAGAATCACGTTTCCTCAATCCCTACCACCCACAAGATCATGTTTCCTCAATCCCTCCCACCACAAGATCATGTCCCCAAACCCCAATTACAAGATCATGTCCCTAAAACCCACTCACAAGATCATGTTCAATCGGTCCCTCTAAACTCACCAGATTCTTGTCTTTGAATGACACGTGACTAAAGGCGAACGAGTTAGAGGAAGAGTCATCTGCAAAAGGACAAAACAATGAGCTTGACCACCCTTTGCGTTACAACATGGACAACACAGAAAATGAAAATAGTTCTATCACAACGGGTTAATAATCAATCGTTACAAACGGTCTTTGGTTAGTTGGCTGCAAAGTAACTGTCATATTTCAAGTTTCTTTTGCTCAATGGAGATCTTGATATCTGAGCCTTCTTAATTTAAGTAAATCAACCTTCTTTTTAGAAAATGTGAGCAGCAATTTTTCACAAATTGTTGAACATACACATGTTTTACTTTAGATGAATGAGTACTGATAAATGAGTATTAAGACTAAAAAGCCCTAGTCGGCTGTGTAATAAATCCACACAGGGATCTATGGACATCCCTCATTCAATCGTCGCCCACCTGCCACTTTGGAGGCGCTGAGTTGTGTCATGATAGTCTCCCCAGGCCGCACCAGAAGCACGCCATCTACAAGCACACATGTTATATGTAGGGGGCAAGAACATGTTCTCATGTTCAAAGGCAAGAACACGTGTGTATGGGACATGAAAACATGTTAGGTACATGTATAGAACATGGACACATGTTATATGTATGGGACAAGAACATATGTTTCAGTATGGGACTAGTAAATGTATGGAACATATGTTATATGTATAAGGCAAGAACACGTGTGTATGGGACATGAACACATGTTATATCTATAGGCCAAGTACACGTTATATGTATGGAACACACGAAAAAGGGATTCAAGATTTGGATAACATGATGTTGGCATACAACAGCGAAACTGCTCCATGAGGGAGATTATCACCCTTGTGGTGGTGGATTAGTGGGGCATATTACCATCACACTTGTGGTGGTGGATTAGTGGGGCATATTACCATCACCCTTGTGGTGGTGGATTAGTGGGGCATATTACCATCACCCTTGTGGTGGTGGATTAGTGGGGCATATTACCATCACCCTTGTGGTGGTGGATTAGTGGGGCATATTACCATCACCCTTGTGGTGGTGGATTAGTGGGGCATATTACCATCACCCTTGTGGTGGTGGATTGGTGGGGCATACTACCATCACCCTTGTGGTGGTGGATTAGTGGGGCATATTACCATCACCCTTGTGGTGGTGGATTAGTGGGGCATATTACCATCACACTTGTGGTGGTGGATTAGTGGGGCATATTACCATCACCCTTGTGGTGGTGGATTAGTGGGGCATATTACCATCACCCTTGTGGTGGTGGATTAGTGGGGCATATTACCATCACCCTTGTGGTGGTGGATTAGTGGGGCATATTACCATCACCCTTGTGGTGGTGGATTAGTGGGGCATATTACCATCACCCTTGTGGTGGTGGATTAGTGGGGCATATTACCATCACCCTTGTGGTGGTGGATTAGTGGGGCATATTACCATCACCCTTGTGGTGGTGGATTAGTGGGGCATATTACCATCACCCTTGTGGTGGTGGATTAGTGGGGCATATTACCATCACCCTTGTGGTGGTGGATTAGTGGGGCATATTACCATCACCCTTGTGGTGGTGGATTAGTGGGGCATATTACCATCACCCTTGTGGTGGTGGATTAGTGGGGCATATTACCATCACCCTTGTGGTGGTGGATTAGTGGGGCATATTACCTTCACCCTTGTGGTGGTGGATTAGTGGGGCATATTACCATCACCCTTGTGGTGGTGGATTAGTGGGGCATATTACCATCACCTTTGTGGTGGTGGATTAGTGGGGCATATTACCATCACCCTTGTGGTGGTGGATTAGTGGGGCATATTACCATCACCCTTGTGGTGGTGGATTAGTGGGGCATATTACCATCACCTTTGTGGTGGTGGATTAGTGGGGCATATTACCATCACACTTGTGGTGGTGGATTAGTGGGGCATATTACCATCACCCTTGTGGTGGTGGATTAGTGGGGCATATTACCATCACCCTTGTGGTGGTGGATTAGTGGGGCATATTACCATCACCCTTGTGGTGGTGGATTAGTGGGGCATATTACCATCACCTTTGTGGTGGTGGATTAGTGGGGCATATTACCTTTGCAGTTGTGGTGGTGGATTAGTGGGGCATATTACCATCACCCTTGTGGTGGTGGATTAGTGGGGCATATTACCATCACTCTTGTGGTGGTGGATTAGTGGGGCATATTACCATCACCCTTGTGGTGGTGGATTAGTGGGGCATATTACCATTACCCTTGTGGTGGTGGATTAGTGGGGCATATTACCATCACCCTTGTGGTGGTGGATTAGTGGGGCATATTACCATCACCTTTGTGGTGGTGGATTAGTGGGGCATATTACCTTTGCAGTTGTGGTGGTGGATTAGTGGGGCATATTACCTTCACCCTTGTGGTGGTGGATTAGTGGGGCATATTACCATCACCCTTGTGGTGGTGGATTAGTATTACCATCACACTTGTGGTGGTGGATTAGTGGGGCATATTACCATCACCCTTGTGGTGGTGGATTAGTATTACCATCACCCTTGTGGTGGTGGATTAGTGGGGCATATTACCATCACACTTGTGGTGGTGGATTAGTGGGGCATATTACCATCACCCTTGTGGTGGTGGATTAGTGGGGCATATTACCATCACCCTTGTGGTGGTGGATTAGTGGGGCATATTACCATCACCCTTGTGGTGGTGGATTAGTGGGGCATATTACCATCACCCTTGTGGTGGTGGATTAGTGGGGCATATTACCATCACCCTTGTGGTGGTGGATTAGTGGGGCATATTACCTTCACCCTTGTGGTGGTGGATTAGTGGGGCATATTACCATCACCCTTGTGGTGGTGGATTAGTGGGGCATATTACCATCACCCTTGTGGTGGTGGATTAGTGGGGCATATTACCATCACCCTTGTGGTGGTGGATTAGTGGGGCATATTACCATCACCCTTGTGGTGGTGGATTAGTGGGGAATATTACCATCACCCTTGTGGTGGTGGATTAGTGGGGCATATTACCTTTGCAGTTGTGGCTAAGAGGTTGTAACCTCCACTTCCGACTGACACATGAAACCTGAGTCACTTCCAGTTCACCTAGCCTATTGGAGTCTGAGCTCTGTAACAAAATAAGAACACTGTTTAGAATGAGTGCAGAAAAGCAAGTTTAGGTCAACCAAAAGGTTAATTGTGTACTTACATCAACTCGATTCTCAATGTCCAGCACCACAACCAGCTTGTCTTGATCTGAACTATAGGATTGCAAACATGCAGTACATGATAACTTGAACAAAAGTGATACAAATCCACAGCATATTTCAATAATATACAGGGTTAGGGTAGAACCACACAGAATACAGATCTACACGTCGCAGGGAACTGGGACACAGGAAGTGCACATCAGTCGCTTCGGGTCTCACAGTGTTGCCTGGGTCTCAGAGGATGTTGTTCTATAAATCTCACCTGTTCTGGGCGCTGGTGACGTGTCTGCTGCGCCTAGCTGTAGCACGCACTTGTAACGAGTTCATGACATGCACCGTCGTGGCATGCTGAAGGATGCGGTAACTACAGCATAATAGCCAAGGGTGAGTCACACAGAAGTGGAAAAGCAATAAATACAAACAACACAATGCAAGGGTGGATAAGCCATACACACAAACAACACATTGCAAGGGTGGATATGCCATACGCACAAACAACACAATGCAAGGGTGGATAAGCCATACACACAAACAACACAATGCAAGGGTGGATAAGCCATACACACAAACCACACAATGCAAGGGTGGATAAGCCATACACACAAACCACACATTGCAAGGGTATATAAGCCATACACACAAACAACACAATGCAAGGGTGGATAAGCCATACACACAAACAACACAAAGCAAGGGTGGATAAGCCATACACACAAACAACACAATGCAAGGGTGGATAAGCCATACTCAAAAACAACACAATGCAAGGGTGGATAAGCCATACACACAAACAACACAATGCAAGGGTGGATAAGCCATACACACAAACAACACATTGCAAGGGTGGATAAGCCATACGCACAAACAACACAATGCAAGGGTGGATAAGCCATACACACAAACAACACAATGCAAGGGTGGATAAGCCATACACACAAACCACACAATGCAAGGGTGGATAAGCCATAAACACAAACCACACATTGCAAGGGTGGATAAGCCATACACACAAACAACACAAAGCAAGGGTGGATAAGCCATACACACAAACAACACAATGCAAGGGTGGATAAGCCATACTAAAAAACAACACAATGCAAGGGTGGATAAGCCATACACACAAACAACACAATGCAAGGGTGGATAAGCCATACACACAAACAACACATTGCAAGGGTGGATAAGCCATACACACAAACAACACAATGCAAGGGTGGATAAGCCATACACACAAACAACACAATGCAAGGGTGGATAAGCCATACACACAAACCACACAATGCAAGGGTGGATAAGCCATACACACAAACCACACATTGCAAGGGTAGATAAGCCATACACACAAACAACACAATGCAAGGGTGGATAAGCCATACACACAAACAACACAAAGCAAGGGTGGATAAGCCATACACACAAACAACACAATGCAAGGGTGGATAAGCCATACTCAAAAACAACACAATGCAAGGGTGGATAAGCCATACACACAAACAACACAATGCAAGGGTGGATAAGCCATACACACAAACAACACAAAGCAAGGGTGGATAAGCCATACTAAAAAACAACACAATGCAAGGGTGGATAAGCCATACACACAAACAACACAATGCAAGGGTGGATAAGCCATACACACAAACAACACAATGCAAGGGTGGATAAGCCATACACACAAACAACACAATGCAAGGGTGGATAAGCCATACACACAAACAACACAATGCAAGGGTGGATAAGCCATACACACAAACAACACAATGCAAGGGTGGATAAGCCATACACACAAACAACACAAAGCAAGGGTGGATAAGCCATACACACAAACAACACAAAGCAAGGGTGGATAAGCCATACACACAAACAACACAATGCAAGGGTGGATAAGCCATACTCAAAAACAACACAATGCAAGGGTGGATAAGCCATACACACAAACAACACAAAGCAAGGGTGGATAAGCCATACACACAAACAACACAAAGCAAGGGTGGATAAGCCATACACACAAACAACACAATGCAAGGGTGGATAAGCCATACTCAAAAACAACACAATGCAAGGGTGGATAAGCCATACACACAAACAACACAATGCAAGGGTGGATAAGTCATACACACAAACAACACAATGCAAGGGTGGATAAGCCATACACACAAACAACACAATGCAAGGGTGGATAAGCCATACTCAAAAACAACACAATGCAAGGGTGGATAAGCCATACTCAAAAACAACACAATGCAAGGGTGGATAAGCCATACACACAAACAACACAATGCAAGGGTGGATAAGCCATACACACAAACAACACATTGCAAGGGTGCATAAGCCATACACAAAAACAACACAATGCAAGGGTGGATAAGCCATACACACAAACAACACAATGCAAGGTTGGATAAGCCATACTCAAAAACAACACAATGCAAGGGTGGATAAGCCATACACACAAACAACACAATGCAAGGGTGGATAAGCCATACACACAAACAACACATTGCAAGGGTGCATAAGCCATACACACAAACAACACAATGCAAGGGTGGATAAGCCATACTCAAAAACAACACAATGCAAGGGTGGATAAGCCATACACACAAACAACACATTGCAAGGGTGGATAAGCCATACACACAAACAACACAATGCAAGGGTGGATAAGCCATACACACAAACAACACAATGCAAGGGTGGATAAGCCATACACACAAACAACACATTGCAAGGGTGCATAAGCCATACACACAAACAACACAATGCAAGGGTGGATAAGCCATACTCAAAAAACAACACAATGCAAGGGTGGATAAGCCATACACACAAACAACACAATGCAAGGGTGGATAAGCCATACACACAAACAACACATTGCAAGGGTGGATAAGCCATACACACAAACAACACAATGCACGGGTGGATAAGCCATACACACAAACAACACAATGCAAGGGTGGATAAGCCATACACACAAACAACACAATGCAAGGGTGGATAAGCCATACACACAAACAACACATTGCAAGGGTGGATAAGCCATACACACAAACAACACAATGCACGGGTGGATAAGCCATACACACAAACAACACAATGCAAGGGTGGATAAGCCATACACACAAACAACACAATGCAAGGGTGGATAAGCCATACACACAAACAACACAATGCAAGGGTGGATAAGCCATACTCAAAAACAACACAATGCAAGGGTGGATAAGCCATACACACAAACAACACAATGCAAGGGTGGATAAGCCATACTCAAAAACAACACAATGCAAGGGTGGATAAGCCATACACACAAACAACACAATGCAAGGGTGGATAAGCCATACACACAAACAACACAATGCAAGGGTGGATAAGTCATACACACAAACAACACATTGCAAGGGTGCATAAGCCATACACAAAAACAACACAATGCAAGGGTGGATAAGCCATACTCAAAAACAACACAATGCAAGGGTGGATAAGCCATACACACAAACAACACAATGCAAGGGTGGATAAGCCATACACACAAACAACACATTGCAAGGGTGCATAAGCCATACACAAAAACAACACAATGCAAGGGTGGATAAGCCATACACACAAACAACACAATGCAAGGGTGGATAAGCCATACACACAAACAACACAATGCAAGGGTGGATAAGCCATACACACAAACAACACACTGCAAGGGTGGATAAGCCATCACCAGAAACACAATGCAAGGGTGGATAAGCCATACACACAAACAACACATTGCAAGGGTGGATAAGCCATCACCAGAAACACAACACCACACGGGTGAAAAAAGTACAAGGGTGGAAGCTAAAACTGTAGATGAGAATTATGAGACAATAAAAACCGATTTATAAAGACCGATTTCGGTCAAGTTTTAAAGTAACTTAAACTAAAATATTTAAACTACCCACATTAAATGCCACCAAAAGAGACAGAATCTCTTATCACACACCTCATTTGGGGGTTTTGTTCAGTGGACTCGTAATAGAACATAAATTCCTTGGGCTGTACCCCTTCATCTTCACATCCACCAAGCCACACAGGTAATTTGACCGACCCTCCAGGAGGTATGCTACCACCAGGTATAGGGACAGGTGAAACCCTGCGGACGTCAAATTCAGGGGCTAGACGACGCATAACCGGCTCTCCTATGGTTGGAGCAGTCTGATAGATAGAGGTGCTATCAAGGGTGTGGTCAGGAGTGCCGATGCTGATGTACTCGGGCGTGGTTGTGGCGAGGTGCAGGCGGGACATACTGCACTCCCCTAAATTGGTGAACTCGGCAGTTGTCCTGACAAGCTCACCACAAAGTAAACGTTGTGGGAATTTTTGGAAGCGAACCTGTGGAAGATTAATGAAAGAACACTAACGTTATTATTGTTCAACATGCTCCCAGTTTCAGCAAGGACATAAATCAAAGATGACAGCCATATTGAGACTTTTCTTGCGGAAAACTAGCAAAGTAGCTCCCTTGGAATAGCAAGTAGGTTAAAGCAGGACATAGACCGTTTAATTAGTTTAAAAAATTAATTTAGTTTCTAAATTAAACAAATTATCAACAAATTATCATTTTGGCAGTTCCGTTCCACGTTATGGCATATTATATCCATGGCAGAGCTTATCGTTCAGTTTTTTTACTGAACGTATCAACGTTATAGCAAAACATTCAACGTCTTGGCTTTTTCGTTTAAGACCATATCAACGCCATATAAATTGCCCATTCAACAAAAAATTGTTAAGGTACGTTTTCGCGTGCGTGGTAACATATAGATACCAAAAAAAATAAACAAGTGGCAACATCTAGTATTCCTCATTTTGTGTCAATCTATTTGAAACCAATTTATCTTAATTTTGCTTGACTGACCTGCAATCTAGGCATAGCTGGTACCACTTGGAGGTTTAACCGGTTATCCTCCCCGTAAAGAATGCTTGTCTTCTCTATTTTAGTTTGATTGAGTCGCGACCCTCGCACCCTAAGGTCCAGTCTCCCTAGCATGCTCACAGCCGAGACAGCAGCGTTAGGTTCAGAGCCTGGGCCAAGGTCCTCGTCCACAGGGGCCCCAATAGCGACGCTGCTGAGGCTGTAGCGAAGTCCTGTGATTGACAGCTGGCCCGTGGCCTGTGGGCGCAGTGTGAGACGGGCCTTTTTTGTTTCTCCCCCGCTTATTGCAAAGGCACCCACTACTTCAGTCTGAACAAGTTCCTCGTGAGATGTGAACTACGAAAAATGGACATCATTATTACCACAACACAAAGTACATGCAGAAAAGATTAAGTAAAGAGACTTAATGAACTCATAATATTTCTACATCATCAGCTGCTGTCTTTTTTTTAATTTTACCGACAAATAAGTTCACCTCGTTATGGACTGGATTACAGTATGTCAACTCTTGAGAAACCAGTTAACTGAATCCTCACCTCATTAGAGACCTGATCACTGCCTGATGATGGTGTGAAGGTCCAGAGCAGCTTCAAGTTGGTCAGATTCAAAGGGATCTTGAGCGGGTTCATAAACACCACCTCTACTGCAACACATTCTACAAGGAAACAGCACCTCAGCACACATACTTTTGTCTTCTACAGTAGATGTCTGTCTTCAATATAAACCTTTCTCTGACTAACAAGGATTAAAAGCCTTTCTCTACTAACAAGGATTATAAACCTTTTTCTCACTTACAGGATTATAAAACTTTCTCTGACTAACAAGTACCCAAAACCCTTTCTCTCACTAACAAGGAGTTTAAACTTGATCTAACTAACAAGAATCATAAACCTTTGGTGTGGTCCTTCGATGTGGTCCTTACCTTTAACTACACATGGCGGCTTGGCACTATTATTAGTCCTAGAGCAGAGGCGGCTGACATGGGTACGGAAGAAGGGTGGGATGGGTGTAACATTCACACTCTCATACACCTCTTCCTCCAAATCTTTCCACCGACTTGCAAGGCTACTATCAAACCGCTCCTCGAAGGACGTCAGACCAAGAACTTCACCCCTCCCCTCAGTATCCTTGCCATCTGAGGGAGAGGTATAGGAGCGTATGGTGCTAGTTGCATTAGAATCCAGCATTGGTAATGGTAGGTTGGGTAACACATCTTCTTTAGCCTTGTCTTTATCTCGTGTCTCCATCAGTTGCTAAAGTCAGAATTTATTTGAAATTGAAAGAGATTAGAGAATCTACATAATCATATCTGCAGCAGTTGAATTGAGAAAATGTGGTATTTCTCCCTGCAGTTTACTGGTAAGAACCCTATCATCAACTGCTCAGTGCACTGAATTATTGTTAGCAGCACCACAAATGACATCTACTGCAGCAAACCATTACAAGCAGTAGACCACCACAACATTATCATCGCAAAAAAAATAATAAGAAGAAGAATGGCAGCAGAAACAACAACAGCAGCTGCAACAAGAACACAAGCAGTAGCAACACAAACAAAAGCGACAACACAAGCAGGAGCAACACAAACAAAAGCGACAACAAAACAACACAAAAACAACACAAAAACAAACAGAGGCAACAACAACACAAGCAGAAACAGCAACAACACTAAATGCCTGAATTAAATGTGCAAATTGCTCCATTTTTACCATTCACTGACGTTATAAAAAGTTGACTAAGTACATACCTTAAAAACAAAGAGGAACTCTCTGAGGTATGCCGCCTGCTGCTGAGGAGACTGCTGGCTTTCATAGACAAGCAAGTGGCGAAATGACTGTTGGGCATCATCAAGTTGGCGCAGGTTAAATGACTGACGACCCAGGGTAAAGTTGATATGATCCTAGAAATAACACCAGAACTGCTATTTGTAGTCAAATAAACTTGCTAGGAGAAATGCAAAGGGTTCAGGAATGCCAGCTACATACTGTACAGGGCTTGATGTTTGATGGTGCTACCCATGTTTTTTTAATACTAAAAAATAATAATCAGTAGAGCTTGAGGCAAAGTCATAGAGGTAAAGAACAGCCTCGTACCCAGACGCCGCGCGGTGCATGACGGTCAGGATGCAGTTTCGGGGTCAGAATTCACTTGACGTCTGGCAGAACTCAGGAAATATCTTGCAAGTTTTTCAAATATCTTGCAAGCAGCGTTTTTATGACCGTTTTTTTTACTTTTTTTGTGCACAAGTCCAAGTGCCTACCTACACACACTCGTTGTAAACCATTTAGTTTTATTTTCGGTTGTTCCCAGTTCAATTAGACGATATTTTCGTTTCGTAAAACCCAAGACACTGGTGAGCTCGATGCATCATTTCATGAAATGAATTAGGATGGTCTGAATGTTCTGGCACTCATTTGAACTCATACTGCTCTGGTTGGATTGTATTTATCACAAATATACACTTTCAGAGATATAATTCGAACACATACTGTCTTGTACTGTCTTCATGTTCCCTAGAAGAAACTCTAGAGCGAGGAAGTCACTATTTGCACATGATCGACTGGGTACGAGTCTGGGTAAAGAGAAGCCAATATTCTGCAGGCCCGTAACCAGGGGGTGCAAACACACAACGCACCCCCCACAACAACTGTAATTCCACTTTCGGTTCTCAATAGACATGCTATTTGTAGACAAAACTACAAAGCATAAGCTACATAGATCACTCTGGTATGTCATTAATCCATAAGTCAGACTTTATTTGTAGCCAAATCTTACAATAAATGTCCCGTGGAGATACTGCAAAGGCATAAAAAAATCCCTTTTTGTTCCTTTAGGGGTGGTCAGATTTTTATCAAGAAATTCATGCCAACCTCCCCCCCCTAGAAAAATTTGGTCCAGTTTTTAGGATTTTGCACCCCCCAAGAAAAATCCTGGGTACGGGCCTGTTCTGATGTACTTTCAACCCATAAAGAATCTGGTGTGTTTAAAAAAATGGCTAAACTTGAATCGGCTGACTAAAGAAAGTCAGCTGGGAGGCTTCAATGGAGTCGACTTGGGACTGAGCTATGGGCGGGGTACCCCCTTGTCCTTACCACAAACTAAAAATATTTTTTACTCTTTTTCTCTTAGGGAATGATGTTCTCTTTCTTCTTTCGTGGTCTTTGCTCTTCACTTACAACCTCTGCTACCTATGAATAGAACAACATAATAGCTTTGCACATACCTCAGCAAGCATCCAGGACTTGCCATTGTACACACTAAGTGCTTGTTGGTAGCAACGTAGTGCATGCTTGCGCTGTTGATAAAGTGAAAGAGCCATTAAAATGAAAATCACAATATTAAAAAAGGTGAGGGTGGGTGGAAGATTCTGAATATTTTTCCAAGACAGTCTAGTGATGGGAATAGGCCTCAGACTCATTGGTGATGAGATATGTACAGGAGTAAGTCTAACAGGAGTAAACTAGACAAGGCTGGCAAGAATGTACACCACAGTTAATTGTTGGTTAACAATAATCGAAGGGGATCGAAGTCATGGTAAAGGAAGGAATAAAAGAGCGCTTCCAAAAGAGGGAATGGGGACAGAGGGCAAAGGCCCCGAAATTGGCAAATATGCATCCGTTTGCCCCTTTAGTTTGAAATACTGTGTATTTAATATACAAAAACATCCTCTGCTTAAAATAGCAGGGGGGGCCCTCCCACTTTCAATAGAGAGGGGCTAGCCGCTGCCAGTCCTCCGCCCCTTAAAGGGGAAGGAGAGGATGGTGTGTGAGGAAGAGATGCATTACTTGTGTACATATAATTTCTTTAGGAGGGTGCGTGGAAGGGGGAGTGAATGGTCTATACCTGTGCGGACTTGCTGTAGCGATGCCCTGCCAAGATCATGTTGAGTGCATACTTCCTGATCATGGCAGGGCTACTGTGCAAGAAACAGTGAGCTGACTGCTCCAACATCAAGGCACAGAGCAAGTCGGACTCCTGTAAGAGAAATAAAAAAAAGCCAGATTATCACTATAATGTCATTCTACTATGTGGCCATTAAACAGTTTAAGCAAACATCATGTCCTTTCACAGGGTGATAAATAAAGTGAATAGTAAAACAAGAATAGAAGAGACCCTTTGTGAATAGTGTACATTGGTACAGTTCATACCTCGCCTGTCATCCGCATGAACTGTAGCGCAGCATCCAGAGGAATGTTCTTGGCTTTGAGAGCCTCCGTGCTAAGCAGTGTTGCCCTAATAGCAAACATGTGCTGTCTGAAAGAACAAACAATCAATGAGATGAGTGTGGGAAGACATTTACACCCACTTCCAGGGGCAACCAGTTGAGCATGCCATATAGGGGATACAATGCAATAATCTGTAAGGAGCATGAATACAGGAGTTATTTACTATACAATATACCTGTAAACAGGTCTATCATCAAAACTAGCAAAGAGTAATTCTCTCAATTGTATGTGAAATATAGCAAAAAATAAACAAGGTGCATCCAAAAAGCTTTATAAATGATTCATATGACATCAAAGTACTCACTTAATTTTTGCACATCACAATTTCTGTGATACCCTTTTTCGCATCACCTTATTTTCATGAATTTTAGAACATTATGGAAGTTGCGCGTAACACGAAAGTAAATTGCAATGAGGTCTACTTTCGTCACGAGCTACAGCTTTCTTAATGTAAAGTCTCATCCCTGATCCACAAATCACAATAACTGTGACCTTATATATCATCATACACTCACCTGCAGGCTGTAAGATATGTGGAGATAGCAGTCTCCATGTAATGAGAGGGATAGGGTCTCTGAAGACCTCCCATGAACACTGAAATAGCAGCCATTTCCTAGACAAGAACAACAAGAATGAATACAACATTAGCCTGTACGGTATAAAATCAAAATGATAAGCCCCTGCTACAGTCATGAATATTAAAACATTTACTGCAGCAAAACCGAGGAGATCTCATCTGGGCTGTGTTGACCTCTGTGATATTTACCCTAACACTTGTGTTACTGTAGAACACTGTAGTAATGTATGGTGTAAGAGTTGAAAGCACAAAGCAGTGATTTAGTTTACACAGGTAACAGTATATCACATTTACTGTATTTGGTAGTATTTACCAGTGCGCCAGCAAAATAGAACCAGACATGTTCGCTGTTGAAGTCTCTTTTAGCTGCATGGTAACAAGTGTATGCCAAGTCATAGTTCTGCACCAGAAATGCCAGGTCACCAAGCTTCCTTAACGACAACTCTGGCGCATCATTCGTATAACTGGAGACAAAGTGAAAAAAAATATAGTTTAATCAAGACTTATCACCACAGTTTAATCACACTGCTCTTCACATCCCTTATCACATATTTTACTTGTCTACCTAAGTTATTGTCAGTCCAACTTTATTGCACATAAATTTATCTGTTTACCTATGTTTTACATGAAATAAGTTTTTTGAGAAATACCTCATTCCATATAAAAGAACAAAATGTTGCTTGTTGCAGGGGCGGATCTAGGGGTGGGCCGAGCAAGCCCCTCCCCACCCCCTATTATTTGATATTTGGCTTAAAAATAACAAGAAATATAAGGAAATAAACGGAAGAACAATGAATGCCACCTTTCTTGAAACCCTACTTTCCCAGAAACTCCTGCATTAGCTCCTGTTGTGTGTGTGTTTCAAGGAAAAGTCTACATCACACAGTACACAAAATTTCCATTAGGAGTTGCTTGTGCTTACACAATTCCTGGCACCAGCCCAGATGCTAGTCCTGCTGGCTTACCACCGCCAAACCACTTCTTTGTGGCTGAGAATATGGATCGGTGCAGGCCTTTCCGAGCCATAATCTAAATAACAACATAATGACAATAACTGAATGAACTGTATGCAAAGGTCGGGAGGGCGCTAGTGGTCCACATGGTGAATCCATATTTGCTGGATACCACTGATTCAACTATGCAATTTTGAGTCCTGGCAAAACAAAACAGAAAAAAAACTGACCCAGTCCATACATTTTTATATACATTTTTACCTGGTTATTCAAGGCAAAGCATAATCAAATAAAAAGATCAAATACATTTAGTCAGCATATTTTTGACAAGACAGAATAAAATAAACAGATACCTGGTCATTCAGCACCCTCATAAGCCTCTCTATGAATGGCAGAAGACCCCGGAATGCCAGCTCATGAATAAAAATCTTGATTCTGTCCTGATCACTAAGGCTCAAGTACAAGCCATGAGTGCGCTGACTGGACTGTGTCCTTATGCCACTTGTGAACTGACGGCTAGAAAAGTAGCGATAATGGCCAGCCAGGTGCTGCTTCTCGTGATGGTTATTTGAACTTGCATCAGTTTTTTGAGGTACAGAGTTTGTGAGAACATCTTGCTCTGGTTCGGCATCTTCAAATGATAATGGTCCAATCAAGATTGATCCTGATCTGGGGCGATCTTGTTGATCCTCTATGCCATCGGTAACAGTTTCAGGGTCAAAGTTTTCAATGACAGCACAGTTTTCAGGGTCCTCCTCGTCTAGCTCAGCACTACGATCAGCTTCATCCCAATCCTTCAACACAAACAAGAAACTGATCCGTTACGTACTTTATATAATCTGTCTTGGTATGCTCCTTGGAAATTGTACAATTTTAGAACTTCTAAAACACTAAATTCTGTAAAGACTTCAGTCAAAACGTAAAAACGTGAGTCACTAGTAAGTGTTGCCTACCCCTCCACCCCCCAAAAAAACTCCAATGCTACTACAAATGTATCAATGACTTTTTAAAACAGTCTTACCACCTTAGTCATTTTGGTATACAGTATTTTAGTCTGTAACACAGATTGACTTGAAACGGTTCTTTTTTTATTAATGAACATTTCCTATCACTCGGTTTAACCCATTTCTTACAGTTAGATACATATGCCTGGTATCTGTTATGAAATCTGCATAACGATAAAAAGACCCATACTGATTTTGTTTAAATTTTATTAAAGGGGCAGCCTCATGGTACTGCGCATGTCTGGAGTCAGTGTTTATTGTAGGCTTTTAATTGCCTACAAACAGTTGAACTTTAAGCTGTCAATGCCTTTTTTTTAAATTTCCTTAGAATTTAAGTCTCCCACATGTACCAAAGGCTCATAAGTCAATATAAGAATTTGACTGAAATTCATTGTGTCTGGGCCAGAGAGCAATTGCAAAGCTCTTACTATGACACTGCCCCTTAAGACTCTAAATGTTTTATCTTTTTATTGACTGTACCTTTATTGAATGAAACCTATACTAACCAGAGTGTCTGTGCTTGCAGGGATGATGAACTGGCTCCAGGGATCTGGGAGGTTGGGTACAGGGTTTGGCATGGAGGGGTTGATCGAGTTGATATGGAGCATGTGACATGCTTGAAGGCCATACACCGACTTCATGCTCTGGTACACAGCATCTGCCCTGAAAACAGCACACACAAAACATTTGTTTGCATACAATACACCAAAAACTGGAATTTGATTCTGACAAATTTTTGTATTTAATAAGACTTCTTCAGGGCAGATCATTCTTCTGGTTCATGAACACAACTTTTTGGTTTTTTCGTATTTGTTTGCATACAATCATACACAAGGACCATGCAGCCAGGCGGATCTACAGTAGCTTTTCCCTGAAGGGGGAGATGTGAAGGGGGAAAGGGAATTATCACTTGTTTTTGGCTTTCCGACTCACAAAGACAGAAATACCAGATTTATTGATAAAATGTGCAGCAATCTGGGTGTTTCATAAGAAGGAAATGCATTTCAATAAATGCTGGTGCTCTAACTTCTCTCTTTACTGGGCACTTTTTGTAAAAAAAAAAAAAACGCAGCGAAAGAGATGGGTAGGGACACGCATTTTTCTTCACATAAAAATTTTCTTTTGGAAGCCTTAAGGGAGGTGGGGTCAAACCACCTAAACCCTCCTCCTAGATCCGCTACTGCCATTTCCATGCCAAACCACTTACTTTGACTCAACCCCCTCACACACATCATGTATAAGAACATAGTACTTGAACACGCCTGTGCCAAACCACTTGACGTGGCTGTTGTGGGATGACTGCTGTTGGTCCAGCTGTTTAGATGTCATGGTGGCGAAGGCATTCATGGGGTCAGGGTGGTGCGACGACACCACAAACACGCCTACGTGCAGATTGTCAAGGTAGCTCATAACATAATGGAACATGTCCATCAATGAATAGAAGCATGGTCTTATAACCATAAACCCAGTTAGCTACAAAGACAATCTAGCCTAGTAAGATTTATTTCTGGTAACACTGTATGATATTTAGCAGATTTGTATTTAGATTTGCACTTTTGATCTTGCAGTCAAATGCTGTTTGGCTTGGGTAAGCAGCCATACTGAGTTCAAGCACAAGAGGTCAGAAAGACTTCTTATTTTAAAAATAATTTGATTAGTGGAATAAAATGCTACAACACAAAAAGATCCACAAATTACATAATACAAGTCAAAATGAAGGTGAAGGAATAAATTGAGGTGTATTATACATAGTAATCAGGAGTTTTATTAAGTTTCTAAGTAGGTGGTAGATATTGATTAGTAGGGGGTGGAAATTATTTTATTTTATTAGTTCAAATAAATTGACTTTTTTTAAACAGTAGCTGATGCTCAGTGGAATGTACCTAGTGGTTCCGCCTGCCGCCAGGGCCTAATGAAAACTCTGCTTATGGTCAGATACATCCAAACAATGGATCATTGAACAATCCAAAGGATACATGCTAGAAAGTGTCTAATAAACTCATGGTCTGAGGTTTTGAGAAGTTGGATGAAGCAATCCCTGTAGGCTTCAAACCATGGTGTGGATGCTGGGCAAAAGAACAAAATCAATCTGCCAATTTGTCAATAACAACAGGGACTTAATCAGCAGTAGGAACTGTAGTTACCACAGTAACACCAGCAGGATTCATTAGTTGCAGTAGAAGCACATCAGTAATGCTATTAAACAGACCATAATTTCCTTTTTTTTTCCATCTTTTAGAACCCATTTATTACATTTATGTAACAAATATGCTTCGAACATGTACTACAGTAGCCTGTTTCTCCTTTGCTTGGTTGCTTGGACTGTTTTATTTCAGCACCATCCATATATAAGGGTATGACAGACACTTCCATTCCAGCACCAGCAATATATCTGGGCACAACTGACACATCATTCCAGCACTATCAATATACAGTATAAGGGGACTACAGATATTTTTATCCCAGGACCATCAATATATAAGGGTACAACAGATTACTAATTCCAACACCGTCCATACACTGTTTAAAGGTACAGCAGACACTTCATTTCGGATCAATGGGACATGATGGATGGAGTAGTCTTGGCTAATTATCATTTTTTAATAATGTATACAAACCTTTTGCTTGGAATTCAGGGGTATAGCAGGTAGAATCAGACTTGAGGGGTTGTGTACGTAGAACAACCTCATTCAACAATTTGTTAATAACATGCTGAGGGGGGTGTGGTGCTGACATCTCAAGGAGGCGGAGCTTCCAATTTTTAACAGTGTGTGTTGTTCCAGACGGGTCTTTGATATGGGCTGATGATAACAAAATATACATTAAAGCAGCAGCAACAAAAACAGAAAGAAAAAGCGTCCTGTGAAACTTGCTCAGATTTTTTCTCCTGGCCTGAATAAAAATAAGGTCATATTAGGAACTGTTAGACTTGAATACCCAACCCTTTAAAAAAAAGAATCATGAGTAAATAAAGCTTTCATTTATTTTATGTCAAAAGTTGCTCCAATATTAGACAACAAAGTTTAATAGAAGAATTAAGTTACATCTAACATACATCTAAGTTGAGAAAAATGCAAATGCAGCTTGCCATTGTTGTTTAAAAAATAATAACTTAAAAAAACGTAATTACCGATAAGTACCATTTATGTAAGAACCTTGAGTTCTTATACACAAATTTTCGACACTTTTCAATACAATTTTCTTTTATTGGGTACATACTTTATACTTGTTGCATATTTATTTTGGATAAAGGAAAGGAAAACTGGAAAAAATATTTAAACTTCCTGCAGGGTTTCCAACAGTTCACTAGAAATATGGTCAAAACGACTCACATTTCCTCAGTCGAATGAAAGCGAGGATTTTCTTGATTTCCTGCTTGGATGTAAGTAACTTATTTAAATCAAAACACAAATTACAGATACTTTAAGACACTATTTAAATGTGCCTGTTGAGGTATTGATTTCCGGGTTCCCTGCAGACACAAATGATCTGCGAAAGCTTACCTTCAGTAGTTAGCTGGCAGAAAGGACGGGCCATTTCCGCGAAAGAGAGCTTGTTTTTCATACAAAGCCTCTCGGCGTCTTCACTACAAGTCACCGCCACAGTGGGGCAAAATACCCCTTGAATGAACTCCATCGCGCTCTGGGAGCAAAGAGCCATACTGCTACAGATGTCTGAATATTTCAAGGTTTCTTGGTGCAATCCAGGCAAGGGAAAGCAGTTTGTTTTGCCAATGAAAATTGTGCCATTCCCCGGTTAATACAGACAGCAGTGGCCGCCATGTTGTTATTTTGCACATCTACTGCGCATGCGTAGTCCACAATGCTTACGGACACAGGGAACCCACTCTCGAATATGGTAAGATTATCAGGTGATCGATTGACTGAGAGTGTCAGGCTTACGAAGCGTAACCTAGGAACGAGTTATTGTTCGGCTTTCTTTCGCGTGAAAAAAAACTTTTATATTATAAAAAAAAATCGTAGCTTACAACCTAAACAACACCTACAAAGTAGCTTTGTTCTTAGGCTAATAAAATAGTTCTTTAGATATTTATTTACTCCCAAAACAGCCCCCCCTTATCATATGTGTATTTTGCTGAAAACCCACCTTCTGCCTCTCTCTACAATCATTGGAACAAATTTATCTAGAGAACGCACGCGATAAGCTTCTTTACCCTCCCCTCCCTCTAAAATGCCATATTTGTGGGGGGGGGGGGGGTGAATATGTCTGATGAAGACAATTCAACTAAATTGATTGCAGGCATATTTTTAATCGATATATAATTGAAAACCTGTTTTGTTTTCTACAGTAGAATAGCATGATATGATATTGAAATGACTTCAGGGCATTGAAGACGGGACATCTTGTTGCTTGTCCTCTTTCAGGCATTCGCATTCAGCACTTTTACAAACTCTAAAACGAAAACGAAAAAGCACACGGTTAGCTTTTTTAAGCGTGCTGCACACCTTGTACCGGTCTTAAACCATTAACGTTTATTGAATTCAGAAGTCATATCTCGTTATTTGTGGTGTCTTTCACTCAAAGACGAGGATTGGTACAAAGGCCGGGGGGGGGGGACCCCATAAAAAATCTAAATATGATCGTAATAAATATGATCACCTTCAAAGCTAATTTTCCCGTCGCTGTTGGTGTCTGCAGCCTCGATCATAGCGCGAACTTGCTGTTTGAGGGCTTCCCCAGTCAGATTGCTGTAGAAGGCCCTGACCAGACACTTCATCTCGTCAGAGTCTATGAAGCCGTTCCCATCTTGATCAAATCGGTCAAAGTACGCCTTCATCTCCTCAACGGGCGCGGGTTGGCCAAGCTGGTTAGCCATCATTTGGACAAACTCTTTGAATTCCACTTTGCCGTTACCTGCAGGTGGGAAACATTTATATATATATATTATTCTACTATTTCTTTTTTTTGGGGGGTATATAATATGTATCTATCAAGGCTGCAGTAATAGGCCTTGTCAGGACACATTTCTTGAATTTACAATTTAGAAAAACAATGAAAGTAAAAACAATTGTTTTGATTCTTTATCGACAAAGTCGGTTCCACTAAAATTATTTTCGTTTCTTTTGGAAAAAATATCAGTGGGGACGCTTTTTGCCTGTGCATCTGACTAACTGCCATATCCTTTGCCTAGCTCATTTTTCTCAAGCATTTCTAAATACTCGGCCAGAAAATTTGATAGGCTCGTTGCTCGAACTTTTCATTACTGGAATGCTCGATAGTCCTAGTTTAAACTAGGAAGTAAACTGTTGACAATGCGGCTTTCAACGACGACGGCAAAACGTGGACGACGACAGCAAAAATCAATAGAATTTTGATTCAGAATTCAGCAGCACGTGGAAATCCGTTCTGTCTGATACATTTCAGGCGTTTTCCATAAAACCACGACGTGAAAACTCCAAGTTTCACGGTCAAATTGAGGACAAGGACGTTTGCGCAGTAAACTCCACTAACTACGTTCGCTACTGTAGAAATAATGTCCTTAGTTCATTTTTTTCTGCCTCTGACTATGTTTTTCTTATTCCAATGCAATTGAATTATAATTGAGTGCTACGCGCGAAAACATCTTTTTCGATCGCGTAGCCGTCGTGTTACCGTCAAGGTCGACTGCTCTTATCATATCCTTGAGCTCCTCGTCCGACACCAGCTGCCCAGCTTCACGCATTGCTTGACCCAGCTCCTCCGCGCTGATCTGCCCATCTCCATTCGTATCGTACATCTTGAAGGCTGCTTCGATCTCTACGAATACAACGCACCACAACCATCAAACTTCCGATTTTCGATTGTGAGCCAGCTTATATGACGATATAAGGAAAACGCTGATGATGATGGATCATTATATGGTCATTATATTGATGGTTTCTATTTCTTTCCAAATCCCAACGCGAACGCTTGCCCAGCAGGTTAGGGAACCAGGGGAAAAGACAACTAAGGCAAATAGATAGTTTCGCAAATCTTACTCATCGCAGGTGACCCGATCTGAGCGTCTTGGAGCAATAATTATTTAGGATAAACTCTCAGCCAATCAGAGACAAAGGGAAATATTCGCATCTGGCGCGCGAAAGCTGCCGGCGCAAATTTTACTTAAAAACACAGGGGTGCTAGATCGCCACAAGCTTAACTCACAGTTGCTACGGAAACACAGTATTTATTTCCAGTCCGCAAAGGTTATCATAGCTATCATATGCAAAATAGCACAGCAGTGTTTGTCACTTAGTATAGCCGGATGCACAAGACAACCTTGTCAGGATATTTTCCTTACCCGACAATTGCTCTGGAGTTAGTCTGTCGGCCTAAAAGAGAAAGCAAGATTTGAAGAGATACAAACATTAGAAAGCATAATAAAATTAGAGAAAAAAATGTTTTTGCCATTCTTTAAGAAGCTGTGAAGCATACGCGGAACAATTTATTATTTTATATTTTTATACAACTAGGAATGACACAACAAGGCACCATAAACTAAACAAAACCATTTTTACATAAGTTATCGGTCTTGCAAAAATCCCCACAGCGGATGTAAATTATTTATTGTTAATAAAACTATACGGAGAAAAAAAAGTACGAATGAAAAGGGTTCATGGTTTCAAATGACAATTGTAGAAAAGAGAATGGTCTAAAAACATACATACATACAATAAGGGCAATTTAATTTATTCAAACACATAAATTTTACCGTGACAGAATAATCCAAGAGCGTCCGATAGATTCAAAACCGTGCAATAGGTGATATTGAATCTTGAAATTGAATAAAGATAGTAATTATCTAGCAGAACCATCCCTTTGCTAATAAGCCAGGAAAAGTAAAATGAGAAATTGCTATAGTTAGCTGGTAGAAAGTGAAGAGTTCGCCAGCAGCTGCAGAAAGTATTTCATCTTTTGTATAAAGTTTTGTTTTGTTAAGATGCACGAAAACATAAACGCAGTCGATTGCTATATCAAAACTGGTGTTCTGAATCTTTTGATAGATGACTTTAAACGATTACAATACATAACACCCCCTTCTTTTAGTTACCAGTAAAGTTTTCTATGAAAAAAGTGAATTGTCAATCGACGCAACTATATCAATCTGATGTTTTAAAATGTTTCAAATAAAAGAAAATATCTCCTTTTTAAGAACAGGAAGTACTTTAGAATATTAAAAATGAAGCTCTTACCATTTCGTAGTTCGAAAGTATAGTATAATGTCAAACGGTTAGGTTGTGTGTCTTGCCTTGATGTACTTTTCCTTGTTTGCGTTTTAATATATGACTCAAAGTTATTCCAGTTTGCCTATGCTAACCACAAATCGCATTTAATCAAATGCAGCATCATTGACACAATGCCAATTTGTGTTGCCATTACGACAATATTCCCATGTGAGGGCCAAGGCCACGCTATTGGCTCTTTCTACACAGATAAATAACACATTTGCTACATTTTATACAGTATAATAGCGGGATTCGAAAATGCTTAAAGTAATCACTTATTTTTCTTAGTAAGACAGGCTGTTTGAACTAGTTGTCTAAATATTACTATTAAGGCCTCATTCATCAATAACAGAAAATAGTCTGTTTCTACGACAGTTTCCAGACCCGTAAAAAATATATATATATATATATTTTTTTACGGGTCTAACTCTAAAACAGCTTAAATCTGGTTATGAGTTGTGATAAACACGATCGTGTAATTGTAACAAAATTCACCTGTTTTACCTAAGTGGGCTTTGGTATGTATAAGTGGCTGTTTTGAAGACTTTAAGTACAGTACTGTATATGGCGATGTGGTCGTATGTTTGATCTATGAAGTGGATTCGTCTTCTCTGTTCTTAATAAAAAAATCAGTATGTGTAAAAGAGAATTTGAGATACTTTTAAGTTTTAAAAAACATTTTATACCCTTTATAAATAGCCGCCTCTATATGAACAAAGTACGTTATTGGCTTTGAGGGTGTTTGATAATCTATATCCCCTTCAGTAGTCCAGGGGCGTCGGAGCTGGTCAAAGTTGCTGTGAGGCTAAAAAAAAACTTCAGATGCGAAAATTATAAGACTCAAGATATAATGCAACTATTTCAAATAAGGTTGCACTTGAGAATCGTAACACTTGTGTGTCGTAACCCGCAGTGCTCCATGGAAAACGCATAATAACTGTATCCTGGTCTCATCAATATAATCAAGATATGAATAAATTAAAACACACAAAGTGCCGTGTTAAGGCAGAGTCGACTACAAAAAACATTTAATTGTTTACAGGCACATAAACAATAATGCTTCACCCAACCTGGAGTTGTTTTATTTCTACTATTTGCTCATTCATTTTATATCCCCCCAATCACTGCGAACCTAAAGAAAATAACGTACTACGAGCCTAAAGATGACTTATTACGAACGTAAAGCAAATGACGTACTACTAACCTAAAGGAAATGACGTACTACGAGCCTAAAGATGACGTATTACGAACCTAAAGCAAATGACGTACTACTAACCTAAAGGAAATGACGTACTACGAGCCTAAGGATGACGTATTACGGACCTAAAGGAAATGACTTACTACGAACCTAAAGAAAATGACGTCTACGAGCCTAAAGGAAATGACGTCAACGAGCCTAAAGGAAATGACGTATTACGAACCTAAAGATGACGGACTACTAACCAAAAGATGACGTATTACGGACCTAAAGGATATGGCGTACTACGAGCCTCAAGGAAATGACGTACTACGAACCTAAAAGAAATGACGTACTACGAGCCTAAAGGAAATTACCTCTACGACCCTAAAGGAAATGACGTACTACGAGCCTAAAGGAAATGACGTACTTCTACCCAAAAGATGACGTATTACGGTCCTAAAGGATATGGCGTACTACGATTGACAGACTACGAACCTAAAGGAAATTGCGTAATACGAGCTTAAAGGAAATGACGTACTTCGAGCCTAAAGGAAACGACGTATACGAGCCTAAAGGAAATGACGTACTACGAGCCTAAAGGAAATGACGTACTTCGAGCCTAAAGGAAATGACGTATTATGAGCCTAAAGATGACTTTTTATGAACAAAAAGAAAGTGACGTACTACGAGACTAAAGGAAATGACGTAGTATGAGCCTAAAGATGACGGACTACTAACCAAAAGATGACGTATTACGGACCTAAAGGATATGGCGTACTACGAGCCTCAAGGAAATGACGTACTACGAACCTAAAAGAAATGACGTACTACGAGCCTAAAGGAAATTACCTCTACGACCCTAAAGGAAATGACGTACTACGAGCCTAAAGGAAATGACGTACTTCTACCCAAAAGATGACGTATTACGGTCCTAAAGGATATGGCGTACTACGATTGACAGACTACGAACCTAAAGGAAATTGCGTAATACGAGCCTAAAGGAAATGACGTACTTCGAGCCTAAAGGAAACG
This sequence comes from Nematostella vectensis, assembly GCF_932526225.1. Classification (NCBI taxonomy): domain Eukaryota; kingdom Metazoa; phylum Cnidaria; class Anthozoa; order Actiniaria; family Edwardsiidae; genus Nematostella; species Nematostella vectensis. The sequence goes on from NC_064046.1 coordinate 5,304,551, forward strand.
ACGTATACGAGCCTAAAGGAAATGACGTACTACGAGCCTAAAGGAAATGACGTACTTCGAGCCTAAAGGAAATGACGTATTATGAGCCTAAAGATGACTTTTTATGAACAAAAAGAAAGTGACGTACTACGAGACTAAAGGAAATGACGTAGTATGAGCCTAAAGATGACGTATTATAAACATAAAGGTAATGACGTACTACGAACTAAAGATGACATATTACGGACCTAAAGGAAATGACGTACTACGAGCCTAATAAAGATGACGTACTACGAGCCTAAAGGAATTGACGTACTACGACCCTAAAAGAACTGACGTGCTACGAGCCCAAAGATGACGTATTACGGACCTAAAGGAAATTTTACGGAATTAAACGGAACGGAATTTTACGTTCTACGCGCGCGGTCACGGGCGTCAACGCCGTTTTTTAGCAATTCGTCAGAACGCGCGCCGTTTTTGACGCCGTTCGTGTTGAGTTGCTTAAGCTCTCTAATTTTACGTATCACGGACCTCAAGGAAATGATGTACATTCTACGAACCAAAAGGAAATACGGACACGCACCAAAAGATGACGTATTACGAACCTAAAGGAGATGACAAACAACGAACCTAAAGGCGCCACGTGCTAAACAATACACAGCAAAAGCGTGTCCTTTTACCACTCAACTCCCACCCCCACTCTGATTTGTGGAAGTATGGAGTGTAATTACGCCCAGTACGGCTTGAAAAGGCGCAATTCTCAACAATGTTCTCCACCAACTCTTCAGTTTACTGGACTTGTTTTTGCTTAACGAACCGAAAAGACTAGAGATAAAGTTAAAAAAGAACAAAGTCTTAAAATTCGCCAAGTTTTCGGACTTTTTTCAGTCCAAAAACATTGAGGCAAAAGTTTGAATGCTACATTTTCCAATACTACACAGCACATTGCAACATGGTATGCACATAAAATGCTTTGCTCTACAATATTGCTTTTTCAAGACAAGTTCGCCGGAGCTAGAACAAGGCTTTATCACCTGAAAATATTCTATGACGAAAACTTATCAAAACAGATTTTGAAGAAAATTGGTATTTTATTTCATTTATCAGTAGAACATTACAATCTCCACAAAATAATTAACAAGTTATATCTGCTTGAAAGAGTACAACAGCCCAATATCTACAAGGTCTCAAGAAGCAGAGGGTTTCAGTGATGATCATCTCTGATGAACCTCAGTCCACAATACCCACAAGTATGAGGGCCCTCTGGGTCCTAAAAAACATGGAAATGTTTTTAACGTTAGGGAGCATAAAAATACATCACAAGTACATCCCAGCCTCAGTATAACAGTGAACATACAAAAAACATCCCAAACCAGCCTCAGTATTACAGTGAACATACAAAAAACATCCCAAACCAGCCTCAGTATTACAGTGAACATACAAAAAACATCCCAAACCAGCCTTAGTATTACAGTGAACATACAAAAAACATCCCAAACCAGCCTCAGTATTACAGTGAACATACAAAAAACATCCCAAACCAGCCTCAGTATTACAGTGAACATACAAAAAACATCCCAAACCAGCCTCAGTATTACATTAAACATACAAAAAACACCCCAAACCAGCCTCAGTATTACAGTGAACTTACAAAAAACACCCCAAACCAGCCTTAGTATTACAGGGAACATACAAAAACCATCCCAAACCAGTCTCAGTATTACAGTGAACATACAAAAAACACCCCAAACCAGCCTCAGTATTACAGTGAACATACAAAAAACATCCCAAACCAGCCTCAGTATTACAGTGAACATACAAAAAACATCCCAAACCAGCCTCAGTATTACAGGGAACATACAAAAAACATCCCAAACCAGCCTAAGTATTTCAGTGAAAATACAAAAAACATCCCAAACCAGCCTCAGTATTACAGTGAACATACAAAAAACATCCCAAACCAGCCTCAGTATTACAGTGAACATACAAAAAACACCCCAAACCAGCCTCAGTATTACAGTGAACATACAAAAAACATCGCAAACCAGCCTCAGTATTTAACACATTTTAGAAACAATATGGAGATGCCAAAAGCAATATGGAGATAAGTGGGTTACCGCGATTACCATCTCTTTAACCAATCAGATTGCAAGGGATAAGCCCCTTGAGTCTGGCAGTAAAATTTACTCAACATGAGCCAATCACAATTGACACTTTGGTAAGTAACCTAAACTTAATACCATATGTTTCCAAAATGGGCTGATTGCCTCCTTTTGATCTCGATACAAAGAACGCATCTGTTTTAAATACATATAACAAGAGTTTCCATGGTAAAAGTTTAATAAATGCGTTGAAACACCTGAGATCTCTATCAAATTATGCTTGTTATGCCTAAGAATCTTTGCGCCAAAATGCATTCAGGAGTTTAGGCTCGTTTTAACAAGGAAACAGCTACCTGTGGTATTATGACTCACTGAACGTGTTGTTACTAATGAGTTTAATTCAACCTTTCGCAGTATAGACTGGATTACACTTATCTCCATATTGCTTTTGGCATCTCCATATTGTTTCTAAAATGTGGTCAGTGAACATACAAAAAACATCCCAAACCAGCATTAGTATTGCATTGAACATACAAAAAACATCTCAAACCAGCCTTAGTATTGCATTAAACATACAAAAAACATCCCAAACTATAGCATGAGCGTTGCAGTGAACATTGGGACTTCCCTTGAATTATTGTGTAAGTGAAGGAGACTTTTGGGTTGCTAAAAGTGTGGTGGAATTACTCACCAAATTGATGAAGACTTTTGGATGTCCAAGTGCCCCACCACCTGAATATCAGATTAAGATAAAACTGAGAAATTGCTAAAGATCATGTCATTAGATGTTAAGCTACTACCAAAAAGACCTCTAACATTTCTAACATTTAAAAATCGCCCAATAAGACATTTTGAATGGCTTTCTTGTGCCATTCAGTGCTTTTTGTTATGACTTCAGCATTATATATATATATTGCTTGTTGATCAACCCTTATTGAGTGTATGTATGTAGGATCATTATTTCTAGATTGTTTGTCAAGCAGTTCTACAGAGCATCATCTCAGCTACCAATTATTTTCTCACCTCCATCGCAGTTCACTGATCTGCCTTTGATCTTGATTGGTGGCTCCTCAGCAACAAGGTTTATGCTAAAATTGGGGTTGACCTTTCCAAGAAAAACAATAAAATATGGATTAAGAAAAGACAGGAGAGAGTTATACGACAAGAAGCACTATGACTAGGGATTAAGAGCAAAAACAATGTATCGATTATAGATCTTTTCTTGTAAAACAAATTCAAATACAGATTTTTCCATCTTGTCTGATAAACAAAAACTTTTAAAGGCAACAGGTGTTGTCTACCACATGTACCTCTTTCTCCCTGTTGGTAAAACGGACATTCCTGTAGTCTGCATCATCCCAAACCTGTAAAATAACAGATACAAGGACAGACAGCCTGTTAGCAGATCATGCAAAATTACAGATGGGGAATGAGTCTGTTAGTAGATCATGTAAAATAATTCAGTATTTAGGAAAGTTTGGGGAATTCAATTTTCTTATCCAGTCAAAGGCAAACAAGAAAAAAAAAACATTAATCCACTGGGAAACACCCATAAGCACCACACTAAATAATATCCAGACTTCTATGCAGACTTGTCCTCTGGAACTATACATGCTAAAAGTTATACTTTTAATAAGAAAATAAACAATCATCCATGTTCGTAGTTTGCTTAGCAGCTGCTCTTAGTGTCACGCACGCCTTCCCTACAAGTGGCTGCTGTAAACCCAGCCACATCCTTTTCCTATTATCAACCAATCAGAATCCTGTTCCAGAATCAAGTAATAGTTCACACTATGCTAGTTGCCTTGGTGTGAGTAGTAAACATGGCAGTAAGAACAAAAATCAAGTGTCAAGTCACTTTTGGCTCTGGCTGGGTTTACTATAAACATTTGTTTGTCAACAAATTTGTGTGCAGTTTTAAAAAAAATGAGTAGGGGATAGTAGAGACAATTGCTGTTGTTGCTCTCCATGATGTGAACTGAGGGACAGCCTTTTTATAACACATGTGGGGCTGGTACAAAATACTGACAACCACATCTTTGTCTAAAATATAAATTTTCCTTGGTAAAGAACACAAACTTGTTATAATAGCTTAAAGTGGACCTTTAGGGTAACATAAAGTTATCTGGTAACTGCTCATTGTCTCTCAAAAGACATAACACTAGTAAAGAACAGTAGTTTTACCTGTCCAGTGTGTGTCACTGTGTCTGGTGTAGCCATACATCGTAGGTTTTGACGCAAGGCAACGACGGATCGCAGGTTTACTTGCCTCACAACACGACGACTGCAAAACCGTAAGGCGGCCGCCATCTTGAACCTGATTGCCCACCTTGCATTGCGGTCTTTTAATTTGAGACAGGTAGCCAATATCCAAGATGGCGGAAAGAAAACAGAAGCATCGATCGGACAGATCTGAGAGAAGATCGAGTTCACACAGGCGAGAGAAAAACCGAAAGTTAAGTGAGACGGAGGATATTGAGAGAAGGAAGCATTACGAGACATTGTGAGTTTTATTAGAACAAATAGCTTGAGATATAAAGCATTTTTTTATGATTACAAATTCGTTATTGTTGATATTAATCCTAACTGTTCTTATCTAATGTTATATTCAGCTATGAGCAGCCACCACCAGGAATAATAAAGGTGAACCAAGTCTATTATAATATTATTGATTATTCATTCTGTTTGATATCTGTCAGGCATGTAGACAAGCGGTAGGTAAGATACAGTATTAGCTGGTGCTACAGTAGGTAATCCGTGTTCAAAGAAATAATCAATGAAATTCTACTATAAGAAGTATACATAATTAACCGAAGCTAATTATTCGATGGTCGATTAATGATCTGCAAATGTGTGACATTTTATTGATAAGCAGTAGATGGTGGAGTGGTTGTGTAATTTTGAATTACAAACTACAGTAAAGATGGAAGGAATGGAACAAAGATAATATATACATGTCATATAGAACTCAGACTGTAGTGTTTCATTGCTTTAAAAACGCCCTCACAGATATCCACACCACCAACACCCCATCACCACAAACATCGTTTCCACCAGCACCTCCACCATCACCCTCAACAACACACCTACCATCACCCCCAACATCTCCACCACCAGCATGCCACCACCCACAGCAACCCAAACACCACCCACAACACTCTCACTATCACCCAACCAACACCACCATCAAACAACACCAAGACATCTGATAATACCAATAATTGTTTTGAATAACAAAGGAACATGAGGAGAGGCCAGACGACTGCATTCCTGATCTTCCTGAAAACCAGGAAGCAAAGAAATTTCTTGCAACAGCTCCAACAAAAGGCTTATGGATGCCACTTGGCAAGGAAGTCAAAGTTATGAAGTGTGAGTACAGTCAACTCTCATCGACACCCATTCATTACAGACACTTGGTTGTTATGGACAGGAATACAATTCCCAATGAGACTGAACAGTTTAAATAAATTACTGAAAAGTGTTATGAAGTAATGGGACCTGAGTTCACTAAATAAGCTGATTTGTCCCTTATTCTCTGTCATTTATGATTTTTTGTGTTTATACTAAATCTTCTGAACAAATCCCTGAAACTGCATTTTTGTGAAAGCGTGGGCTATTTTCAGTCTACTTCAAAGACACTAAGGATGCATAATTACAGTGCAATCCTCATTTTCAGGCAAACTGCTAGATTAGAATTAAAAAGTGTTTTTTTCATTGCATTGTTCTAAGCTCCAGGTGATTATTGTTGTATGTTTTTTTGATTGTTATCAAGTTGTCACTTCACTGCTTTAATCATCCTTAGTCATTTTGTCCATCAAGATTAAAAAAAAATTGATTAATGATATTTTTTTCACAGGCTGGAGATGTAAAGCATATGGCCACAGGACAGGGGACAGGGAATGCCCATTATTCATAAGTGGAAATCTCAGTTCCGAGAAATTTAGGATGGTAATTACCCAACTTGTTAGGTTGATTTTAGATATAAAATTGTAGAACTGACCCTAGTTTTGTTTTCTGATCGTGCTACAATAGTTAAAAAAATAACGGGACTTGAAGTTCATTTCATTATTTCCCAGGCTCATGAAGACCCCATGTATGAGTTTGTCAAATCCAACAAAAAAGCTGAGAAAGAAATCAGGTAGGTTCAAGGATTAAAGAGAGAACCCCTTCCACCTACCCTGGTCCCAGAGCCTCAAGCGTCTCTCTATTTAGTGGCCAGCGAGCTTGCGACCACTAAATAGAGAGACAATCGAGGCTACCTTACACCATGTATTGCAATGTCGCCACAATGTGCCCACTCGAGAGCCACATGCCCCCATTGATTTCGGATCTGTAGATTTTGGCAGATAATGGTATTCAATAGAAAATTGTCACAGATCTACTGGAAATGAGAAAACGAATTAATAATCCTGATAACATAATGACCACAATTGCACTGTTTATTGAGTTATAAAAAAAGGCAAGACTAAAATTGTAGATGTGGCAAAAGTAGTCATTTCCAGAGTATTAGTGCTTCCAAAATATACTGCAGGTATAACGTTTTTCTATACTGACAAAAATATTAAAACATCTTTTAAAAAATCCAATAGAATTACTGATACTGGCGCGTCATGTGCTACTAGTCAAAGGAAAAAGACTAATATATAGTTTTAGGCATTGCCTAAAAGCGGAGCTCCAAATGACCAATACTTATTTTCATCTAACAATTTAAGAAATATTAAGTCTTATTATTATATTTATGTTTTTGACAATGTCAACAATTTAACAGTTCATGCGACCAGCTTGTTAAACCCCCTTCCCCCCACCCTTGACATCTACATCACACATAACAAGTTTAGTTATCATACAATGTTTTCGCGTCAGGGTAGTTTTATTTTTAGTGACGTTATGTGATTATCTCATTGCACCCAGGTACTTGAAACATACATGACACATACCAACTTGGTTGGCGTATGATGTTTCTTTCATGAAATATACATTTTTTGATTTTGTCAGCATATTTTTGTCTTAAGTGATCACACGACCATAATCATTGTTGCACACCCCTCACGTTTGGTTTTTGTATGATGTTTTATTTAGGAGATATGAATATAGATATGACATCGGAATAGCTTTGCTTAAAGTGACGTCATCGATTACGTCATGCATCACGTGAACTTATCTTCGCACTGCCCTTGACACACACATGGCACCTACGGAGTTTGGTTGTTATACAATGTTTTTCATGACATCAGCCTATTTTGCTTCTAGTGACGTCATTGATAACGACACAATCACGTGATCATATTGGTGCACCCCTCGACACCTTCATGACACATACCAAGATTGGTTGTCATAGGATGTTTCGTTCATGAGATATGGATATTTTTGTTCTTTATGAAATCGGAATAGTTCGCTTTTAGTGATGTCATCTATGTCGTCACAAATCACGTGACCACATCATTCACGTCCCATTCACGTCCCTTGACACATACATTACACCTGCCAAGTTTGGTTGTCATACGATGCTTTTTGGGGACGGACGGACGGACATTGCGTCACGAAAACTTGATTCGATGGGTTACCAATATTTGTTAACATATTTTTCTTGTATACATTTCTTAGGTATGGAGCTACGCTGAAACGGCTTTTAAGGAAGTTTATTGAAGGAGAGTGTAGATAGGGGACGGGGTGGGAGACATGTTTGATTTCTGTCCTGTGTCCATTAGTAGGAGCGTACAGTGATATAGGTTCTTTATAGTGATATTCGTACTATGAGTGAGCCTTTTCAGAGGCTGGCTTGTTTTCGATAAGCCTGGGGCCAATCAGGTACGCGTCATCAGAATGAAATAACTGTTCAAGGAATGGCACAAAATTTTTCTTTCGTAAACGATCTTCGCTATTCCAGCACTATGAATCCTGCAGCTTCCAGATAGACAAGTGAAGCTGCTATAGTATTGGTTTTAGAGACGACAAAAGGCGGGAGCGTCTTTATTTACTGATAATATTTTTACTACTTCTACAGCATTTATTAGGATTGAACTTTCAACTTTGGAATTCAAATCAAGAGGCATGGGGGCAATTCAGTTAAAACAGCCTGGACAACTTTTCCATGGATTAGGTAGCAGCATAATTTAATAATTTATATTTAGTTCACTGTCAAACTACTGTTTTATTCTGGCCGATACAAACTCTCGTTAAGAGCTTGATTTACCAGTGTTCAAATCTAGAAATAGCTGGTCTTTGAAAAGGGTCACTCAAGTGAAAAGGTGCAAACTATGCTACTGATGGGCTCCAGTTATTTTATGTAAAAATGTCGTTTATTCATCTTTATTTAAGAATTGAACAACTGAAAGCGTTATTGGAGGAATCTACAACATCGGAGAGTGATTCAGATGAGTCTGACTCGTCCACTGAGAAAAAAAGAAGAAACAAAAGGAAATCCAAGAAAGAGAAGAAAGTAAAACACAAAAAGGACAAGAAAAATAAGGGGAAGAGATGCAGGTCACACAGAGATACTAGCAGTTCCCCTAGTGATAAACACAAAAAATTATAAGGAGATACTGCAAATAAACATTTGGACCGTTTCTACCAGTTCTGGCCAACCGATATAAATTAATTCGGAGGTTAATTTCCTATTCGGTGAAACGTAAGAACTACTATATGGCAAATAATTGAATCACACAATACATATAAATACAAAAAGCCCAAATAGTCTTGTTCGCGAACCAGATGAATAAATACAATTCCCTCAAAACTGGTCTTCGACACTACCAAATTTTCGTCTTTAATAAGACTTTTTCAGGGCAGACTGAAGGAAGGTAAATCGTTATCTTATCAAGGGCGAGAATTTGGGAGAGTCGAAGACCAGTTTTTGATGTATTACACAATACATAATATATAGATTTAGGCATTGCCTGAAAGTGGAGCTCCAAACCACCAAATCTTTGCTAATTTTCGCTTAATAAGAAATATTATTAATAATATTGAATATTATTATATTTCTGTTTTTGACGACGTCAACGGTTTCACAGATCAAGCGACCAACTTGTTATACCCCCTTTCCCACACATCTACATGACACCTACCGAGTTTGGTTGCCATACGATGTTTCCTTCATGAAATATAAATATTTTTATTTTGATGACGTCAGCATATTTTTTGCTTCTAGTGACGTCATCGATGATGTCATACTCACGTGACTATATAGGTGCACCCCCCTTGTTACATACATGACACATACCAAGTTTGGTTGTCAAATTATGTTTCGTTTAAGAGATATGAATATAGATATGACATCGGGATAAATTTTTAAAGTGACGTCATCGATGATGTCACGCATCACGTGACCAAATCTTGGCACCGCCCTTGACACATAATGACATCTACCAAGTTTGATAGTTATACAATGTTTCTTTCACGGGATATTAATGTTTTTGATCTTGATGAGGTTACCATATTTTGCTTCTAGTGACGTCATTGATGACATCACAATCACGTGACCATATTGAAGCACCCACCTTGACACCAACATGAATAATTTTACTCCTGGCGATTTGCGTCTGGCAATGTGACGTACTAAGTTCGAGATACTACTTTAACGTCGGCCTTGTGGCCCAATGGATAGGGCGCCTGACTACGGATCAGGAGATTCCAGGTTCGAGTCCTTGCAGGGTCGCTGGTTTTGCCTCGATTTTTTCTTATAGTGATTATTTCGATTTTTGTTAGTCTTTTCTATGATGTAAAGTATAATTTTTCAGGTTAAAGTGCTGGTAGGGTCGCCGTCTTTGTATAATATTTTGGGCTATTTGCTACGGGCAATCTGACGTACTAATTACAAGTTTACAGCAGTAACCTCGGCCCTGTGGCCCAATGGATAAGTGGCCTTACTACGGATCAGGAGATTCGAGGTTAGAGTCCTGACAGGGTCTCTGATTTTTGCTTCCTTCTTTTCTATCCTGATCCTTGGCATAATAATTTTACTTCTTACGATTTGCGTCTCGCAATGTGCGTACTAAGTTCGAAATACTACTTTAACGTCGTCCTTGTGGCCCAATGGATAAGGCGCCTGACTACGGATCAGGAGATTCCAGGTTCGAGTCCTGGCAGGGTCGCTGATTTATTCCTTGTTTTTTTGAATCGGCGATTTGCGTCTGCCAATGTGATGTACTAAGTTCGAAATACTACATCAACATCGGCCTTGTGGCCCAATGGATAAGGCGCCTGACTACGGATTAGGAGATTCTAGGTTTGAGTCCTGACAGGATTGCTAATTTTTGCTTCCTTCTTCTTAATCGTGATAATTTTGTTAGCTGTTCGTTTTTTCTATGATGTAGTGTATAATTTTTCTTGTTCGAATCCCGGCAGGGTCCCTGTCTTTGCATAATATTTGATGTCAACGCTATTTGTTTCACGCGAGGTGATTTACTTATTCCAAAATTACAACATTAATTCCAGCCCTGTGGCCCAATATATACGACGCCTGACTACGGATCAGGAGATTCTAGGTTCGATTCCTGGCAGGATCGCTGATTTTTGCTTCCTTCTTCTTAATCGTGATAATTATGTTTGCTGTTCGTCTTTTCTATGATGTAGTGTATAATTTTCCTTATTCGAGTCCCGGCAGGGTCCATGTCTTTGCATAATATTTGATGTCAACGCTATTTGTTTCACGCGAGGTGATTTACTTATTCCAAATTTACAAAATTAATTCCAGCCCTGTGGCCCAATATATACGACGCCTGACTACGGATCAGGAGATTCCGTAACATCAGCCCTATGGCCCAATGGATAAGTCGCCTGATTAGGGATCAGGAGATTCGAGGTTAGTGGCCTGGCAGGGTCTCTGATTTTTGCTTCCTTTTTTTCTATCCTGATCCCTGGCATAAAAACTTTACTCCTGGCGATTTGCGTCTGCCAATGTGAGGTACTAACTTCGAGAATTAACTTCAACGTCGGCCTTGAGGCCCAATGGAAAGGGCGCCTGACTACGGATCAGGAGATTCCAGGTTTGAGTCCTGGCAGGGTCGCTGATTTTTGCCTCGTGTTTTTTTTTCTTATAGTTATTATTTCGATTATTTTGAGTCGTTCTTTTGAATCGGCGATTTGCGTCTGCCGATGTGATGTACTAAGTTCGAAATACTACGTCAACGTCGGCCTTGTGGCCCAATGGATAAGGTGCCTGACTACGGATCAGGAGATTCGAGGTTAGAGTCCTGGCAGGCTCTCTGATTTTTACTTCCTTCTTTTTGATCGTGATAATTTTGTTTGCTGTTCGTCTTTTCTATGATGTAGTGAATAATTTTCCTTGTTCGAATCCCGGCAGGGTCCCTGTCTTTGCATAATATTTGATGTCAACGCTATTTGTTTCACGCGAGGTGATTTACTTATTCCAAAATTACAACATTTACCTCATCCCTGTGGCCCAATATATACGACTCCTGATAACAGATCAGGAGATTCCAGGTTCGAGTCCTGGCAGGGTCGCTGATTTTTGCCTCCTTCTTTTGAATCGGCGAATTGCGTCTGCCAACGTAATTTACTAAGTTCGAAATACTACGTCAACATCGGCCTTGTTGCCCAATGGATAAGGCTCCTGAATAGGGATTAGGAGCTTCGAGGTTAGAGTCCTGGCAGGGTCTCTGATTTTTTCTTCCTTCTTTTCTATCCTGATCCTTGGCATAATAATTTTACTCCTGGCGATTTGCGTCTGGCAATGTGACGTACTAAGTTCAAGATACTACTTTAACGTCGGCCTTGTGGCCCAATGGATAAGGCGCCTGACTACGGATCAGCAGATTCCAGGTTCGAGTCCTAGCAGGGTCGCTGGTTTTGCCTCGATTTTTTCTTATAGTGATTATTTCGATTTCTGTTAGTCTTTTCTATGATGTAAAGTATAATTTTTCAGGTTAAAGTGCTGGTAGGGTCGCCGTCTTTGTATAATATTTTGGGCTATTTGCTACGGGCAATGTGACGTACTAATTACAAGTTTACAACAGTAACCTCGGCCCTGTGGCCCAATGGATAAGTGGCCTTACTACGGATCAGGAGATTCGAGGTTAGAGTCCTGGCAGGGTCTCTGATTTTTGCTTCCTTCTTTTCTATCCTGATCCTTGGCATAATAATTTTACTTCCGCCTGACTACGGATCAGGAGATTCCAGGTTCGAGTCCTGGCAGGGTCGCTGATTTTTGCCTCGATTTTTTCTTAGTGGCCTGACTACGGATGAGGAGATTCGAGGTAAGAGTCCTGGCAGGGTCTCTGATTTTTACTTCCTTCTTTTCTATACTGATCCTTGGCATAAAAATTTTACTCCTGGCGATTTGCGTCTGCCAATGGGACGTACTAAGTTCGAGAATTTACTTCAACGTCGGCCTTGTGGCCCAATGGATAAGGCGCCTGACTAGCGATCAGGAGATTCCAGGTTCGAGTCCTCGCAGGGTCGCTGATTTTTGACTAGTTCTTTTGAATCGGCGATTTGCGTCTGCCAACGTGATGTACTAAGTTCGAAATTTTTCGTCAACGTCGGACTTCTGGCCCAATGGATAAGGCGCCTGACTACGGATCAGGAGATTCCAGGTTCGAGTCCTGGCAGGGTCGCTGCTTTTTTACTCGTTCTTTTGAATTGGCGATTTGCGTCTGGCAATGTGACGTACTAAGTTCGAGATACTACTTTAACGTCGGCCTTGTGGCCCAATGGATAAGGCGCCTGACTACGGATCAGGAGATTCCAGGTTCGAGTGCTGGCAGGGTCGCTGGTTTTGCCTCGATTTTTTCTTATAGTGATTATTTCGATTTCTGTTACTCTTTTCTATGATGTAAAGTATAATTTTTCAGGTTAAAGTGCTGGTAGGGTCGCCGTCTTTGTATAATATTTTGGGCTATTTGCTACGGGCAATGTGACGTACTAATTACAAGTTTACAACAGTAACCTCGGCCCTGTGGCCCAATGGATAAGTGGCCTTACTACGGATCAGGAGATTCGAGGTTAGAGTCCTGGCAGGGTCTCTGATTTTTGCTTCCTTCTTTTCTATCCTGATCCTTGGCATAATAATTTTATTTCCGCCTGACTACGGATCAGGAGATTCCAGGTTCGAGTCCTGGCAGGGTCGCTGATTTTTGCCTCGATTTTTTCTTAGTGGCCTGACTACGGATCAGGAGATTCGAGGTTAGAGTCCTGGCAGGGTCTCTGATTTTTACTTCCTTCTTTTCTATACTGATCCTTGGCATAAAAATTTTACTCCTGGCGATTTGCGTCTGCCAATGGGACGTACTAAGTTCGAGAATTTACTTCAACGTCGGCCTTGTGGCCCAATGGATAAGGCGCCTTACTAGCGATCAGGAGATTCCAGGTTCGAGTCCTGGCAGGGTCGCTGATTTTTGACTAGTTCTTTTGAATCGGCGATTTGCGTCTGCCAACGTGATGTACTAAGTTCGAAATTTTTCGTCAACGTCGGACTTCTGGCCCAATGGATAAGGCGCCTGACTACGGATCAGGAGATTCCAGGTTCGAGTCCTGGCAGGGTCGCTGCTTTTTTACTCGTTCTTTTGAATCGGCGATTTGCGTCTGGCAATGTGACGTACTAAGTTCGAGATACTACTTTAACGTCGGCCTTGTGGCCCAATGGATAAGGCGCCTGACTACTGATCAGGAGATTCCAGGTTCTAGTCCTGGCAGGGTCGCTGATTTTTTACTCGTTCTTTTGAATCGGCGATTTGCGTCTGCCAACGTGATGTACTAAGTTCGAAATACTACGTCAACGTCGGACTTCTGGCCCAATGGATAAGGCGCCTGACTACGGATCAGGAGATTCCAGGTTCGAGTCCTGGCAGGGTCGCTGATTTTTGCCTCCTTCTTTTGAATCGGCGAATTGCGTCTGCCAACGTACATTACTAAGTTCGAAATACTACGTCAACATTGGCCTTGTTGCCCAATGGATAAGGCGCCTGACTACGGATCAGGAGATTTTAGGTTCGATGTCTGGCAGGATCGCAGATTTTTGCTTCCTTCTTCTTAATCGTAATAATTTTGTTTGCTGTTCGTCTTTTCTATGATGTAGTGTATAATTTTCCTTATTCGAGTCCCGGCAGGGTCCCTGTCTTTGCATAATATTTGATGTCAACGCTATTTGTTTCACGCGAGGTGATTTACTTATTCCAAAATTACAACATTAACCTCAGCCCTGTGGCCCAATATAAACGACGCCTGACTACGGATCAGGAGATTCCGTAACATCAGCCCTATGGCCCAATGGATAAGTCGCCTGAATAGGGATCAGGAGATTCGAGGTTAGAGTCCTGGCAGGGTCTCTGATTTTTTCTTCCTTCTTTTCTATCCTGATCCTTGGCATAATAATTTTACTCCTGGCGATTTGCGTCTGGCAATGTGACGTACTAAGATCGAGATACTACTTTAACGTCGGCCTTGTGGCCCAATGGATAAGGCGCCTGACTACGGATCAGGAGATTCCAGGTTCGAGTCCTGGCAGGGTCGCTGATTTTTGCCTCCTTCTTTTGAATCGGCGAATTGCGTCTGCCAACGTACATTACTAAGTTCGAAATACTACGTCAACATCGGCCTTGTTGCCCAATGGATAAGGCGCCTAACTACGGATCAGGAGATTCTAGGTTCGATGTCTGGCAGGATCGCTGATTTTTGCTTCCTTCTTCTTAATCGTGATAATTTTGTTTGCTGTTCGTCTTTTCTATGATGTAGTGTATAATTTTCCTTATTCGAGTCCTGGGAGGGTCCCTGTCTTTGCATAATATTTGATGTCAACGCTATTTGTTTCACGCGAGGTGATTTACTTATTCCAAAATTACAACATTAATTCTAGCCCTGTGGCCCAATATATACGACGCCTGACTACGGATCAGGAGATTCCGTAACATCAGCTCTATGGCCCAATGGATAAGTCGCCTGATTAGGGATCAGGAGATTCGAGGTTAGAGTCCTGGCAGGGTCTCTGATTTTTGCTTCCTCCTTTTCTATCCTGATCCTTGGCATAATAATTTTACTCCTGGCGATTTGCGTCTCGCAATGTGCGTACTAAGTTCGAAATACTACTTTAACGTCGTCCTTGTGGCCCAATGGATAAGACGCCTGACTACGGATCAGGAGATTCCAGGTTCGAGTCCTGGCAGGGTCGCTGATTTTTTCCTCGTTTTTTTGAATCGGCGATTTGCGTCTGCCAATGTGATGTACTAAGTTCGAAATACTACATCAACGTCGACCTTGTGGCCCAATGGATAAGGCGCCTGACTACGGATCAGGAGATTCCAGGTTCGAATCCTGACAGGGTCGCTGATTTTTGCCTCCTTCTTTTGAATCGGCGAATTGCGTCTGCCAACGTAATTTTCTAAGTTCGAAATACTACGTCAACATCTGCCTTGTGGCCCAATGGATAAGGCGCCTGACTACGGATTAGGAGATTCTAGGTTTGAGTCCTGACAGGATTGCTAATTTTTGCTTCCTTCTTCTTAATCGTGATAATTTTGTTAGCTGTTCGTTTTTTCTATGATGTAGTGTATAATTTTCCTTATTCGAGTCCCGGGAGGGTCCCTGTCTTTGCATAATATTTGATGTCAACGCTATTTGTTTCACGCGAGGTGATTTACTTATTCCAAAATTACAACATTAACCTCAGCCCTGTGGCCCAATATAAACGACGCCTGACTACGGATCAGGAGATTCCGTAACATCAGCCCTATGGCCCAATGGATAAGTCGCCTGAATAGGGATCAGGAGATTCGAGGTTAGAGTCCTGGCAGGGTCTCTGATTTTTTCTTCCTTCTTTTCTATCCTGATCCTTGGCATAATAATTTTACTCCTGGCGATTTGCGTCTGGCAATGTGACGTACTAAGTTCGAGATACTACTTTAACGTCGGCCTTGTGGCCCAATGGATAAGGCGCCTGACTACGGATCAGGAGATTCCAGGTTCGAGTCCTGGCAGGGTCGCTGATTTTTTCCTCGTTTTTTTGAATCGGCGATTTGCGTCTGCCAATGTGATGTACTAAGTTCGAAATACTACATCAACGTCGACCTTGTGGCCCAATGGATAAGGCGCCTGACTACGGATCAGGAGATTCCAGGTTCGAATCCTGACAGGGTCGCTGATTTTTGCCTCCTTCTTTTGAATCGGCGAATTGCGTCTGCCAACGTAATTTTCTAAGTTCGAAATACTACGTCAACATCTGCCTTGTGGCCCAATGGATAAGGCGCCTAACTACGGATTAGGAGATTCTAGGTTTGAGTCCTGACAGGATTGCTAATTTTTGCTTCCTTCTTCTTAATCGTGATAATTTTGTTAGCTGTTCGTTTTTTCTATGATGTAGTGTATAATTTTCCTTATTCGAGTCCCGGGAGGGTCCCTGTCTTTGCATAATATTTGATGTCAACGCTATTTGTTTCACGCGAGGTGATTTACTTATTCCAAAATTACAACATTAACCTCAGCCCTGTGGCCCAATATAAACGACGCCTGACTACGGATCAGGAGATTCCGTAACATCAGCCCTATGGCCCAATGGATAAGTCGCCTGAATAGGGATCAGGAGATTCGAGGTTAGAGTCCTGGCAGGGTCTCTGATTTTTTCTTCCTTCTTTTCTATCCTGATCCTTGGCATAATAATTTTACTCCTGGCGATTTGCGTCTGGCAATGTGACGTACTAAGTTCGAGATACTACTTTAACGTCGGCCTTGTGGCCCAATGGATAAGGCGCCTGACTACGGATCAGGAGATTCCAGGTTCGAGTCCTGGCAGGGTCGCTGATTTTTTCCTCGTTTTTTTGAATCGGCGATTTGCGTCTGCCAATGTGATGTACTAAGTTCGAAATACTACATCAACGTCGACCTTGTGGCCCAATGGATAAGGCGCCTGACTACGGATCAGGAGATTCCAGGTTCGAATCCTGACAGGGTCGCTGATGTTTGCCTCCTTCTTTTGAATCGGCGAATTGCGTCTGCCAACGTAATTTTCTAAGTTCGAAATACTACGTCAACATCTGCCTTGTGGCCCAATGGATAAGGCGCCTAACTACGGATTAGGAGATTCTAGGTTTGAGTCCTGACAGGATTGCTAATTTTTGCTTCCTTCTTCTTAATCGTGATAATTTTGTTAGCTGTTCGTTTTTTCTATGATGTAGTGTATAATTTTCCTTATTCGAGTCCCGGGAGGGTCCCTGTCTTTGCATAATATTTGATGTCAACGCTATTTGTTTCACGCGAGGTGATTTACTTATTCCAAAATTACAACATTAACCTCAGCCCTGTGGCCCAATATAAACGACGCCTGACTACGGATCAGGAGATTCCGTAACATCAGCCCTATGGCCCAATGGATAAGTCGCCTGAATAGGGATCAGGAGATTCGAGGTTAGAGTCCTGGCAGGGTCTCTGATTTTTTCTTCCTTCTTTTCTATCCTGATCCTTGGCATAATAATTTTACTCCTGGCGATTTGCGTCTGGCAATGTGACGTACTAAGTTCGAGATACTACTTTAACGTCGGCCTTGTGGCCCAATGGATAAGGCGCCTGACTACGGATCAGGAGATTCCAGGTTCGAGTCCTGGCAGGGTCGCTGATTTTTTCCTCGTTTTTTTGAATCGGCGATTTGCGTCTGCCAATGTGATGTACTAAGTTCGAAATACTACATCAACGTCGACCTTGTGGCCCAATGGATAAGGCGCCTGACTACGGATCAGGAGATTCCAGGTTCGAATCCTGACAGGGTCGCTGATTTTTGCCTCCTTCTTTTGAATCGGCGAATTGCGTCTGCCAACGTAATTTTCTAAGTTCGAAATACTACGTCAACATCTGCCTTGTGGCCCAATGGATAAGGCGCCTGACTACGGATTAGGAGATTCTAGGTTTGAGTCCTGACAGGATTGCTAATTTTTGCTTCCTTCTTCTTAATCGTGATAATTTTGTTAGCTGTTCGTTTTTTCTATGATGTAGTGTATAATTTTCCTTATTCGAGTCCCGGGAGGGTCCCTGTCTTTGCATAATATTTGATGTCAACGCTATTTGTTTCACGCGAGGTGATTTACTTATTCCAAAATTACAACATTAACCTCAGCCCTGTGGCCCAATATAAACGACGCCTGACTACGGATCAGGAGATTCCGTAACATCAGCCCTATGGCCCAATGGATAAGTCGCCTGAATAGGGATCAGGAGATTCGGGGTTAGAGTCCTGGCAGGGTCTCTGATTTTTTCTTCCTTCTTTTCTATCCTGATCCTTGGCATAATAATTTTACTCCTGGCGATTTGCGTCTGGCAATGTGACGTACTAAGTTCGAGATACTACTTTAACGTCGGCCTTGTGGCCCAATGGATAAGGCGCCTGACTACGGATCAGGAGATTCCAGGTTCGAGTCCTGGCAGGGTCGCTGATTTTTTCCTCGTTTTTTTGAATCGGCGATTTGCGTCTGCCAATGTGATGTACTAAGTTCGAAATACTACATCAACGTCGACCTTGTGGCCCAATGGATAAGGCTCCTGACTACGGATCAGGAGATTCCAGGTTCGAATCCTGACAGGGTCGCTGATTTTTGCCTCCTTCTTTTGAATCGGCGAATTGCGTCTGCCAACGTAATTTTCTAAGTTCGAAATACTACGTCAACATCTGCCTTGTGGCCCAATGGATAACTCGCCTGACTACGGATTAGGAGATTCTAGGTTTGAGTCCTGACAGGATTGCTAATTTTTGCTTCCTTCTTCTTAATCGTGATAATTTTGTGAGCTGTTCGTTTTTTCTATGATGTAGTGTATAATTTTCCTTATTCGAGTCCCGGGAGGGTCCCTGTCTTTGCATAATATTTGATGTCAACGCTATTTGTTTCACGCGAGGTGATTTACTTATTCCAAAATTACAACATTAACCTCAGCCCTGTGGCGCAATATAAACGACGCCTGACTACGGATCAGGAGATTCCGTAACATCAGCCCTATGGCCCAATGGATAAGTCGCCTGAATAGGGATCAGGAGATTCGAGGTTAGAGTCCTGGCAGGGTCTCTGATTTTTTCTTCCTTCTTTTCTATCCTGATCCTTGGCATAATAATTTTACTCCTGGCGATTTGCGTCTGGCAATGTGACGTACTAAGTTCGAGATACTACTTTAACGTCGGCCTTGTGGCCCAATGGATAAGGCGCCTGACTACGGATCAGGAGATTCCAGGTTCGAGTCCTGGCAGGGTCGCTGATTTTTTCCTCGTTTTTTTGAATCGGCGATTTGCGTCTGCCAATGTGATGTACTAAGTTCGAAATACTACATCAACGTCGACCTTGTGGCCCAATGGATAAGGCGCCTGACTACGGATCAGGAGATTCCAGGTTCGAATCCTGACAGGGTCGCTGATTTTTGCCTCCTTCTTTTGAATCGGCGAATTGCGTCTGCCAACGTAATTTTCTAAGTTCGAAATACTACGTCAACATCTGCCTTGTGGCCCAATGGATAAGGCGCCTGACTACGGATTAGGAGATTCTAGGTTTGAGTCCTGACAGGATTGCTAATTTTTGCTTCCTTCTTCTTAATCGTGATAATTTTGTTAGCTGTTCGTTTTTTCTATGATGTAGTGTATAATTTTCCTTATTCGAGTCCCGGGAGGGTCCCTGTCTTTGCATAATATTTGATGTCAACGCTATTTGTTTCACGCGAGGTGATTTACTTATTCCAAAATTACAACATTAACCTCAGCCCTGTGGCCCAATATAAACGACGCCTGACTACGGATCAGGAGATTCCGTAACATCAGCCCTATGGCCCAATGGATAAGTCGCCTGAATAGGGATCAGGAGATTCGAGGTTAGAGTCCTGGCAGGGTCTCTGATTTTTTCTTCCTTCTTTTCTATCCTGATCCTTGGCATAATAATTTTACTCCTGGCGATTTGCGTCTGGCAATGTGACGTACTAAGTTCGAGATACTACTTTAACGTCGGCCTTGTGGCCCAATGGATAAGGCGCCTGACTACGGATCAGGAGATTCCAGGTTCGAGTCCTGGCAGGGTCGCTGATTTTTTCCTCGTTTTTTTGAATCGGCGATTTGCGTCTGCCAATGTGATGTACTAAGTTCGAAATACTACATCAACGTCGACCTTGTGGCCCAATGGATAAGGCGCCTGACTACGGATCAGGAGATTCCAGGTTCGAATCCTGACAGGGTCGCTGATTTTTGCCTCCTTCTTTTGAATCGGCGAATTGCGTCTGCCAACGTAATTTTCTAAGTTCGAAATACTACGTCAACATCTGCCTTGTGGCCCAATGGATAAGGCGCCTGACTACGGATTAGGAGATTCTAGGTTTGAGTCCTGACAGGATTGCTAATTTTTGCTTCCTTCTTCTTAATCGTGATAATTTTGTTAGCTGTTCGTTTTTTCTATGATGTAGTGTATAATTTTCCTTATTCGAGTCCCGGGAGGGTCCCTGTCTTTGCATAATATTTGATGTCAACGCTATTTGTTTCACGCGAGGTGATTTACTTATTCCAAAATTACAACATTAACCTCAGCCCTGTGGCCCAATATAAACGACGCCTGACTACGGATCAGGAGATTCCGTAACATCAGCCCTATGGCCCAATGGATAAGTCGCCTGAATAGGGATCAGGAGATTCGGGGTTAGAGTCCTGGCAGGGTCTCTGATTTTTTCTTCCTTCTTTTCTATCCTGATCCTTGGCATAATAATTTTACTCCTGGCGATTTGCGTCTGGCAATGTGACGTACTAAGTTCGAGATACTACTTTAACGTCGGCCTTGTGGCCCAATGGATAAGGCGCCTGACTACGGATCAGGAGATTCCAGGTTCGAGTCCTGGCAGGGTCGCTGATTTTTTCCTCGTTTTTTTGAATCGGCGATTTGCGTCTGCCAATGTGATGTACTAAGTTCGAAATACTACATCAACGTCGACCTTGTGGCCCAATGGATAAGGCGCCTGACTACGGATCAGGAGATTCCAGGTTCGAATCCTGACAGGGTCGCTGATTTTTGCCTCCTTCTTTTGAATCGGCGAATTGCGTCTGCCAACGTAATTTTCTAAGTTCGAAATACTACGTCAACATCTGCCTTGTGGCCCAATGGATAACTCGCCTGACTACGGATTAGGAGATTCTAGGTTTGAGTCCTGACAGGATTGCTAATTTTTGCTTCCTTCTTCTTAATCGTGATAATTTTGTTAGCTGTTCGTTTTTTCTATGATGTAGTGTATAATTTTCCTTATTCGAGTCCCGGGAGGGTCCCTGTCTTTGCATAATATTTGATGTCAACGCTATTTGTTTCACGCGAGGTGATTTACTTATTCCAAAATTACAACATTAACCTCAGCCCTGTGGCGCAATATAAACGACGCCTGACTACGGATCAGGAGATTCCGTAACATCAGCCCTATGGCCCAATGGATAAGTCGCCTGAATAGGGATCAGGAGATTCCAGGTTCGAGTCCTGGCAGGGTCGCTGGTTTTGACTCGATTTTTTCTTATAGTGATTATCTCGATTTCTGTTAGTCTTTTCTATGATGTAAATTATAATTTTTCAGGTTAAAGTGCTGGTAGGGTCGCCGTCTTTGTATAATATTTTGGGCTATTTGCTACGGGCAATGTGACGTACTAATTACAAGTTTACAACAGTAACCTCGGCCCTGTGGCCCAATGGATAAGTGGCCTTACTACGGATCAGGAGATTCGAGGTTAGAGTCCTGGCAGGGTCTCTGATTTTTGCTTCCTTCTTTTCTATCCTGATCCTTGGCATAATAATTTTACTTCTGGCGATTTGCGTCTGGCAATGTGACGTACTAAGTTAGAGATACTACTTTAACGTCGGCCTTGTGGCCCAATGGATAAGGCGCCTGACTACGGATCAGGAGATTCCAGTTCGAGTTTTTTCTATGATGTAGTGTATATTTTTCCTAGTTCGAATCCCGGCAGGGTCCCTGTCTTTGCATAATATTTGATGTCAACGCTATTTGTTTCACGCGAGGTGATTTACTTATTCCAAAATTACAACATTAATTCCAGCCCTGTGGCCCAATATATACGACGCCTGACTACGGATCAGGAGATTCCGTAACATCAGCTCTATGGCCCAATGGATAAGTCGCCTGATTAGGGATCAGGAGATTCGAGGTTAGAGTCCTGGCAGGGTCTCTGATTTTTGCTTCCTTCTTTTCTATCCTGATCCTTGGCATAATAATTTTACTCCTGGCGATTTGCGTCTCGCAATGTGCGTACTAAGTTCGAAACACTACATCAACGTCGACCTTGTGGCCCAATGGATAAGGCGCTTGACTACGGATCAGGAGATTCCAGGTTCGAGTCCTGGCAGGGTCGCTGATTTTTGCCTCCTTCTTTTGAATCGGCGAATTGCGTCTGCCAACGTAATTTACTAAGTTCGAAATACTACGTCAACATCGGCCTTGTGGCCCAATGGATAAGGCGCCTGACTACGGATCAGGAGATTCTAGGTTTGAGTCCTGACAGGATTGCTAATTTTTGCTTCCTTCTTCTTAATCGTGATAATTTTGTTAGCTGTTCGTTTTTTCTATGATGTAGTGTATAATTTTCCTTATTCGAGTCCCAGGAGGGTCCCTGTCTTTGCATAATATTTGATGTCAACGCTATTTGTTTCACGCGAGGTGATTTACTTATTCCAAAATTACAACATTAACCTCAGCCCTGTGGCCCAAAATAAACGACGCCTGACTACGGATCAGGAGATTCCGTAACATCAGCCCTATGGCCCAATGGATAAGTCGCCTGAATAGGGATCAGGAGATTCGAGGTTAGAGTCCTGGCAGGGTCTCTGATTTTTTCTTCCTTCTTTTCTATCCTGATCCTTGGCATAATAATTTTACTCCTGGCGATTTGCGTCTGGCAATGTGACGTACTAAGTTCGAGATACTACTTTAACGTCGGCCTTGTGGCCAAATGGATAAGGCGCCTGACTACGGATCAGGAGATTCCAGGTTCGAGTCCTGGCAGGGTCGCTGGTTTTGCCTCGATTTTTTCTTATAGTGATTATTTCGATTTCTGTTAGTCTTTTCTATGATGTAAAGTATAATTTTTCAGGTTAAAGTGCTGGTAGGGTCGCCGTCTTTGTATAATATTTTGGGCTATTTGCTACGGGCAATGTGACGTACTAATTACAAGTTTACAACAGTAACCTCGGCCCTGTGGCCCAATGGATAAGTGGCCTTACTACGGATCAGGAGATTCGAGGTTAGAGTCCTGGCAGGGTCTCTGATTTTTGCTTCCTTCTTTTCTATCCTGATCCTTGGCATAATAATTTTACTTCTGGCGATTTGCGTCTGGCAATGTGACGTACTAAGTTAGAGATACTACTTTAACGTCGGCCTTGTGGCCCAATGGATAAGGCGCCTCACTACGGATCAGGAGATTCCAGTTCGAGTTTTTTCTATGATGTAGTGTATATTTTTCCTAGTTCGAATCCCGGCAGGGTCCCTGTCTTTGCATAATATTTGATGTCAACGCTATTTGTTTCACGCGAGGTGATTTACTTATTCCAAAATTACAACATTAATTCCAGCCCTGTGGCCCAATATATACGACGCCTGACTACGGATCAGGAGATTCCGTAACATCAGCTCTATGGCCCAATGGATAAGTCGCCTGATCAGGGATCAGGAGATTCGAGGTTAATGTCCTGGCAGGGTCTCTGATTTTTGCTTCCTTCTTTTCTATCCTGATCCTTGGCATAATAATTTTACTCCTGGCGATTTGCGTCTCGCAATGTGCGTACTAAGTCCGAAATACTACTTTAACGTCGTCCTTGTGGCCCAATGGATAAGGCGCCTGACTACGGATCAGGAGATTCCAGGTTCTAGTCCTGGCAGGGTCGCTGATTTTTTCCTCGTTTTTTTGAATCGGCGATTTGCGTCTGCCAATGTGATGTACTAAGTTGGAAATACTACATCAACGTCGACCTTGTGGCCCAATGGATAAGGCGCCTGACTACGGATCAGGAGATTCCAGGTTCGAGTCCTGACAGGGTCGCTGATTTTTGCCTCCTTCTTTTGAATCGGCGAATTGCGTCTGCCAACGTAATTAACTAAGTTCGAAATACTACGTCAACATCGGCCTTGTGGCCCAATGGATAAGGCGCCTGACTACGGATTAGGAGATTGTAGGTTTGAGTCCTGACAGGATTGCTAATTTTTGCTTCCTTCTTCTTAATCGTGATAATTTTGTTAGCTGTTCGTTTTTTCTATGATGTAGTGTATAATTTTTCTTGTTCGAATCCCGGCAGGGTCCCTGTCTTTGCATAATATTTGATGTCAACGCTATTTGTTTCACGCGAGGTGATTTACTTATTCCAAAATTACAACATTAATTCCAGCCCTGTGGCCCAATATATACGACGCCTGACTACGGATCAGGAGATTCCGTAACATCAGCCCTATGGCCCAATGGATAAGTCGCCTGATTAAGGATCAGGAGATTCGAGGTTAGTGTCCTGGCAGGGTCTCTGATTTTTGCTTCCTTTTTTTCTATCCTGATCCTTGGCATAAAAAGTTTACTCCTGGCGATTTGCGTCTGCCAATGTGAGGTACTAACTTCGAGAATTTACTTCAACGTCGGCCTTGAGGCCCAATGGAAAGGGCGCCTGACTACGGATCAGGAGATTCCAGGTTTGAGTCCTGGCAGGGTCGCTGATTTTTGCCTCGTGTTTTTTTTTCTTATAGTTATTATTTCGATTATTTTGAGTCGTTCTTTTGAATCGGCGATTTGCGTCTGCCAATGTGATGTACTAAGTTCGAAATACTACGTCAACGTCGGCCTTGTGGCCCAATGGATAAGGTGCCTGACTACGGATCAGGAGATTCGAGGTTAGAGTCCTGGCAGGGTCCCTAATTTTTGCCTCGTTCTTTTGAATCGGCGATTTGCGTCTGCCAACGTGATGTACTAAGTTCGAAATACTACGTCGACGTCGGCCTTGGGGCCCAATGGATAAGGCGCCTGACTACGGATCAGGAGATTCCAGGTTCGAGTCCTGGCAGGGTCGCTGATTTTTGCCTCCTTCTTTTGAATCGGCGAATTGCGTCTGCCAACGTAATGTACTAAGCTTGAAATACTACATCAACGTCGACCTTGTGGCCCAATGGATAAGGCGTCTGACTACGGATCAGGAGATTCCAGGTTCGAGTCCTGGCAGGGTCGCTGATTTGTGCCTCCTTCTTTTGAATCGGCGAATTGCGTCTGCCAACGTAATGTACTAAAATCGAAATACTACGTCAAGATCGGCCTTGTGGCCCAATGGATAAGGCGCCTGACTACGGATTAGGAGATTCTAGGTTTGAGTCCTGACAGGATTGCTAATTTTTGCTTCCTTCTTCTTAATCGTGATAATTTTGTTAGCTGTTCGTTTTTTCTATGATGTAGTGTATAATTTTCCTTATTCGAGTCCCGGGAGGGTCCCTGTCTTTGCATAATATTTGATGTCAACGCTATTTGTTTCACGCGAGGTGATTTACTTATTCCAAAATTACAACATTAACCTCAGCCCT
Organism: Nematostella vectensis; assembly: GCF_932526225.1. Taxonomy (NCBI): domain Eukaryota; kingdom Metazoa; phylum Cnidaria; class Anthozoa; order Actiniaria; family Edwardsiidae; genus Nematostella; species Nematostella vectensis. The sequence goes on from NC_064046.1 coordinate 5,330,128, forward strand.
GTGGCCCAATATAAACGACGCCTGACTACGGATCAAGAGATTCCGTAACATCAGCCCTATGGCCCAATGGATAAGTCGCCTGAATAGGGATCAGGAGATTCGAGGTTAGAGTCCTGGCAGGGTCTCTGATTTTTTCTTCCTTCTTTTCTATCCTGATCCTTGGCATAATAATTTTACTCCTGGCGATTTGCGTCTGGCAATGTGACGTCCTAAGTTCGAGATACTACTTTAACGTCGGCCTTGTAGCCCAATGGATAAGGCGCCTGACTACGGATCAGGAGATTCCAGGTTCGAGTCCTGGCAGGGTCGATGGTTTTGCCTCGATTTTTTCTTATAGTGATTATTTTGATTTCTGTTAGTCTTTTCTATGATGTAAAGTATAATTTTTCAGGTTAAAGTGCTGGTAGGGTCGCCGTCTTTGTATAATATTTTGGGCTATTTGCTACGGGCAATGTGACGTACTAATTACAAGTTTACAACAGTAACCTCGGCCCTGTGGCCCAATGGATAAGTGGCCTTACTACGGATCAGGAGATTCGAGGTTAGAGTCCTGGCAGGGTCTCTGATTTTTGCTTCCTTCTTTTCTATCCTGATCCTTGGCATAATAATTTTACTTCTGGCGATTTGCGTCTGGCAATGTGACGTACTAAGTTAGAGATACTACTTTAACGTCGGTCTTGTGGCCCAATGGATAAGGCGCCTGACTACGGATCAGGAGATTCCAGTTCGAGTTTTTTCTATGATGTAGTGTATATGTTTCCTAGTTCGAATCCCGGCAGGGTCCCTGTCTTTGCATAATATTTGATGTCAACGCTATTTGTTTCACGCGAGGTGATTTACTTATTCCAAAATTACAACATTAATTCCAGCCCTGTGGCCCAATATATACGACGCCTGACTACGGATCAGGAGATTCCGTAACATCAGCTCTATGGCCCAATGGATAAGTCGCCTGATCAGGGATCAGGAGATTCGAGGTTAGAGTCCTGGCAGGGTCTCTGATTTTTGCTTCCTTCTTTTCTATCCTGATCCTTGGCATAATAATTTTACTCCTGGCGATTTGCGTCTCGCAATGTGCGTACTAAGTCCGAAATACTACTTTAACGTCGTCCTTGTGGCCCAATGGATAAGGCGCCTGACTACGGATCAGGAGATTCCAGGTTCTAGTCCTGGCAGGGTCGCTGATTTTTTCCTCGTTTTTTTGAATCGGCGATTTGCGTCTGCCAATGTGATGTACTAAGTTGGAAATACTACATCAACGTCGACCTTGTGGCCCAATGGATAAGGCGCCTGACTACGGATCAGGAGATTCCAGGTTCGAGTCCTGACAGGGTCGCTGATTTTTGCCTCCTTCTTTTGAATCGGCGAATTGCGTCTGCCAACGTAATTAACTAAGTTCGAAATACTACGTCAACATCGGCCTTGTGGCCCAATGGATAAGGCGCCTGACTACGGATTAGGAGATTGTAGGTTTGAGTCCTGACAGGATTGCTAATTTTTGCTTCCTTCTTCTTAATCGTGATAATTTTGTTAGCTGTTCGTTTTTTCTATGATGTAGTGTATAATTTTTCTTGTTCGAATCCCGGCAGGGTCCCTGTCTTTGCATAATATTTGATGTCAACGCTATTTGTTTCACGCGAGGTGATTTACTTATTCCAAAATTACAACATTAATTCCAGCCCTGTGGCCCAATATATACGACGCCTGACTACGGATCAGGAGATTCCGTAACATCAGCCCTATGGCCCAATGGATAAGTCGCCTGATTAAGGATCAGGAGATTCGAGGTTAGTGTCCTGGCAGGGTCTCTGATTTTTGCTTCCTTTTTTTCTATCCTGATCCTTGGCATAAAAAGTTTACTCCTGGCGATTTGCGTCTGCCAATGTGAGGTACTAACTTCGAGAATTAACTTCAACGTCGGCCTTGAGGCCCAATGGAAAGGGCGCCTGACTACGGATCAGGAGATTCCAGGTTTGAGTCCTGGCAGGGTCGCTGATTTTTGCCTCGTGTTTTTTTTCTTATAGTTATTATTTCGATTATTTTGAGTCGTTCTTTTGAATCGGCGATTTGCGTCTGCCAATGTGATGTACTAAGTTCGAAATACTACGTCAACATCGGCCTTGTGGCCCAATGGATAATGCGCCTGACTACGGATCAGGAGATTCCAGGTTCGAGTCCTGGCAGGGTAGCTGATTTTTTTACTCGTTCTTTTGAATCGGCGATTTGCGTCTGCCAACGTGATGTACTAAGTTCGAAATACTATGTCAACGTCGGCCTTGTGACCAAATGGATAAGGCGCCTGACTACGGATCAGGAGATTCCAGGTTCGAGTCCTGGCAGGGTAGCTGATTTTTTTACTCGTTCTTTTGAATCGGCGATTTGCGTCTGCCAACGTGATGTACTAAGTTCGAAATACTATGTCAACATCGGCCTTGTGGCCCAATGGATAAGGCGCCTGACTACGGATTAGGAGATTCTAGGTTTGAGTCCTGACAGGATTGCTAATTTTTGCTTCCTTCTTCTTAATCGTGATAATTTTGTTAGCTGTTCGTTTTTTCTATGATGTAGTGTATAATTTTTCTTGTTCGAATCCCGGCAGGGTCCCTGTCTTTGCATAATATTTGATGTCAACGCTATTTGTTTCACGCGAGGTGATTTACTTATTCCAAAATTACAACATTAATTCCAGCCCTGTGGCCCAATATATACGACGCCTGACTACGGATCAGGAGATTCCGTAACATCAGCCCTATGGCCCAATGGATAAGTCGCCTGATTAGGGATCAGGAGATTCGAGGTTAGTGTCCTGGCAGGGTCTCTGATTTTTGCTTCCTTTTTTTCTATCCTGATCCTTGGCATAAAAAGTTTACTCCTGGCGATTTGCGTCTGCCAATGTGAGGTACTAACTTCGAGAATTTACTTCAACGTCGGCCTTGAGGCCCAATGGAAAGGGCGCCTGACTACGGATCAGGAGATTCCAGGTTTGAGTCCTGGCAGGGTCGCTGATTTTTGCCTCGTGTTTTTTTTTTCTTATAGTTATTATTTCGATTATTTTGAGTCGTTCTTTTGAATCGGCGATTTGCGTCTGCCAATGTGATGTACTAAGTTCGAAATACTACGTCAACGTCGGCCTTGTGGCCCAATGGATAAGGTGCCTGACTACGGATCAGGAGATTCGAGGTTAGAGTCCTGGCAGGGTCTCTGATTTTTTCTTCCTTCTTTTTGATCGTGATAATTTTGTTTCTGTTCGTCTTTTCTATGTTGTAGTGAATAATTTTCCTTGTTCGAATCCCGGCAGGGTCCCTGTCTTTGCATAGTATTTGATGTCAACGCTATTTGTTTCACGCGAGGTGATTTACTTATTCCAAAATTACAACATTTACCTCATCCCTGTGGCCCAATATATACGACGCCTGACTACAGATCAGGAGATTCCAGGTTCGAGTCCTGGCAGGGTCGCTGATTTTTGCCTACTTCTTTTGAATCGGCGAATTGCGTCTGCCAACGTACATTACTAAGTTCGAAATACTACGTCAACATCGGCCTTGTTGCCGAATGGATAAGGCGCCTGAATAGGGATCAGGAGCTTCGAGGTTAGAGTCCTGGCAGGGTCTCTGATTTTTTCTTCCTTCTTTTCTATCCTGATCCTTGGCATAATAATTTTACTCCTGGCGATTTGCGTCTGGCAATGTGACGTACTAAGTTCGAGATACTACTTTAACGTCGGCCTTGTGGCCCAATGGATGAGGCGCCTGACTACGGATCAGGAGATTCCAGGTTCGAGTCCTGGCAGGGTCTCTGATTTTTACTTCCTTCTTTTCTATCCTGATCCTTGGCATAAACATTTTACTCCTGGCGATTTGTGTCTGCCAATGGGACGTACTAAGTTCGAGAATTTACTTCAACGTCGGCCTTGTGGCCCAATGGATAAGGCGCCTGACTACGGATCAGGAGATTCCAGGTTCGAGTCCTGGCAGGGTCGCTGATGTTTGCCTCGTTCTTTTGAATCGGCGATTTGCGTCTGCCAACGTGATGTACTATATTCGAAATTCTACGTCAACATCGGCCTTGTGGCCCAATGGATAAGGCGTCTGACTACGGATCAGGAAATTCCAGGTTCGAGTCCTGGCAGGGTCGCTGATTTTTGCCTCCTTCTTTTGAATCGGCGAATTGCGTCTGCCAACGTAATGTACTAAAATCGCAATACTACGTCAACGTCGGACTTCTGGCCCAATGGATAAGGCGCCTGACCACGGATCAGGAGATTCCAGGTTCGAGTCCTGGCAGGGTAGCTGATTTTTGCCTCCTTCTTTTGAATCGGCGAATTGCGTCTGCCGACGTATATTACTAAGTTCGAAATACTACGTCAAAATCGGCCTTGTTGCCTAATGGATAAGGCGCCTGACTACGGATCAGGAGATTCTAGGTTCGATTCCTGGCAGGATCGGTGATTTTTGCTTCCTTCTTCTTAATCGTGATAATTTTGTTTGCTCTTCGTCTTTTCTATGATGTAGTGTATAATTTTCCTTATTCGAGTCCCGGCAGGGTCCCTGTCTTTGCATAATATATGATGTCAACGCTATTTGTTTCACGCGAGGTGATTTACTTATTCCAAAATTACAACATTAATCTCAGCCCTGTGGCCCAATATAAACGACGCCTGACTACGGATCAGGAGATTCCGTAACATCAGCCCTATGGCCCAATGGATAAGTCCCCTGAATAGGGATCAGGAGATTCGAGGTTAGAGTCCTGGCAGGGTCTCTGATTTTTGCTTCCTTCTTTTCTATCCTGATCCTTGGCATAATAATTTTACTCCTGGCGATTTGCGTCTGGCAATGTGACGTACTAAGTTCGAGATACTACTTTAACGTCGGCCTTGTGGCCCAATGGATAAGGCGCCTGACTACGGATCAGCAGATTCCAGGTTCGAGTCCTGGCAGGGTCGCTGGTTTTGCCTCGATTTTTTCTTATAGTGATTATTTCGATTTCTGTTAGTCTTTTCTATGATGTAAAGTATAATTTTTCAGGTTAAAGTGCTGGTAGGGTCGCCGTCTTTGTATAATATTTTGGGCTATTTGCTACGGGCAATGTGACGTACTAATTACAAGTTTACAACAGTAACCTCGGCCCTGTGGCCCAATGGATAAGTGGCCTTACTACGGATCAGGAGATTCAAAGTTAGAGTCCTGGCAGGGTCTCTGATTTTTGCTTCCTTCTTTTCTATCCTGATCCTTGGCATAATAATTTTACTTCCGCCTGACTACGGATCAGGAGATTCCAGGTTCGAGTCCTGGCAGGGTATCTGATTTTTGCTTCCTTCTTTTCTATCCTGATCCTTGGCATAATAATTTTACTTCCGCCTGACTACGGATCAGGAGATTCCAGGTTCGAGTCCTGGCAGGGTCGCTGATTTTTGCCTCGATTTTTTTCTTAGTGGCCTGACTACGGATCAGGAGATTCGAGGTTAGAGTCCTGACAGGGTCTCTGATTTTTACTTCCTTCTTTTCTATACTGATCCTTGTTATAAAATTTTACTCCTAGCTATTTGCGTCTGCCAATGGGACGTACTAAGTTCGAGAATTTACTTCAACGTCGGCCTTGTGGCCCAATGGATAAGTCGCCTGACAACGGATCAGGAGATTCCAGGTTCGACTCCTGGCAGGGTCGCTGATTTTTGACTAGTTCTTTTGAATCGGCGATTTGCGTCTGCCAACGTGATGTACTAAGTTCGAAATTTTACGTCAACGTCGGACTTCTGGCCCAATGGATAAGGCGCCTGACGACGGATCAGGAGATTCCAGGTTCGAGTCCTGACAGGGTAGCTGATTTTTGCCTCCTTCTTTTGAATCGGCGAATTGCGTCTGCCAACGTAATTTACTAAGTTCGAAATACTACGTCAACATCGGCGTTGTGGCCCAATGGATAAGGCGCCTCACTACGGATTAGGAGATTCTAGGTTTGAGTCCTGACAGGAATTCTAATTTTTGCTTCCTTCTTCTTAATCGTGATAATTTTGTTAGCTGTTCGTTTTTTCTATGATGTAGTGTATAATTTTTCTTGTTCGAATCCCGGCAGGGTCCCTGTCTTTGCATAATATTTGATGTCAACGCTATTTGTTTCACGCGAGGTGATTTACTTATTCCAAAATTACAACATTAATTCCAGCCCTGTGGCCCAATATATACGACGCCTGACTACGGATCAGGAGATTCCGTAACATCAGCCCTATTCCCCAATGAATAAGTCGCCTGATTAGGGATCAGGAGATTCGAGGTTAGTGTCCTGGCAGGGTCGCTGATTTTTGCCTCCTTCTTTTGAATCGGCGAATTGCGTCTGCCAACGTAATTTACTAAGTTCGAAATACTACGTCAACATCGGCCTTGTTGCCCAATGGATATGGCGCCTGAATAGGGATTAGGAGCTTCGAGGTTAGAGTCCTGGCAGGGTCTCTGATTTTTTCTTCCTTCTTTTCTATCCTGATCCTTGGCATAATAATTTTACTCCTGGCGATTTGCTGGCAATGTGACGTACTATGTTCGAGATACTACTTTAACGTCGGCCTTGTGGCCCAATGGATAAGGCGCCTGACTACGGATCAGGAGATTACAGATTCGAGTTCTAGCAGGGTCGCTGGTTTTGCCTCAATTTTTTCTTATAGTGATTATTTCGATTTCTGTTAGTCTTTTCTATTATGTAAAGTATAATTTTTCAGGTTAAAGTGCTGGTAGGGTCGCCGTCTTTGTATAATATTTTGGGCTATTTGCTACGGGCAATGTGACGTACTAATTACAAGTTTACAACAGTACCCTCGGCCCTGTGGCCCAACGGATAAGTGGCCTTACTACGGATCAGGAGATTCGAGGTTAGAGTCCTGGCAGGGTCTCTGATTTTTGCTTCCTTCTTTTCTATCCTGATCCTTGGCATAATAATTTTACTTCCGCCTGACTAAGGATCAGGAGATTCCAGGTTCGAGTCCTGGCAGGGTCGCTGCTTTTTTACTCGTTCTTTTGAATCGGCGATTTGCGTCTGGCAATGTGACGTACTAAGTTCGAGATACTACTTTAACGTCGACCTTGTGGCCCAATGGATAAGGCGCCTGACTACGGATCAGGAGATTCCAGGTTCGAGTCCTGGCAGGGTCGCTGGTTTTGCCTCGATTTTTTCTTATAGTGATTATTTCGATTTCTGTTAGTCTTTTCTATGATGTAAAGTATAATTTTTCAGGTTAAAGTGCTGGTAGGGTCGCCTTCTTTGTATAATATTTTGGGCTATTTGCTACGGGCAATCTGACGTACTAATTACAAGTTTACAACAGTAACCTCGGCCCTGTGGCCCAATGGATAAGTGGCCTTACTACGGATCAGGAGATTCGAGGTTAGAGTCCTGGCAGGGTCTCTGATTTTTGCTTCCTTCTTTTCTATCCTGATCCTTGGCATAATAATTTTACTTCCGCCTGACTACGGATCAGGAGATTCCAGGTTCGAGTCCTGGCAGGGACGCTGATTTTTGCCTCGATTTTTTCTTAGTGGCCTGACTACGGATCAGGAGATTCGAGGTTAGAGTCCTGGCAGGGTCTCTGATTTTTACTTCCTTCTTTTGGATACTGATCCTTGGCATAAAAATTTTACTCCTGGCGATTTGCGTCTGCCAATGGGACGTACTAAGTTCGAGAATTTACTTCAACGTTGGCCTTGAGGCCCAATGGAAAGGGCGCCTGACTACGGATCAGGAGATTCCAGGTTTGAGTCCTGCCAGGGTCGCTGATTTTTGCCTCGTGTTTTTTTTCTTATAGTTATTATTTCGATTATTTTGAGTCGTTCTTTTGAATCGGCGATTTGCGTCTGCCAATGTGATGTACTAAGTTCGAAATACTACGTCAACGTCGGCCTTGTGGCCCAATGGATAAGGTGCCTGACTACGGATCAGGAGATTCGAGGTTAGAGTCCTGGCAGGGTCTCTGATTTTTTCTTCCTTCTTTTTGATCGTGATAATTTTGTTTCTGTTCGTCTTTTCTATGTTGTAGTGAATAATTTTCCTTGTTCGAATCCCGGCAGGGTCCCTGTCTTTGCATAATATTTGATGTCAACGCTATTTGTTTCACGCGAGGTGATTTACTTATTCCAAAATTACAACATTTACCTCATCCCTGTGGCCCAATATATACGACGCCTGACTACAGATCAGGAGATTCCAGGTTCCAGTCCTGGCAGGGTCGCTGATTTTTGCCTACTTCTTTTGAATCGGCGAATTGCGTCTGCCAACGTACATTACTAAGTTCGAAATACTACGTCAACATCGGCCTTGTTGCCGAATGGATAAGGCGCCTGAATAGGGATCAGGAGCTTCGAGGTTAGAGTCCTGGCAGGGTCTCTGATTTTTTCTTCCTTCTTTTCTATCCTGATCCTTGGCATAATAATTTTACTCCTGGCGATTTGCGTCTGGCAATGTGACGTACTAAGTTCGAGATACTACTTTAACGTCGGCCTTGTGGCCCAATGGATAAGGCGCCTGACTACGGATCAGGAGATTCCAGGTTCGAGTCCTAGCAGGGTTGCTGGTTTTGCCTCGATTTTTTCTTATAGTGATTATTTCGATTTCTGTTAGTCTTTTCTATGATGTAAAGTATAATTTTTCAGGTTAAAGTGCTGGTAGGGTCGCCGTCTTTGTATAATATTTTGGGCTATTTGCTACGGGGAATGTGACGTACTAATTACAAGTTTACAACAGTAACCTCGGCCCTGTGGCCCAATGGATAAGTGGCCTTACTACGGATCAAGAGATTCGAGGTTAGAGTCCTGGCAGTGTCTATGATTTTTGCTTCCTTCTTTTCTATCCTTATCCTTGGCATAATAATTTTACTTCCGCCTGACTACGGATCAGGAGATTCCAGGTTCGAGTCCTGGCAGGGTCGCTGATTTTTGCCTCGATTTTTTCTTAGTGGCCTGACTACGGATCAGGAGATTCGAGGTTAGAGTGCTGGCAGGGTCTCTGATTTTTACTTCCTTCTTTTCTATACTGATCCTTGGCATAAAAATGTTACTCCTGGCGATTTGCGTCTGCCAATGGGACGTACTAAGTTCGAGAATTTACTTCAACGTCGGCCTTGTGGCCCAATGGATAAGGCGCCTGACTACGGATCAGGAAATTAAAGGTTCGAGTCCTGGCAGGGTCGCTGATTTTTGCCTCCTTCTTTTGAATCGGCGAATTGCGTCTGCCAACGTAATGTACTAAAATCGCAATACTACGTCAACGTCGGACTTCTGGCCCAATGGATAAGGCGCCTGACCACGGATCAGGAGATTCCAGGTTCGAGTCCTGGCAGGGTCGCTGATTTTTGCCTCCTTCTTTTGAATCGGCGAATTGCGTCTGCCAACGTATATTACTAAGTTCGAAATACTACGTCAAAATCGGCCTTGTTGCCCAATGGATAAGGCGCCTGACTACGGATCAAAAGATTCTAGGTTCGATTCCTGGCAGGATCGGTGATTTTTGCTTCCTTCTTCTTAATCGTGATAATTTTGTTTGCTCTTCGTCTTTTCTATGATGTAGTGTATAATTTTCCTTATTCGAGTCCCGGCAGGGTCCCTGTCTTTGCATAATATATGATGTCAACGCTATTTGTTTCACGCGAGGTGATTTACTTATTCCAAAATTACAACATTAATCTCAGCCCTGTGGCCCAATATAAACGACGCCTGACTACGGATCAGGAGATTCCGTAACATCAGCCCTATGGCCCAATGGATAAGTCCCCTGAATAGGGATCAGGAGATTCGAGGTTAGAGTCCTGGCAGGGTCTCTGATTTTTGCTTCCTTCTTTTCTATCCTGATCCTTGGCATAATAATTTTACTCCTGGCGATTTGCGTCTGGCAATGTGACGTACTAAGTTCGAGATACTACTTTAACGTCGGCCTTGTGGCCCAATGGATAAGGCGCCTGACTACGGATCAGCAGATTCCAGGTTCGAGTCCTGGCAGGGTCGCTGGTTTTGCCTCGATTTTTTCTTATAGTGATTATTTCGATTTCTGTTAGTCTTTTCTATGATGTAAAGTATAATTTTTCAGGTTAAAGTGCTGGTAGGGTCGCCGTCTTTGTATAATATTTTGGGCTATTTGCTACGGGCAATGTGACGTACTAATTACAAGTTTACAACAGTAACCTCGGCCCTGTGGCCCAATGGATAAGTGGCCTTACTACGGATCAGGAGATTCGAGGTTAGAGTCCTGGCAGGGTCTCTGATTTTTGCTTCCTTCTTTTCTATCCTGATCCTTGGCATAATAATTTTACTTCCGCCTGACTACGGATCAGGAGATTCCAGGTTCGAGTCCTGGCAGGGTATCTGATTTTTGCTTCCTTCTTTTCTATCCTGATCCTTGGCATAATAATTTTACTTCCGCCTGAGTACGGATCAGGAGATTCCAGGTTCGAGTCCTGGCAGGGTCGCTGATTTTTGCCTCGATTTTTTTCTTAGTGGCCTGACTACGGATCAGGAGATTCCAGGTTAGAGTCCTGACAGGGTCTCTGATTTTTACTTCCTTCTTTTCTATACTGATCCTTGTTATAAAATTTTACTCCTAGCTATTTGCGTCTGCCAATGGGACGTACTAAGTTCAAGAATTTACTTCAACGTCGGCCTTGTGGCCCAATGGATAAGTCGCCTGACAACGGATCAGGAGATTCCAGGTTCGACTCCTGGCAGGGTCGCTGATTTTTGACTTGTTCGTTTGAATCGGCGATTTGCGTCTGCCAACGTGATGTACTAAGTTCGAAATTTTACGTCAACGTCGGACTTCTGGCCCAATGGATAAGGCGCCTGACGACGGATCAGGAGATTCCAGGTTCGAGTCCTGACAGGGTAGCTGATTTTTGCCTCCTTCTTTTGAATCGGCGAATTGCGTCTGCCAACGTAATTTACTAAGTTCGAAATACTACGTCAACATCGGCGTTGTGGCCCAATGGATAAGGCGCCTCACTACGGATTAGGAGATTCTAGGTTTGAGTCCTGACAGGATTGCTAATTTTTGCTTCCTTCTTCTTAATCGTGATAATTTTGTTAGCTGTTCGTTTTTTCTATGATGTAGTGTATAATTTTTCTTGTTCGAATCCCGGCAGGGTCCCTGTCTTTGCATAATATTTGATGTCAACGCTATTTGTTTCACGCGAGGTGATTTACTTATTCCAAAATTACAACATTAATTCCAGCCCTGTGGCCCAATATATACGACGCCTGACTACGGATCAGGAGATTCCGTAACATCAGCCCTATTCCCCAATGAATAAGTCGCCTGATTAGGGATCAGGAGATTCGAGGTTAGTGTCCTGGCAGGGTCGCTGATTTTTGCCTCCTTCTTTTGAATCGGCGAATTGCGTCTGCCAACGTAATTTACTAAGTTCGAAATACTACGTCAACATCGGCCTTGTTGCCCAATGGATATGGCGCCTGAATAGGGATTAGGAGCTTCGAGGTTAGAGTCCTGGCAGGGTCTCTGATTTTTTCTTCCTTCTTTTCTATCCTGATCCTTGGCATAATAATTTTACTCCTGGCGATTTGCTGGCAATGTGACGTACTAAGTTCGAGATACTACTTTAACGTCGGCCTTGTGGCCCAATGGATAAGGCGCCTGACTACGGATCAGGAGATTACAGATTCGAGTTCTAGCAGGGTCGCTGGTTTTGCCTCGATTTTTTCTTATAGTGATTATTTCGATTTCTGTTAGTCTTTTCTATTATGTAAAGTATAATTTTTCAGGTTAAAGTGCTGGTAGGGTCGCCGTCTTTGTATAATATTTTGGGCTATTTGCTACGGGCAATGTGACGTACTAATTACAAGTTTACAACAGTACCCTCGGCCCTGTGGCCCAATGGATAAGTGGCCTTACTACGGATCAGGAGATTCGAGGTTAGAGTCCTGGCAGGGTCTCTGATTTTTGCTTCCTTCTTTTCTATCCTGATCCTTGGCATAATAATTTTACTTCCGCCTGACTAAGGATCAGGAGATTCCAGGTTCGAGTCCTGGCAGGGTCGCTGCTTTTTTACTAGTTCTTTTGAATCGGCGATTTGCGTCTGGCAATGTGACGTACTAAGTTCGAGATACTACTTTAACGTCGACCTTGTGGCCCAATGGATAAGGCGCCTGACTACGGATCAGGAGATTCCAGGTTCGAGTCCTGGCAGGGTCGCTGGTTTTGCCTCGATTTTTTCTTATAGTGATTATTTCGATTTCTGTTAGTCTTTTCTATGATGTAAAGTATAATTTTTCAGGTTAAAGTGCTGGTAGGGTCGCCTTCTTTGTATAATATTTTGGGCTATTTGCTACGGGCAATCTGACGTACTAATTACAAGTTTACAACAGTAACCTCGGCCCTGTGGCCCAATGGATAAGTGGCCTTACTACGGATCAGGAGATTCGAGGTTAGAGTCCTGGCAGGGTCTCTGATTTTTGCTTCCTTCTTTTCTATCCTGATCCTTGGCATAATAATTTTACTTCCGCCTGACTACGGATCAGGAGATTCCAGGTTCGAGTCCTGGCAGGGTCGCTGATTTTTGCCTCGATTTTTTCTTAGTGGCCTGACTACGGATCAGGAGATTCGAGGTTAGAGTCCTGGCAGGGTCTCTGATTTTTACTTCCTTCTTTTGGATACTGATCCTTGGCATAAAAATTTTACTCCTGGCGATTTGCGTCTGCCAATGGTACGTACTAAGTTCGAGAATTTACTTCAACGTTGGCCTTGAGGCCCAATGGAAAGGGCGCCTGACTACGGATCAGGAGATTCCAGGTTTGAGTCCTGCCAGGGTCGCTGATTTTTGCCTCGTGTTTTTTTTCTTATAGTTATTATTTCGATTATTTTGAGTCGTTCTTTTGAATCGGCGATTTGCGTCTGCCAATGTGATGTACTAAGTTCAAAATACTACGTCAACGTCGGCCTTGTGGCCCAATGGATAAGGTGCCTGACTACGGATCAGGAGATTCGAGGTTAGAGTCCTGGCAGGGTCTCTGATTTTTTCTTCCTTCTTTTTGATCGTGATAATTTTGTTTCTGTTCGTCTTTTCTATGTTGTAGTGAATAATTTTCCTTGTTCGAATCCCGGCAGGGTCCCTGTCTTTGCATAATATTTGATGTCAACGCTATTTGTTTCACGCGAGGTGATTTACTTATTCCAAAATTACAACATTTACCTCATCCCTGTGGCCCAATATATACGACGCCTGACTACAGATCAGGAGATTCCAGGTTCGAGTCCTGGCAAGGTAGCTGATTTTTGCCTACTTCTTTTGAATCGGCGAATTGCGTCTGCCAACGTACATTACTAAGTTCGAAATACTACGTCAACATCGGCCTTGTTGCCGAATGGATAAGGCGCCTGAATAGGGATCAGGAGCTTCGAGGTTAGAGTCCTGGCAGGGTCTCTGATTTTTTCTTCCTTCTTTTCTATTCTGATCCTTGGCATAATAATTTTACTCCTGGCGATTTGCGTCTGGCAATGTGACGTACTAAGTTCGAGATACTACTTTAACGTCGGCCTTGTGGCCCAATGGATAAGGCGCCTGACTACGGATCAGGAGATTCCAGTTCGAGTTTTTTCTATGATGTAGTGTATATTTTTCCTTGTTCGAATCCCGGCAGGGTCCCTGTCTTTGCATAATATTTGATGTCAACGCTATTTGTTTCACGCGAGGTGATTTACTTATTCCAAAATTACAACATTAATTCCAGCCCTGTGGCCCAATATATACGACGCCTGACTACGGATTTTTTTTTGCCTCCTTCTTTTGAATCGGCGAATTGCGCCTGCTAACGTACATTACTAAGTTCGAAATACTACATCAACATCGGCCTTGTTGCCCAATGGATAAGGCGCCTGACTACGGATCTGGAGATTCTAGGTTCGATGTCTGGCAGGATCGCTGATTTTTGCTTCCTTCTTCTTAATCGTGATAATTTTGTTTGCTGTTCGTCTTTTCAATGATGTAGTGTATAATTTTCCTTGTTCGAGTCCCGGCAGGGTCCCTGTCTTTGAAAAATATTTGATGTCAACGCGAGGTTATTTACTTATTCCAAAATTACAACATTAACCTCAGCCCTGTGGCCCAATATAAACGACGCCTGACTACGGATCAGGAGATTCCGTAACATCAGCCCTATGGCCCAATGGATAAGTCGCCTGAATAGGGATCAGGAGATTCGAAGTTAGAGTCCTGGCAGGGTCTCTTATTTTTTCTTCGTTCTTTTCTATCCTGATCCTTGGCATAATAATTTTACTCCTGGCGATTTGCGTTTGGCAATGTGACGTACTAAGTTCGGAATACTACGTCAACGTCGGCCTTGTGGCCCAATGGATAAGGTGCCTGACTACGGATCAGGAGATTCGAGGTTAGAGTCCTGGCAGGGTCTCTGATTTTTACTTCCTTCTTTTTGATCGTGATAATTTTGTTTGCTGTTCGTCTTTTCTATGATGTAGTGAATAATTTTCCTTGTTCGAATCCCGGCAGGGTACCTGTCTTTGCATAATATTTGATGTCAACGCTATTTGTTTCACGCGAGGTGATTTACTTATTCCAAAATTACAACATTTACCTCATCCCTGTGGCCCAATATATACGACGCCTGACTACAGATCAGGAGATTCCAGGTTCCAGTCCTGGCAGGGTCGCTGATTTTTGCCTCCTTCTTTTGAATCGGCGAATTGCGTCTGCCAACGTAATTTACTAAGTTCGAAATACTACGTCAACATCGGCCTTGTTGCCCAATGGATAAGGCGCCTGAATAGGGATTAGGAGCTTCGAGGTTAGAGTCCTGGCAGGGTCTCTGATTTTTTCTTCCTTCTTTTCTATCCTGATCCTTGGCATAATAATTTTACTCCTGGCGATTTGCGTCTGGCAATGTGACGTACTAAGTTCGAGATACTACTTTAACGTCGGCCTTGTGGCCCAATGGATAAGGCGCCTGACTACGGATCAGGAGATTCCAGGTTCGAGTCCTAGCAGGGTTACTGGTTTTGCCTCGATTTTTTCTTATAGTGATTATTTCGATTTCTGTTAGTCTTTTCTATGATGTAAAGTATAATTTTTAAGGTTAAAGTGCTGGTAGGGTCGCCGTCTTTGTATAATATTTTGGGCTATTTGCTACGGGGAATGTGACGTACTAATTACAAGTTTACAACAGTAACCTCGGCCCTGTGGCCCAATGGATAAGTGGCCTTACTACGGATCAAGAGATTCGAGGTTAGAGTCCTGGCAGTGTCTATGATTTTTGCTTCCTTCTTTTCTATCCTTATCCTTGGCATAATAATTTTACTTCCGCCTGACTACGGATCAGGAGATTCCAGGTTCGAGTCCTGGCAGGGTCGCTGATTTTTGCCTCGATTTTTTCTTAGTGGCCTGACTACGGATCAGGAGATTCGAGGTTAGAGTGCTGGCAGGGTCTCTGATTTTTACTTCCTTCTTTTCTATACTGATCCTTGGCATAAAAATGTTACTCCTGGCGATTTGCGTCTGCCAATGGGACGTACTAAGTTCGAGAATTTACTTCCACGTCGGCCTTGTGGCCCAATGGATAAGGCGCCTGACTACGGATCAGGAAATTAAAGGTTCGAGTCCTGGCAGGGTCGCTGATTTTTGCCTCCTTCTTTTGAATCGGCGAATTGCGTCTGCCAACGTAATTTTCTAAGTTCGAAATACTACGTCAACATCTGCCTTGTGGCCCAATGGATAACTCGCCTGACTACGGATTAGGAGATTCTAGGTTTGAGTCCTGACAGGATTGCTAATTTTTGCTTCCTTCTTCTTAATCGTGATAATTTTGTTAGCTGTTCGTTTTTTCTATGATGTAGTGTATAATTTTCCTTATTCGAGTCCCGGGAGGGTCCCTGTCTTTGCATAATATTTGATGTCAACGCTATTTGTTTCACGCGAGGTGATTTACTTATTCCAAAATTACAACATTAACCTCAGCCCTGTGGCGCAATATAAACGACGCCTGACTACGGATCAGGAGATTCCGTAACATCAGCCCTATGGCCCAATGGATAAGTCGCCTGAATAGGGATCAGGAGATTCGAGGTTAGAGTCCTGGCAGGGTCTCTGATTTTTTCTTCCTTCTTTTCTATCCTGATCCTTGGCATAATAATTTTACTCCTGGCGATTTGCGTCTGGCAATGTGACGTACTAAGTTCGAGATACTACTTAAACGTCGGCCTTGTGGCCCAATGGATAAGGCGCCTGACTACGGATCAGGAGATTCCAGGTTCGAGTCCTGGCAGGGTCGCTGGTTTTGACTCGATTTTTTCTTATAGTGATTATCTCGATTTCTGTTAGTCTTTTCTATGATGTAAATTATAATTTTTCAGGTTAAAGTGCTGGTAGGGTCGCCGTCTTTGTATAATATTTTGGGCTATTTGCTACGGGCAATGTGACGTACTAATTACAAGTTTACAACAGTAACCTCGGCCCTGTGGCCCAATGGATAAGTGGCCTTACTACGGATCAGGAGATTCGAGGTTAGAGTCCTGGCAGGGTCTCTGATTTTTGCTTCATTCTTTTCTATCCTGATCCTTGGCATAATAATTTTACTTCTGGCGATTTGCGTCTGGCAATGTGACGTACTAAGTTAGAGATACTACTTTAACGTCGGCCTTGTGGCCCAATGGATAAGGCGCCTGACTACGGATCAGGAGATTCCAGTTCGAGTTTTTTCTATGATGTAGTGTATATTTTTCCTAGTTCGAATCCCGGCAGGGTCCCTGTCTTTGCATAATATTTGATGTCAACGCTATTTGTTTCACGCGAGGTGATTTACTTATTCCAAAATTACAACATTAATTCCAGCCCTGTGGCCCAATATATACGACGCCTGACTACGGATCAGGAGATTCCGTAACATCAGCTCTATGGCCCAATGGATAAGTCGCCTGATTAGGGATCAGGAGATTCGAGGTTAGAGTCCTGGCAGGGTCTCTGATTTTTGCTTCCTTCTTTTCTATCCTGATCCTTGGCATAATAATTTTACTCCTGGCGATTTGCGTCTCGCAATGTGCGTACTAAGTTCGAAACACTACATCAACGTCGACCTTGTGGCCCAATGGATAAGGCGCTTGACTACGGATCAGGAGATTCCAGGTTCGAGTCCTGGCAGGGTCGCTGATTTTTGCCTCCTTCTTTTGAATCGGCGAATTGCGTCTGCCAACGTAATTTACTAAGTTCGAAATACTACGTCAACATCGGCCTTGTGGCCCAATGGATAAGGCGCCTGACTACGGATCAGGAGATTCTAGGTTTGAGTCCTGACAGGATTGCTAATTTTTGCTTCCTTCTTCTTAATCGTGATAATTTTGTTAGCTGTTCGTTTTTTCTATGATGTAGTGTATAATTTTCCTTATTCGAGTCCCAGGAGGGTCCCTGTCTTTGCATAATATTTGATGTCAACGCTATTTGTTTCACGCGAGGTGATTTACTTATTCCAAAATTACAACATTAACCTCAGCCCTGTGGCCCAATATAAACGACGCCTGACTACGGATCAGGAGATTCCGTAACATCAGCCCTATGGCCCAATGGATAAGTCGCCTGAATAGGGATCAGGAGATTCGAGGTTAGAGTCCTGGCAGGGTCTCTGATTTTTTCTTCCTTCTTTTCTATCCTGATCCTTGGCATAATAATTTTACTCCTGGCGATTTGCGTCTGGCAATGTGACGTACTAAGTTCGAGATACTACTTTAACGTCGGCCTTGTGGCCAAATGGATAAGGCGCCTGACTACGGATCAGGAGATTCCAGGTTCGAGTCCTGGCAGGGTCGCTGGTTTTGCCTCGATTTTTTCTTATAGTGATTATTTCGATTTCTGTTAGTCTTTTCTATGATGTAAAGTATAATTTTTCAGGTTAAAGTGCTGGTAGGGTCGATGTCTTTGTATAATATTTTGGGCTATTTGCTACGGGCAATGTGACGTACTAATTACAAGTTTACAACAGTAACCTCGGCCCTGTGGCCCAATGGATAAGTGGCCTTACTACGGATCAGGAGATTCGAGGTTAGAGTCCTGGCAGGGTCTCTGATTTTTGCTTTCTTCTTTTCTATCCTGATCCTTGGCATAATAATTTTACTTCTGGCGATTTGCGTCTGGCAATGTGACGTACTAAGTTAGAGATACTACTTTAACGTCGGCCTTGTGGCCCAATGGATAAGGCGCCTGACTACGGATCAGGAGATTCCAGTTCGAGTTTTTTCTATGATGTAGTGTATATTTTTCCTAGTTCGAATCCCGGCAGGGTCCCTGTCTTTGCATAATATTTGATGTCAACGCTATTTGTTTCACGCGAGGTGATTTACTT
Organism: Nematostella vectensis; assembly: GCF_932526225.1. Lineage (NCBI taxonomy): Eukaryota > Metazoa > Cnidaria > Anthozoa > Actiniaria > Edwardsiidae > Nematostella > Nematostella vectensis. Next base: position 5,348,457 of record NC_064046.1, read on the forward strand.
ATTCCAAAACTACAACATTAATTCCAGCCCTGTGGCCCAATATATACGACGCCTGACTACGGATCAGGAGATTCCGTAACATCAGCTCTATGGCCCAATGGATAAGTCGCCTGATCAGGGATCAGGAGATTCGAGGTTAATGTCCTGGCAGGGTCTCTGATTTTTGCTTCCTTCTTTTCTATCCTGATCCTTGGCATAATAATTTTACTCCTGGCGATTTGCGTCTCGCAATGTGCGTACTAAGTCCGAAATACTACTTTAACGTCGTCCTTGTGGCCCAATGGATAAGGCGCCTGACTACGGATCAGGAGATTCCAGGTTCTAGTCCTGGCAGGGTCGCTGATTTTTTCCTCGTTTTTTTGAATCGGCGATTTGCGTCTGCCAATGTGATGTACTAAGTTGGAAATACTACATCAACGTCGACCTTGTGGCCCAATGGATAAGGCGCCTGACTACGGATCAGGAGATTCCAGGTTCGAGTCCTGACAGGGTCGCTGATTTTTGCCTCCTTCTTTTGAATCGGCGAATTGCGTCTGCCAACGTAATTAACTAAGTTCGAAATACTACGTCAACATCGGCCTTGTGGCCCAATGGATAAGGCGCCTGACTACGGATTAGGAGATTGTAGGTTTGAGTCCTGACAGGATTGCTAATTTTTGCTTCCTTCTTCTTAATCGTGATAATTTTGTTAGCTGTTCGTTTTTTCTATGATGTAGTGTATAATTTTTCTTGTTCGAATCCCGGCAGGGTCCCTGTCTTTGCATAATATTTGATGTCAACGCTATTTGTTTCACGCGAGGTGATTTACTTATTCCAAAATTACAACATTAATTCCAGCCCTGTGGCCCAATATATACGACGCCTGACTACGGATCAGGAGATTCCGTAACATCAGCCCTATGGCCCAATGGATAAGTCGCCTGATTAAGGATCAGGAGATTCGAGGTTAGTGTCCTGGCAGGGTCTCTGATTTTTGCTTCCTTTTTTTCTATCCTGATCCTTGGCATAAAAAGTTTACTCCTGGCGATTTGCGTCTGCCAATGTGAGGTACTAACTTCGAGAATTTACTTCAACGTCGGCCTTGAGGCCCAATGGAAAGGGCGCCTGACTACGGATCAGGAGATTCCAGGTTTGAGTCCTGGCAGGGTCGCTGATTTTTGCCTCGTGTTTTTTTTTCTTATAGTTATTATTTCGATTATTTTGAGTCGTTCTTTTGAATCGGCGATTTGCGTCTGCCAATGTGATGTACTAAGTTCGAAATACTACGTCAACGTCGGCCTTGTGGCCCAATGGATAAGGTGCCTGACTACGGATCAGGAGATTCGAGGTTAGAGTCCTGGCAGGGTCCCTAATTTTTGCCTCGTTCTTTTGAATCGGCGATTTGCGTCTGCCAACATGATGTACTAAGTTCGAAATACTACGTCGACGTCGGCCTTGGGGCCCAATGGATAAGGCGCCTGACTACGGATCAGGAGATTCCAGGTTCGAGTCCTGGCAGGGTCGCTGATTTTTGCCTCCTTCTTTTGAATCGGCGAATTGCGTCTGCCAACGTAATGTACTAAGCTTGAAATACTACATCAACGTCGACCTTGTGGCCCAATGGATAAGGCGTCTGACTACGGATCAGGAGATTCCAGGTTCGAGTCCTGGCAGGGTCGCTGATTTGTGCCTCCTTCTTTTGAATCGGCGAGTTGCGTCTGCCAACGTAATGTACTAAAATCGAAATACTACGTCAAGATCGGCCGTGTGGCCCAATGGATAAGGCGCCTGACTACGGATTAGGAGATTCTAGGTTTGAGTCCTGACAGGATTGCTAATTTTTGCTTCCTTCTTCTTAATCGTGATAATTTTGTTAGCTGTTCGTTTTTTCTATGATGTAGTGTATAATTTTCCTTATTCGAGTCCCGGGAGGGTCCCTGTCTTTGCATAATATTTGATGTCAACGCTATTTGTTTCACGCGAGGTGATTTACTTATTCCAAAATTACAACATTAACCTCAGCCCTGTGGCCCAATATAAACGACGCCTGACTACGGATCAAGAGATTCCGTAACATCAGCCCTATGGCCCAATGGATAAGTCGCCTGAATAGGGATCAGGAGATTCGAGGTTAGAGTCCTGGCAGGGTCTCTGATTTTTTCTTCCTTCTTTTCTATCCTGATCCTTGGCATAATAATTTTACTCCTGGCGATTTGCGTCTGGCAATGTGACGTCCTAAGTTCGAGATACTACTTTAACGTCGGCCTTGTGGCCCAATGGATAAGGCGCCTGACTACGGATCAGGAGATTCCAGGTTCGAGTCCTGGCAGGGTCGATGGTTTTGCCTCGATTTTTTCTTATAGTGATTATTTCGATTTCTGTTAGTCTTTTCTATGATGTAAAGTATAATTTTTCAGGTTAAAGTGCTGGTAGGGTCGCCGTCTTTGTATAATATTTTGGGCTATTTGCTACGGGCAATGTGACGTACTAATTACAAGTTTACAACAGTAACCTCGGCCCTGTGGCCCAATGGATAAGTGGCCTTACTACGGATCAGGAGATTCGAGGTTAGAGTCCTGGCAGGGTCTCTGATTTTTGCTTTCTTCTTTTCTATCCTGATCCTTGGCATAATAATTTTACTTCTGGCGATTTGCGTCTGGCAATGTGACGTACTAAGTTAGAGATACTACTTTAACGTCGGCCTTGTGGCCCAATGGATAAGGTGCCTGACTACGGATCAGGAGATTCCAGTTCGAGTTTTTTCTATGATGTAGTGTATATGTTTCCTAGTTCGAATCCCGGCAGGGTCCCTGTCTTTGCATAATATTTGATGTCAACGCTATTTGTTTCACGCGAGGTGATTTACTTATTCCAAAATTACAACATTAATTCCAGCCCTGTGGCCCAATATATACGACGCCTGACTACGGATCAGGAGATTCCAGGTTCGAGTCCTAGCAGGGTTGCTGGTTTTGCCTCGATTTTTTCTTATTGTGATTATTTCGATTTCTGTTAGTCTTTTCTATGATGTAAAGTATAATTTTTCAGGTTAAAGTGCTGGTAGGGTCGCCGTCTTTGTATAATATTTTGGGCTATTTGCTACGGGCAATGTGACGTACTAATTACAAGTTTACAACAGTAACCTCGGCCCTGTGGCCCAATGGATAAGTGGCCTTACTACGGATCAGGAGATTCGAGGTTAGAGTCCTGGCAGGGTCTATGATTTTTGCTTCCTTCTTTTCTATCCTTATCCTTGGCATAATAATTTTACTTCCGCCTGACTACGGATCAGGAGATTCCAGGTTCGAGTCCTGTCAGGGTCGCTGATTTTTGCCTCGATTTTTTCTTAGTGGCCTGACTACGGATCAGGAGATTCGAGGTTAGAGTACTGTCAGGGTCTCTGATTTTTACTTCCTTCTTTTCTATACTGATCCTTGGCATAAAAATGTTACTCCTGGTGATTTGCGTCTGCCAATGGGACGTACTAAGTTCGAGAATTTACTTCAACGTCGGCCTTGTGGCCCAATGGATAAGGCGCCTGACTACGGATCAGGAGATTCCAGGTTCGAGTCCTGGCAGGGTCGCTGATTTTTGACTAGTTCTTTTGAATCGGCGATTTGCGTCTGCCAACGTGATGTACTAAGTTCGAAATTTTTCGTCAACGTCGGACTTCTGGCCCAATGGATAAGGCGCCTGACTACGGATCAGGAGATTCCAGGTTCGAGTCCTGGCAGGGTCGCTGCTTTTTTACTCGTTCTTTTGAATCGGCGATTTGCGTCTGGCAATGTGACGTACTAAGTTCGAGATACTACTTTAACGTCGACCTTGTGGCCCAATGAATAAGCCGCCTGACTACGGATCAGGAGATTCCAGGTTCGAGTCCTGGCAGGGTCGCTGGTTTTGCCTCGATTTTTTCTTATAGTGATTATTTCGATTTCTGTTAGTCTTTTCTATGATGTAAAGTATAATTTTTCAGGTTAAAGTGCTGGTAGGGTCGCCGTCTTTGTATAATATTTTGGGCTATTTGCTACGGGATATGTGACGTACTAATTACAAGTTTACAACAGTAACCTCGGCCCTGTGGCCCAATGGATAAGTGGCCTTACTACGGATCAGGAGATTCGAGGTTAGAGTCCTGGCAGGGTCTCTGATTTTTGCATCCTTCTTTTCTATCCTGATCCTTGGCATAATAGTTTTACTTCTGGCGATTTGCGTCTGGCAATGTGACGTACTAAGTTCGAGATACTACTGTAGCGTCGGCCTTGTGGCCCAATGGATAAGGCGCCTGACTACGGATCAGGAGATTCCAGGTTCGAGTCCTGGCAGGGTAGCTGCTTTTTTACTCGTTCTTTTGAATCAGCGATTTGCGTCTGCAAACGTAATGTACTATATTCGAAATTCTACGTCAACATCGGCCTTGTGGCCCAATGGATAAGGCGCCTGACTACGGATCAGGAGATTCCAGGTTCGAGCCCTGGCAGGGTCGCTGATTTTTTTACTCGTTCTTTTGAATCGGCGATTTGCGTCTGCCAACGTGATGTACTAAGTTCGAAATACTATGTCAACGTCGGCCTTGTGGCGCAATGGATAAGGCGCCTGACTACGGATCAGGAGATTCCAGGTTAGAGTCCTGGCAGGGTCTCTGATTTTTACTTCCTTCTTTTTGATCGTGATAATTTTGTTTCTGTTCGTCTTTTCTATGATGTAGTGAATAATTTTCCTTATTCGAATCTCGGCAGGTTCCCTGTCTTTGCATAATATTTGATGTCAACGCTATTTGTTTCACGCGAGGTGATTTACTTATTCCAAAATTACATCGGCGATTTGCGTCTGCCAACGTGATGTACTAAGTTCGAAATTTTTCGTCAACGTCGGACTTCTGGCCCAATGGATAAGGCGCCTGACTACGGATCAGGAGATTCAAGGTTCGAGTTCTGGCAGGGTCGCTGCTTTTTTACTCGTTCTTTTGAATCGGCGATTTGCGTCTGGCAATGTGACGTACTAAGTTCGAGATACTACTTTAACGTCGGCCTTGTGGCCCATTGGATAAGGCGCCTGACTACGGATCAGGAGATTCCAGGTTCGAGTCCTGGCAGGGTCGCTGGTTTTGCCTCGATTTTTACTTATAGTGATTATTTCGATTTCTGTTACTCTTTTCTATGATGTAAATTATAATTTTTCAGGTTAAAGTGCTGGTAGGGTCGCCGTCTTTGTATAATATTTTGGGCTATTTGCTACGGGCAATATGACGTACTAATTACAAGTTTACAACAGTAACCTCGGCCCTGTGGCCCAATGGATAAGTGGCCTTACTACGGATCAGGAGATTCGAGGTTACAGTCCTGGCAGGGTCTCTGATTTTTGCTTCCTTCTTTTCTATCCTGATCCTTGGCATAATAATTTTACTTCTGGCGATTTGCGTCTGGCAATGTGACGTACTAAGTTAGAGATACTACTTTAACGTCGGCCTTGTGGCCCAATGGATAAGGTGCCTGACTACGGATCAGGAGATTCCAGGTTCGAGTCCTGGCATGGTCGCTGAATTTTTTACTCGTTCTTTTGAATCGGCGATTTGCGTCTGCAAACGTAATGTACTATATTCGAAATTCTACGTCAACATCGGCCTTGTGGCCCAATGGATAAGGCGCCTGACTACGGATCAGGAGATTCCAGGTTCGAGTCCTGGCAGGGTCGCTGCTTTTTTACTCGTTCTTTTGAATCGGCGATTTGCGTCTGCCAACGTAATGTACTATATTCGAAATTCTACGTCAACATCGGCCTTGTGGCCCAATGGATAAGGCGCCTGACTACGGATCAGGAGATTCCAGATTCGAGTCCTGGCAGGGTCGCTGATTTTTTTACTCGTTCTTTTGAAACGGCGATTTGCGTCTGCCAACGTGATGTACTAAGTTCGAAATATTATGTCAACGTCGGCCTTGTGGCGCAATGGATAAGGCGCCTGACTACGGATCAAGAGATTCCAGGTTCGAGTCCTGGCAGGATCGCTGCTTTTTTACTCGTTCTTTTGAATAGGCGATTTGCGTCTGCCAACGTGATGTACTAAGTTCGAAATACTACGTCAACGTCGGACTTCTGGCCCAATGGATAAGGCGCCTGACTACGGATCAGAAGATTCCAGGTTCGAGTCGTGACAGGGTCGCTGATTTTTGCCTCCTTCTTTTGAATCGGCGAATTGCGTCTGCCAACGTAATTTACTAAGTTCGAAATACTACGTCAACATCGGCCTTGTGGCCCAATGGATAAGGCGCCTGACTACGGATTAGGAGATTCTAGGTTTGAGTCCTGACAGGATTGCTAATGTTTGCTTCCTTCTTCTTAATCGTGATAATTTTGTTAGCTGTTCGTTTTTTCTATGATGTAGTGTATAATTTTTCTTGTTCGAATCCCGGCAGGGTCCCTGTCTTTGCATAATATTTGATGTCAACGCTATTTGTTTCACGCGAGGTGATTTACTTATTCCAAAATTACAACATTATTTCCAGCCCTGTGGCCCAATATATACGACGCCTGACTACGGATCAGGAGATTCCGTAACATCAGCCCTATGGCCCAATGGATAAGTCGCCTGATTAGGGATCAGGAGATTCGAGGTTAGTGTCCTGGCAGGGTCTCTGAGTTTTGCTTCCTTCTTTTCTATCCTGATCCTTGGCATAAAAAGTTTACTCCTGGCGATTTGCGTCTGCCAATGTGACGTACTAACTTCGAGAATTTACTTCAACGTCGGCCTTGAGGCCCAATGGAAAGGGCGCCTGACTACGGATCAGGAGATTCCAGGTTTGAGTCCTGGCAGGGTCGCTGATTTTTGCCTCGTGTTTTTATTCTTATAGTTATTATTTCGATTATTTTGAGTCGTTCTTTTGAATCGGCGATTTGCGTCTGCCAATGTGATGTACTAAGGTCTAAATACTACGTCAACGTCGGCCTTGTGGCCCAATGGATAAGGTGCCTGACTACGGATCAGGAGATTCGAGGTTAGAGTCCTGGCAGGGTCTCTGATTTTTACTTCTTTCTTTTTGATCGTGATAATTTTGTTTCTGTTCGTCTTTTCTATGATGTAGTGAATAATTTTCCTTGTTCGAATCCCGGCAGGGTCCCTGTCTTTGCATAATATTTGATGTCAACGGTATTTGTTTCACGCGAGGTGATTTACTTATTCCAAAATTACAACATTTACCTCATCCCTGTGGCCCAATATATACGACGCCTGACTACAGATCAGGAGATTCCAGGTTCGAGTCCTGGCAGGGTCGCTGATTTTTGCCTCCTTCTTTTGAATCGGCGAATTGCGTCTGCCAACGTACATTACTAAGTTTGAAATACTACGTCAACATCGGCCTTGTTGCCCAATGGATAAGGCGCCTGAATAGGGATCAGGAGCTTCGAGGTTAGAGTCCTGGCAGGGTCTCTGATTTTTTCTTCCTTCTTTTCTATCCTGATCCTTGGCATAATAATTTTACTCCTGGCGATTTGCGTCTGGCAATGTGACGTACTAAGTTCGAGATACTACTTTAACGTCGGCCTTGTGGCCCAATGGATAAGGCGCCTGACTACGGATCAGGAGATTCCAGGTTCGAGTCCTAGCAGGGTCGCTGGTTTTGCCTCGATTTTTTCTTATAGTGATTATTTCGATTTCTGTTAGTCTTTTCTATGATGTAAAGTATAATTTTTCAGGTCAAAGTGCTGGTAGGGTCGCCGTCTTTGTATAATATTTTGGGCTATTTGCTACGGGCAATGTGACGTACTAATTACAAGTTTACAACAGTAACCTCGGCCCTGTGGCCCAATGGATAAGTGGCCTTACTACGGATCAGAAGATTCGAGGTTAGAGTCCTGGCAGGGTCTCTGATTTTTGCTTCCTTCTTTTCTATCCTGATCCTTGGCATAATAATTTTACTTCTGGCTATTTGCGTCTGGCAATGTGACGTACTAAGTTAGAGATACTACTTTAACGTCGGCCTTGTGGCCCAATGGATAAGGCGCCTGACTACGGATCAGGAGATTCCAGTTCGAGTTTTTTCTATGATGTAGTGTATAATTGTTCTTGTTCGAATCCCGGCAGGGTCCCTGTCTTTGCATAATATTTGATGTCAACGCTATTTGTTTCACGCGAGGTGATTTACTTATTCCAAAATTACAACATTAACCTCAGCCCTGTGGCCCAATATATACGACACCTGACTACGGATCAGGAGATTCCGTAACATCAGCCCTATGGCCCAATGGATAAGTCGCCTGATTAGGGATCAGGAGATTCGAGGTTAGAGTCCTGGCAGGGTCTCTGATTTTGCTTCCTTCTTTTTTATCCTGATCCTTGGCATAATAATTTTACTTCTGCCGATTTGCGTCTGCCAATGTGAAGTACTAAGTTCGAAGATTTACTTCAACGTCGGCCTTGTGGCCCAATGGATAAGGCGCCTGACTACGGATCAGGAAATTCCAGGTTCGAGTCCTGGCAGGGTCTCTGATTTTTGCTTCCTTCTTTTCTATCCTGATCCTTGGCATAATAATTTTACTCCTGGCGATTTGCGTCTGCCAATGGGACGTACTAAGTTCGAGAATTTACTTCAACGTCGGCCTTGTGGCCCAATGGATAAGGCGCCTGACTACGGATCAGGAGATTCCAGGTTCGAGTCCTGGCAGGGTCGCTGATTTTTGCCTCGTTCTTTTGAATCGGCGATTTGCGTCTGCCAACGTGATGTACTAAGTTCGAAATACTACGTCAACGTCGGCCTTGGGGCCCAATGGATAAGGCGCCTGACTACAGATCAGGAGATTCCAGGTTCGAGTCATGGCAGGGTCGCTGATTTTTGCCTCCTTCTTTTGAATCGGCGAATTGCGTCTGCCAACGTAATGTACTATATTCGAAATTCTACGTCAACATCGCCCTTGTGGCCCAATGGATAAGGCGCCTGACTACGGATCAGGAGATGCCAGGTTCGAGTCCTGGCAGGGTCGCTGATTTTTTTACTCGTTCTTTTGAATCGGCGATTTGCGTCTGCCAACGTGATGTACTGAGTTCGAAATACTATGTCAAGGTCGGCCTTGTGGCGCAATGGATAAGGCGCGTGACTACGGATCAGGAGATTCCAGGTTCGAGTCCTGGCAGGGTCGCTGGTTTTGCCTCGATTTTTTCTTATAGTGACTATTTCGATTTCTGTTAGTCTTTTCTATGATGTAAAGTATAATTTTTCAGGTTAAAGTGCTGGTAGGGTCGCCGTCTTTGTATAATATTTTGGGCTATTTGCTACGGGCAATGTGACGTACTAATTACAAGTTTACAACAGTAACCTCGGCCCTGTGGCCCAATGGATAAGTGGCCTTACTACGGATCAGGAGATTCGAGGTTAGAGTCCTGGCAGGGTCTCTGATTTTTGCTTCCTTCTTTTCTATCCTGATCCTTGGCATAATAATTTTACTTCTGCCGATTTGCGTCTGCCAATGTGACGTACTAAGTTCGAAGATTTACTTCAACGTCGGCCTTGTGGCCCAATGGATAAGGCGCCTGACTACGGATCAGGAGATTCCAGGTTCGAGTCCTGGCAGGGTCTCTGATTTTTGCTTCCTTCTTTTCTATCCTGATCCTTGGCATAACAATTTTACTTCTGCCGATTTGCGTCTGCCAATGTGACGTACTAAGTTTGAGAATTTACTTCAACGTCGTCCTTGTGGCCCAATGGATAAGGCGCCTGACTACGGATCAGGAGATTCCAGGTTCTAGTCCTGGCAGGGTCGTTGATTTTTGCCTCGTTCTTTTGAATCGGCGATTTGCGTCTGCCAACGTGATGTACTAACTTCGAAATACTACGTCGACGTCGGCCTTGTGGCGCAATGGATAAGGCGCGTGACTACGGATCAGGAGATTCCAGGTTAGGGTCCTGGCAGGGTCGCTGATTTTTGCCTCCTTCTTTTGAATCGGCGAATTGCGTCTGCCAACGTAATGTACTAAGCTTGAAATACTATGTCAACGTCGGCCTTGTGGCCCAATAGATTAGGCGTCTGACTACGGATCAGGAGATTCCAGGTTCGAGTCCTGGCAGGGTCGCTGATTTTTGCCTCCTTCTTTTGAATCGGCGAATTGCGTCTGCCAACGTAATGTACTATATTCGAAATTCTACGTCAACATCGGCCTTGTGGCCCAATGGATAAGGTGCCTGACTACGGATCAGGAGATGCCAGGTTCGAGTCCTGGCAGGGTCGCTGATTTTTTTACTCGTTCTTTTGAATCGGCGATTTGCGTCTGCCAACATGATGTACTGAGTTCGAAATACTATGTCAAGGTCGGCCTTGTGGCGCAATGGATAAGGCGCCTGACTACGGATCAGGAGATTCCAGGTTCGAGTCCTGGCAGGGTCACTGGTTTTGCCTCGATTTTTTCTTATAGTGACTATTTCGATTTCTGTTAGTCTTTTCTATGATGTGAAGTATAATTTTTCAGGTTAAAGTGCTGGTAGGGTCGCCGTCTTTGTATAATATTTTGGGCTATTTGCTACGGGCAATGTGACGTACTAATTACAAGTTTACAACAGTAACCTCGGCCCTGTGGCCCAATGGATAAGTGGCCTTACTACGGATCAGGAGATTCGAGGTTAGAGTCCTGGCAGGGTCTCTGATTTTTGCTTCCTTCTTTTCTATCCTGATCCTTGGCATAATAATTTTACTTCTGCCGATTTGCGTCTGCCAATGTGACGTACTAAGTTCGAAGATTTACTTCAACGTCGGCCTTGTGGCCCAATGGATAAGGCGCCTGACTACGGATCAGGAGATTCCAGGTTCGAGTCCTGGCAGGGTCTCTGATTTTTGCTTCCTTCTTTTCTATCCTGATCCTTGGCATAACAATTTTACTTCTGCCGATTTGCGTCTGCCAATGTGACGTACTAAGTTTGAGAATTTACTTCAACGTCGGCCTTGTGGCCCAATGGATAAGGCGCCTGACTACGGATCAGGAGATTCCAGGTTCTAGTCCTGGCAGGGTCGCTGATTTTTGCCTCGTTCTTTTGAATCGGCGATTTGCGTCTGCCAACGTGATGTACTAAGTTCGAAATACTACGTCGACGTCGGCCTTGGGGCCCAATGGATAAGGCGCCTGACTACGGATCAGGAGATTCCAGGTTAGGGTCCTGGCAGGGTCGCTGATTTTTGCCTCCTTCTTTTGAATCGGCGAATTGCGTCTGCCAACGTAATGTATCAAGCTTGAAATACTATGTCAACGTCGGCCTTGTGGCCCAATGGATAAGGCGTCTGACTACGGATCAGGAGATTCCAGGTTCGAGTCCTGGCAGGGTCGCTGATTTGTGCCTCCTTCTTTTGAATCGGCGAATTGCGTCTGCCAACGTAATGTACTCAAATCGAAATACTACGTCAAGATCGGCCTTGTGGCCCAATGGATAAGGCGCCTGACTACGGATCAGGAGATTCCAGGTTCGAGTCCTGGCAGGGTCGCTGATTTTTGTCTCGTTCTTTTGAATCGGCGATTTGGGTCTGCCAACGTGATGTACTAAGTTCGAAATACTACGTCAACGTCGGACTTCTGGCCCAATGGATAAGGCGCCTGACCACGGATCAGGAGATTCCAGGTTCGAGTCCTGGCAGGGTAGCTGATTTTTGCCTCCTTCTTTTGAATCGGCGAATTGCGTCTGCCAACGTATATTACTAAGTTCGAAATACTACGTCGACATCGGCCCTGTTGCCCAATCGATAAGGCGCCTGACTACGGATCAGGAGATTCTAGGTTCGATTCCTGGCAGGATCGCTGATTTTTGCTTCCTTCTTCTTAATCGTGATAATTTTGTTTGCTGTTCTCCTTTATATGATGTAGTGTATAATTTTCCTTATTCGAGTCCCGGCAGGGTCCCTGTCTTTGCATAATATTTGATGTCAACGCTATTTGTTTCACGCGAGGTGATTTACTTATTCCAAAATTACAACATTAACCTCAGCCCTGTGGCCCAATATAAACGACGCCTGACTACGGATCAGGAGATTCCGTAACATCAGCCCTATGGCCCAATGGATAAGTCGCCTGAATAGGGATCAGGAGATTCGAGGTTAGAGTCCTGGCAGGGTCTCTGATTTTTTCTTCCTTCTTTTCTATCCTGATCCTTGGCATAATAATTTTACTCCTGGCGATTTGCGTCTGGCAATGTGACGTACTAAGTTCGAAATAATACTTTAACGTCGGCCCTATGGCCCAATGGATAAGGCGCCTGACTACGGATCAGGAGATTCGAGGTTAGAGTCGTGGCAGGGTCTCTGATTTTTACTTCCTTCTTTTCTATCCTGATCCTTGGCATAATAATTTTACTCATGCCGATTTGCGTCTAGCAATGTGACGTACTAAGTTTGAAATACTACTTCAACGTCTCGCCTTGTGGCCCAATGGATAAGGCGCCTGACTACGGATCAGGAGATTCGAGGTTAGAGTCGTGGCAGGGTCTCTGATTTTTACTTCCATCTTTTATATCCTGATGCTTGGCATAAAAATTTTACTGCTGGTGATTTGCGTCTGCCAATGGGACGTACTAAGTTCGAGAATTTACTTCAACGTTGGCCTTGTGGCCCAATGGATAAGGCGCCTGACCTCGGATCAGGAGATTCCAGGTTCGAGTGCTGGCAGGGTCGCTGATTTTTGCCTCGTTCTTTTGAATCGGCGATTTGCGTCTGCCAACGTGATGTACTAAGTTCGAAATACTATGTCAACATCGGCCTTGTGGCCCAATGGATAAGGCGCCTGACTACGGATCAGGAGATTCCAGGTTCGAGTCCTGGCATGGTCGCTGATTTTTTTACTCGTTCTTTTGAATCGACGATTTGCGTCTGCCAACGTGATGTACTAAGTTCGAAATACTATGTCAACGTCGGCCTTGTGGCCAAATGGATAAGGCGCCTGACTACGGATCAGGAGATTCCAGGTTCGAGTCCTGGCAGGGTCGCTGATTTTTGGCACGTTCTTTTGAATCGGCGATTTGCGTCTGCCAACGTGATGTACTAAGTTCGAAATACTACGTCAACGTCGGCCTTGTGGCCCAATGGATAAGGCGCCTGACTACGGATCAGGAGATTCCAGGTTCGAGTCCTGGCAGGGTCGCTGATTTTTTCCTACTTCTTTTGAATCGCCGAATTGCGTCTGCCAACGTAATGTACTATATTCGAAATTCTACGTCAACATCGGCCTTGAGGCCCAATGGATAAGGCGCCTGACTACGGATCAGGAGATTCTAGGTTCGATTCCTTGCAGGATCGCTGATTTTTGCTTCCTTCTTCTTAATCGTGATAATTTTGTTTGCTGTTCGTCTTTTCTATGATGTAGTGTATAATTTTCCTTATTCGAGTCCCGGCAGGGTCCATGTCTTTGCATAATATTTGATGTTAACGCTATTTGTTTCACGCGAGGTGATTTACTTATTCCAAAATTACAACATTAATCTCAGCCCTGTGGCCCAATATAAACGACGCCTGACTACGGATCAGGAGATTCCGTAACATCAGCCCTATGGCCCAATGGATAAGTCGCCTGAATAGGGATCAGGAGATTCGAGGTTAAAGTCCTGGCAGGGTCTCTGATTTTTGCTTCCTTCTTCTCTATCCTGATCCTTGGCATAATAATTTTACTCCTGGCGATTTGCGTCTGGCAATGTGACGTACTAAGTTTGAGATACTACTTTAACGTCGGCCTTGTGGCCCAATGGATAAGGCGCCTGACTACGGATCAGGAGATTCCAGGTTCGAGTCCTGGCAGGGTCTCTGATTTTTGCTTCCTTCTTTTCTATCCTGATCCTTGGCATAAAAATTTTACTCCTGGCGATTTGCGTCTGCCAATCGGACGTACTAAGTTCGAGAATTTACTTCAACCACGGCCTTGTGGCCCAATGGATAAGGCGCCTGACCTCGGATCAGGAGATTCCAGGTTCGAGTGCTGGCAGGGTCGCTGATTTTTGCCTCGTTCTTTTGAATCGACGATTTGCGTCTGCCAACGTGATGTACTAAGTTCGAAATACTATGTCAACGTCGGCCTTGTGGCCCAATGGATAAGGCGCCTGACCTCGGATCAGGAGATTCCAGGTTCGAGTCCTGGCAGGGTCCCTGATTTTTGCCTCGTTCTTTTGAATCGGCGATTTGCGTCTGCCAGCGTGATGTACTAAGTTCGAAATACTACGTCAACGTCGGCCTTGTGGCCCAATGGATAAGGCGCCTGACTACGGATCAGGAGATTCCAGGTTCGAGTCCTGGCAGGGTCGCTGATTTTTGACTCCTTCTTTTGAATCGGCGAATTGCGTCTGCCAACGTAATGTACTATATTCCAAATTCTACGTCAACATCGGCCTTGAGGCCCAATGGATAAGGCGCCTGACTACGGATCAGGAGATTCCAGGTTCGAGTCCTGGCAGGGTCGCTGATTTTTTTACTCGTTCTTTTGAATCGGCGATTTGCGTCTGCCAACGTGATGTACTAAGTTCGAAATACTATGTCAACATCGGCCTTGTGGCCCAATTGATAAGGCGCCTGACTAAGGATCAGGAGATTCCAGGTTCGAGTCCTGGCAGGGTCGCTGATTTTTTTACTCGTTCTTTTGAATCGGCGATTTGCTTCTGCCAACGTGATGTACTAAGTTCGAAATACTATGTCAACGTCGGCCTTGTGGCCCAATGGATATGGCGTCTGACTACGGATCAGGAGATTCCAGGTTCGAGTCCTGGCAGGGTCGCTGATTTTTGCCTCCTTCTTTTGAATCGGCGAATTGCGTCTGCCAACGTAATGTACTAAAATCGAAATACTACGTCAACATCGGCCTTGTGGCCCAATGGATAAGGCGCCTGACTACGGATCAGGAGATTCTAGGTTCGAGTCCTGGCAGGATCGCTGATTTTTGCTTCCTTCTTCTTAATCGTGATAATTTTGTTTGCTGTTCGTCTTTTCTATGATGTAGTATATAATTTTCCTTATTCGAGTCCCGGCAGGGTCCATGTCTTTGCATAATATTTGATGTTAACGCTATTTGTTTCACGCGAGGTGATTTACTTATTCCAAAATTACAACATTAATCTCAGCCCTGTGGCCCAATATAAACGACGCCTGACTACGGATCAGGAGATTCCGTAACATCAGCCCTATGGCCCAATGGATAAGTCGCCTGAATAGGGATCAGGAGATTCGAGGTTAAAGTCCTGGCAGGGTCTCTGATTTTTGCTTCCTTCTTCTCTTTCCTGATCCTTGGCATAATAATTTTACTCCTGGCGATTTGCGTCTGGCAATGTGACGTACTAAGTTCGAGATACTACTTTAACGTCGGCCTTGTGGCCAAATGGATAAGGCGCCTGACTACGGATCAGGAGATTCCAGGTTCGAGTCCTGGCAGGGTCTCTGATTTTTGCTTCCTTCTTTTCTATCCTGATCCTTGGCATAAAAATTTTACTCCTGGCGATTTGCGTCTGCCAATGGGACGTACTAAGTTCGAGAATTTACTTCAACGTCGGCCTTGTGGCCCAATGGATAAGGCGCCTGACCTCGGATCAGGAGATTCCAGGTTCGAGTGCTGGCAGGGTCGCTGATTTTTGCCTCGTTCTTTTGAATCGGCGATTTGCGTCTGCCAACGTGATGTACTAAGTTCGAAATACTATGTCAACATCGGCCTTGTGGCCCAATGGATAAGGCGCCTGACTACGGATCAGGAGATTCCAGGTTCGAGTCCTGGCATGGTCGCTGAATTTTTTACTCGTTTTTTTTAATCGACGATTTGCGTCTGCCAACGTGATGTACTAAGTTCGAAATACTATGTCAACGTCGGCCTTGTGACCAAATGGATAAGGCGCCTGACTACGGATCAGGAGATTCCAGGTTCGAGTCCTGGCAGGGTCGCTGATTTTTGCCACGTTCTTTTGAATCGGCGATTTGCGTCTGCCAACGTGATGTACTAAGTTCGAAATACTACGTCAACGTCGGCCTTGTGGCCCAATGGATAAGGCGCCTGACTACGGATCAGGAGATTCCAGGTTCGAGTCCTGGCAGGGTCGCTGATTTTTGCCTACTTCTTTTGAATCGCCGAATTGCGTCTGCCAACGTAATGTACTATATTCGAAATTCTACGTCAACATCGGCCTTGAGGCCCAATGGATAAGGCGCCTGACTACGGATCAGGAGATTCTAGGTTCGATTCCTTGCAGGATCGCTGATTTTTGCTTCCTTCTTCTTAATCGTGATAATTTTGTTTGCTGTTCGTCTTTTCTATGATGTAGTGTATAATTTTCCTTATTCGAGTCCCGGCAGGGTCCATGTCTTTGCATAATATTTGATGTTAACGCTATTTGTTTCACGCGAGGTGATTTACTTATTCCAAAATTACAACATTAATCTCAGCCCTGTGGCCCAATATAAACGACGCCTGACTACGGATCAGGAGATTCAGTAACATCAGCCCTATGGCCCAATGGATAAGTCGCCTGAATAGGGATCAGGAGATTCGAGGTTAAAGTCCTGGCAGGGTCTCTGATTTTTGCTTCCTTCTTCTCTATCCTGATCCTTGGCATAATAATTTTACTCCTGGCGATTTGCGTCTGGCAATGTGACGTACTAAGTTTGAGATACTACTTTAACGTCGGCCTTGTGGCCCAATGGATAAGGCGCCTGACTACGGATCAGGAGATTCCAGGTTCGAGTCCTGGCAGGGTCTCTGATTTTTGCTTCCTTCTTTTCTATCCTGATCCTTGGCATAAAAATTTTACTCCTGGCGATTTGCGTCTGCCAATGGGACGTACTAAGTTCGAGAATTTACTTCAAACACGGCCTTGTGGCCCAATGGATAAGGCGCCTGACCTCGGATCAGGAGATTCCAGGTTCGAGTGCTGGCAGGGTCTCTGATTTTTGCCTCGTTCTTTTGAATCGACGATTTGCGTCTGCCAACGTGATGTACTAAGTTCGAAATACTATGTCAACGTCTGCCTTGTGGCCCAATGGATAAGGCGCCTGACCTCGGATCAGGAGATTCCAGGTTCGAGTCCTGGCAGGGTCCCTGATTTTTGCCTCGTTCTTTTGAATCGGCGATTTACGTCTGCCAGCGTGATGTACTAAGTTCGAAATACTACGTCAACGTCGGCCTTGTGGCCCAATGGATAAGGCGCCTGACTACGGATCAGGAGATTCCAGGTTCGAGTCCTGGCAGGGTCGCTGATTTTTGACTCCTTCTTTTGAATCGGCGAATTGCGTCTGCCAACGTAATGTACTATTTTCCAAATTCTACGTCAACATCGGCCTTGAGGCCCAATGGATAAGGCGCCTGACTACGAATCAGAAGATTCCAGGTTCGAGTCCTGGCAGGGTCGCTGATTTTTTTGCTCGTTCTTTTGAATCGGCGATTTGCGTCTGCCAACGTGATGTACTAAGTTCGAAATACTATGTCAACATCGGCCTTGTGGCCCAATGGATAAGGCGCCTGACTAAGGATCAGGAGATTCCAGGTTCGAGTCCTGGCAGGGTCGCTGATTTTTTTACTCGTTCTTTTGAATCGGCGATTTGCTTCTGCCAACGTGATGTACTAAGTTCGAAATACTATGTCAACGTCGGCCTTGTGGCCCAATGGATATGGCGTCTGACTACGGATCAGGAGATTCCAGGTTCGAGTCCTGGCAGGGTCGCTGATTTTTGCCTCCTTCTTTTGAATTTGCGAATTGCGTCTGCCAACGTAATGTACTAAAATCGGCCTTGTGGCCCAATGGATAAGGCGCCTGACTACGGATCAGGAGATTCCAGGTTCGAGTCCTGGCAGGGTCGCTGATTTTTGTACTCGTTCTTTTGAATCGGCGATTTGCTTCTGCCAACGTGATGTACTAAGTTCGAAATACTATGTCAACGTCGGCCTTGTGGCCCAATGGATATGGCGTCTGACTACGGATCAGGAGATTCCAGGTTCGAGTCCTGGCAGGGTCGCTGATTTTTGCCTCGTTCTTTTGAATCGGCGATTTGCGTCTGCCAACGTGATGTACTAAGTTCGAAATACTACGTCAACGTCGGCCTTGTGGCCCAATGGATAAGGCGCCTGACTACGGATCAGGAGATTCCAGGTTCGAGTCCTGGCAGGGTCGCTGATTTTTGCCTACTTCTTTTGAATCGCCGAATTGCGTCTGCCAACGTAATGTACTATATTCGAAATTCTACGTCAACATCGGCCTTGAGGCCCAATGGATAAGGCGCCTGACTACGGATCAGGAGATTCCAGGTTCGAGTCCTGGCAGGGTCGCTGATTTTTGCCTACTTCTTTTGAATCGCCGAATTGCGTCTGCCAACGTAATGTACTATATTCGAAATTCTACGTCAACATCGGCCTTGTGGCCCAATGGATAAGGCGCCTGACCTCGGATCAGGAGATTCCAGGTTCGAGTCCTGGCAGGGTCGCTGATTTTTGCCTCGTTCTTTTGAATCGGCGATTTGCGTCTGCCAACGTGATGTACTAAGTTCGAAATACTATGTCAACATCGGCCTTGTGGCCCAATGGATAAGGCGCCTGACTACGGATCAGGAGATTCCAGGTTCGAGTCCTGGCACGGTCGCTGATTTTTTTACTCGTTCTTTTGAATCGACGATTTGCGTCTGCCAACGTGATGTACTAAGTTCGAAATACTATGTCAACGTCGGCCTTGTGGCCAAATGGATAAGGCGCCTGACTACGGATCAGGAGATTCCAGGTTCGAGTCCTGGCAGGGTCGCTGATTTTTGCCTCGTTTTTTTGAATCGGCGATTTGCGTCTGCCAACGTGATGTACTAAGTTCGAAATACTACGTCAACGTCGGCCTTGTGGCCCAATGGATAAGGCGCCTGACTACGGATCAGGAGATTCCAGGTTCGAGTCCTGGCAGGGTCTCTGATTTTTGCTTCCTTCTTTTCTATCCTGATCCTTGGCATAAAAATTTTACTCCTGGCGATTTGCGTATGCCAATGGGACGTACTAAGTTCGAGAATTTACTTCAATGTCGGCCTTGTGGCCCAATGGATAAGGCGCCTGACCTCGGATCAGGAGATTCCAATTTCGAGTGCTGTCAGGGTCGCTGATTTTTGCCTCGTTCTTTTGAATCGGCAATTTGCGTCTGCCAACGTGATGTACTAAGTTCGAAATACTATGTCAACATCGGCCTTGTGGCCCAATGGATAAGGCGCCTGACTACGGATCAGGAGATTCCAGGTTCGAGTCCTGGCATGGTCGCTGATTTTTTTACTCGTTCTTTTGAATCGACGATTTGCGTCTGCCAACGTGATGTACTAAGTTCGAAATACTATGTCGACGTCGGCCTTGTGGCCAAATGGATAAGGCGCCTGACTACTGAACAGGAGATTCCAGGTTCGGGTCCTGGCAGGGTCGCTGATTTTTGCCTCCTTCTTTTGAATCGGCGAATTGCGTCTGCCAACGTAATGTACTAAGCTTGAAATACTATGTCAACGTCGGCCTTGTGGCCCAATGGATAAGGCGTCTGACTACGGATCAGGAGATTCCAGGTTCGAGTCCTGGCAGGGTCGCTGATTTGTGCCTCCTTCTTTTGAATCGGCGAATTGCGTCTGCCAACGTAATGTACTATATTCGAAATTCTGCGTCAACATCGGCCTTGTGGCCCAATGGATAAGGTGCCTGACTACGGATCAGGAGATTCCAGGTTCGAGTCCTGGCAGGGTCTCTGATTTTTGCTTCCTTCTTTTCTATCCTGATCCTTGGCATAAAAATTTTACTCCTGGCGATTTGCGTCTGCCAATGGGACGTACTAAGTTCGAGAATTTACTTCAACGTCGGCCTTGTGGCCCAATGGATAAGGCGCCTGACCTCGGATCAGGAGATTCCAGGTTCGAGTGCTGGCAGGGTCGCTGATTTTTGCCTCGTTCTTTTGAATCGGCGATTTGCGTCTGCCAACGTGATGTACTAAGTTCGAAATACTATGTCAACATCGGCCTTGTGGCCCAATGGATAAGGCGCCTGACTACGGATCAGGAGATTCCAGGTTCGAGTCCTGGCATGGTCGCTGAATTTTTTACTCGTTTTTTTGAATCGACGATTTGCGTCTGCCAACGTGATGTACTAAGTTCGAAATACTATGTCAACGTCGGCCTTGTGACCAAATGGATAAGGCGCCTGACTACGGATCAGGAGATTCCAGGTTCGAGTCCTGGCTGGGTCGCTGATTTTTGCCACGTTCTTTTGAATCGGCGATTTGCGTCTGCCAACGTGATGTACTAAGTTCGAAATACTACGTCAACGTCGGCCTTGTGGCCCAATGGATAAGGCGCCTGACTACGGATCAGGAGATTCCAGGTTCGAGTCCTGGCAGGGTCGCTGATTTTTGCCTACTTCTTTTGAATCGCCGAATTGCGTCTGCCAACGTAATGTACTATATTCGAAATTCTACGTCAACATCGGCCTTGAGGCCCAATGGATAAGGCGCCTGACTACGGATCAGGAGATTCTAGGTTCGATTCCTTGCAGGATCGCTGATTTTTGCTTCCTTCTTCTTAATCGTGATAATTTTGTTTGCTGTTCGTCTTTTCTATGATGTAGTGTATAATTTTCCTTATTCGAGTCCCGGCAGGGTCCATGTCTTTGCATAATATTTGATGTTAACGCTATTTGTTTCACGCGAGGTGATTTACTTATTCCAAAATTACAACATTAATCTCAGCCCTGTGGCCCAATATAAACGACGCCTGACTACGGATCAGGAGATTCAGTAACATCAGCCCTATGGCCCAATGGATAAGTCGCCTGAATAGGGATCAGTAGATTCGAGGTTAAAGTCCTGGCAGGGTCTCTGATTTTTGCTTCCTTCTTCTCTATCCTGATCCTTGGCATAATAATTTTACTCCTGGCGATTTGCGTCTGGCAATGTGACGTACTAAGTTTGAGATACTACTTTAACGTCGGCCTTGTGGCCCAATGGATAAGGCGCCTGACTACGGATCAGGAGATTCCAGGTTCGAGTCCTGGCAGGGTCTCTGATTTTTGCTTCCTTCTTTTCTATCCTGATCCTTGGCATAAAAATTTTACTCCTGGCGATTTGCGTCTGCCAATGGGACGTACTAAGTTCGAGAATTTACTTCAAACACGGCCTTGTGGCCCAATGGATAAGGCGCCTGACCTCGGATCAGGAGATTCCAGGTTCGAGTGCTGGCAGGGTCTCTGATTTTTGCCTCGTTCTTTTGAATCGACGATTTGCGTCTGCCAACGTGATGTACTAAGTTCGAAATACTATGTCAACGTCGGCCTTGTGGCCCAATGGATAAGGCGCCTGACCTCGGATCAGGAGATTCCAGGTTCGAGTCCTGGCAGGGTCCCTGATTTTTGCCTCGTTCTTTTGAATCGGCGATTTGCGTCTGCCAGCGTGATGTACTAAGTTCGAAATACTACGTCAACGTCGGCCTTGTGGCCCAATGGATAAGGCGCCTGACTACGGATCAGGAGATTCCAGGTTCGAGTCCTGGCAGGGTCGCTGATTTTTGACTCCTTCTTTTGAATCGGCGAATTGCGTCTGCCAACGTAATGTACTATATTCCAAATTCTACGTCAACATCGGCCTTGAGGCCCAATGGATAAGGCGCCTGACTACGGATCAGGAGATTCCAGGTTCGAGTCCTGGCAGGGTCGCTGATTTTTTTGCTCGTTCTTTTGAATCGGCGATTTGCGTCTGCCAACGTGATGTACTAAGTTCGAAATACTATGTCAACATCGGCCTTGTGGCCCAATGGATAAGGCGCCTGACTAAGGATCAGGAGATTCCAGGTTCGAGTCCTGGCAGGGTCGCTGATTTTTTTACTCGTTCTTTTGAATCGGCGATTTGCTTCTGCCAACGTGATGTACTAAGTTCGAAATACTATGTCAACGTCGGCCTTGTGGCCCAATGGATATGGCGTCTGACTACGGATCAGGAGATTCCAGGTTCGAGTCCTGGCAGGGTCGCTGATTTTTGCCTCCTTCTTTTGAATCGGCGAATTGCGTCTGCCAACGTAATGTACTAAAATCGGCCTTGTGGCCCAATGGATAAGGCGCCTGACTACGGATCAGGAGATTCCAGGTTCGAGTCCTGGCAGGGTCGCTGATTTTTTTACTCGTTCTTTTGAATCGGCGATTTGCTTCTGCCAACGTGATGTACTAAGTTCGAAATACTATGTCAACGTCGGCCTTGTGGCCCAATGGATATGGCGTCTGACTACGGATCAGGAGATTCCAGGTTCGAGTCCTGGCAGGGTCGCTGATTTTTGCCTCGTTCTTTTGAATCGGCGATTTGCGTCTGCCAACGTGATGTACTAAGTTCGAAATACTACGTCAACGTCGGCCTTGTGGCCCAATGGATAAGGCGCCTGACTACGGATCAGGAGATTCCAGGTTCGAGTCCTGGCAGGGTGGCTGATTTTTGCCTACTTCTTTTGAATCGCCGAATTGCGTCTGCCAACGTAATGTACTATATTCGAAATTCTACGTCAACATCGGCCTTGAGGCCCAATGGATAAGGCGCCTGACTACGGATCAGGAGATTCCAGGTTCGAGTCCTGGCAGGGTCGCTGATTTTTGCCTACTTCTTTTGAATCGCCGAATTGCGTCTGCCAACGTAATGTACTATATTCGAAATTCTACGTCAATATCGGCCTTGTGGCCCAATGGATAAGGCGCCTGACCTCGGATCAGGAGATTCCAGGTTCGAGTCCTGGCAGGGTCGCTGATTTTTGCCTCGTTCTTTTGAATCGGCGATTTGCGTCTGCCAACGTGATGTACTAAGTTCGAAATACTATGTCAACATCGGCCTTGTGGCCCAATGGATAAGGCGCCTGACTACGGATCAGGAGATTCCAGGTTCGAGTCCTGGCATGGTCGCTGATTTTTTTACTCGTTCTTTTGAATCGACGATTTGCGTCTGCCAACGTGATGTACTAAGTTCGAAATACTATGTCAACGTCGGCCTTGTGGCCAAATGGATAAGGCGCCTGACTACGGATCAGGAGATTCCAGGTTCGAGTCCTGGCAGGGTCGCTGATTTTTGCCTCGTTCTTTTGAATCGGCGATTTGCGTCTGCCAACGTGATGTACTAAGTTCGAAATACTACGTCAACGTCGGCCTTGTGGCCCAATGGATAAGGCGCCTGACTACGGATCAGGAGATTCCAGGTTCGAGTCCTGGCAGGGTCTCTGATTTTTGCTTCCTTCTTTTCTATCCTGATCCTTGGCATAAAAATTTTACTCCTGGCGATTTGCGTATGCCAATGGGACGTACTAAGTTCGAGAATTTACTTCAATGTCGGCCTTGTGGCCCAATGGATAAGGCGCCTGACCTCGGATCAGGAGATTCTAATTTCGAGTGCTGGCAGGGTCGCTGATTTTTGCCTCGTTCTTTTGAATCGGCAATTTGCGTCTGCCAACGTGATGTACTAAGTTCGAAATACTATGTCAACATCGGCCTTGTGGCCCAATGGATGAGGCGCCTGACTACGGATCAGGAGATTCCAGGTTCGAGTCCTGGCATGGTCGCTGATTTTTTTACTCGTTCTTTTGAATCGACGATTTGCGTCTACCAACGTGATGTACTAAGTTCGAAATACTATGTCGACGTCGGCCTTGTGGCCAAATGGATAAGGCGCCTAACTACTGATCAGGAGATTCCAGGTTCGGGTCCTGGCAAGGTCGCTGATTTTTGCCTCCTTCTTTTGAATCGGCGAATTGCGTCTGCCAACGTAATGTACTAAGCTTGAAATACTATGTCAACGTCGGCCTTGTGGCCCAATGGATAAGGCGTCTGACTACGGATCAGGAGATTCCAGGTTCGAGTCCTGGCAGGGTCGCTGATTTGTGCCTCCTTCTTTTGAATCGGCGAATTGCGTCTGCCAACGTAATGTACTCAAATCGAAATACTACGTCAAGATCGGCCTTGTGGCCCAATGGATAAGGCGCCTGACTACGGATCAGGAGATTCCAGGTTCGAGTCCTGGCAGGGTCGCTGATTTTTGTCTCGTTCTTTTGAATCGGCGATTTGGGTCTGCCAACGTGATGTACTAAGTTCGAAATAATACGTCAACGTCGGACTTCTGGCCCAATGGATAAGGCGCCTGACCACGGATCAGGAGATTCCAGGTTCGAGTCCTGGCAGGGTAGCTGATTTTTGCCTCCTTCTTTTGAATCGGCAAATTGCGTCTGCCAACGTATATTACTAAGTTCGAAATACTACGTCGACATCGGCCCTGTTGCCCAATGGATAAGGCGCCTGACTACGGATCAGGAGATTCTAGGTTCGATTCCTGGCAGGATCGCTGATTTTTGCTTCCTTCTTCTTAATCGTGATAATTTTGTTTGCTGTTCTCCTTTATATGATGTAGTGTATAATTTTCCTTATTCGAGTCCCGGCAGGGTCCATGTCTTTGCATAATATTTGATGTCAACGCTATTTGTTTCACGCGAGGTGATTTACTTATTCCAAAATTACAACATTAACCTCAGCCCTGTGGCCCAATATAAACGACGCCTGACTACGGATCAGGAGATTCCGTAACATCAGCCCTATGGCCCAATGGATAAGTCGCCTGAATAAGGATCAGGAGATTCGAGGTTAGAGTCCTGGCAGGGTCTCTGATTTTTTCTTCCTTCTTTTCTATCCTGATCCTTGGCATAATAATTTTACTCCTGGCGATTTGCGTCTGGCAATGTGACGTACTAAGTTCGAAATAATACTTTAACGTCGGCCCTATGGCCCAATGGATAAGGCGCCTGAGTACGGATCAGGAGATTCGAGGTTAGAGTCGTGGCAGGGTCTCTGATTTTTACTTCCTTCTTTTCTATCCTGATCCTTGGCATAATAATTTTACTCATGGCGATTTGCGTCTAGCAATGTGACGTACTAAGTTCGAAATACTACTTCAACGTCGGCCTTGTGGCCCAATGGATAAGGCGCCTGACTACGGATCAGGAGATTCGAGGTTAGAGTCGTGGCAGGGTCTCTGATTTTTGCTTCCTTCTTTTCTATCCTGATCCTTGGCATAATAATTTTACTCCTGGCGATTTGCGTCTGCCAATGGGACGTACTAAGTTCGAGAATTTACTTCAACGTCGGCCTTGTGGCCCAATGGATAAGGCGCCTGACTACGGATCAGGAGATTCCAGGTTCGAGTCCTGGCAGGGTCGCTGATTTTTGCCTCGTTCTTTTGAATCGGCGATTTGCGTCTGCCAACGTGATGTACTAAGTTCGAAATACTACGTCAACATCGGCCTTGGGGCCCAATGGATAAGGCGCCTGACTACGGATCAGGAGATTCCAGGTTCGAGTCCTGGCAGGGTCGCTGATTTTTGCCTCCTTCTTTTGAATCGGCGAATTGCGTCTGCCAACGTAATGTACTATATTCGAAATTCTACGTCAACATCGGCCTTGTGGCCCAATGGATAAGGCGCCTGACTACGGATCAGGAGATGCCAGGTTCGAGTCCTGGCAGGGTCGCTGATTTTTTTACTCGTTCTTTTGAATCGGCGATTTGCGTCTGCCAACGTGATGTACTGAGTTCGAAATACTATGTCAAGGTCGGCCTTGTGGCGCAATGGATAAGGCGCCTGACTACGGATCAGGAGATTCCAGGTTCGAGTCTTGGCAGGGTCGCTGGTTTTGCCTCGATTTTTTCTTATAGTGATTATTTCGATTTCTGTTAGTCTTTTCTATGATGTAAAGTATAATTTTTCAGGTTAAAGTGCTGGTAGGGTCGCCGTCTTTGTATAATATTTTGGGCTATTTGCTACGGGCAATGTGACGTACTAATTACAAGTTTACAACAGTAACCTCGGCCCTGTGGCCCAATGGATAAGTGGCCTTACTACGGATCAGGAGATTCGAGGTTAGAGTCCTGGCAGGGTCTCTGATTTTTGCTTCCTTCTTTTCTATCCTGATCCTTGGCATAATAATTTTACTTCTGCCGATTTGCGTCTGCAAATGTGACGTACTAAGTTCGAAGATTTACTTCAACGTCGGCCTTGTGGCCCAATGGATAAGGCGCCTGACTACGGATCAGGAGATTCCAGGTTCGAGTCCTGGCAGGGTCTCTGATTTTTGCTTCCTTCTTTTCTATCCTGATCCTTGGCATAACAATTTTACTTCTGCCGATTTGCGTCTGCCAATGTGACGTACTAAGTTTGAGAATTTACTTCAACGTCGGCCTTGTGGCCCAATGGATAAGGCGCCTGACTACGGATCAGGAGATTCCAGGTTCTAGTCCTGGCAGGGTCGCTGATTTTTGCCTCGTTCTTTTGAATCGGCGATTTGCGTCTGCCAACGTGATGTACTAAGTTCGAAATACTACGTCGACGTCGGCCTTGGGGCCCAATGTATAAGGCGCCTGACTACGGATCAGGAGACTCCAAGTTCGGGTCCTGGCAGGGTCGCTGATTTTTGCCTCCTTCTTTTGAATCGGCGAATTGCGTCTGCCAACGTAATGTACTAAGCTTGAAATACTATGTCAACGTGGGCCTTGTGGCCCAATGGATAAGGCGTCTGACTACGGATCAGGAGATTCCAGGTTCGAGTCCTGGCAGGGTCGCTGATTTGTGCCTCCTTCTTTTGAATCGGCGAATTGCGTCTGCCAACGTAATGTACTCAAATCGAAATACTACGTCAAGATCGGCCTTGTGGCCCAATGGATAAGGCGCCTGACTACGGATCAGGAGATTCCAGGTTCGAGTCCTGGCAGGGTCGCTGATTTTTGTCTCGTTCTTTTGAATCGGCGATTTGGGTCTGCCAACGTGATGTACTAAGTTCGAAATACTACGTCAACGTCGGACTTCTGGCCCAATGGATAAGGCGCCTGACCACGGATCAGGAGATTCCAGGTTCGAGTCCTGGCAGGGTAGCTGATTTTTGCCTCCTTCTTTTGAATCGGCGAATTGCGACTGCCAACGTATATTACTAAGTTCGAAATACTACGTCGACATCGGCCCTGTTGCCCAATCGATAAGGCGCCTGACTACGGATCAGGAGATTCTAGGTTCGATTCCTGGCAGGATCGCTGATTTTTGCTTCCTTCTTCTTAATCGTGATAATTTTGTTTGCTGTTCTCCTTTATATGATGTAGTGTATAATTTTCCTTATTCGAGTCCCGGCAGTGTCCCTGTCTTTGCATAATATTTGATGTCAACGCTATTTGTTTCACGCGAGGTGATTTACTTATTCCAAAATTACAACATTAACCTCAGCCCTGTGGCCCAATATAAACGACGCCTGACTACGGATCAGGAGATTCCGTAACATCAGCCCTATGGCCCAATGGATAAGTCGCCTGAATAGGGATCAGGAGATTCGAGGTTAGAGTCCTGGCAGGGTCTCTGATTTTTTCTTCCTTCTTTTCTATCCTGATCCTTGGCATAATAATTTTACTCCTGGCGATTTGCGTCTGGCAATGTGACGTACTAAGTTCGAAATAATACTTTAACGTCGGCCCTATGGCCCAATGGATAAGGCGCCTGACTACGGATCAGGAGATTCGAGGTTAGAGTCGTGGCAGGGTCTCTGATTTTTGCTTCCTTCTTTTCTATCCTGATCCTTGGCATAATAATTTTACTCATGCCGATTTGCGTCTAGCAATGTGACGTACTAAGTTCGAAATACTACTTCAACGTCGGTCTTGTGGCCCAATGGATAAGGCGGCTGACTACGGATCAGGAGATTCGAGGTTAGAGTCGTGGCAGGGTCTCTGATTTTTATTTCCATCTTTTATATCCTGATCCTTGGCATAAAAATTTTACTGCTGGTGATTTGCGTCTGCCAATGGGACGTACTAAGTTCGAGAATTTACTTCAACGTCGGCCTTGTGGCCCAATGGATAAGGCGCCTGACCTCGGATCAGGAGATTCCAGGTTCGAGTCCTGGCAGGGTCGCTTATTTTTGCCTCGTTCTTTTGAATCGGCGATTTGCGTCTGCCAACGTGATGTACTAAGTTCGAAATACTATGTCAACGTCGGCCTTGTGGCCCAATAGATAAGGCGCCTGACTACGGATCAGGAGATTCCAGGTTCGAGTCCTGGCAGGGTCGCTGATTTTTTTACTCGTTCTTTTGAATCGGCGATTTGCGTCTGCCAACGTGATGTACTAAGTTCGAAATACTATGTCAACGTCGGCCTTGTGGCCCAATGGATAAGGCGTCTGACTACGGATCAGGAGATTCCAGGTTCGAGTCCTGGCAGGGTCGCTGATTTTTGCCTCCATCTTTTGAATCGGCGAATTGCGTCTGCCAACGTAATGTACTAAAATCGGAATACTACGTCAACATCGGCCTTGTTGCCCAATGGATAAGGCGCCTGACTACGGATCAGGAGATTCTAGGTTCGATTCCTGGCAGGATCGCTGATTTTTGCTTCCTTCTTTTTAATCGTGATAATTTTGTTTGCTGTTCGTCTTTTCTATGATGTAGTGTATAATTTTCCTTATTCGAGTCCCGGCAGGGTCCATGTCTTTGCATAATATTTGATGTTAACGCTATTTGTTTCACGCGAGGTGATTTACTTATTCCAAAATTACAACATTAATCTCAGCCCTGTGGCCCAATATAAACGACGCCTGACTACGGATCAGGAGATTCCGTAACATCAGCCCTATGGCCCAATGGATAAGTCGCCTGAATAGGGATCAGGAGATTCGAGGTTAAAGTCCTGGCAGGGTCTCTGATTTTTGCTTCCTTCTTCTCTATCCTGATCCTTGGCATAATAATTTTACTCCTGGCGATTTGCGTCTGGCAATGTGACGTACTAAGTTTAAGATACTACTTTAACGTCGGCCTTGTGGCCCAATGGATAAGGCGCCTGACTACGGATCGGGAGATTCCAGGTTCGAGTCCTGGCAGGGTCTCTGATTTTTGCTTCCTTCTTTTCTATCCTGATCCTTGGCATAATAATTTTACTCCTGGCGATTTGCGTTTGGCAATGTGACGTACTAAGTTCGGAATACTACGTCAACGTCGGCCTTGTGGCCCAATGGATAAGGTGCCTGACTACGGATCAGGAGATTCGAGGTTAGAGTCCTGGCAGGGTCTCTGATTTTTACTTCCTTCTTTTTGATCGTGATAATTTTGTTTGCTGTTCGTCTTTTCTATGATGTAGTGAATAATTTTCCTTGTTCGAATCCCGGCAGGGTACCTGTCTTTGCATAATATTTGATGTCAACGCTATTTGTTTCACGCGAGGTGATTTACTTATTCCAAAATTACAACATTTACCTCATCCCTGTGGCCCAATATATACGACGCCTGACTACAGATCAGGAGATTCCAGGTTCCAGTCCTGGCAGGGTCGCTGATTTTTGCCTCCTTCTTTTGAATCGGCGAATTGCGTCTGCCAACGTAATTTACTAAGTTCGAAATACTACGTCAACATCGGCCTTGTTGCCCAATGGATAAGGCGCCCGAATAGGGATTAGGAGCTTCGAGGTTAGAGTCCTGGCAGGGTCTCTGATTTTTTCTTCCTTCTTTTCTATCCTGATCCTTGGTATAATAATTTTACTCCTGGCGATTTGCGTCTGGCAATGTGACGTACTAAGTTCGAGATACTACTTTAACGTCGGCCTTGTGGCCCAATGGATAAGGCGCCTGACTACGGATCAGGAGATTCCAGGTTCGAGTCCTAGCAGGGTTGCTGGTTTTGCCTCGATTTTTTCTTATAGTGATTATTTCGATTTCTGTTAGTCTTTTCTATGATGTAAAGTATAATTTTTCAGGTTAAAGTGCTGGTAGGGTCGCCGTCTTTGTATAATATTTTGGGCTATTTGCTACGGGCAATGTGACGTACTAATTACAAGTTTACAACAGTAACCTCGGCCCTGTGGCCCAATGGATAAGTGGCCTTACTACGGATCAGGAGATTCGAGGTTAGAGTCCTGGCAGTGTCTATGATTTTTGCTTCCTTCTTTTCTATCCTTATCCTTGGCATAATAATTTTACTTCCGCCTGACTACGGATCAGGAGATTCCAGGTTCGAGTCCTGGCAGGGTCGCTGATTTTTGCCTCGATTTTTTCTTAGTGGCCTGACTACGGATCAGGAGATTCGAGGTTAGAGTACTGGCAGGGTCTCTGATTTTTACTTCCTTCTTTTCTATACTGATCCTTGGCATAAAAATGTTACTCCTGGCGATTTGCGTCTGCCAATGGGACGTACTAAGTTCGAGAATTTACTTCAACGTTGGCCTTGTGGCCCAATGGATAAGGCGCCTGACTACGGATCAGGAGATTCCAGGTTCGAGTCCTGGCAGGGTCGCTGATTTTTGACTAGTTCTTTTGAATCGGCGATTTGCGTCTGCCAACGTGATGTACTAAGTTCGAAATTTTTCGTCAACGTCGGACTTCTGGCCCAATGGATAAGGCGCCTGACTACGGATCAGGAGATTCCAGGTTCGAGTCCTGGCAGGGTCGCTGATTTGTGCCTCCTTCTTTTGAATCGGCGAATTGCGTCTGCCAACGTAATGTACTCAAATCGAAATACTACGTCAAGATCGGCCTTGTGGCCCAATGGATAAGGCGCCTGACTACGGATCAGGAGATTCCAGGTTCGAGTCCTGGCATGGTCGCTGAATTTTTTACTCGTTCTTTTGAATCGGCGATTTGCGTCTGCAAACGTAATGTACTATATTCGAAATTCTACGTCAACATCGGCCTTGTGGCCCAATGGATAAGGCGCCTGACTACGGATCAGGAGATTCCAGGTTCGAGCCCTGGCAGGGTCGCTGATTTTTTTACTCCTTCTTTTGAATCGGCGATTTGCGTCTGCCAACGTGATGTACTAAGTTCGAAATACTATGTCAACGTCGGCCTTGTGGCGCAATGGATAAGGCGCCTGACTACGGATCAGGAGATTCCAGGTTAGAGTCCTGGCAGGGTCTCTGATTTTTACTTCCTTCTTTTTGATCGTGATAATTTTGTTTCTGTTCGTCTTTTCTATGATGTAGTGAATAATTTTCCTTATTCGAATCTCGGCAGGTTCCCTGTCTTTGCATGATATTTGATGTCAACGCTATTTGTTTCACGCGAGGTGATTTACTTATTCCAAAATTACATCGGCGATTTGCGTCTGCCAACGTGATGTACTAAGTTCGAAATTTTTCGTCAACGTCGGACTTCTGGCCCAATGGATAAGGCGCCTGACTACGGATCAGGAGATTCAAGGTTCGAGTTCTGGCAGGGTCGCTGCTTTTTTACTCGTTCTTTTGAATCGGCGATTTGCGTCTGGCAATGTGACGTACTAAGTTCGAGATACTACTTTAACGTCGGCCTTGTGGCCCATTGGATAAGGCGCCTGACTACGGATCAGGAGATTCCAGGTTCGAGTCCTGGCAGGGTCGCTGGTTTTGCCTCGATTTTTACTTATAGTGATTATTTCGATTTCTGTTACTCTTTTCTATGATGTAAATTATAATTTTTCAGGTTAAAGTGCTGGTAGGGTCGCCGTCTTTGTATAATATTTTGGGCTATTTGCTACGGGCAATATGACGTACTAATTACAAGTTTACAACAGTAACCTCGGCCCTGTGGCCCAATGGATAAGTGGCCTTACTACGGATCAGGAGATTCGAGGTTACAGTCCTGGCAGGGTCTCTGATTTTTGCTTCCTTCTTTTCTATCCTGATCCTTGGCATAATAATTTTACTTCTGGCGATTTGCGTCTGGCAATGTGACGTACTAAGTTCGAGATACTACTGTAACGTCGGCCTTGTGGCCCAATGGATAAGGCGCCTGACTACGGATCAGGAGATTCCAGGTTCGAGTCCTGGCAGGGTCGCTGCTTTTTTACTCGTTCTTTTGAATCGGCGATTTGCGTCTGCCAACGTAATGTACTATATTCGAAATTCTACGTCAACATCGGCCTTGTGGCCCAATGGATAAGGCGCCTGACTACGGATCAGGAGATTCCAGATTCGAGTCCTGGCAGGGTCGCTTATTTTTTTACTCGTTCTTTTTAATCGGCGATTTGCGTCTGCCAACGTGATGTACTAAGTTCGAAATATTATGTCAACGTCGGCCTTGTGGCGCAATGGATAAGGCGCCTGACTACGGATCAAGAGATTCCAGGTTCGAGTCCTGGCAGGATCGCTGCTTTTTTACTCGTTCTTTTGAATAGGCGATTTGCGTCTGCCAACGTGATGTACTAAGTTCGAAATACTACGTCAACGTCGGACTTCTGGCCCAATGGATAAGGCGCCTGACTACGGATCAGAAGATTCCAGGTTCGAGTCGTGACAGGGTCGCTGATTTTTGCCTCCTTCTTTTGAATCGGCGAATTGCGTCTGCCAACGTAATTTACTAAGTTCGAAATACTACGTCAACATCGGCCTTGTGGCCCAATGGATAAGACGCCTGACTACGGATTAGGAAATTCTAGGTTTGAGTCCTGACAGGATTGCTAATGTTTGCTTCCTTCTTCTTAATCGTGATAATTTTGTTAGCTGTTCGTTTTTTCTATGATGTAGTGTATAATTTTTCTTGTTCGAATCCCGGCAGGGTCCCTGTCTTTGCATAATATTTGATGTCAACGCTACTTGTTTCACGCGAGGTGATTTACTTATTCCAAAATTACAACATTAATTCCAGCCCTGTGGCCCAATATATACGACGCCTGACTACGGATCAGGAGATTCCGTAACATCAGCCCTATGGCCCAATGGATAAGTCGCCTGATTAGGGATCAGGAGATTCGAGGTTAGTGTCCTGGCAGGGTCTCTGAGTTTTGCTTCCTTCTTTTCTATCCTGATCCTTGGCATAAAAAGTTTACTCCTGGCGATTTGCGTCTGCCAATGTGACGTACTAACTTCGAGAATTTACTTCAACGTCGGCCTTGAGGCCCAATGGAAAGGGCGCCTGACTACGGATCAGGAGATTCCAGGTTTGAGTCCTGGCAGGGTCGCTGATTTTTGCCTCGTGTTTTTATTCTTATAGTTTTTATTTCGATTATTTTGAGTCGTTCTTTTGAATCGGCGATTTGCGTCTGCCAATGTGATGTACTAAGGTCGAAATACTACGTCAACTTCGGCCTTGTGGCCCAATGGATAAGGTGCCTGACTACGGATTAGGAGATTCGAGGTTAGAGTCCTGGCAGGGTCTCTGATTTTTACTTCCTTCTTTTTGATCGTGATAATTTTGTTTCTGTTCGTCTTTTCTATGATGTAGTGAATAATTTTCCTTGTTCGAATCCCGGCAGGGTCCCTGTCTTTGCATAATATTTGATGTCAACGGTATTTGTTTCACGCGAGGTGATTTACTTATTCCAAAATTACAACATTTACCTCATCCCTGTGGCCCAATATATACGACGCCTGACTACAGATCAGGAGATTCCAGGTTCGAGTCCTGGCAGGGTCGCTGATTTTTGCCTCCTTCTTTTGAATCGGCGAATTGCGTCTGCCAACGTACATTACTAAGTTCGAAATACTACGTCAACATCGGCCTTGTTGCCCAATGGATAAGGCGCCTGAATAGGGATCAGGAGCTTCGAGGTTAGAGTCCTGGCAGGGTCTCTGATTTTTTCTTCCTTCTTTTCTATCCTGATCCTTGGCATAATAATTTTACTCCTGGCGATTTGCGTCTGGCAATGTGACGTACTAAGTTCGAGATACTACTTTAACGTCGGCCTTGTGGCCCAATGGATAAGGCGCCTGACTACGGATCAGGAGATTCCAGGTTCGAGTCCTAGCAGGTTCGCTGGTTTTGCCTCGATTTTTTCTTATAGCGATTATTTCGATTTCTGTTAGTCTTTTCTATGATGTAAAGTATAATTTTTCAGGTCAAAGTGCTGGTAGGGTCGCCGTCTTTGTATAATATTTTGGGCTATTTGCTACGGGCAATGTGACGTACTAATTACAAGTTTACAACAGTAACCTCGGCCCTGTGGCCCAATGGATAAGTGGCCTTACTACGGATCAGAAGATTCGAGGTTAGAGTCCTGGCAGGGTCTCTGATTTTTACTTCCTTCTTTTCTATCCTGATCCTTGGCATAATAATTTTACTTCTGGCTATTTGCGTCTGGCAATGTGACGTACTAAGTTAGAGATACTACTTTAACGTCGGCCTTGTGGCCCAATGGATAAGGCGCCTGACTACGGATCAGGAGATTCCAGTTCGAGTTTTTTCTATGATGTAGTGTATAATTGTTCTTGTTCGAATCCCGGCAGGGTCCCTGTCTTTGCATAATATTTGATGTCAACGCTATTTGTTTCACGCGAGGTGATTTACTTATTCCAAAATTACAACATTAACCTCAGCCCTGTGGCCCAATATAAACGACGCCTGACTACGGATCAGGAGATTCCGTAACATCAGCCCTATGGCCCAATGGATAAGTCGCCTGATTAGGGATCAGGAGATTCGAGGTTAGAGTCCTGGCAGGGTCTCTGATTTTGCTTCCTTCTTTTCTATCCTGATCCTTGGCATAATAATTTTACTTCTGCCGATTTGCGTCTGCCAATGTGAAGTACTAAGTTCGAAGATTTACTTCAACGTCGGCCTTGTGGCCCAATGGATAAGGCGCCTGACTACGGATCAGGAAATTCCAGGTTCGAGTCCTGGCAGGGTCTCTGATTTTTGCTTCCTTCTTTTCTATCCTGATCCTTGGCATAATAATTTTACTCCTGGCGATTTGCGTCTGCCAATGGGACGTACTAAGTTCGAGAATTTACTTCAACGTCGGCCTTGTGGCCCAATGGATAAGGCGCCTGACTACGGATCAGGAGATTCCAGGTTCGAGTCCTGGCAGGGTCGCTGATTTTTGCCTCGTTCTTTTGAATCGGCGATTTGCGTCTGCCAACGTGATGTACTAAATTCGAAATACTACGTCAACGTCGGCCTTGGGGCCCAATGGATAAAGCGCCTGACTACGGATCAGGAGATTCCAGGTTCGAGTCCTGGCAGGGTCGCTGATTTTTGCCTCCTTCTTTTGAATCGGCTAATTGCGTCTGCCAACGTAATGTACTATATTCGAAATTCTACGTCAACATCGGCCTTGTGGCCCAATGGATAAGGCGCCTGACTACGGATCAGGAGATGCCAGGTTCGAGTCCTGGCAGGGTCGCTGATTTTTTTACTCGTTCTTTTGAATCGGCGATTTGCGTCTGCCAACGTGATGTACTGAGTTCGAAATACTATGTCAAGGTCGGCCTTGTGGCGCAATGGATAAGGCGCCTGACTACGGATCAGGAGATTCCAGGTTCGAGTCCTGGCAGGGTCGCTGGTTTTGCCTCGATTTTTTCTTATAGTGACTATTTCGATTTCTGTTAGTCTTTTCTATGATGTAAAGTATAATTTTTCAGGTTAAAGTGCTGGTAGGGTCGCCGTCTTTGTATAATATTTTGGGCTATTTGCTACGGGCAATGTGACGTACTAATTACAAGTTTACAACAGTAACCTCGGCCCTGTGGCCCAATGGATAAGTGGCCTTACTACGGATCAGGAGATTCGAGGTTAGAGTCCTGGCAGGGTCTCTGATTTTTGCTTCCTTCTTTTCTATCCTGATCCTTGGCATAATAATTTTACTTCTGCCGATTTGCGTCTGCCAATGTGACGTACTAAGTTCGAAGATTTACTTCAACGTCGGCCTTGTGGCCCAATGGATAAGGCGCCTGACTACGGATCAGGAGATTCCAGGTTCGAGTCCTGGCAGGGTCTCTGATTTTTGCTTCCTTCTTTTCTATCCTGATCCTTGGCATAACAATTTTACTTCTGCCGATTTGCGTCTGCCAATGTGACGTACTAAGTTTGAGAATTTACTTCAACGTCGGCCTTGTGGCCCAATGGATAAGGCGCCTGACTACGGATCAGGAGATTCCAGGTTCTAGTCCTGGCAGGGTCGCTGATTTTTGCCTCGTTTTTTTGAATCGGCGATTTGCGTCTGCCAACGTGATGTACTAAGTTCGAAATACTACGTCGACGTCGGCCTTGGGGCCCAATGGATAAGGCGCCTGACTACGGATCAGGAGATTCCAGGTTAGGGTCCTGGCAGGGTCGCTGATTTTTGCCTCCTTCTTTTGAATCGGCGAATTGCGTCTGCCAACGTAATGTACTAAGCTTGAAATACTATGTCAACGTCGGCCTTGTGGCCCAATGGATAAGGCGTCTGACTACGGATCAGGAGATTCCAGGTTCGAGTCCTGGCAGGGTCGCTGATTTGTGCCTCCTTCTTTTGAATCGGCGAATTGCGTCTGCCAACGTAATGTACTCAAATCGAAATACTACGTCAAGATCGGCCTTGTGGCCCAATGGATAAGGCGCCTGACTACGGATCAGGAGATTCCAGGTTCGAGTCCTGGCAGGGTCGCTGATTTTTTTACTCGTTCTTTTGAATCGGCGATTTGCGTCTGCCAACGTGATGTACTAAGTTCGAAATACTATGTCAACGTCGGCCTTGTGGCCCAATGGATAAGGCGTCTGACTACGGATCAGGAGATTCCAGGTTCGAGTCCTGGCAGGGTCGCTGATTTTTGCCTCCATCTTTTGAATCGGCGAATTGCGTCTGCCAACGTAATTAACTAAGTTCGAAATACTACGTCAACATCGGCCTTGTGGCCCAATGGATAAGACGCCTGACTACGGATTAGGAGATTCTAGGTTTGAGTCCTGACAGGATTGCTAATGTTTGCTTCCTTCTTCTTAATCGTGATAATTTTGTTAGCTGTTCGTTTTTTCTATGATGTAGTGTATAATTTTTCTTGTTCGAATCCCGGCAGGGTCCCTGTCTTTGCATAATATTTGATGTCAACGCTACTTGTTTCACGCGAGGTGATTTACTTATTCCAAAATTACAACATTAATTCCAGCCCTGTGGCCCAATATATACGACGCCTGACTACGGATCAGGAGATTCCGTAACATCAGCCCTATGGCCCAATGGATAAGTCGCCTGATTAGGGATCAGGAGATTCGAGGTTAGTGTCCTGGCAGGGTCTCTGAGTTTTGCTTCCTTCTTTTCTATCCTGATCCTTGGCATAAAAAGTTTACTCCTGGCGATTTGCGTCTGCCAATGTGACGTACTAACTTCGAGAATTTACTTCAACGTCGGCCTTGAGGCCCAATGGAAAGGGCGCCTGACTACGGATCAGGAGATTCCAGGTTTGAGTCCTGGCAGGGTCGCTGATTTTTGCCTCGTGTTTTTATTCTTATAGTTATTATTTCGATTATTTTGAGTCGTTCTTTTGAATCGGCGATTTGCGTCTGCCAATGTGATGTACTAAGGTCGAAATACTACGTCAACGTCGGCCTTGTGGCCCAATGGATAAGGTGCCTGACTACGGATTAGGAGATTCGAGGTTAGAGTCCTGGCAGGGTCTCTGATTTTTACTTCCTTCTTTTTGATCGTGATAATTTTGTTTCTGTTCGTCTTTTCTATGATGTAGTGAATAATTTTCCTTGTTCGAATCCCGGCAGGGTCCCTGTCTTTGCATAATATTTGATGTCAACGGTATTTGTTTCACGCGAGGTGATTTACTTATTCCAAAATTACAACATTTACCTCATCCCTGTGGCCCAATATATACGACGCCTGACTACAGATCAGGAGATTCCAGGTTCGAGTCCTGGCAGGGTCGCTGATTTTTGCCTCCTTCTTTTGAATCGGCGAATTGCGTCTGCCAACGTACATTACTAAGTTCGAAATACTACGTCAACATCGGCCTTGTTGCCCAATGGATAAGGCGCCTGAATAGGGATCAGGAGCTTCGAGGTTAGAGTCCTGGCAGGGTCTCTGATTTTTTCTTCCTTCTTTTCTATCCTGATCCTTGGCATAATAATTTTACTCCTGGCGATTTGCGTCTGGCAATGTGACGTACTAAGTTCGAGATACTACTTTAACGTCGGCCTTGTGGCCCAATGGATAAGGCGCCTGACTACGGATCAGGAGATTCCAGGTTCGAGTCCTAGCAGGGTCGCTGGTTTTGCCTCGATTTTTTCTTATAGCGATTATTTCGATTTCTGTTAGTCTTTTCTATGATGTAAAGTATAATTTTTCAGGTCAAAGTGCTGGTAGGGTCGCCGTCTTTGTATAATATTTTGGGCTATTTGCTACGGGCAATGTGACGTACTAATTACAAGTTTACAACAGTAACCTCGGCCCTGTGGCCCAATGGATAAGTGGCCTTACTACGGATCAGAAGATTCGAGGTTAGAGTCCTGGCAGGGCCTCTGATTTTTGCTTCCTTCTTTTCTATCCTGATCCTTGGCATAATAATTTTACTTCTGGCTATTTGCGTCTGGCAATGTGACGTACTAAGTTAGAGATACTACTTTAACGTCGGCCTTGTGGCCCAATGGATAAGGCGCCTGACTACGGATCAGGAGATTCCAGTTCGAGTTTTTTCTATGATGTAGTGTATAATTGTTCTTGTTCGAATCCCGGCAGGGTCCCTGTCTTTGCATAATATTTGATGTCAACGCTATTTGTTTCACGCGAGGTGATTTACTTATTCCAAAATTACAACATTAACCTCAGCCCTGTGGCCCAATATAAACGACGCCTGACTACGGATCAGGAGATTCCGTAACATCAGCCCTATGGCCCAATGGATAAGTCGCCTGATTAGGGATCAGGAGATTCGAGGTTAGAGTCCTGGCAGGGTCTCTGATTTTGCTTCCTTCTTTTCTATCCTGATCCTTGGCATAATAATTTTACTTCTGCCGATTTGCGTCTGCCAATGTGAAGTACTAAGTTCGAAGATTTACTTCAACGTCGGCCTTGTGGCCCAATGGATAAGGCGCCTGACTACGGATCAGGAAATTCCAGGTTCGAGTCCTGGCAGGGTCTCTGATTTTTGCTTCCTTCTTTTCTATCCTGATCCTTGGCATAATAATTTTACTCCTGGCGATTTGCGTCTGCCAATGGGACGTACTAAGTTCGAGAATTTACTTCAACGTCGGCCTTGTGGCCCAATGGATAAGGCGCCTGACTACGGATCAGGAGATTCCAGGTTCGAGTCCTGGCAGGGTCGCTGATTTTTGCCTCGTTCTTTTGAATCGGCGATTTGCGTCTGCCAACGTGATGTACTAAGTTCGAAATACTACGTCAACGTCGGCCTTGGGGCCCAATGGATAAAGCGCCTGACTACGGATCAGGAGATTCCAGGTTCGAGTCCTGGCAGGGTCGCTGATTTTTGCCTCCTTCTTTTGAATCGGCGAATTGCGTCTGCCAACGTAATGTACTATATTCGAAATTCTACGTCAACATCGGCCTTGTGGCCCAATGGATAAGGCGCCTGACTACGGATCAGGAGATGCCAGGTTCGAGTCCTGGCAGGGTCGCTGATTTTTTTACTCGTTCTTTTGAATCGGCGATTTGCGTCTGCCAACGTGATGTACTGAGTTCGAAATACTATGTCAAGGTCGGCCTTGTGGCGAATGGATAAGGCGCCTGACTACGGATCAGGAGATTCCAGGTTCGAGTCCTGGCAGGGTCGCTGGTTTTGCCTCGATTTTTTCTTATAGTGACTATTTCGATTTCTGTTAGTCTTTTCTATGATGTAAAGTATAATTTTTCAGGTTAAAGTGCTGGTAGGGTCGCCGTCTTTGTATAATATTTTGGGCTATTTGCTACGGGCAATGTGACGTACTAATTACAAGTTTACAACAGTAACCTCGGCCCTGTGGCCCAATGGATAAGTGGCCTTACTACGGATCAGGAGATTCGAGGTTAGAGTCCTGGCAGGGTCTCTGATTTTTGCTTCCTTCTTTTCTATCCTGATCCTTGGCATAATAATTTTACTTCTGCCGATTTGCGTCTGCCAATGTGACGTACTAAGTTCGAAGATTTACTTCAACGTCGGCCTTGTGGCCCAATGGATAAGGCGCCTGACTACGGATCAGGAGATTCCAGGTTCGAGTCCTGGCAGGGTCTCTGATTTTTGCTTCCTTCTTTTCTATCCTGATCCTTGGCATAACAATTTTACTTCTGCCGATTTGCGTCTGCCAATGTGACGTACTAAGTTTGAGAATTTACTTCAACGTCGGCCTTGTGGCCCAATGGATAAGGCGCCTGACTACGGATCAGGAGATTCCAGGTTCTAGTCCTGGCAGGGTCGCTGATTTTTGCCTCGTTCTTTTGAATCGGCGATTTGCGTCTGCCAACGTGATGTACTAAGTTCGAAATACTACGTCGACGTCGGCCTTGGGGCCCAATGGATAAGGCGCCTGACTACGGATCAGGAGATTCCAGGTTAGGGTCCTGGCAGGGTCGCTGATTTTTGCCTCCTTCTTTTGAATCGGCGAATTGCGTCTGCCAACGTAATGTACTAAGCTTGAAATACTATGTCAACGTCGGCCTTGTGGCCCAATGGATAAGGCGTCTGACTACGGATCAGGAGATTCCAGGTTCGAGTCCTGGCAGGGTCGCTGATTTGTGCCTCCTTCTTTTGAATCGGCGAATTGCGTCTGCCAACGTAATGTACTCAAATCGAAATACTACGTCAAGATCGGCCTTGTGGCCCAATGGATAAGGCGCCTGACTACGGATCAGGAGATTCCAGGTTCGAGTCCTGGCAGGGTCGCTGATTTTTGCCTCGTTCTTTTGAATCGGCGATTTGCGTCTGCCAACGTGATGTACTAAATTCGAAATACTACGTCAACGTCGGCCTTGGGGCCCAATGGATAAAGCGCCTGACTACGGATCAGGAGATTCCAGGTTCGAGTCCTGGCAGGGTCGCTGATTTTTGCCTCCTTCTTTTGAATCGGCGAATTGCGTCTGCCAACGTAATGTACTATATTCGAAATTCTACGTCAACATCGGCCTTGTGGCCCAATGGATAAGGCGCCTGACTACGGATCAGGAGATGCCAGGTTCGAGTCCTGGCAGGGTCGCTGATTTTTTTACTCGTTCTTTTGAATCGGCGATTTGCGTCTGCCAACGTGATGTACTGAGTTCGAAATACTATGTCAAGGTCGGCCTTGTGGCGCAATGGATAAGGCGCCTGACTACGGATCAGGAGATTCCAGGTTCGAGTCCTGGCAGGGTCGCTGGTTTTGCCTCGATTTTTTCTTATAGTGACTATTTCGATTTCTGTTAGTCTTTTCTATGATGTAAAGTATAATTTTTCAGGTTAAAGTGCTGGTAGGGTCGCCGTCTTTGTATAATATTTTGGGCTATTTGCTACGGGCAATGTGACGTACTAATTACAAGTTTACAACAGTAACCTCGGCCCTGTGGCCCAATGGATAAGTGGCCTTACTACGGATCAGGAGATTCGAGGTTAGAGTCCTGGCAGGGTCTCTGATTTTTGCTTCCTTCTTTTCTATCCTGATCCTTGGCATAATAATTTTACTTCTGCCGATTTGCGTCTGCCAATGTGACGTACTAAGTTCGAAGATTTACTTCAACGTCGGCCTTGTGGCCCAATGGATAAGGCGCCTGACTACGGATCAGGAGATTCCAGGTTCGAGTCCTGGCAGGGTCTCTGATTTTTGCTTCCTTCTTTTCT
Source organism: Nematostella vectensis (assembly GCF_932526225.1). Lineage (NCBI taxonomy): Eukaryota > Metazoa > Cnidaria > Anthozoa > Actiniaria > Edwardsiidae > Nematostella > Nematostella vectensis. Next base: position 5,389,861 of record NC_064046.1, read on the forward strand.
ATCCTGATCCTTGGCATAACAATTTTACTTCTGCCGATTTGCGTCTGCCAATGTGACGTACTAAGTTTGAGAATTTACTTCAACGTCGGCCTTGTGGCCCAATGGATAAGGCGCCTGACTACGGATCAGGAGATTCCAGGTTCTAGACCTGGCAGGGTCGCTGATTTTTGCCTCGTTCTTTTGAATCGGCGATTTGCGTCTGCCAACGTGATGTACTAAGTTCGAAATACTACGTCGACGTCGGCCTTGGGGCCCAATGGATAAGGCGCCTGACTACGGATCAGGAGATTCCAGGTTAGGGTCCTGGCAGGGTCGCTGATTTTTGCCTCCTTCTTTTGAATCGGCGAATTGCGTCTGCCAACGTAATGTACTAAGCTTGAAATACTATGTCAACGTCGGCCTTGTGGCCCAATGGATAAGGCGTCTGACTACGGATCAGGAGATTCCAGGTTCGAGTCCTGGCAGGGTCGCTGATTTGTGCCTCCTTCTTTTGAATCGGCGAATTGCGTCTGCCAACGTAATGTACTCAAATCGAAATACTACGTCAAGATCGGCCTTGTGGCCCAATGGATAAGGCGCCTGACTACGGATCAGGAGATTCCAGGTTCGAGTCCTGGCAGGGTCGCTGATTTTTGTCTCGTTCTTTTGAATCGGCGATTTGGGTCTGCCAACGTGATGTACTAAGTTCGAAATACTACGTCAACGTCGGACTTCTGGCCCAATGGATAAGGCGCCTGACCACGGATCAGGAGATTCCAGGTTCGAGTCCTGGCAGGGTAGCTGATTTTTGCCTCCTTCTTTTGAATCGGCGAATTGCGTCTGCCAACGTATATTACTAAGTTCGAAATACTACGTCGACATCGGCCCTGTTGCCCAATCGATAAGGCGCCTGACTACGGATCAGGAGATTCTAGGTTCGATTCCTGGCAGGATCGCTGATTTTTGCTTACTTCTTCTTAATCGTGATAATTTTGTTTGCTGTTCTCCTTTATATGATGTAGTGTATAATTTTCCTTATTCGAGTCCCGGCAGGGTCCCTGTCTTTGCATAATATTTGATGTCAACGCTATTTGTTTCACGCGAGGTGATTTACTTATTCCAAAATTACAACATTAACCTCAGCCCTGTGGCCCAATATAAACGACGCCTGACTACGGATCAGGAGATTCCGTAACATCAGCCCTATGGCCCAATGGATAAGTCGCCTGAATAGGGATCAGGAGATTCGAAGTTAAAGTCCTGGCAGGGTCTCTGATTTTTGCTTCCTTCTTCTCTTTCCTGATCCTTGGCATAATAATTTTACTCCTGGCGATTTGCGTCTGCCAATGTGACGTACTAAGTTCGAGATACTACTTTAACGTCGGCCTTGTGGCCAAATGGATAAGGCGCCTGACTACGGATTAGGAGATTCCAGGTTCGAGTCCTGGCAGGGTCTCTGATTTTTGCTTCCTTCTTTTCTATCCTGATCCTTGGCATAAAAATTTTACTACTGGCGATTTGCGTCTGCCAATGGGACGTACTAAGTTCGAGAATTTACTTCAACGTCGGCCTTGTGGCCCAATGGATAAGGCGCCTGACCTCGGATCAGGAGATTCCAGGTTCGAGTGCTGGCAGGGTCGCTGATTTTTGCCTCGTTCTTTTGAATCGGCGATTTGCGTCTGCCAACGTGATGTACTAAGTTCGAAATACTATGTCAACATCGGCCTTGTGGCCCAATGGATAAGGCGCCTGACTACGGATCAGGAGATTCCAGGTTCGAGTCCTGGCATGGTCGCTGATTTTTTTACTCGTTCTTTTGAATCGACGATTTGCGTCTGCCAACGTGATGTACTAAGTTCGAAATACTATGTCAACGTCGGCCTTGTGGCCAAATGGATAAGGCGCCTGACTACGGATCAGGAGATTCCAGGTTCGAGTCCTGGCAGGGTCGCTGATTTTTGCCACGTTCTTTTGAATCGGCGATTTGCGTCTAGCAATGTGACGTACTAAGTTCGAAATACTACTTCAACGTCGGCCTTGTGGCCCAATGGATAAGGCGCCTGACTACGGATCAGGAGATTCGAGGTTAGAGTCGTGGCAGGGTCTCTGATTTTTACTTCCATCTTTTATATCCTGATCCTTGGCATAAAAATTTTACTGCTGGTGATTTGCGTCTGCCAATGGGACGTACTAAGTTCGAGAATTTACTTCAACGTCGGCCTTGTGGCCCAATAGGGATCAGGAGATTCGAGGTTAGAGTCCTGGCAGGGTCTCTGATTTTTTCTTCCTTCTTTTCTATCCTGATCCTTGGCATAATAATTTTACTCCTGGCGATTTGCGTCTGGCAATGTGACGTACTAAGTTTGAAATAATACTTTAACGTCGGCCCTATGGCCCAATGGATAAGGCGCCTGACTACGGATCAAGAGATTCGAGGTTAGAGTCGTGGCAGGGTCTCTGATTTTTACTTCCTTCTTTTCTATCCTGATCCTTGGCATAATAATTTTACTCATGCCGATTTGCGTCTAGCAATGTGACGTACTAAGTTCGAAATACTACTTCAACGTCGGCCTTGTGGCCCAATGGATAAGGCGCCTGACTACGGATCAGGAGATTCGAGGTTAGAGTCGTGGCAGGGTCTCTGATTTTTACTTCCATCTTTTATATCCTGATCCTTGGCATAAAAATTTTACTGCTGGTGATTTGCGTCTGCCAATGGGACGTACTAAGTTCGAGAATTTACTTCAACGTCGGCCTTGTGGCCCAATGGATAAGGCGCCTGACCTCGGATCAGAAGATTCCAGGTTCGAGTCCTGGCAGGGTCGCTGATTTTTGCCTCGTTCTTTTGAATCGGCGATTTGCGTCTGCCAACGTGATGTACTAAGTTCGAAATACTATGTCAACGTCGGCCTTGTGGCCCAATAGATAAGGCGCCTGACTACGGATCAGGAGATTCCAGGTTCGAGTCCTGGCAGGGTCGCTGATTTTTTTACTCGTTCTTTTGAATCGGCGATTTGCGTCTGCCAACGTGATGTACTAAGTTCGAAATACTATGTCAACGTCGGCCTTGTGGCCCAATGGATAAGGCGTCTGACTACGGATCAGGAGATTCCAGGTTCGAGTCCTGGCAGGGTCGCTGATTTTTGCCTCCATCTTTTGAATCGGCGAATTGCGTCTGCCAACGTAATGTACTAAAATCGGAATACTACGTCAACATCGGCCTTGTTGCCCAATGGATAAGGCGCCTGACTACGGATCAGGAGATTCTAGGTTCGATTCCTGGCAGGATCGCTGATTTTTGCTTCCTTCTTCTTAATCGTGATAATTTTGTTTGCTGTTCGTCTTTTCTATGATGTAGTGTATAACTTTCCTTATTCGAGTCCCGGCAGGGTCCATGTCTTTGCATAATATTTGATGTTAACGCTATTTGTTTCACGCGAGGTGATTTACTTATTCCAAAATTACAACATTAATCTCAGCCCTGTGGCCCAATATAAACGACGCCTGACTACGGATCAGGAGATTCCGTAACATCAGCCCTATGGCCCAATGGATAAGTCGCCTGAATAGGGATCAGGAGATTCGAGGTTAAAGTCCTGGCAGGGTCTCTGATTTTTGCTTCCTTCTTCTCTTTCCTGATCCTTGGCATAATAATTTTACTCCTGGCGATTTGCGTTTGCCAATGTGACGTACTAAGTTCGAGATACTACTTTAACGTCGGCCTTGTGGCCAAATGGATAAGGCGCCTGACTACGGATTAGGAGATTCCAGGTTCGAGTCCTGGCAGGGTCTCTGATTTTTGCTTCCTTCTTTTCTATCCTGATCCTTCGCATAAAAATTTTACTCCTGGCGATTTGCGTCTGCCAATGGGACGTACTAAGTTCGAGAATTTACTTCAACGTCGGCCTTGTGGCCCAATGGATAAGGCGCCTGACCTCGGATCAGGAGATTCCAGGTTCGAGTGCTGGCAGGGTCGCTGATTTTTGCCTCCTTCTTTTGAATCGGCGATTTGCGTCTGCCAACGTGATGTACTAAGTTCGAAATACTATGTCAACATCGGCCTTGTGGCCCAATGGATAGGGCGCCTGACTACGGATCAGGAGATTCCAGGTTCGAGTCCTGGCATGGTCGCTGATTTTTTTACTCGTTCTTTTGAATCGACGATTTGCGTCTGCCAACGTGATGTACTAAGTTCGAAATACTATGTCAACGTCGGCCTTGTGGCCAAATGGATAAGGCGCCTGACTACGGATCAGGAGATTCCAGGTTCGAGTCCTGGCAGGGTCGCTGATTTTTGCCACGTTCTTTTGAATCGGCGATTTGCGTCTGCCAACGTGATGTACTAAGTTCGAAATACTACGTCAACGTCGACCTTGTGGCCCAATGGATAAGGCGCCTGACTACGGATCAGGAGATTCCAGGTTCGAGTCCTGGCAGGGTCGCTGATTTTTGCCTACTTCTTTTGAATCGCCGAATTGCGTCTGCCAACGTAATGTACTATATTCGAAATTCTACGTCAACATCGGCCTTGAGGCCCAATGGATAAGGCGCCTGACTACGGATCAGGAGATTCTAGGTTCGATTCCTTGCAGGATCGCTGATTTTTGCTTCCTTCTTCTTAATCGTGATAATTTTGTTTGCTGTTCGTCTTTTCTATGATGTAGTGTATAATTTTCCTTATTCGAGTCCCGGCAGGGTCCATGTCTTTGCATAATATTTGATGTTAACGCTATTTGTTTCACGCGAGGTGATTTACTTATTCCAAAATTACAACATTAATCTCAGCCCTGTGGCCCAATATAAACGACGCCTGACTACGGATCAGGAGATTCCGTAACATCAGCCCTATGGCCCAATGGATAAGTCGCCTGAATAGGGATCAGGAGATTCGAGGTTAAAGTCCTGGCAGGGTCTCTGATTTTTGCTTCCTTCTTCTCTATCCTGATCCTTGGCATAATAATTTTACTCCTGGCGATTTGCGTCTGGCAATGTGACGTACTAAGTTTGAGATACTACTTTAACGTCGGCCTTGTGGCCCAATGGATAAGGCGCCTGACTACGGATCAGGAGATTCCAGGTTCGAGTCCTGGCAGGGTCTCTGATTTTTGCTTCCTTCTTTTCTATCCTGATCCTTGGCATAAACATTTTACTCCTGGCGATTTGCGTCTGCCAATGGGACGTACTAAGTTCGAGAATTTACTTCAACCACGGCCTTGTGGCCCAATGGATAAGGCGCCTGACTACGGATCAGGAGATTCCAGGTTCGAGTCCTGGCAGGGTCGCTGATTTTTGCCTACTTCTTTTGAATCGGCGAATTGCGTCTGCCAACGTAATGTACTATATTCGAAATTCTACGTCAACATCGGCCTTGTGGCCCAATGGATAAGGCGCCTGACTACGGATCAGGAGATGCCAGGTTCGAGTCCTGGCAGGGTCGCTGATTTTTTTACTCGTTCTTTTGAATCGGCGATTTGCGTCTGCCAACGTGATGTACTGAGTTCGAAATACTATGTCAAGGTCGGCCTTGTGGCGCAATGGATAAGGCGCCTGACTACGGATCAGGAGATTCCAGGTTCGAGTCCTGGCAGGGTCGCTGGTTTTGCCTCGATTTTTTCTTATAGTGACTATTTCGATTTCTGTTACTCTTTTCTATGATGTAAAGTATAATTTTTCAGGTTAAAGTGCTGGTAGGGTCGCCGTCTTTGTATAATATTTTGGGCTATTTGCTACGGGCAATGTGACGTACTAATTACAAGTTTACAACAGTAACCTCGGCCCTGTGGCCCAATGGATAAGTGGCCTTACTACGGATCAGGAGATTCGAGGTTAGAGTCCTGGCAGGGTCTCTGATTTTTGCTTCCTTCTTTTCTATCCTGATCCTTGGCATAATAATTTTACTTCTGCCGATTTGCGTCTGCCAATGTGACGTACTAAGTTCGAAGATTTACTTCAACGTCGGCCTTGTGGCCCAATGGATAAGGCGCCTGACTACGGATCAGGAGATTCCAGGTTCGAGTCCTGGCAGGGTCTCTGATTTTTGCTTCCTTCTTTTCTATCCTGATCCTTGGCATAACAATTTTACTTCTGCCGATTTGCGTCTGCCAATGTGACGTACTAAGTTTGAGAATTTACTTCAACGTCGGCCTTGTGGCCCAATGGATAAGGCGCCTGACTACGGATCAGGAGATTCCAGGTTCTAGTCCTGGCAGGGTCGCTGATTTTTGCCTCGTTCTTTTGAATCGGCGATTTGCGTCTGCCAACGTGATGTACTAAGTTCGAAATACTACGTCGACGTCGGCCTTGGGGCCCAATGGATAAGGCGCCTGACTACGGATCAGGAGATTCCAGGTTAGGGTCCTGGCAGGGTCGCTGATTTTTGCCTCCTTCTTTTGAATCGGCGAATTGCGTCTGCCAACGTAATGTACTAAGCTTGAAATACTATGTCAACGTCGGCCTTGTGGCCCAATGGATAAGGCGTCTGACTACGGATCAGGAGATTCCAGGTTCGAGTCCTGGCAGGGTCGCTGATTTGTGCCTCCTTCTTTTGAATCGGCGAATTGCGTCTGCCAACGTAATGTACTCAAATCGAAATACTACGTCAAGATCGGCCTTGTGGCCCAATGGATAAGGCGCCTGACTACGGATCAGGAGATTCCAGGTTCGAGTCCTGGCAGGGTCGCTGATTTTTGTCTCGTTCTTTTGAATCGGCGATTTGGGTCTGCCAACGTGATGTACTAAGTTCGAAATACTACGTCAACGTCGGACTTCTGGCCCAATGGATAAGGCGCCTGACCACGGATCAGGAGATTCCAGGTTCGAGTCCTGGCAGGGTAGCTGATTTTTGCCTCCTTCTTTTGAATCGGCGAATTGCGTCTGCCAACGTATATTACTAAGTTCGAAATACTACGTCGACATCGGCCCTGTTGCCCAATCGATAAGGCGCCTGACTACGGATCAGGAGATTCTAGGTTCGATTCCTGGCAGGATCGCTGATTTTTGCTTACTTCTTCTTAATCGTGATAATTTTGTTTGCTGTTCTCCTTTATATGATGTAGTGTATAATTTTCCTTATTCGAGTCCCGGCAGGGTCCCTGTCTTTGCATAATATTTGATGTCAACGCTATTTGTTTCACGCGAGGTGATTTACTTATTCCAAAATTACAACATTAACCTCAGCCCTGTGGCCCAATATAAACGACGCCTGACTACGGATCAGGAGATTCCGTAACATCAGCCCTATGGCCCAATGGATAAGTCGCCTGAATAGGGATCAGGAGATTCGAGGTTAGAGTCCTGGCAGGGACTCTGATTTTTTCTTCCTTCTTTTCTATCCTGATCCTTGGCATAATAATTTTACTCCTGGCGATTTGCGTCTGGCAATGTGACGTACTAAGTTCGAAATAATACTTAAACGTCGGCCCTATGGCCCAATGGATAAGGCGCCTGACTACGGATCAGGAGATTCGAGGTTAGAGTCGTGGCAGGGTCTCTGATTTTTACTTCCTTCTTTTCTATCCTGATCCTTGGCATAATAATTTTACTCATGCCGATTTGCGTCTAGCAATGTGACGTACTAAGTTCGAAATACTACTTCAACGTCGGCCTTTTGGCCAAATGGATAAGGCGCCTGACTACGGATCAGGAGATTCCAGGTTCGAGTCCTGGCAGGGTCGCCGATTTTTGCCACGTTCTTTTGAATCGGCGATTTGCGTCTGCCAACGTGATGTACTAAGTTCGAAATACTACGTCAACGTCGGCCTTGTGGCCCAATGGATAAGGCGCCTGACTACGGATCAGGAGATTCCAGGTTCGAGTCCTGGCAGGGTCGCTGATTTTTGCCTACTTCTTTTGAATCGCCGAATTGCGTCTGCCAACGTAATGTACTATATTCGAAATTCTACGTCAACATCGGCCTTGAGGCCCAATGGATAAGGCGCCTGACTACGGATCAGGAGATTCTAGGTTCGATTCCTTGCAGGATCGCTGATTTTTGCTTCCTTCTTCTTAATCGTGATAATTTTGTTTGCTGTTCGTCTTTTCTATGATGTAGTGTATAATTTTCCTTATTCGAGTCCCGGCAGGGTCCATGTCTTTGCATAATATTTGATGTTAACGCTATTTGTTTCACGCGAGGTGATTTACTTATTCCAAAATTACAACATTAATCTCAGCCCTGTGGCCCAATATAAACGACGCCTGACTACGGATCAGGAGATTCAGTAACATCAGCCCTATGGCCCAATGGATAAGTCGCCTGAATAGGGATCAGGAGATTCGAGGTTAAAGTCCTGGCAGGGTCTCTGATTTTTGCTTCCTTCTTCTCTATCCTGATCCTTGGCATAATAATTTTACTCCTGGCGATTTGCGTCTGGCAATGTGACGTACTAAGTTTGAGATACTACTTTAACGTCGGCCTTGTGGCCCAATGGATAAGGCGCCTGACTACGGATCAGGAGATTCCAGGTTCGAGTCCTGGCAAGGTCTCTGATTTTTGCTTCCTTCTTTTCTATCCTGATCCTTGGCATAAAAATTTTACTCCTGGCGATTTGCGTCTGCCAATGGGACGTACTAAGTTCGAGAATTTACTTAAACCACGGCCTTGTGGCCCAATGGATAAGGCGGCTGACCTCGGATCAGGAGATTCCAGGTTCGAGTGCTGGCAGGGTCTCTGATTTTTGCCTCGTTCTTTTGAATCGACGATTTGCGTCTGCCAACGTGATGTACTAAGTTCGAAATACTATGTCAACGTCGGCCTTGTGGCCCAATGGATAAGGCGCCTGACCTCGGATCAGAAGATTCCAGGTTCGAGTCCTGGCAGGGTCCCTGATTTTTGCCTCGTTCTTTTGAATCGGCGATTTGCGTCTGCCAGCGTTATGTACTAAGTTCGAAATACTACGTCAACGTCGGCCTTGTGGCCCAATGGATAAGGCGCCTGACTACGGATCAGGAGATTCCAGGTTCGAGTCCTGGCAGGGTCGCTGATTTTTGACTCCTTCTTTTGAATCGGCGAATTGCGTCTGCCAACGTAATGTACTATATTCCAAATTCTACGTCAACATCGGCCTTGAGGCCCAATGGATAAGGCGCCTGACTACGGATCAGGAGATTCCAGGTTCGAGTCCTGGCAGGGTCGCTGATTTTTTTACTCGTTCTTTTGAATCGGCGATTTGCGTCTGCCAACGTGATGTACTAAGTTCGAAATACTATGTCAACATCGGCCTTGTGGCCCAATGGATAAGGCGCCTGACTAAGGATCAGGAGATTCCAGGTTCGAGTCCTGGCAGGGTCGCTGATTTTTTTACTCGTTCTTTTGAATCGGCGATTTGCTTCTGCCAACGTGATGTACTAAGTTCGAAATACTATGTCAACGTCGGCCTTGTGGCCCAATGGATATGGCGTCTGACTACGGATCAGGAGATTCCAGGTTCGAGTCCTGGCAGGGTCGCTGATTTTTGCCTCCTTCTTTTGAATCGGCGAATTGCGTCTGCCAACGTAATGTACTAAAATCGGCCTTGTGGCCCAATGGATAAGGCGCCTGACTACGGATCAGGAGATTCCAGGTTCGAGTCCTGGCAGGGTCGCTGATTTTTTTACTCGTTCTTTTGAATCGGCGATTTGCTTCTGCCAACGTGATGTACTAAGTTCAAAATACTATGTCAACGTCGGCCTTGTGGCCCAATGGATATGGCGTCTGACTACGGATCAGGAGATTCCAGGTTCGAGTCCTGGCAGGGTCGCTGATTTTTGCCTCGTTCTTTTGAATCGGCGATTTGCGTCTGCCAACGTGATGTACTAAGTTCGAAATACTACGTCAACGTCGGCCTTGTGGCCCAATGGATAAGGCGCCTGACTACGGATCAGGAGATTCCAGGTTCGAGTCCTGGCAGGGTCGCTGATTTTTGCCTACTTCTTTTGAATCGCCGAATTGCGTCTGCCAACGTAATGTACTATATTCGAAATTCTACGTCAACATCGGCCTTGAGGCCCAATGGATAAGGCGCCTGACTACGGATCAGGAGATTCCAGGTTCGAGTCCTGGCAGGGTCGCTGATTTTTGCCTACTTCTTTTGAATCGCCGAATTGCGTCTGCCAACGTAATGTACTATATTCGAAATTCTACGTCAACATCGGCCTTGTGGCCCAATGGATAAGGCGCCTGACCTCGGATCAGGAGATTCCAGGTTCGAGTCCTGGCAGGGTCGCTGATTTTTGCCTCGTTCTTTTGAATCGGCGATTTGCGTCTGCCAACGTGATGTACTAAGTTCGAAATACTATGTCAACATCGGCCTTGTGGCCCAATGGATAAGGCGCCTGACTACAGATCAGGAGATTCCAGGTTCGAGTCCTGGCATGGTCGCTGATTTTTTTACTCGTTCTTTTGAATCGACGATTTGCGTCTGCCAACGTGATGTACTAAGTTCGAAATACTATGTCAACGTCGGCCTTGTGGCCAAATGGATAAGGCGCCTGACTACGGATCAGGAGATTCCAGGTTCGAGTCCTGGCAGGGTCTCTGATTTTTGCTTCCTTCTTTTCTATCCTGATCCTTGGCATAAAAATTTTACTCCTGGCGATTTGCGTCTGCCAATGGGACGTACTAAGTTCGAGAATTTACTTCAATGTCGGCCTTGTGGCCCAATGGATAAGGCGCCTGACCTCGGATCAGGAGATTCCAATTTCGAGTGCTGGCAGGGTCGCTGATTTTTGCCTCGTTCTTTTGAATCGGCGATTTGCGTCTGCCAACGTGATGTACTAAGTTCGAAATACTATGTCAACATCGGCCTTGTGGCCCAATGGATAAGGCGCCTGACTACGGATCAGGAGATTCCAGGTTCGAGTCCTGGCATGGTCGCTGATTTTTTTACTCGTTCTTTTGAATCGACGATTTGCGTCTGCCAACGTGATGTACTAAGTTCGAAATACTATGTCGACGTCGGCCTTGTGGCCAAATGGATAAGGCGCCTGACTACTGATCAGGAGATTCCAGGTTTGGGTCCTGGCAGGGTCGCTGATTTTTGCCTCCTTCTTTTGAATCGGCGAATTGCGTCTGCCAACGTAATGTACTAAGCTTGAAATACTATGTCAACGTCGGCCTTGTGGCCCAATGGATAAGGCGTCTGACTACGGATCAGGAGATTCCAGGTTCGAGTCCTGGCAGGGTCGCTGATTTGTGCCTCCTTCTTTTGAATCGGCGAATTGCGTCTGCCAACGTAATGTACTCAAATCGAAATACTACGTCAAGATCGGCCTTGTGGCCCAATGGATAAGGCGCCTGACTACGGATCAGGAGATTCCAGGTTCGAGTCCTGGCAGGGTAGCTGATTTTTGCCTCCTTCTTTTGAATCGGCAAATTGCGTCTGCCAACGTATATTACTAAGTTCGAAATACTACGTCGACATCGGCCCTGTTGCCCAATGGATAAGGCGCCTGACTACGGATCAGGAGATTCTAGGTTCGATTCCTGGCAGGATCGCTGATTTTTGCTTCCTTCTTCTTAATCGTGATAATTTTGTTTGCTGTTCTCCTTTATATGATGTAGTGTATAATTTTCCTTATTCGAGTCCCGGCAGGGTCCCTGTCTTTGCATAATATTTGATGTCAACGCTATTTGTTTCACGCGAGGTGATTTACTTATTCCAAAATTACAACATTAACCTCAGCCCTGTGGCCCAATATAAACGACGCCTGACTACGGATCAGGAGATTCCGTAACATCAGCCCTATGGCCCAATGGATAAGTCGCCTGAATAGGGATCAGGAGATTCGAGGCTAGAGTCCTGGCAGGGTCTCTGATTTTTTCTTCCTTCTTTTCTATCCTGATCCTTGGCATAATAATTTTACTCCTGGCGATTTGCGTCTGGCAATGTGACGTACTAAGTTCTAAATAATACTTTAACGTCGGCCCTATGGCCCAATGGATAAGGCGCCTGACTACGGATCAGGAGATTCGAGGTTAGAGTCGTGGCAGGGTCTCTGATTTTTACTTCCTTCTTTTCTATCCTGATCCTTGGCATAATAATTTTACTCATGGCGATTTGCGTCTAGCAATGTGACGTACTAAGTTCGAAATACTACTTCAACGTCGGCCTTGTGGCCCAATGGATAAGGCGCCTGACTACGGATCAGGAGATTCGAGGTTGGAGTCGTGGCAGGGTCTCTGATTTTTGCTTCCTTCTTTTCTATCCTGATCCTTGGCATAATAATTTTACTCCTGGCGATTTGCGTCTGCCAATGGGACGTACTAAGTTCGAGAATTTACTTCAACGTCGGCCTTGTGGCCCAATGGATAAGGCGCCTGACTACGGATCAGGAGATTCCAGGTTCGAGTCCTGGCAGGGTCGCTGATTTTTGCCTCGTTCTTTTGAATCGGCGATTTGCGTCTGCCAACGTGATGTACTAAGTTCGAAATACTACGTCAACGTCGGCCTTGGGGCCCAATGGATAAGGCGCCTGACTACGGATCAGGAGATTCCAGGTTCGAGTCCTGGCAGGGTCGCTGATTTTTGCCTCCTTCTTTTGAATCGGCGAATTGCGTCTGCCAACGTAATGTACTATATTCGAAATTCTACGTCAACATCGGCCTTGTGGCCCAATGGATAAGGCGCCTGACTACGGATCAGGAGATGCCAGGTTCGAGTCCTGGCAGGGTCGCTGATTTTTTTACTCGTTCTTTTGAATCGGCGATTTGCGTCTGCCAACGTGATGTACTGAGTTCGAAATACTATGTCAAGGTCGGCCTTGTGGCGCAATGGATAAGGCGCCTGACTACGGATCAGGAGATTCCAGGTTCGAGTCCTGGCAGGGTCGCTGGTTTTGCCTCGATTTTTTCTTATAGTGATTATTTCGATTTCTGTTAGTCTTTTCTATGATGTAAAGTATAATTTTTCAGGTTAAAGTGCTGGTAGGGTCGCCGTCTTTGTATAATATTTTGGGCTATTTGCTACGGGCAATGTGACGTACTAATTACAAGTTTACAACAGTAACCTCGGCCCTGTGGCCCAATGGATAAGTGGCCTTACTACGGATCAGGAGATTCGAGGTTAGAGTCCTGGCAGGGTCTCTGATTTTTGCTTCCTTCTTTTCTATCCTGATCCTTGGCATAATAATTTTACTTCTGACGATTTGCGTCTGCCAATGTGACGTACTAAGTTCGAAGATTTACTTCAACGTCGGCCTTGTGGCCCAATGGATAAGGCGCCTGACTACGGATCAGGAGATTCCAGGTTCGAGTCCTGGCAGGGTCTCTGATTTTTGCTTCCTTCTTTTCTATCCTGATCCTTGGCATTACTATTTTACTTCTGCCGATTTGCGTCTGCCAATGTGACGTACTAAGTTTGAGAATTTAATTCAACGTCGGCCTTGTGGCCCAATGGATAAGGCGCCTGAGTACGGATCAGGAGATTCCAGGTTCTAGTCCTGGCAGGGTCGCTGATTTTTGCCTCGTTCTTTTGAATCGGCGATTTGCGTCTGCCAACGTGATGTACTAAGTTCGAAATACTACGTCGACGTCGGCCTTGGGGCCCAATGGATAAGGCGCCTGACTACGGATCAGGAGATTCCAAGTTCGGGTCCTGGCAGGGTCGCTGATTTTTGCCTCCTTCTTTTGAATCGGCGAATTGCGTCTGCCAACGTAATGTACTAAGCTTGAAATACTATGTCAACGTCGGCCTTGTGGCCCAATGGATAAGGCGTCTGACTACGGATCAGGAGATTCCAGGTTCGAGTCCTGGCAGGGTCGCTGATTTGTGCCTCCTTCTTTTGAATCGGCGAATTGCGTCTGCCAACGTAATGTACTAAAATCGAAATACTACGTCAAGATCGGCCTTGTGGCCCAATGGATAAGGCGCCTGACTACGGATCAGGAGATTCCAGGTTCGAGTCCTGGCAGGGTCGCTGATTTTTGTCTCGTTCTTTTGAATCGGCGATTTGGGTCTGCCAACGTGATGTACTAAGTTCGAAATACTACGTCAACGTCGGACTTCTGGCCCAATGGATAAGGCGCCTGACTACGGATCAGGAGATTCCAGGTTCGAGTCCTGGCAGGGTAGCTGATTTTTGCCTCCTTCTTTTGAATCGGCGAATTGCGACTGCCAACGTATATTACTAAGTTCGAAATACTACGTCGACATCGGCCCTGTTGCCCAATCGATAAGGCGCCTGACTACGGATCAGGAGATTCTAGGTTCGATTCCTGGCAGGATCGCTGATTTTTGCTTCCTTCTTCTTAATCGTGATAATTTTGTTTGCTGTTCTCCTTTATATGATGTAGTGTATAATTTTCCTTACTCGAGTCCCGGGAGGGTCCCTGTCTTTGCATAATATTTGATGTCAACGCTATTTGTTTCACGCGAGGTGATTTACTTATTCCAAAATTACAACATTAACCTCAGCCCTGTGGCCCAATATAAACGACGCCTGACTACGGATCAGGAGATTCCGTAACATCAGCCCTATGGCCCAATGGATAAGTCGCCTGAATAGGGATCAGGAGATTCGAGGTTAGAGTCCTGGCAGGGTCTCTGATTTTTTCTTCCTTCTTTTCTATCCTGATCCTTGGCATAATAATTTTACTCCTGGCGATTTGCGTATGGCAATGTGACGTACTAAGTTCGAAATAATACTTTAACGTCGGCCCTATGGCCCAATGGATAAGGCGCCTGACTACGGATCAGGAGATTCGAGGTTAGAGTCGTGGCAGGGTCTCTGATTTTTGCTTCCTTCTTTTCTATCCTGATCCTTGGCATAATAATTTTACTCATGCCGATTTGCGTCTAGCAATGTGACGTACTAAATTCGAAATACTACTTCAACGTCGGCCTTGTGGCCCAATGGATAAGGCGGCTGACTACGGATCAGGAGATTCGAGGTTAGAGTCGTGGCAGGGTCTCTGATTTTTACTTCCATCTTTTATATCCTGATCCTTGGCATAAAAATTTTACTGCTGGTGATTTGCGTCTGCCAATGGGACGTACTAAGTTCGAGAATTTACTTCAACGTCGGCCTTGTGGCCCAATGGATAAGGCGCCTGACCTCGGATCAGGAGATTCCAGGTTCGAGTCCTGGCAGGGTCGCTGATTTTTGCCTCGTTCTTTTGAATCGGCGATTTGCGTCTGCCAACGTGATGTACTAAGTTCGAAATACTATGTCAACGTCGGCCTTGTGGCCCAATAGATAAGGCGCCTGACTACGGATCAGGAGATTCCAGGTTCGAGTCCTGGCAGGGTCGCTGATTTTTTTACTCGTTCTTTTGAATCGGCGATTTGCGTCTGCCAACGTGATGTACTAAGTTCGAAATACTATGTCAACGTCGGCCTTGTGGCCCAATGGATAAGGCGTCTGACTACGGATCAGGAGATTCCAGGTTCGAGTCCTGGCAGGGTCGCTGATTTTTGCCTCCATCTTTTGAATCGGCGAATTGCGTCTGCCAACGTAATGTACTAAAATCGGAATACTACGTCAACATCGGCCTTGTTGCCCAATGGATAAGGCGCCTGACTACGGATCAGGAGATTCTAGGTTCGATTCCTGGCAGGATCGCTGATTTTTGCTTCCTTCTTCTTAATCGTGATAATTTTGTTTGCTGTTCGTCTTTTCTATGATGTAGTGTATAATTTTCCTTATTCGAGTCCCGGCAGGGTCCATGTCTTTGCATAATATTTGATGTTAACGCTATTTGTTTCACGCGAGGTGATTTACTTATTCCAAAATTACAACATTAATCTCAGCCCTGTGGCCCAATATAAACGACGCCTGACTACGGATCAGGAGATTCCGTAACATCAGCCCTATGGCCCAATGGATAAGTCGCCTGAATAGGGATCAGGAGATTCGAGGTTAAAGTCCTGGCAGGGTCTCTGATTTTTGCTTCCTTCTTCTCTTTCCTGATCCTTGGCATAATAATTTTACTCCTGGCGATTTGCGTCTGGCAATGTGACGTACTAAGTTCGAGATACTACTTTAACGTCGGCCTTGTGGCCAAATGGATAAGGCGCCTGACTACGGATCAGGAGATTCCAGGTTCGAGTCCTGGCAGGGTCTCTGATTTTTGCTTCCTTCTTTTCTATCCTGATCCTTGGCATAAAAATTTTACTCCTGGCGATTTGCGTCTGCCAATGGGACGTACTAAGTTTGAGAATTTACTTCAACGTCGGCCTTGTGGCCCAATGGATAAGGCGCCTGACCTCGGATCAGGAGATTCCAGGTTCGAGTGCTGGCAGGGTCGCTGATTTTTGCCTCGTTCTTTTGAATCGGCGATTTGCGTCTGCCAACGTGATGTACTAAGTTCGAAATACTATGTCAACATCGGCCTTGTGGCCCAATGGATAAGGCGCCTGACTACGGATCAGGAGATTCCAGGTTCGAGTCCTGGCATGGTCGCTGATTTTTTTACTCGTTCTTTTGAATCGACGATTTGCGTCTGCCAACGTGATGTACTAAGTTCGAAATACTATGTCAACGTCGGCCTTGTGGCCAAATGGATAAGGCGCCTGACTACGGATCAGGAGATTCCAGGTTCGAGTCCTGGCAGGGTCGCTGATTTTTGCCACGTTCTTTTGAATCGGCGATTTGCGTCTGCCAACGTGATGTACTAAGTTCGAAATACTATGTCAACATCGGCCTTGTGGCCCAATGGATAGGGCGCCTGACTACGGATCAGGAGATTCCAGGTTCGAGTCCTGGCATGGTCGCTGATTTTTTTACTCGTTCTTTTGAATCGACGATTTGCGTCTGCCAACGTGATGTACTAAGTTCGAAATACTATGTCAACATCGGCCTTGTGGCCCAATGGATAGGGCGCCTGACTACGGATCAGGAGATTCCAGGTTCGATTCCTTGCAGGATCGCTGATTTTTGCTTCCTTCTTCTTAATCGTGATAATTTTGTTTGCTGTTCGTCTTTTCTATGATGTAGTGTATAATTTTCCTTATTCGAGTCCCGGCAGGGTCCATGTCTTTGCATAATATTTGATGTTAACGCTATTTGTTTCACGCGAGGTGATTTACTTATTCCAAAATTACAACATTAATCTCAGCCCTGTGGCCCAATATAAACGACGCCTGACTACGGATCAGGAGATTCCGTAACATCAGCCCTATGGCCCAATGGATAAGTCGCCTGAATAGGGATCAGGAGATTCGAGGTTAAAGTCCTGGCAGGGTCTCTGATTTTTGCTTCCTTCTTCTCTATCCTGATCCTTGGCATAATAATTTTACTCCTGGCGATTTGCGTCTGGCAATGTGACGTACTAAGTTTGAGATACTACTTTAACGTCGGCCTTATGGCCCAATGGATAAGGCGCCTGACTACGGATCAGGAGATTCCAGGTTCGAGTCCTGGCAGGGTCTCTGATTTTTGCTTCCTTCTTTTCTATCCTGATCCTTGGCATAATAATTTTACTCCTGGCGATTTGCGTTTGGCAATGTGACGTACTAAGTTCGGAATACTACGTCAACGTCGGCCTTGTGGCCCAATGGATAAGGTGCCTGACTACGGATCAGGAGATTCGAGGTTAGAGTCCTGGCAGGGTCTCTGATTTTTACTTCCTTCTTTTTGATCGTGATAATTTTGTTTGCTGTTCGTCTTTTCTATGATGTAGTGAATAATTTTCCTTGTTCGAATCCCGGCAGGGTACCTGTCTTTGCATAATATTTGATGTCAACGCTATTTGTTTCACGCGAGGTGATTTACTTATTCCAAAATTACAACATTTACCTCATCCCTGTGGCCCAATATATACGACGCCTGACTACAGATCAGGAGATTCCAGGTTCCAGTCCTGGCAGGGTCGCTGATTTTTGCCTCCTTCTTTTGAATCGGCGAATTGCGTCTGCCAACGTAATTTACTAAGTTCGAAATACTACGTCAACATCGGCCTTGTTGCCCAATGGATAAGGCGCCTGAATAGGGATTAGGAGCTTCGAGGTTAGAGTCCTGGCAGGGTCTCTGATTTTTTCTTCCTTCTTTTCTATCCTGATCCTTGGCATAATAATTTTACTCCTGGCGATTTGCGTCTGGCAATGTGACGTACTAAGTTCGAGATACTACTTTAACGTCGGCCTTGTGGCCCAATGGATAAGGCGCCTGACTACGGATCAGGAGATTCCAGGTTCGAGTCCTAGCAGGGTTGCTGGTTTTGCCTCGATTTTTTCTTATAGTGATTATTTCGATTTCTGTTAGTCTTTTCTATGATGTAAAGTATAATTTTTCAGGTTAAAGTGCTGGTAGGGTCGCCGTTTTTGTATAATATTTTGGGCTATTTGCTACGGGCAATGTGACGTACTAATTACAAGTTTACAACAGTAACCTCGGCCCTGTGGCCCAATGGATAAGTGGCCTTACTACGGATCAGGAGATTCGAGGTTAGAGTCCTGGCAGTGTCTATGATTTTTGCTTCCTTCTTTTCTATCCTTATCCTTGGCATAATAATTTTACTTCCGCCTGTCTACGGATCAGGAGATTCCAGGTTCGAGTCCTGGCAGGGTCGCTGATTTTTGCCTCGATTTTTTCTTAGTGGCCTGACTACGGATCAGGAGATTCGAGGTTAGAGTACTGGCAGGGTCTCTGAGTTTTACTTCCTTCTTTTCTATACTGATCCTTGGCATAAAAATGTTACTCCTGGCGATTTGCGTCTGCCAATGGGACGTACTAAGTTCGAGAATTTACTTCAACGTCGGCCTTGTGGCCCAATGGATAAGGCGCCTGACTACGGATCAGGAGATTCCAGGTTCGAGTCCTGGCAGGGTCGCTGATTTTTGACTAGTTCCTTTGAATCGGCGATTTGCGTCTGCCAACGTGATGTACTAAGTTCGAAATTTTTCGTCAACGTCGGACTTCTGGCCCAATGGATAAGGCGCCTGACTACGGATCAGGAGATTCCAGGTTCGAGTCCTGGCAGGGTCGCTGCTTTTTTACTCGTTCTTTTGAATCGGCGATTTGCGTCTGGCAATGTGACGTACTAAGTTCGAGATACTACTTTAACGTCGACCTTGTGGCCCAATGAATAAGCCGCCTGACTACGGATCAGGAGATTCCAGGTTCGAGTCCTGGCAGGGTCGCTGGTTTTGCCTCGATTTTTTCTTATAGTGATTATTTCGATTTCTGTTACTCTTTTCTATGATGTAAAGTATAATTTTTCAGGTTAAAGTGCTGGTAGGGTCGCCGTCTTTGTATAATATTTTGGGCTATTTGCTACGGGATATGTGACGTACTAATTACAAGTTTACAACAGTAACCTCGGCCCTGTGGCCCAATGGATAAGTGGCCTTACTACGGATCAGGAGATTCGAGGTTAGAGTCCTGGCAGGGTCTCTGATTTTTGCATCCTTCTTTTCTATCCTGATCCTTGGCATAATAGTTTTACTTCTGGCGATTTGCGTCTGGCAATGTGACGTACTAAGTTCGAGATACAACTGTAGCGTCGGCCTTGTGGCCCGATGGATAAGGCGCCTGACTACGGATCAGGAGATTCCAGGTTCGAGTCCTGGCAGGGTCGCTGCTTTTTTACTCGTTCTTTTGAATCGGCGATTTGCGTCTGCAAACGTAATGTACTATATTCGAAATTCTACGTCAACATCGGCCTTGTGGCCCAATGGATAAGGCGCCTGACTACGGATCAGGAGATTCCAGGTTCGAGCCCTGGCAGGGTCGCTGATTTTTTTACTCGTTCTTTTGAATCGGCGATTTGCGTCTGCCAACGTGATGTACTAAGTTCGAAATACTATGTCAACGTCGGCCTTGTGGCGCAATGGATAAGGCGCCTGACTACGGATCAGGAGATTCCAGGTTAGAGTCCTGGCAGGGTCTCTGATTTTTACTTCCTTCTTTTTGATCGTGATAATTTTGTTTCTGTTCGTCTTTTTTATGATGTAGTGAATAATTTTCCTTATTCGAATCTCGGCAGGTTCCCTGTCTTTGCATAATATTTGATGTCAACGCTATTTGTTTCACGCGAGGTGATTTACTTATTCCAAAATTACATCGGCGATTTGCGTCTGCCAACGTGATGTACTAAGTTCGAAATTTTTCGTCAACGTCGGACTTCTGGCCCAATGGATAAGGCGCCTGACTACGGATCAGGAGATTCAAGGTTCGAGTTCTGGCAGGGTCGCTGCTTTTTTACTCGTTCTTTTGAATCGGCGATTTGCGTCTGGCAATGTGACGTACTAAGTTCGAGATACTACTTTAACGTCGGCCTTGTTGCCCATTGGATAAGGCGCCTGACTACGGATCAGGAGATTCCAGGTTCGAGTCCTGGCAGGGTCGCTGGTTTTGCCTCGATTTTTACTTATAGTGATTATTTCGATTTCTGTTACTCTTTTCTATGATGTAAATTATAATTTTTCAGGTTAAAGTGCTGGTAGGGTCGCCGTCTTTGTATAATATTTTGGGCTATTTGCTACGGGCAATATGACGTACTAATTACAAGTTTACAACAGTAACCTTGGCCCTGTGGCCCAATGGATAAGTGGCCTTACTACGAATCAGGAGATTCGAGGTTACAGTCCTGGCAGGGTCTCTGATTTTTGCTTCCTTCTTTTCTATCCTGATCCTTGGCATAATAATTTTACTTCTGGCGATTTGCGTCTGGCAATGTGACGTACTAAGTTCGAGATACTACTGTAGCGTCGGCCTTGTGGCCCAATGGATAAGGCGCCTGACTACGGATCAGGAGATTCCAGGCTCGAGTCCTGGCAGGGTCGCTGCTTTTTTACTCGTTCTTTTGAGTCGGCGATTTGCGTCTGCCAACGTAATGTACTATATTCGAAATTCTACGTCAACATCGGCCTTGTGGCCCAATGGATAAGGCGCCTGACTACGGATCAGGAGATTCCAGATTCGAGTCCTGGCAGGGTCGCTGATTTTTTTACTCGTTCTTTTGAATCGGCGATTTGCGTCTGCCAACGTGATGTACTAAGTTCGAAATATTATGTCAACGTCGGCCTTGTGGCGCAATGGATAAGGCGCCTGACTACGGATCAAGAGATTCCAGGTTCGAGTCCTGGCAGGATCGCTGCTTTTTTACTCGTTCTTTTGAATAGGCGATTTGCGTCTGCCAACGTGATGTACTAAGTTCGAAATACTACGTCAACGTCGGACTTCTGGCCCAATGGATAAGGCGCCTGACTACGGATCAGAAGATTCCAGGTTCGAGTCGTGACAGGGTCGCTGATTTTTGCCTCCTTCTTTTGAATCGGCGAATTGCGTCTGCCAACGTAATTTACTAAGTTCGAAATACTACGTCAACATCGGCCTTGTGGCCCAATGGATAAGACGCCTGACTACGGATTAGGAGATTCTAGGTTTGAGTCCTGACAGGATTGCTAATGTTTGCTTCCTTCTTCTTAATCGTGATAATTTTGTTAGCTGTTCGTTTTTTCTATGATGTAGTGTATAATTTTTCTTGTTCGAATCCCGGCAGGGTCCCTGTCTTTGCATAATATTTGATGTCAACGCTATTTGTTTCACGCGAGGTGATTTACTTATTCCAAAATTACAACATTAATTCCAGCCCTGTGGCCCAATATATACGACGCCTGACTACGGATCAGGAGATTCCGTAACATCAGCCCTATGGCCCAATGGATAAGTCGCCTGATTAGGGATCAGGAGATTCGAGGTTAGTGTCCTGGCAGGGTCTCTGAGTTTTGCTTCCTTCTTTTCTATCCTGATCCTTGGCATAAAAAGTTTACTCCTGGCGATTTGCGTCTGCCAATGTGACGTACTAACTTCGAGAATTTACTTCAACGTCGGCCTTGAGGCCCAATGGAAAGGGCGCCTGACTACGGATCAGGAGATTCCAGGTTTGAGTCCTGGCAGGGTCGCTGATTTTTGCCTCGTGTTTTTATTCTTATAGTTATTATTTCGATTATTTTGAGTCGTTCTTTTGAATCGGCGATTTGCGTCTGCCAATGTGATGTACTAAGGTCGAAATACTACGTCAACGTCGGCCTTGTGGCCCAATGGATAAGGTGCCTGACTACGGATCAGGAGATTCGAGGTTAGAGACCTGTCAGGGTCTCTGATTTTTACTTCCTTCTTTTTGATCGTGATAATTTTGTTTCTGTTCGTCTTTTCTATGATGTAGTGAATAATTTTCCTTGTTTGAATCCCGGCAGGGTCCCTGTCTTTGCATAATATTTGATGTCAACGGTATTTGTTTCACGCGAGGTGATTTACTTATTCCAAAATTACAACATTTACCTCATCCCTGTGGCCCAATATATACGACGCCTGACTACAGATCAGGAGATTCCAGGTTCGAGTCCTGGCAGGGTCGCTGATTTTTGCCTCCTTCTTTTGAATCGGCGAATTGCGTCTGCCAACGTACATTACTAAGTTCGAAATACTACGTCAACATCGGCCTTGTTGCCCAATGGATAAGGCGCCTGAATAGGGATCAGGAGCTTCGAGGTTAGAGTCCTGGCAGGGTCTCTGATTTTTTCTTCCTTCTTTTCTATCCTGATCCTTGGCATAATAATTTTACTCCTGGCGATTTGCGTCTGGCAATGTGACGTACTAAGTTCGAGATACTAC
Source organism: Nematostella vectensis (assembly GCF_932526225.1). NCBI lineage: Eukaryota > Metazoa > Cnidaria > Anthozoa > Actiniaria > Edwardsiidae > Nematostella > Nematostella vectensis. The sequence continues at coordinate 5,412,373 of NC_064046.1, forward strand.
TTTAACGTCGGCCTTGTGGCCCAATGGATAAGGCGCCTGACTACGGATCAGGAGATTCCAGGTTCGAGTCCTAGCAGGGTCGCTGGTTTTGCCTCGATTTTTTCTTATAGTGATTATTTCGATTTCTGTTAGTCTTTTCTATGATGTAAAGTATAATTTTTCAGGTCAAAGTGCTGGTAGGGTCGCCGTCTTTGTATAATATTTTGGGCTATTTGCTACGGGCAATGTGACGTACTAATTACAAGTTTACAACAGTAACCTCGGCCCTGTGGCCCAATGGATAAGTGGCCTTACTACGGATCAGAAGATTCGAGGTTAGAGTCCTGGCAGGGTCTCTGATTTTTGCTTCCTTCTTTTCTATCCTGATCCTTGGCATAATAATTTTACTTCTGGCTATTTGCGTCTGGCAATGTGACGTACTAAGTTAGAGATACTACTTTAACGTCGGCCTTGTGGCCCAATGGATAAGGCGCCTGACTACGGATCAGGAGATTCCAGTTCGAGTTTTTTCTATGATGTAGTGTATAATTGTTCTTGTTCGAATCCCGGCAGGGTCCCTGTCTTTGCATAATATTTGATGTCAACGCTATTTGTTTCACGCGAGGTGATTTACTTATTCCAAAATTACAACATTAACCTCAGCCCTGTGGCCCAATATATACGACGACTGACTACGGATCAGGAGATTCCGTAACATCAGCCCTATGGCCCAATGGATAAGTCGCCTGATTAGGGATCAGGAGATTCGAGGTTAGAGTCCTGGCAGGGTCTCTGATTTTGCTTCCTTCTTTTCTATCCTGATCCTTGGCATAATAATTTTACTTCTGCCGATTTGCGTCTGCCAATGTGAAGTACTAAGTTCGAAGATTTACTTCAACGTCGGCCTTGTGGCCCAATGGATAAGGCGCCTGACTACGGATCAGTAAATTCCAGGTTCGAGTCCTGGCAGGGTCTCTGATTTTTGCTTCCTTCTTTTCTATCCTGATCCTTGGCATAATAATTTTACTCCTGGCGATTTGCGTCTGCCAATGGGACGTACTAAGTTCGAGAATTTACTTCAACGTCGGCCTTGTGGCCCAATGGATAAGGCGCCTGACTACGGATCAGGAGATTCCAGGTTCGAGTCCTGGCAGGGTCGCTGATTTTTGCCTCGTTCTTTTGAATCGGCGATTCGCGTCTGCCAACGTGATGTACTAAGTTCGAAATACTACGTCAACGTCGGCCTTGGGGCCCAATGGATAAGGCGCCTGACTACGGATCAGGAGATTCCAGGTTCGAGTCCTGGCAGGGTCGCTGATTTTTGCCTCCTTCTTTTGAATCGGCGAATTGCGTCTGCCAACGTAATGTACTATATTCGAAATTCTACGTCAACATCGGCCTTGTGGCCCAATGGATAAGGCGCCTGACTACGGATCAGGAGATGCCAGGTTCGAGTCCTGGCAGGGTCGCTGATTTTTTTACTCGTTCTTTTGAATCGGCGATTTGCGTCTGCCAACGTGATGTACTGAGTTCGAAATACTATGTCAAGGTCGGCCTTGTGGCGCAATGGATAAGGCGCCTGACTACGGATCAGGAGATTCCAGGTTCGAGTCCTGGCAGGGTCGCTGGTTTTGCCTCGATTTTTTCTTATAGTGACTATTTCGATTTCTGTTAGTCTTTTCTATGATGTAAAGTATAATTTTTCAGGTTAAAGTGCTGGTAGGGTCGCCGTCTTTGTATAATATTTTGGGCTATTTGCTACGGGCAATGTGACGTACTAATTACAAGTTTACAACAGTAACCTCGGCCCTGTGGCCCAATGGATAAGTGGCCTTACTACGGATCAGGAGATTCGAGGTTAGAGTCCTGGCAGGGTCTCTGATTTTTGCTTCCTTCTTTTCTATCCTGATCCTTGGCATAATAATTTTACTTCTGCCAATTTGCGTCTGCCAATGTGACGTACTAAGTTCGAAGATTTACTTCAACGTCGGCCTTGTGGCCCAATGGATAAGGCGCCTGACTACGGATCAGGAGATTCCAGGTTCGAGTCCTGGCAGGGTCTCTGATTTTTGCTTCCTTCTTTTCTATCCTGATCCTTGGCATAACAATTTTACTTCGGCCGATTTGCGTCTGCCAATGTGACGTACTAAGTTTGAGAATTTACTTCAACGTCGGCCTTGTGGCCCAATGGATAAGGCGCCTGACTACGGATCAGGAGATTCCAGGTTCTAGTCCTGGCAGGGTCGCTGATTTTTGCCTCGTTCTTTTGAATCGGCGATTTGCGTCTGCCAACGTGATGTACTAAGTTCGAAATACTACGTCGACGTCGGCCTTGGGGCCCAATGGATAAGGCGCCTGACTACGGATCAGGAGATTCCAGGTTCGAGTCCTGGCAGGGTCGCTGGTTTTGCCTCGATTTTTTCTTATAGTGACTATTTCGATTTCTGTTAGTCTTTTCTATGATGTAAAGTATAATTTTTCAGGTTAAAGTGCTGGTAGGGTCGCCGTCTTTGTATAATATTTTGGGCTATTTGCTACGGGCAATGTGACGTACTAATTACAAGTTTCCAACAGTAACCTCGGCCCTGTGGCCCAATGGATAAGTGGCCTTACTACGGATCAGGAGATTCGAGGTTAGAGTCCTGGCAGGGTCTCTGATTTTTGCTTCCTTCTTTTCTATCCTGATCCTTGGCATAATAATTTTACTTCTGCCGATTTGCGTCTGCCAATGTGAAGTACTAAGTTCGAAGATTTACTTCAACGTCGGCCTTGTGGCCCAATGGATAAGGCGCCTGACTACGGATCAGTAAATTCCAGGTTCGAGTCCTGGCAGGGTCTCTGATTTTTGCTTCCTTCTTTTCTATCCTGATCCTTGGCATAATAATTTTACTCCTGGCGATTTGCGTCTGCCAATGGGACGTACTAAGTTCGAGAATTTACTTCAACGTCGGCCTTGTGGCCCAATGGATAAGGCGCCTGACCTCGGATCAGGAAATTCCAGGTTCGAGTGCTGGCAGGGTCGCTGATTTTTGCCTCCTTCTTCTGAATCGGCGAATTGCGTCTGCCAACGTAATGTACTAAGCTTGAAATACTATGTCAACGTCGGCCTTGTGGCCCAATGGATAAGGCGTCTGACTACGGATCAGGAGATTCCAGGTTCGAGTCCTGGCAGGGTCGCTGATTTGTGCCTCCTTCTTTTGAATCGGCGAATTGCGTCTGCCAACGTAATGTACTCAAATCGAAATACTACGTCAAGATCGGCCTTGTGGCCCAATGGATAAGGCGCCTGACTACGGATCAGGAGATTCCAGGTTCGAGTCCTGGCAGGGTCGCTGATTTTTGTCTCGTTCTTTTGAATCGGCGATTTGGGTCTGCCAACGTGATGTACTAAGTTCCAAATACTACGTCAACGTCGGACTTCTGGCCCAATGGATAAGGCGCCTGACCACGGATCAGGAGATTCCAGGTTCGAGTCCTGGCAGGGTAGCTGATTTTTGCCTCCTTCTTTTGAATCGGCGAATTGCGTCTGCCAACGTATATTACTAAGTTCGAAATACTACGTCGACATCGGCCCTGTTGCCCAATCGATAAGGCGCCTGACTACGGATCAGGAGATTCTAGGTTCGATTCCTGGCAGGATCGCTGATTTTTGCTTACTTCTTCTTAATCGTGATAATTTTGTTTGCTGTTCTCCTTTATATGATGTAGTGTATAATTTTCCTTATTCGAGTCCCGGCAGGGTCCCTGTCTTTGCATAATATTTGATGTCAACGCTATTTGTTTCACGCGAGGTGATTTACTTATTCCAAAATTACAACATTAACCTCAGCCCTGTGGCCCAATATAAACGACGCCTGACTACGGATCAGGAGATTCCGTAACATCAGCCCTATGGCCTAATGGATAAGTCGCCTGAATAGGGATCAGGAGATTCGAGGTTAGAGTCCTGGCAGGGTCTCTGATTTTTTCTTCCTTCTTTTCTATCCTGATCCTTGGCATAATAATTTTACTCCTGGCGATTTGCGTCTGGCAATGTGACGTACTAAGTTCGAAATAATACTTTAACGTCGGCCCTATGGCCCAATGGATAAGGCGCCTGACTACGGATCAGGAGATTCGAGGTTAGAGTCCTGGCAGGGTCGCTGATTTTTTTACTCGTTCTTTTGAATCGGCGATTTGCGTCTGCCAACGTGATGTACTAAGTTCGAAATACTATGTCAACGTCGGCCTTGTGGCCCAATAGATAAGGCGCCTGACTACGGATCAGGAGATTCCAGGTTCGAGTCCTGGCAGGGTCGCTGATTTTTTTACTCGTTCTTTTGAATCGGCGATTTGCGTCTGCCAACGTGATGTACTAAGTTCGAAATACTATGTCAACGTCGGCCTTGTGGCCCAATGGATAAGGCGTCTGACTACGGATCAGGAGATTCCAGGTTCGAGTCCTGGCAGGGTCGCTGATTTTTGCCTCCATCTTTTGAATCGGCGAATTGCGTCTGCCAACGTAATGTACTAAAATCGGAATACTACGTCAACATCGGCCTTGTTGCCCAATGGATAAGGCGCCTGACTACGGATCAGGAGATTCTAGGTTCGATTCCTGGCAGGATCGCTGATTTTTGCTTCCTTGTTCTTAATCGTGATAATTTTGTTTGCTGTTCGTCTTTTCTATGATGTAGTGTATAATTTTCCTTATTCGAGTCCCGGCAGGGTCCATGTCTTTGCATAATATTTGATGTTAACGCTATTTGTTTCACGCGAGGTGATTTACTTATTCCAAAATTACAACATTAATCTCAGCCCTGTGGCCCAATATAAACGACGCCTGACTACGGATCAGGAGATTCCGTAACATCAGCCCTATGGCCCAATGGATAAGTCGCCTGAATAGGGATCAGGAGATTCGAGGTTAAAGTCCTGGCAGGGTCTCTGATTTTTGCTTCCTTCTTCTCTTTCCTGATCCTTGGCATAATAATTTTACTCCTGGCGATTTGCGTCTGGCAATGTGACGTACTAAGTTCGAGATACTACTTTAACGTCGGCCTTGTGGCCAAATGGATAAGGCGCCTGACTACGGATCAGGAGATTCCAGGTTCGAGTCCTGGCAGGGTCTCTGATTTTTGCTTCCTTCTTTTCTATCCTGATCCTTGGCATAAAAATTTTACTCCTGGCGATTTGCGTCTGCCAATGGGACGTACTAAGTTTGAGAATTTACTTCAACGTCGGCCTTGTGGCCCAATGGATAAGGCGCCTGACCTCGGATCAGGAGATTCCAGGTTCGAGTGCTGGCAGGGTCGCTGATTTTTGCCTCGTTCTTTTGAATCGGCGATTTGCGTCTGCCAACGTGATGTACTAAGTTCGAAATACTATGTCAACATCGGCCTTGTGGCCCAATGGATAAGGCGCCTGACTACGGATCAGGAGATTCCAGGTTCGAGTCCTGGCATGGTCGCTGATTTTTTTACTCGTTCTTTTGAATCGACGATTTGCGTCTGCCAACGTGATGTACTAAGTTCGAAATACTATGTCAACGTCGGCCTTGTGGCCAAATGGATAAGGCGCCTGACTACGGATCAGGAGATTCCAGGTTCGAGTCCTGGCAGGGTCGCTGATTTTTGCCACGTTCTTTTGAATCGGCGATTTGCGTCTGCCAACGTGATGTACTAAGTTCGAAATACTATGTCAACATCGGCCTTGTGGCCCAATGGATAGGGCGCCTGACTACGGATCAGGAGATTCCAGGTTCGAGTCCTGGCATGGTCGCTGATTTTTTTACTCGTTCTTTTGAATCGACGATTTGCGTCTGCCAACGTGATGTACTAAGTTCGAAATACTATGTCAACATCGGCCTTGTGGCCCAATGGATAGGGCGCCTGACTACGGATCAGGAGATTCCAGGTTCGATTCCTTGCAGGATCGCTGATTTTTGCTTCCTTCTTCTTAATCGTGATAATTTTGTTTGCTGTTCGTCTTTTCTATGATGTAGTGTATAATTTTCCTTATTCGAGTCCCGGCAGGGTCCATGTCTTTGCATAATATTTGATGTTAACGCTATTTGTTTCACGCGAGGTGATTTACTTATTCCAAAATTACAACATTAATCTCAGCCCTGTGGCCCAATATAAACGACGCCTGACTACGGATCAGGAGATTCCGTAACATCAGCCCTATGGCCCAATGGATAAGTCGCCTGAATAGGGATCAGGAGATTCGAGGTTAAAGTCCTGGCAGGGTCTCTGATTTTTGCTTCCTTCTTCTCTATCCTGATCCTTGGCATAATAATTTTACTCCTGGCGATTTGCGTCTGGCAATGTGACGTACTAAGTTTGAGATACTACTTTAACGTCGGCCTTATGGCCCAATGGATAAGGCGCCTGACTACGGATCAGGAGATTCCAGGTTCGAGTCCTGGCAGGGTCTCTGATTTTTGCTTCCTTCTTTTCTATCCTGATCCTTGGCATAATAATTTTACTCCTGGCGATTTGCGTTTGGCAATGTGACGTACTAAGTTCGGAATACTACGTCAACGTCGGCCTTGTGGCCCAATGGATAAGGTGCCTGACTACGGATCAGGAGATTCGAGGTTAGAGTCCTGGCAGGGTCTCTGATTTTTACTTCCTTCTTTTTGATCGTGATAATTTTGTTTGCTGTTCGTCTTTTCTATGATGTAGTGAATAATTTTCCTTGTTCGAATCCCGGCAGGGTACCTGTCTTTGCATAATATTTGATGTCAACGCTATTTGTTTCACGCGAGGTGATTTACTTATTCCAAAATTACAACATTTACCTCATCCCTGTGGCCCAATATATACGACGCCTGACTACAGATCAGGAGATTCCAGGTTCCAGTCCTGGCAGGGTCGCTGATTTTTGCCTCCTTCTTTTGAATCGGCGAATTGCGTCTGCCAACGTAATTTACTAAGTTCGAAATACTACGTCAACATCGGCCTTGTTGCCCAATGGATAAGGCGCCTGAATAGGGATTAGGAGCTTCGAGGTTAGAGTCCTGGCAGGGTCTCTGATTTTTTCTTCCTTCTTTTCTATCCTGATCCTTGGCATAATAATTTTACTCCTGGCGATTTGCGTCTGGCAATGTGACGTACTAAGTTCGAGATACTACTTTAACGTCGGCCTTGTGGCCCAATGGATAAGGCGCCTGACTACGGATCAGGAGATTCCAGGTTCGAGTCCTAGCAGGGTTGCTGGTTTTGCCTCGATTTTTTCTTATAGTGATTATTTCGATTTCTGTTAGTCTTTTCTATGATGTAAAGTATAATTTTTCAGGTTAAAGTGCTGGTAGGGTCGCCGTTTTTGTATAATATTTTGGGCTATTTGCTACGGGCAATGTGACGTACTAATTACAAGTTTACAACAGTAACCTCGGCCCTGTGGCCCAATGGATAAGTGGCCTTACTACGGATCAGGAGATTCGAGGTTAGAGTCCTGGCAGTGTCTATGATTTTTGCTTCCTTCTTTTCTATCCTTATCCTTGGCATAATAATTTTACTTCCGCCTGTCTACGGATCAGGAGATTCCAGGTTCGAGTCCTGGCAGGGTCGCTGATTTTTGCCTCGATTTTTTCTTAGTGGCCTGACTACGGATCAGGAGATTCGAGGTTAGAGTACTGGCAGGGTCTCTGAGTTTTACTTCCTTCTTTTCTATACTGATCCTTGGCATAAAAATGTTACTCCTGGCGATTTGCGTCTGCCAATGGGACGTACTAAGTTCGAGAATTTACTTCAACGTCGGCCTTGTGGCCCAATGGATAAGGCGCCTGACTACGGATCAGGAGATTCCAGGTTCGAGTCCTGGCAGGGTCGCTGATTTTTGACTAGTTCCTTTGAATCGGCGATTTGCGTCTGCCAACGTGATGTACTAAGTTCGAAATTTTTCGTCAACGTCGGACTTCTGGCCCAATGGATAAGGCGCCTGACTACGGATCAGGAGATTCCAGGTTCGAGTCCTGGCAGGGTCGCTGCTTTTTTACTCGTTCTTTTGAATCGGCGATTTGCGTCTGGCAATGTGACGTACTAAGTTCGAGATACTACTTTAACGTCGACCTTGTGGCCCAATGAATAAGCCGCCTGACTACGGATCAGGAGATTCCAGGTTCGAGTCCTGGCAGGGTCGCTGGTTTTGCCTCGATTTTTTCTTATAGTGATTATTTCGATTTCTGTTACTCTTTTCTATGATGTAAAGTATAATTTTTCAGGTTAAAGTGCTGGTAGGGTCGCCGTCTTTGTATAATATTTTGGGCTATTTGCTACGGGATATGTGACGTACTAATTACAAGTTTACAACAGTAACCTCGGCCCTGTGGCCCAATGGATAAGTGGCCTTACTACGGATCAGGAGATTCGAGGTTAGAGTCCTGGCAGGGTCTCTGATTTTTGCATCCTTCTTTTCTATCCTGATCCTTGGCATAATAGTTTTACTTCTGGCGATTTGCGTCTGGCAATGTGACGTACTAAGTTCGAGATACAACTGTAGCGTCGGCCTTGTGGCCCAATGGATAAGGCGCCTGACTACGGATCAGGAGATTCCAGGTTCGAGTCCTGGCAGGGTCGCTGCTTTTTTACTCGTTCTTTTGAATCGGCGATTTGCGTCTGCAAACGTAATGTACTATATTCGAAATTCTACGTCAACATCGGCCTTGTGGCCCAATGGATAAGGCGCCTGACTACGGATCAGGAGATTCCAGGTTCGAGCCCTGGCAGGGTCGCTGATTTTTTTACTCGTTCTTTTGAATCGGCGATTTGCGTCTGCCAACGTGATGTACTAAGTTCGAAATACTATGTCAACGTCGGCCTTGTGGCGCAATGGATAAGGCGCCTGACTACGGATCAGAAGATTCCAGGTTAGAGTCCTGGCAGGGTCTCTGATTTTTACTTCCTTCTTTTTGATCGTGATAATTTTGTTTCTGTTCGTCTTTTTTATGATGTAGTGAATAATTTTCCTTATTCGAATCTCGGCAGGTTCCCTGTCTTTGCATAATATTTGATGTCAACGCTATTTGTTTCACGCGAGGTGATTTACTTATTCCAAAATTACATCGGCGATTTGCGTCTGCCAACGTGATGTACTAAGTTCGAAATTTTTCGTCAACGTCGGACTTCTGGCCCAATGGATAAGGCGCCTGACTACGGATCAGGAGATTCAAGGTTCGAGTGCTGGCAGGGTCGCTGATTTTTGCCTCGTTCTTTTGAATCGGCGATTTGCGTCTGCCAACGTGATGTACTAAGTTCGAAATACTATGTCAACATCGGCCTTGTGGCCCAATGGATAAGGCGCCTGACTACGGATCAGGAGATTCCAGGTTCGAGTCCTGGCATGGTCGCTGATTTTTTTACTCGTTCTTTTGAATCGACGATTTGCGTCTGCCAACGTGATGTACTAAGTTCGAAATACTATGTCAACGTCGGCCTTGTGGCCAAATGGATAAGGCGCCTGACTACGGATCAGGAGATTCCAGGTTCGAGTCCTGGCAGGGTCGCTGATTTTTGCCACGTTCTTTTGAATCGGCGATTTGCGTCTGCCAACGTGATGTACTAAGTTCGAAATACTACGTCAACGTCGGCCTTGTGGCCCAATGGATAAGGCGCCTGACTACGGATCAGGAGATTCCAGGTTCGAGTCCTGGCAGGGTCGCTGATTTTTGCCTACTTCTTTTGAATCGCCGAATTGCGTCTGCCAACGTAATGTACTATATTCGAAATTCTACGTCAACATCGGCCTTGAGGCCCAATGGATAAGGCGCCTGACTACGGATCAGGAGATTCTAGGTTCGATTCCTTGCAGGATCGCTGATTTTTGCTTCCTTCTTCTTAATCGTGATAATTTTGTTTGCTGTTCGTCTTTTCTATGATGTAGTGTATAATTTTCCTTATTCGAGTCCCGGCAGGGTCCATGTCTTTGCATAATATTTGATGTTAACGCTATTTGTTTCACGCGAGGTGATTTACTTATTCCAAAATTACAACATTAATCTCAGCCCTGTGGCCCAATATAAACGACGCCTGACTACGGATCAGGAGATTCCGTAACATCAGCCCTATGGCCCAATGGATAAGTCGCCTGAATAGGGATCAGGAGATTCGAGGTTAAAGTCCTGGCAGGGTCTCTGATTTTTGCTTCCTTCTTCTCTATCCTGATCCTTGGCATAATAATTTTACTCCTGGCGATTTGCGTCTGGCAATGTGACGTACTAAGTTTGAGATACTACTTTAACGTCGGCCTTGTGGCCCAATGGATAAGGCGCCTGACTACGGATCAGGAGATTCCAGGTTCGAGTCCTGGCAGGGTCTCTGATTTTTGCTTCTCTCTTTTCTATCCTGATCCTTGGCATAAAAATGTTACTCCTGGCGATTTGCGTCTGCCAATGGGACGTACTAAGTTCGAGAATTTACTTCAACCACGGCCTTGTGGCCCAATGGATAAGGCGCCTGACCTCGGATCAGGAGATTCCAGGTTCGAGTGCTGGCAGGGGCGCTGATTTTTGCCTCGTTCTTTTGAATCGACGATTTGCGTCTGCCAACGTGATGTACTAAGTTCGAAATACTATGTCAACGTCGGCCTTGTGGCCCAATAGATAAGGCGCCTGACTACGGATCAGGAGATTCCAGGTTCGAGTCCTGGCAGGGTCCCTGATTTTTGCCTCGTTCTTTTGAATCGGCGATTTGCGTCTGCCAGCGTGATGTACTAAGTTCGAAATACTACGTCAACGTCGGCCTTGTGGCCCAATGGATAAGGCGCCTGACTACGGATCAGGAGATTCCAGGTTCGAGTCCTGGCAGGGTCGCTGATTTTTTTACTCGTTCTTTTGAATCGGCGATTTGCTTCTGCCAACGTGATGTACTAAGTTCGAAATACTATGTCAACGTCGGCCTTGTTGCCCAATGGATAATGCACCTGACTACGGATCAGGAGATTCTAGGTTCGATTCCTGGCAGGATCGCTGATTTTTGCTTCCTTCTTCTTAATCGTGATAATTTTGTTTGCTGTTTGTCTTTTCTATGATGTAGTGTATAATTTTCCTTATTCGAGTCCCGGCAGGGTCCATGTCTTTGCATAATATTTGATGTTAACGCTATTTGTTTCACGCGAGGTGATTTACTTATTCCAAAATTACAACATTAATCTCAGCCCTGTGGCCCAATATAAACGACGCCTGACTACGGATCAGGAGATTCCGTAACATCAGCCTTATGGCCCAATGGATAAGTCGCCTGAATAGGGATCAGGAGATTCGAGGTTAAAGTCCTGGCAGGGTCTCTGATTTTTGCTTCCTTCTTCTCTTTCCTGATCCTTGGCATAATAATTTTACTCCTGGCGATTTGCGTCTGCCAATGTGACGTACTAAGTTCGAGATACTACTTTAACGTCGGCCTTGTGGCCAAATGGATAAGGCGCCTGACTACGGATCAGGAGATTCCAGGTTCGAGTCCTGGCAGGGTCTGATTTTTGCTTCCTTCTTTTCTATCCTGATCCTTGGCATAAAAATTTTACTCCTGGCGATTTGCGTCTGCCAATGGGACGTACTAAGTTCGAGAATTTACTTCAACGTCGGCCTTGTGGCCCAATGGATAAGGCGCCTGACCTCGGATCAGGAGATTCCAGGTTCGAGTGCTGGCAGGGTCGCTGATTTTTGCCTCGTTCTTTTGAATCGGCGATTTGCGTCTGCCAACGTGATGTACTAAGTTCGAAATACTATGTCAACATCGGCCTTGTGGCCCAATGGATAAGGCGCCTGACTACGGATCAGGAGATTCCAGGTTCGAGTCCTGGCATGTTCGCTGATTTTTTTACTCGTTCTTTTGAATCGACGATTTGCGTCTGCCAACGTGATGTACTAAGTTCGAAATACTATGTCAACGTCGGCCTTGTGGCCAAATGGATAAGGCGCCTGACTACGGATCAGGAGATTCCAGGTTCGAGTCCTGGCAGGGTCGCTGATTTTTGCCACGTTCTTTTGAATCGGCGATTTGCGTCTGCCAACGTGATGTACTAAGTTCGAAATACTACGTCAACGTCGGCCTTGTGGCCCAATGGATAAGGCGCCTGACTACGGATCAGGAGATTCCAGGTTCGAGTCCTGGCAGGGTCGCTGATTTTTGCCTACTTCTTTTGAATCGCCGAATTGCGTCTGCCAACGTAATGTACTATATTCGAAATTCTACGTCAACATCGGCCTTGAGGCCCAATGGATAAGGCGCCTGACTACGGATCAGGAGATTCTAGGTTCGATTCCTTGCAGGATCGCTGATTTTTGCTTCCTTCTTCTTAATCGTGATAATTTTGTTTGCTGTTCGTCTTTTCTATGATGTAGTGTATAATTTTCCTTATTCGAGTCCCGGCAGGGTCCATGTCTTTGCATAATATTTGATGTTAACGCTATTTGTTTCACGCGAGGTGATTTACTTATTCCAAAATTACAACATTAATCTCAGCCCTGTGGCCCAATATAAACGACGCCTGACTACGGATCAGGAGATTCCGTAACATCAGCCCTATGGCCCAATGGATAAGTCGCCTGAATAGGGATCAGGAGATTCGAGGTTAAAGTCCTGGCAGGGTCTCTGATTTTTGCTTCCTTCTTCTCTATCCTGATCCTTGGCATAATAATTTTACTCCTGGCGATTTGCGTCTGGCAATGTGACGTACTAAGTTTGAGATACTACTTTAACGTCGGCCTTGTGGCCCAATGGATAAGGCGCCTGACTACGGATCAGGAGATTCCAGGTTCGAGTCCTGGCAGGGTCTCTGATTTTTGCTTCCTTCTTTTCTATCCTGATCCTTGGCATAAAAATGTTACTCCTGGCGATTTGCGTCTGCCAATGGGACGTACTAAGTTCGAGAATTTACTTCAACCACGGCCTTGTGGCCCAATGGATAAGGCGCCTGACCTCGGATCAGGAGATTCCAGGTTCGAGTGCTGGCAGGGGCGCTGATTTTTGCCTCGTTCTTTTGAATCGACGATTTGCGTCTGCCAACGTGATGTACTAAGTTCGAAATACTATGTCAACGTCGGCCTTGTGGCCCAATGGATAAGGCGCCTGACCTCGGATCAGGAGATTCCAGGTTCGAGTCCTGGCAGGGTCCCTGATTTTTGCCTCGTTCTTTTGAATCGGCGATTTGCGTCTGCCAGCGTGATGTACTAAGTTCGAAATACTACGTCAACGTCGGCCTTGTGGCCCAATGGATAAGGCGCCTGACTACGGATCAGGAGATTCCAGGTTCGAGTCCTGGCAGGGTCGCTGATTTTTTTACTCGTTCTTTTGAATCGGCGATTTGCTTCTGCCAACGTGATGTACTAAGTTCGAAATACTATGTCAACGTCGGCCTTGTGGCCCAATGGATATGGCGTCTGACTACGGATCAGGAGATTCCAGGTTCGAGTCCTGGCAGGGTCGCTGATTTTTGCCTCCTTCTTTTGAATCGGCGAATTGCGTCTGCCAACGTAATGTACTAAAATCGAAATACTACGTCAACATCGGCCTTGTGGCCCAATGGATAAGGCGCCTGACTACGGATCAGGAGATTCTAGGTTCGAGTCCTGGCAGGATTGCTGATTTTTGCTTCCTTCTTCTTAATCGTGATAATTTTGTTTGCTGTTCGTCTTTTCTATGATGTAGTGTATAATTTTCCTTATTCGAGTCCCCGCAGGGTCCATGTCTTTGCATAATATTTGATGTTAACGCTATTTGTTTCACGCGAGGTGATTTACTTATTCCAAAATTACAACATTGATCTCAGCCCTGTGGCCCAATATAAACGACGCCTGACTACGGATCAGGAGATTCCGTAACATCAGCCCTATGGCCCAATGGATAAGTCGCCTGAATAGGGATCAGGAGATTCGAGGTTAAAGTCCTGGCAGGGTCTCTGATTTTTGCTTCCTTCTTATCTTTCCTGATCCTTGGCATAATAATTTTACTCCTGGCGATTTGCGTCTGCCAATGTGACGTACTAAGTTCGAGATACTACTTTAACGTCGGCCTTGTGGCCAAATGGATAAGGCGCCTGACTACGGATCAGGAGATTCCAGGTTCGAGTCCTGGCAGGGTCTCTGATTTTTGCTTCCTTCTTTTCTATCCTGATCCTTGGCATAAAAATTTTACTCCTGGCGATTTGCGTCTGCCAATGGGACGTACTAAGTTCGAGAATTTACTTCAACGTCGGCCTTGTGGCCCAATGGATAAGGCGCCTGACCTCGGATCAGGAGATTCCAGGTTCGAGTGCTGGCAGGGTCGCTGATTTTTGCCTCGTTCTTTTGAATCGGCGATTTGCGTCTGCCAACGTGATGTACTAAGTTCGAAATACTATGTCAACATCGGCCTTGTGGCCCAATGGATAAGGCGCCTGACTACGGATCAGGAGATTCCAGGTTCGAGTCCTGGCATGGTCGCTGACTTTTTTACTCGTTCTTTTGAATCGACGATTTGCGTCTGCCAACGTGATGTACTAAGTTCGAAATACTATGTCAACGTCGGCCTTGTGGCCAAATGGATAAGGCGCCTGACTACGGATCAGGAGATTCCAGGTTCGAGTCCTGGCAGGGTCGCTGATTTTTGCCACGTTCTTTTGAATCGGCGATTTGCGTCTGCCAACGTGATGTACTAAGTTCGAAATACTACGTCAACGTCGGCCTTGTGGCCCAATGGATAAGGCGCCTGACTACGGATCAGGAGATTCCAGGTTCGAGTCCTGGCAGGGTCGCTGATTTTTGCCTACTTCTTTTGAATCGCCGAATTGCGTCTGCCAACGTAATGTACTATATTCGAAATTCTACGTCAACATCGGCCTTGAGGCCCAATGGATAAGGCGCCTGACTACGGATCAGGAGATTCTAGGTTCGATTCCTTGCAGGATCGCTGATTTTTGCTTCCTTCTTCTTAATCGTGATAATTTTGTTTGCTGTTCGTCTTTTCTATGATGTAGTGTATAATTTTCCTTATTCGAGTCCCGGCAGGGTCCATGTCTTTGCATAATATTTGATGTTAACGCTATTTGTTTCACGCGAGGTGATTTACTTATTCCAAAATTACAACATTAATCTCAGCTCTGTGGCCCAATATAAACGACGCCTGACTACGGATCAGGAGATTCCGTAACATCAGCCCTATGTCCCAATGGATAAGTCGCCTGAATAGGGATCAGGAGATTCGAGGTTAAAGTCCTGGCAGGGTCTCTGATTTTTGCTTCCTTCTTCTCTATCCTGATCCTTGGCATAATAATTTTACTCCTGGCGATTTGCGTCTGGCAATGTGACGTACTAAGTTTGAGATACTACTTTAACGTCGGCCTTGTGGCCCAATGGATAAGGCGCCTGACTACGGATCAGGAGATTCCAGGTTCGAGTCCTGGCAGGGTCTCTGATTTTTGCTTCCTTCTTTTCTATCCTGATCCTTGGCATAAAAATTTTACTCCTGGCGATTTGCGTCTGCCAATGGGACGTACTAAGTTCGAGAATTTACTTCAACCACGGCCTTGTGGCCCAATGGATAAGGCGCCTGACCTCGGATCAGGAGATTCCAGGTTCGAGTGCTGGCAGGGTCTCTGATTTTTGCCTCGTTCTTTTGAATCGACGATTTGCGTCTGCCAACGTGATGTACTAAGTTCGAAATACTATGTCAACGTCGGCCTTGTGGCCCAATGGATAAGGCGCCTGACCTCGGATCAGGAGATTCCAGGTTCGAGTCCTGGCAGGGTCCCTGATTTTTGCCTCGTTCTTTTGAATCGGCGATTTGCGTCTGCCAGCGTGATGTACTAAGTTCGAAATACTACGTCAACGTCGGCCTTGTGGCCCAATGGATAAGGCGCCTGACTACGGATCAGGAGATTCCAGGTTCGAGTCCTGGCAGGGTCGCTGATTTTTGACTCCTTCTTTTGAATCGGCGAATTGCGTCTGCCAACGTAATGTACTATATTCCAAATTCTACGTCAACATCGGCCTTGAGGCCCAATGGATAAGGCGCCTGACTACGGATCAGGAGATTCCAGGTTCGAGTCCTGGCAGGGTCGCTGATTTTTTTACTCGTTCTTTTGAATCGGCGATTTGCGTCTGCCAACGTGATGTACTAAGTTCGAAATACTATGTCAACATCGGCCTTGTGGACCAATGGATAAGGCGCCTGACTAAGGATCAGGAGATTCCAGGTTCGAGTCCTGGCAGGGTCGCTGATTTTTTTACTCGTTCTTTTGAATCGGCGATTTGCTTCTGCCAACGTGATGTACTAAGTTCGAAATACTATGTCAACGTCGGCCTTGTGGCCCAATGGATATGGCGTCTGACTACGGATCAGGAGATTCCAGGTTCGAGTCCTGGCAGGGTCGCTGATTTTTGCCTCCTTCTTTTGAATCGGCGATTTGCGTCTGCCAACGTGATGTACTAAGTTCGAAATACTATGTCAACGTCGGCCTTGTGGCCCAATGGATATGGCGTCTGACTACGGATCAGGAGATTCCAGGTTCGAGTGCTGGCAGGGGCGCTGATTTTTGCCTCGTTCTTTTGAATCGACGATTTGCGTCTGCCAACGTGATGTACTAAGTTCGAAATACTATGTCAACGTCGGCCTTGTGGCCCAATAGATAAGGCGCCTGACTACGGATCAGGAGATTCCAGGTTCGAGTCCTGGCAGGGTCCCTGATTTTTGCCTCGTTCTTTTGAATCGGCGATTTGCGTCTGCCAGCGTGATGTACTAAGTTCGAAATACTACGTCAACGTCGGCCTTGTGGCCCAATGGATAAGGCGCCTGACTACGGATCAGGAGATTCCAGGTTCGAGTCCTGGCAGGGTCGCTGATTTTTTTACTCGTTCTTTTGAATCGGCGATTTGCTTCTGCCAACGTGATGTACTAAGTTCGAAATACTATGTCAACGTCGGCCTTGTTGCCCAATGGATAATGCACCTGACTACGGATCAGGAGATTCTAGGTTCGATTCCTGGCAGGATCGCTGATTTTTGCTTCCTTCTTCTTAATCGTGATAATTTTGTTTGCTGTTTGTCTTTTCTATGATGTAGTGTATAATTTTCCTTATTCGAGTCCCGGCAGGGTCCATGTCTTTGCATAATATTTGATGTTAACGCTATTTGTTTCACGCGAGGTGATTTACTTATTCCAAAATTACAACATTAATCTCAGCCCTGTGGCCCAATATAAACGACGCCTGACTACGGATCAGGAGATTCCGTAACATCAGCCTTATGGCCCAATGGATAAGTCGCCTGAATAGGGATCAGGAGATTCGAGGTTAAAGTCCTGGCAGGGTCTCTGATTTTTGCTTCCTTCTTCTCTTTCCTGATCCTTGGCATAATAATTTTACTCCTGGCGATTTGCGTCTGCCAATGTGACGTACTAAGTTCGAGATACTACTTTAACGTCGGCCTTGTGGCCAAATGGATAAGGCGCCTGACTACGGATCAGGAGATTCCAGGTTCGAGTCCTGGCAGGGTCTGATTTTTGCTTCCTTCTTTTCTATCCTGATCCTTGGCATAAAAATTTTACTCCTGGCGATTTGCGTCTGCCAATGGGACGTACTAAGTTCGAGAATTTACTTCAACGTCGGCCTTGTGGCCCAATGGATAAGGCGCCTGACCTCGGATCAGGAGATTCCAGGTTCGAGTGCTGGCAGGGTCGCTGATTTTTGCCTCGTTCTTTTGAATCGGCGATTTGCGTCTGCCAACGTGATGTACTAAGTTCGAAATACTATGTCAACATCGGCCTTGTGGCCCAATGGATAAGGCGCCTGACTACGGATCAGGAGATTCCAGGTTCGAGTCCTGGCATGTTCGCTGATTTTTTTACTCGTTCTTTTGAATCGACGATTTGCGTCTGCCAACGTGATGTACTAAGTTCGAAATACTATGTCAACGTCGGCCTTGTGGCCAAATGGATAAGGCGCCTGACTACGGATCAGGAGATTCCAGGTTCGAGTCCTGGCAGGGTCGCTGATTTTTGCCACGTTCTTTTGAATCGGCGATTTGCGTCTGCCAACGTGATGTACTAAGTTCGAAATACTACGTCAACGTCGGCCTTGTGGCCCAATGGATAAGGCGCCTGACTACGGATCAGGAGATTCCAGGTTCGAGTCCTGGCAGGGTCGCTGATTTTTGCCTACTTCTTTTGAATCGCCGAATTGCGTCTGCCAACGTAATGTACTATATTCGAAATTCTACGTCAACATCGGCCTTGAGGCCCAATGGATAAGGCGCCTGACTACGGATCAGGAGATTCTAGGTTCGATTCCTTGCAGGATCGCTGATTTTTGCTTCCTTCTTCTTAATCGTGATAATTTTGTTTGCTGTTCGTCTTTTCTATGATGTAGTGTATAATTTTCCTTATTCGAGTCCCGGCAGGGTCCATGTCTTTGCATAATATTTGATGTTAACGCTATTTGTTTCACGCGAGGTGATTTACTTATTCCAAAATTACAACATTAATCTCAGCCCTGTGGCCCAATATAAACGACGCCTGACTACGGATCAGGAAATTCCGTAACATCAGCCCTATGGCCCAATGGATAAGTCGCCTGAATAGGGATCAGGAGATTCGAGGTTAAAGTCCTGGCAGGGTCTCTGATTTTTGCTTCCTTCTTCTCTATCCTGATCCTTGGCATAATAATTTTACTCCTGGCGATTTGCGTCTGGCAATGTGACGTACTAAGTTTGAGATACTACTTTAACGTCGGCCTTGTGGCCCAATGGATAAGGCGCCTGACTACGGATCAGGAGATTCCAGGTTCGAGTCCTGGCAGGGTCTCTGATTTTTGCTTCCTTCTTTTCTATCCTGATCCTTGGCATAAAAATGTTACTCCTGGCGATTTGCGTCTGCCAATGGGACGTACTAAGTTCGAGAATTTACTTCAACCACGGCCTTGTGGCCCAATGGATAAGGCGCCTGACCTCGGATCAGGAGATTCCAGGTTCGAGTGCTGGCAGGGGCGCTGATTTTTGCCTCGTTCTTTTGAATCGACGATTTGCGTCTGCCAACGTGATGTACTAAGTTCGAAATACTATGTCAACGTCGGCCTTGTGGCCCAATGGATAAGGCGCCTGACCTCGGATCAGGAGATTCCAGGTTCGAGTCCTGGCAGGGTCCCTGATTTTTGCCTCGTTCTTTTGAATCGGCGATTTGCGTCTGCCAGCGTGATGTACTAAGTTCGAAATACTACGTCAACGTCGGCCTTGTGGCCCAATGGATAAGGCGCCTGACTACGGATCAGGAGATTCCAGGTTCGAGTCCTGGCAGGGTCGCTGATTTTTTTACTCGTTCTTTTGAATCGGCGATTTGCTTCTGCCAACGTGATGTACTAAGTTCGAAATACTATGTCAACGTCGGCCTTGTGGCCCAATGGATATGGCGTCTGACTACGGATCAGGAGATTCCAGGTTCGAGTCCTGGCAGGGTCGCTGATTTTTGCCTCCTTCTTTTGAATCGGCGAATTGCGTCTGCCAACGTAATGTACTAAAATCGAAATACTACGTCAACATCGGCCTTGTGGCCCAATGGATAAGGCGCCTGACTACGGATCAGGAGATTCTAGGTTCGAGTCCTGGCAGGATTGCTGATTTTTGCTTCCTTCTTCTTAATCGTGATAATTTTGTTTGCTGTTCGTCTTTTCTATGATGTAGTGTATAATTTTCCTTATTCGAGTCCCCGCAGGGTCCATGTCTTTGCATAATATTTGATGTTAACGCTATTTGTTTCACGCGAGGTGATTTACTTATTCCAAAATTACAACATTGATCTCAGCCCTGTAGCCCAATATAAACGACGCCTGACTACGGATCAGGAGATTCCGTAACATCAGCCCTATGGCCCAATGGATAAGTCGCCTGAATAGGGATCAGGAGATTCGAGGTTAAAGTCCTGGCAGGGTCTCTGATTTTTGCTTCCTTCTTCTCTTTCCTGATCCTTGGCATAATAATTTTACTCCTGGCGATTTGCGTCTGCCAATGTGACGTACTAAGTTCGAGATACTGCTTTAACGTCGGCCTTGTGGCCAAATGGATAAGGCGCCTGACTACGGATCAGGAGATTCCAGGTTCGAGTCCTGGCAGGGTCTCTGATTTTTGCTTCCTTCTTTTCTATCCTGATCCTTGGCATAAAAATTTTACTCCTGGCGATTTGCGTCTGCCAATGGGACGTACTAAGTTCGAGAATTTACTTCAACGTCGGCCTTGTGGCCCAATGGATAAGGCGCCTGACCTCGGATCAGGAGATTCCAGGTTCGAGTGCTGGCAGGGTCGCTGATTTTTGCCTCGTTCTTTTGAATCGGCGATTTGCGTCTGCCAACGTGATGTACTAAGTTCGAAATACTATGTCAACATCGGCCTTGTGGCCCAATGGATAAGGCGCCTGACTACGGATCAGGAGATTCCAGGTTCGAGTCCTGGCATGGTCGCTGACTTTTTTACTCGTTCTTTTGAATCGACGATTTGCGTCTGCCAACGTGATGTACTAAGTTCGAAATACTATGTCAACGTCGGCCTTGTGGCCAAATGGATAAGGCGCCTGACTACGGATCAGGAGATTCCAGGTTCGAGTCCTGGCAGGGTCGCTGATTTTTGCCACGTTCTTTTGAATCGGCGATTTGCGTCTGCCAACGTGATGTACTAAGTTCGAAATACTACGTCAACGTCGGCCTTGTGGCCCAATGGATAAGGCGCCTGACTACGGATCAGGAGATTCCAGGTTCGAGTCCTGGCAGGGTCGCTGATTTTTGCCTACTTCTTTTGAATCGGCGAATTGCGTCTGCCAACGTAATGTACTATATTCGAAATTCTACGTCAACATCGGCCTTGAGGCCCAATGGATAAGGCGCCTGACTACGGATCAGGAGATTCTAGGTTCGATTCCTTGCAGGATCGCTGATTTTTGCTTCCTTCTTCTTAATCGTGATAATTTTGTTTGCTGTTCGTCTTTTCTATGATGTAGTGTATAATTTTCCTTATTCGAGTCCCGGCAGGGTCCATGTCTTTGCATAATATTTGATGTTAACGCTATTTGTTTCACGCGAGGTGATTTACTTATTCCAAAATTACAACATTAATCTCAGCTCTGTGGCCCAATATAAACGACGCCTGACTACGGATCAGGAGATTCCGTAACATCAGCCCTATGTCCCAATGGATAAGTCGCCTGAATAGGGATCAGGAGATTCGAGGTTAAAGTCCTGGCAGGGTCTCTGATTTTTGCTTCCTTCTTCTCTATCCTGATCCTTGGCATAATAATTTTACTCCTGGCGATTTGCGTCTGGCAATGTGACGTACTAAGTTTGAGATACTACTTTAACGTCGGCCTTGTGGCCCAATGGATAAGGCGCCTGACTACGGATCAGGAGATTCCAGGTTCGAGTCCTGGCAGGGTCTCTGATTTTTGCTTCCTTCTTTTCTATCCTGATCCTTGGCATAAAAATTTTACTCCTGGCGATTTGCGTCTGCCAATGGGACGTACTAAGTTCGAGAATTTACTTCAACCACGGCCTTGTGGCCCAATGGATAAGGCGCCTGACCTCGGATCAGGAGATTCCAGGTTCGAGTGCTGGCAGGGTCTCTGATTTTTGCCTCGTTCTTTTGAATCGACGATTTGCGTCTGCCAACGTGATGTACTAAGTTCGAAATACTATGTCAACGTCGGCCTTGTGGCCCAATGGATAAGGCGCCTGACCTCGGATCAGGAGATTCCAGGTTCGAGTCCTGGCAGGGTCCCTGATTTTTGCCTCGTTCTTTTGAATCGGCGATTTGCGTCTGCCAGCGTGATGTACTAAGTTCGAAATACTACGTCAACGTCGGCCTTGTGGCCCAATGGATAAGGCGCCTGACTACGGATCAGGAGATTCCAGGTTCGAGTCCTGGCAGGGTCGCTGATTTTTGACTCCTTCTTTTGAATCGGCGAATTGCGTCTGCCAACGTAATGTACTATATTCCAAATTCTACGTCAACATCGGCCTTGAGGCCCAATGGATAAGGCGCCTGACTACGGATCAGGAGATTCCAGGTTCGAGTCCTGGCAGGGTCGCTGATTTTTTTACTCGTTCTTTTGAATCGGCGATTTGCGTCTGCCAACGTGATGTACTAAGTTCGAAATACTATGTCAACATCGGCCTTGTGGACCAATGGATAAGGCGCCTGACTAAGGATCAGGAGATTCCAGGTTCGAGTCCTGGCAGGGTCGCTGATTTTTTTACTCGTTCTTTTGAATCGGCGATTTGCTTCTGCCAACGTGATGTACTAAGTTCGAAATACTATGTCAACGTCGGCCTTGTGGCCCAATGGATATGGCGTCTGACTACGGATCAGGAGATTCCAGGTTCGAGTCCTGGCAGGGTCGCTGATTTTTGCCTCCTTCTTTTGAATCGGCGAATTGCGTCTGCCAACGTAATGTACTAAAATCGGCCTTGTGGCCCAATGGATAAGGCGCCTGACTACGGATCAGGAGATTCCAGGTTCGAGTCCTGGCAGGGTCGCTGATTTTTTTACTCGTTCTTTTGAATCGGCGATTTGCTTCTGCCAACGTGATGTACTAAGTTCGAAATACTATGTCAACGTCGGCCTTGTGGCCCAATGGATATGGCGTCTGACTACGGATCAGGAGATTCCAGGTTCGAGTCCTGGCAGGGTCGCTGATTTTTGCCTCGTTCTTTTGAATCGGCGATTTGCGTCTGCCAACGTGATGTACTAAGTTCGAAATACTACGTCAACGTCGGCCTTGTGGCCCAATGGATAAGGCGCCTGACTACGGATCAGGAGATTCCAGGTTCGAGTCCTGGCAGGGTCGCTGATTTTTGCCTACTTCTTTTGAATCGCCGAATTGCGTCTGCCAACGTAATGTACTATATTCGAAATTCTACGTCAACATCGGCCTTGAGGCCCAATGGATAAGGCGCCTGACTACGGATCAGGAGATTCCAGGTTCGAGTCCTGGCAGGGTCGCTGATTTTTGCCTACTTCTTTTGAATCGCCGAATTGCGTCTGCCAACGTAATGTACTATATTCGAAATTCTACGTCAACATCGGCCTTGTGGCCCAATGGATAAGGCGCCTGACCTCGGATCAGGAGATTCCAGGTTCGAGTCCTGGCAGGGTCGCTGATTTTTGCCTCGTTCTTTTGAATCGGCGATTTGCTTCTGCCAACGTGATGTACTAAGTTCGAAATACTATGTCAACGTCGGCCTTGTGGCCCAATGGATATGGCGTCTGACTACGGATCAGGAGATTCCAGGTTCGAGTCCTGGCAGGGTCGCTGATTTTTGCCTCCTTCTTTTGAATCGGCGAATTGCGTCTGCCAACGTAATGTACTAAAATCGGCCTTGTGGCCCAATGGATAAGGCGCCTGACTACGGATCAGGAGATTCCAGGTTCGAGTCCTGGCAGGGTCGCTGATTTTTTTACTCGTTCTTTTGAATCGGCGATTTGCTTCTGCCAACGTGATGTACTAAGTTCGAAATACTATGTCAACGTCGGCCTTGTGGCCCAATGGATATGGCGTCTGACTACGGATCAGGAGATTCCAGGTTCGAGTCCTGGCAGGGTCGCTGATTTTTGCCTCGTTCTTTTGAATCGGCGATTTGCGTCTGCCAACGTGATGTACTAAGTTCGAAATACTACGTCAACGTCGGCCTTGTGGCCCAATGGATAAGGCGCCTGACTACGGATCAGGAGATTCCAGGTTCGAGTCCTGGCAGGGTCGCTGATTTTTGCCTACTTCTTTTGAATCGCCGAATTGCGTCTGCCAACGTAATGTACTATATTCGAAATTCTACGTCAACATCGGCCTTGAGGCCCAATGGATAAGGCGCCTGACTACGGATCAGGAGATTCCAGGTTCGAGTCCTGGCAGGGTCGCTGATTTTTGCCTACTTCTTTTGAATCGCCGAATTGCGTCTGCCAACGTAATGTACTATATTCGAAATTCTACGTCAACATCGGCCTTGTGGCCCAATGGATAAGGCGCCTGACCTCGGATCAGGAGATTCCAGGTTCGAGTCCTGGCAGGGTCGCTGATTTTTGCCTCGTTCTTTTGAATCGGCGATTTGCGTCTGCCAACGTGATGTACTAAGTTCGAAATACTATGTCAACATCGGCCTTGTGGCCCAATGGATAAGGCGCCTGACTACGGATCGGGAGATTCCAGGTTCGAGTCCTGGCATGGTCGCTGATTTTTTTACTCGTTCTTTTGAATCGACGATTTGCGTCTGCCAACGTGATGTACTAAGTTCGAAATACTATGTCAACGTCGGCCTTGTGGCCAAATGGATAAGGCGCCTGACTACGGATCAGGAGATTCCAGGTTCGAGTCCTGGCAGGGTCGCTGATTTTTGCCTCGTTCTTTTGAATCGGCGATTTGCGTCTGCCAACGTGATGTACTAAGTTCGAAATACTACGTCAACGTCGGCCTTGTGGCCCAATGGATAAGGCGCCTGACTACGGATCAGGAGATTCCAGGTTCGAGTCCTGGCAGGGTCTCTGATTTTTGCTTCCTTCTTTTCTATCCTGATCCTTGGCATAAAAATTTTACTCCTGGCGATTTGCGTCTGCCAATGGGACGTACTAAGTTCGAGAATTTACTTCAATGTCGGCCTTGTGGCCCAATGGATAAGGCGCCTGACCTCGGATCAGGAGATTCCAATTTCGAGTGCTGGCAGGGTCGCTGATTTTTGCCTCGTTCTTTTGAATCGGCGATTTGCGTCTGCCAACGTGATGTACTAAGTTCGAAATACTATGTCAACATCGGCCTTGTGGCCCAATGGATAAGGCGCCTGACTACGGATCAGGAGATTCCAGGTTCGAGTCCTGGCATGGTCGCTGATTTTTTTACTCGTTATTTTGAATCGACGATTTGCGTCTGCCAACGTGATGTACTAAGTTCGAAATACTATGTCGACGTCGGCCTTGTGGCCAAATGGATAAGGCGCCTGACTACGGATCAGGAGATTCCAGGTTCGGGTCCTGGCAGGGTCGCTGATTTTTGCCTCCTTCTTTTGAATCGGCGAATTGCGTCTGCCAACGTAATGTACTAAGCTTGAAATACTATGTCAACGTCGGCCTTGTGGCCCAATGGATAAGGCGTCTGACTACGGATCAGGAGATTCCAGGTTCGAGTCCTGGCAGGGTCGCTGATTTGTGCCTCCTTCTTTTGAATCGGCGAATTGCGTCTGCCAACGTAATGTACTCAAATCGAAATACTACGTCAAGATCGGCCTTGTGGCCCAATGGATAAGGCGCCTGACTACGGATCAGGAGATTCCAGGTTCGAGTCCTGGCAGGGTCGCTGATTTTTGTCTCGTTCTTTTGAATCGGCGATTTGGGTCTGCCAACGTGATGTACTAAGTTCGAAATAATACGTCAACGTCGGACTTCTGGCCCAATGGATAAGGCGCCTGACCACGGATCAGGAGATTCCAGGTTCGAGTCCTGGCAGGGTAGCTGATTTTTGCCTCCTTCTTTTGAATCGGCAAATTGCGTCTGCCAACGTATATTACTAAGTTCGAAATACTACGTCGACATCGGCCCTGTTGCCCAATGGATAAGGCGCCTGACTACGGATCAGGAGATTCTAGGTTCGATTCCTGGCAGGATCGCTGATTTTTGCTTCCTTCTTCTTAATCGTGATAATTTTGTTTGCTGTTCTCCTTTATATGATGTAGTGTATAATTTTCCTTATTCGAGTCCCGGCAGGGTCCCTGTCTTTGCATAATATTTGATGTCAACGCTATTTGTTTCACGCGAGGTGATTTACTTATTCCAAAATTACAACATTAACCTCAGCCCTGTGGCCCAATATAAACGACGCCTGACTACGGATCAGGAGATTCCGTAACATCAGCCGTATGGCCCAATGGATAAGTCGCCTGAATAGGGATCAGGAGATTCGAGGTTAGAGTCCTGGCAGGGTCTCTGATTTTTTCTTCCTTCTTTTCTATCCTGATCCTTGGCATAATAATTTTACTCCTGGCGATTTGCGTCTGGCAATGTGACGTACTAAGTTCGAAATAATACTTTAACGTCGGCCCTATGGCCCAATGGATAAGGCGCCTGACTACGGATCAGGAGATTCGAGGTTAGAGTCGTGGCAGGGTCTCTGATTTTTACTTCCTTCTTTTCTATCCTGATCCTTGGCATAATAATTTTACTCATGGCGATTTGCGTCTAGCAATGTGACGTACTAAGTTCGAAATACTACTTCAACGTCGGCCTTGTGGCCCAATGGATAAGGCGCCTGACTACGGATCAGGAAATTCCAGGTTCGAGTCCTGGCAGGGTCTCTGATTTTTGATTCCTTCTTTTCTATCCTGATAATTGGCATAATAATTTTACTCCTGGCGATTTGCGTCTGCCAATGGGACGTACTAAGTTCGAGAATTTACTTCAACGTCGGCCTTGTGGCCCAATGGATAAGGCGCCTGACTACGGATCAGGAGATTCCAGGTTCGAGTCCTGGCAGGGTCGCTGATTTTTGCCTCGTTCTTTTGAATCGGCGATTTGCGTCTGCCAACGTGATGTACTAAGTTCGAAATACTACGTCAACGTCGGCCTTGGGGCCCAATGGATAAGGCGCCTGACTACGGATCAGGAGATTCCAGGTTCGAGTCCTGGCAGGGTCGCTGATTTTTGCCTCCTTCTTTTGAATCGGCGAATTGCGTCTGCCAACGTAATGTACTATATTCGAAATTCTACGTCAACATCGGCCTTGTGGCCCAATGGATAAGGCGCCTGACTACGGATCAGGAGATGCCAGGTTCGAGTCCTGGCAGGGTCGCTGATTTTTTTACTCGTTCTTTTGAATCGGCGATTTGCGTCTGCCAACGTGATGTACTGAGTTCGAAATACTATGTCAAGGTCGGCCTTGTGGCGCAATGGATAAGGCGCCTGACTACGGATCAGGAGATTCCAGGTTCGAGTCCTGGCAGGGTCGCTGGTTTTGCCTCGATTTTTTCTTATAGTGACTATTTCGATTTCTGTTAGTCTTTTCTATGATGTAAAGTATAATTTTTCAGGTTAAAGTGCTGGTAGGGTCGCCGTCTTTGTATAATATTTTGGGCTATTTGCTACGGGCAATGTGACGTACTAATTACAAGTTTACAACAGCAACCTCGGCCCTGTGGCCCAATGGATAAGTGGCCTTACTACGGATCAGGAGATTCAAGGTTAGAGTCCTTGCAGGGTCTCTGATTTTTGCTTCCTTCTTTTCTATCCTGATCCTTGGCATAATAATTTTACTTCTGCCGATTTGCGTCTGCCAATGTGACGTACTAAGTTCGAAGATTTACTTCAACGTCGGCCTTGTGGCCCAATGGATAAGACGCCTGACTACGGATCAGGAGATTCCAGGTTCGAGTCCTGGCAGGGTCTCTGATTTTTGCTTCCTTCTTTTCTATCCTGATCCTTGGCATAACAATTTTACTTCTGCCGATTTGCGTCTAGCAATGTCACGTCCTAAGTTCGAAATACTACTTCAACGTCGGCCTTGTGGCCCAATGGATAAGGCGCCTGACTACGGATCAGGAGATTCGAGGTTAGAGTCGTGGCAGGGTCTCTGATTTTTACTTCCATCTTTTATATCCTGATCCTTGGCATAAAAATTTTACTGCTGGTGATTTGCGTCTGCCAATGGGACGTACTAAGTTCGAGAATTTACTTCAACGTCGGCCTTGTGGCCCAATGGATAAGGCGCCTGACCTCGGATCAGGAGATTCCAGGTTCGAGTCCTGGCAGGGTCGCTGATTTTTGCCTCGTTCTTTTGAATCGGCGATTTGCGTCTGCCAACGTGATGTACTAAGTTCGAAATACTATGTCAACGTCGGCCTTGTGGCCCAATAGATAAGGCGCCTGACTACGGATCAGGAGATTCCAGGTTCGAGTCCTGGCAGGGTCGCTGATTTTTTTACTTGTTCTTTTGAATCGGCGATTTGCGTCTGCCAACGTGATGTACTAAGTTCGAAATACTATGTCAACGTCGGCCTTGTGGCCCAATGGATAAGGCGTCTGACTACGGATCAGGAGATTCCAGGTTCGAGTCCTGGCAGGGTCGCTGATTTTTGCCTCCATCTTTTGAATCGGCGAATTGCGTCTGCCAACGTAATGTACTAAAATCGGAATACTACGTCAACATCGGCCTTGTTGCCCAATGGATAAGGCGCCTGACTACGGATCAGGAGATTCTAGGTTCGATTCCTGGCAGGATCGCTGATTTTTGCTTCCTTCTTCTTAATCGTGATAATTTTGTTTGCTGTTCGTCTTTTCTATGATGTAGTGTATAATTTTCCTCATTCGAGTCCCGGCAGGGTCCATGTCTTTGCATAATATTTGATGTTAACGCTATTTGTTTCACGCGAGGTGATTTACTTATTCCAAAATTACAACATTAATCTCAGCCCTGTGGCCCAATATAAACGACGCCTGACTACGGATCAGGAGATTCCGTAACATCAGCCCTATGGCCCAATGGATAAGTCGCCTGAATAGGGATCAGGAGATTCGAGGTTAAAGTCCTGGCAGGGTCTCTGATTTTTGCTTCCTTCTTCTCTTTCCTGATCCTTGGCATAATAATTTTACTCCTGGCGATTTGCGTCTGCCAATGTGACGTACTAAGTTCGAGATACTACTTTAACGTCGGCCTTGTGGCCAAATGGATAAGGCGCCTGACTACGGATCAGGAGATTCCAGGTTCGAGTCCTGGCAGGGTCTCTGATTTTTGCTTCCTTCTTTTCTATCCTGATCCTTGGCATAAAAATTTTACTCCTGGCGATTTGCGTCTGCCAATGGGACGTACTAAGTTCGAGAATTTACTTCAACGTCGGCCTTGTGGCCCAATGGATAAGGCGCCTGACCTCGGATCAGGAGATTCCAGGTTCGAGTGCTCTCAGGGTCGCTGATTTTTGCCTCGTTCTTTTGAATCGGCGATTTGCGTCTGCCAACGTGATGTACTAAGTTCGAAATACTATGTCAACATCGGCCTTGTGGCCCAATGGATAAGGCGCCTGACTACGGATCAGGAGATTCCAGGTTCGAGTCCTGGCAGGGTCGCTGATTTTTGCCACGTTCTTTTGAATCGGCGATTTGCGTCTGCCAACGTGATGTACTAAGTTCGAAATACTACGTCAACGTCGGCCTTGTGGCCCAATGGATAAGGCGCCTGACTACGGATCAGGAGATTCCAGGTTCTAGTCCTGGCAGGGTCGCTGATTTTTGCCTACTTCTTTTGAATCGCCGAATTGCGTCTGCCAACGTAATGTACTATATTCGAAATTCTACGTCAACATCGGCCTTGAGGCCCAATGGATAAGGCGCCTGACTACGGATCAGGAGATTCTAGGTTCGATTCCTTGCAGGATCGCTGATTTTTGCTTCCTTCTTCTTAATCGTGATAATTTTGTTTGCTGTTCGTCTTTTCTATGATGTAGTGTATAATTTTCCTTATTCGAGTCCCGGCAGGGTCCATGTCTTTGCATAATATTTGATGTTAACGCTATTTGTTTCACGCGAGGTGATTTACTTATTCCAAAATTACAACATTAATCTCAGCCCTGTGGCCCAATATAAACGACGCCTGACTACGGATCAGGAGATTCAGTAACATCAGCCCTATGGCCCAATGGATAAGTCGCCTGAATAGGGATCAGGAGATTCGAGGTTAAAGTCCTGGCAGGGTCTCTGATTTTTGCTTCCTTCTTCTCTATCCTGATCCTTGGCATAATAATTTTACTCCTGGCGATTTGCGTCTGCCAATGGGACGTACTAAGTTCGAGAATTTACTTCAACGTCGGCCTTGTGGCCCAATGGATAAGGCGCCTGACCTCGGATCAGGAGATTCCAGGTTCGAGTCCTGGCAGGGTCGCTGATTTTTGCCTCGTTCTTTTGAATCGGCGATTTGCGTCTGCCAACGTGATGTACTAAGTTCGAAATACTATGTCAACGTCGGCCTTGTGGCCCAATAGATAAGGCGCCTGACTACGGATCAGGAGATTCCAGGTTCGAGTCCTGGCAGGGTCGCTGATTTTTTTACTTGTTCTTTTGAATCGGCGATTTGCGTCTGCCAACGTGATGTACTAAGTTCGAAATACTATGTCAACGTCGGCCTTGTGGCCCAATGGATAAGGCGTCTGACTACGGATCAGGAGATTCCAGGTTCGAGTCCTGGCAGGGTCGCTGATTTTTGCCTCCATCTTTTGAATCGGCGAATTGCGTCTGCCAACGTAATGTACTAAAATCGGAATACTACGTCAACATCGGCCTTGTTGCCCAATGGATAAGGCGCCTGACTACGGATCAGGAGATTCTAGGTTCGATTCCTGGCAGGATCGCTGATTTTTGCTTCCTTCTTCTTAATCGTGATAATTTTGTTTGCTGTTCGTCTTTTCTATGATGTAGTGTATAATTTTCCTCATTCGAGTCCCGGCAGGGTCCATGTCTTTGCATAATATTTGATGTTAACGCTATTTGTTTCACGCGAGGTGATTTACTTATTCCAAAATTACAACATTAATCTCAGCCCTGTGGCCCAATATAAACGACGCCTGACTACGGATCAGGAGATTCCGTAACATCAGCCCTATGGCCCAATGGATAAGTCGCCTGAATAGGGATCAGGAGATTCGAGGTTAAAGTCCTGGCAGGGTCTCTGATTTTTGCTTCCTTCTTCTCTTTCCTGATCCTTGGCATAATAATTTTACTCCTGGCGATTTGCGTCTGCCAATGTGACGTACTAAGTTCGAGATACTACTTTAACGTCGGCCTTGTGGCCAAATGGATAAGGCGCCTGACTACGGATCAGGAGATTCCAGGTTCGAGTCCTGGCAGGGTCTCTGATTTTTGCTTCCTTCTTTTCTATCCTGATCCTTGGCATAAAAATTTTACTCCTGGCGATTTGCGTCTGCCAATGGGACGTACTAAGTTCGAGAATTTACTTCAACGTCGGCCTTGTGGCCCAATGGATAAGGCGCCTGACCTCGGATCAGGAGATTCCAGGTTCGAGTGCTCTCAGGGTCGCTGATTTTTGCCTCGTTCTTTTGAATCGGCGATTTGCGTCTGCCAACGTGATGTACTAAGTTCGAAATACTATGTCAACATCGGCCTTGTGGCCCAATGGATAAGGCGCCTGACTACGGATCAGGAGATTCCAGGTTCGAGTCCTGGCAGGGTCGCTGATTTTTGCCACGTTCTTTTGAATCGGCGATTTGCGTCTGCCAACGTGATGTACTAAGTTCGAAATACTACGTCAACGTCGGCCTTGTGGCCCAATGGATAAGGCGCCTGACTACGGATCAGGAGATTCCAGGTTCTAGTCCTGGCAGGGTCGCTGATTTTTGCCTACTTCTTTTGAATCGCCGAATTGCGTCTGCCAACGTAATGTACTATATTCGAAATTCTACGTCAACATCGGCCTTGAGGCCCAATGGATAAGGCGCCTGACTACGGATCAGGAGATTCTAGGTTCGATTCCTTGCAGGATCGCTGATTTTTGCTTCCTTCTTCTTAATCGTGATAATTTTGTTTGCTGTTCGTCTTTTCTATGATGTAGTGTATAATTTTCCTTATTCGAGTCCCGGCAGGGTCCATGTCTTTGCATAATATTTGATGTTAACGCTATTTGTTTCACGCGAGGTGATTTACTTATTCCAAAATTACAACATTAATCTCAGCCCTGTGGCCCAATATAAACGACGCCTGACTACGGATCAGGAGATTCAGTAACATCAGCCCTATGGCCCAATGGATAAGTCGCCTGAATAGGGATCAGGAGATTCGAGGTTAAAGTCCTGGCAGGGTCTCTGATTTTTGCTTCCTTCTTCTCTATCCTGATCCTTGGCATAATAATTTTACTCCTGGCGATTTGCGTCTGGCAATGTGACGTACTAAGTTTGAGATACTACTTTAACGTCGGCCTTGTGGCCCAATGGATAAGGCGCCTGACTACGGATCAGGAGATTCCAGGTTCGAGTCCTGGCAGGGTCTCTGATTTTTGCTTCCTTCTTTTCTATCCTGATCCTTGGCATAAAAATTTTACTCCTGGCGATTTGCGTCTGCCAATGGGACGTACTAAGTTCGAGAATTTACTTCAACGTCGGCCTTGTGGCCCAATGGATAAGGCGCCTGACCTCGGATCAGGAGATTCCAGGTTCGAGTGCTGGCAGGGTCGCTGATTTTTGCCTCGTTCTTTTGAATCGGCGATTTGCGTCTGCCAACGTGATGTACTAAGTTCAAAATACTATGTCAACATCGGCCTTGTGGCCCAATGGATAAGGCGCCTGACTACGGATCAGGAGATTCCAGGTTCGAGTCCTGGCAGGGTCGCTGATTTTTGCCACGTTCTTTTGAATCGGCGATTTGCGTCTGCCAACGTGATGTACTAAGTTCGAAATACTATGTCAACGTCGGCCTTGTGGCCCAATGGATAAGGCGCCTGACCTCGGATCAGGAGATTCCAGGTTCGAGTCCTGGCAGGGTCCCTGATTTTTGCCTCGTTCTTTTGAATCGGCGATTTGCGTCTGCCAGCGTGATGTACTAAGTTCGAAATACTACGTCAACGTCGGCCTTGTGGCCCAATGGATAAGGCGCCTGACTACGGATCAGGAGATTCCAGGTTCGAGTCCTGGCAGGGTCGCTGATTTTTGACTCCTTCTTTTGAATCGGCGAATTGCGTCTGCCAACGTAATGTACTATATTCCAAATTCTACGTCAACATCGGCCTTGAGGCCCAATGGATAAGGCGCCTGACTACGGATCAGGAGATTCCAGGTTCGAGTCCTGGCAGGGTCGCTGATTTTTTTACTCGTTCTTTTGAATCGGCGATTTGCGTCTGCCAACGTGATGTACTAAGTTCGAAATACTATGTCAACATCGGCCTTGTGGCTCAATGGATAAGGCGCCTGACTAAGGATCAGGAGATTCCAGGTTCGAGTCCTGGCAGGGTCGCTGATTTTTTTACTCGTTCTTTTGAATCGGCGATTTGCTTCTACCAACGTGATGTACTAAGTTCGAAATACTATGTCAACGTCGGCCTTGTGGCCCAATGGATATGGCGTCTGACTACGGATCAGGAGATTCCAGGTTCGAGTCCTGGCAGGGTCGCTGATTTTTGCCTCCTTCTTTTGAATCGGCGAATTGCGTCTGCCAACGTAATGTACTAAAATCGAAATACTACGTCAACATCGGCCTTGTGGCCCAATGGATAAGGCGCCTGACTACGGATCAGGAGATTCTAGGTTCGAGTCCTGGCAGGATCGCTGATTTTTGCTTCCTTCTTCTTAATCGTGATAATTTTGTTTGCTGTTCGTCTTTTCTATGATGTAGTGTATAATTTTCCTTATTCGAGTCCCGGCAGGGTCCATGTCTTTGCATAATATTTGATGTTAACGCTATTTGTTTCACGCGAGGTGATTTACTTATTCCAAAATTACAACATTAATCTCAGCCCTGTGGCCCAATATAAACGACGCCTGACTACGGATCAGGAGATTCCGTAACATCAGCCCTATGGCCCAATGGATAAGTCGCCTGAATAGGGATCAGGAGATTCGAGGTTAAAGTCCTGGCAGGGTCTCTGATGTTTGCTTCCTTCTTCTCTTTCCTGATCCTTGGCATAGTAATTTTACTCCTGGCGATTTGCGTCTGGCAATGTGACGTACTAAGTTCGAGATACTACTTTAACGTCGGCCTTGTGGCCAAATGGATAAGGCGCCTGACTACGGATCAGGAGATTCCAGGTTCGAGTCCTGGCAGGGTCTCTGATTTTTGCTTCCTTCTTTTCTATCCTGATCCTTGGCATAAAAATTTTACTCCTGGCGATTTGCGTCTGCCAATGGGACGTACTAAGTTCGAGAATTTACTTCAACGTCGGCCTTGTGGCCCAGTGGATAAGGCGCCTGACCTCGGATCAGGAGATTCCAGGTTCGAGTGCTGGCAGGGTCGCTGATTTTTGCCTCGTTCTTTTGAATCGGCGATTTGCGTCTGCCAACGTGATGTACTAAGTTCGAAATACTATGTCAACATCGGCCTTGTGGCCCAATGGATAAGGCGCCTGACTACGGATCAGGAGATTCCAGGTTCGAGTCCTGGCATGGTCGCTGAATTTTTTACTCGTTCTTTTGAATCGACGATTTGCGTCTGCCAACGTGATGTACTAAGTTCGAAATACTATGTCAACGTCGGCCTTGTGGCCAAATGGATAAGGCGCCTGACTACGGATCAGGAGATTCCAGGTTCGAGTCCTGGCAGGGTCGCTGATTTTTGCCACGTTCTTTTGAATCGGCGATTTGCGTCTGCCAACGTGATGTACTAAGTTCGAAATACTACGTCAACGTCGGCCTTGTGGCCCAATGGATAAGGCGCCTGACTACGGATCAGGAGATTCCAGGTTCGAGTCCTGGCAGGGTCGCTGATTTTTGCCTACTTCTTTTGAATCGCCGAATTGCGTCTGCCAACGTAATGTACTATATTCGAAATTCTACGTCAACATCGGCCTTGAGGCCCAATGGATAAGGCGCCTGACTACGGATCAGGAGATTCTAGGTTCGATTCCTTGCAGGATCGCTGATTTTTGCTTCCTTCTTCTTAATCGTGATAATTTTGTTTGCTGTTCGTCTTTTCTATGATGTAGTGTATAATTTTCCTTATTCGAGTCCCGGCAGGGTCCATGTCTTTGCATAATATTTGATGTTAACGCTATTTGTTTCACGCGAGGTGATTTACTTATTCCAAAATTACAACATTAATCTCAGCCCTGTGGCCCAATATAAACGACGCCTGACTACGGATCAGGAGATTCCGTAACATCAGCCCTATGGCCCAATGGATAAGTCGCCTGAATAGGGATCAGGAGATTCGAGGTTAAAGTCCTGGCAGGGTCTCTGATTTTTGCTTCCTTCTTCTCTATCCTGATCCTTGACATAATAATTTTACTCCTGGCGATTTGCGTCTGGCAATGTGACGTACTAAGTTTGAGATACTACTTTAACGTCGGCCTTGTGGCCCAATGGATAAGGCGCCTGACTACGGATCAGGAGATTCCAGGTTCGAGTCCTGGCAGGGTCTCTGATTTTTGCTTCCTTCTTTTCTATCCTGATCCTTGGCATAAAAATTTTACTCCTGGCGATTTGCGTCTGCCAATGGGACGTACTAAGTTCGAGAATTTACTTCAACCACGGCCTTGTGGCCCAATGGATAAGGCGCCTGACCTCGGATCAGGAGATTCCAGGTTCGAGTGCTGGCAGGGTCTCTGACTTTTGCCTCGTTCTTTTGAATCGACGATTTGCGTCTGCCAACGTGATGTACTAAGTTCGAAATACTATGTCAACGTCGGCCTTGTGGCCCAATGGATAAGGCGCCTGACCTCGGATCAGGAGATTCCAGGTTCGAGTCCTGGCAGGGTCCCTGATTTTTGCCTCGTTCTTTTGAATCGGCGATTTGCGTCTGCCAGCGTGATGTACTAAGTTCGAAATACTACGTCAACGTCGGCCTTGTGGCCCAATGGATAAGGCGCCTGACTACGGATCAGGAGATTCCAGGTTCGAGTCCTGGCAGGGTCGCTGATTTTTGACTCCTTCTTTTGAATCGGCGAATTGCGTCTGCCAACGTAATGTACTATATTCCAAATTCTACGTCAACATCGGCCTTGAGGCCCAATGGATAAGGCGCCTGACTACGGATCAGGAGATTCCAGGTTCGAGTCCTGGCAGGGTCGCTGATTTTTTTACTCGTTCTTTTGAATCGGCGATTTGCGTCTGCCAACGTGATGTACTAAGTTCGAAATACTATGTCAACATCGGCCTTGTGGCCCAATGGATAAGGCGCCTGACTAAGGATCAGGAGATTCCAGGTTCGAGTCCTGGCAGGGTCGCTGATTTTTTTACTCGTTCTTTTGAATCGGCGATTTGCTTCTGCCAACGTGATGTACTAAGTTCGAAATACTATGTCAACGTCGGCCTTGTGGCCCAATGGATATGGCGTCTGACTACGGATCAGGAGATTCCAGGTTCGAGTCCTGGCAGGGTCGCTGATTTTTGCCTCCTTCTTTTGAATCGGCGAATTGCGTCTGCCAACGTAATGTACTAAAATCGGCCTTGTGGCCCAATGGATAAGGCGCCTGACTACGGATCAGGAGATTCCAGGTTCGAGTCCTGGCAGGGTCGCTGATTTTTTTACTCGTTCTTTTGAATCGGCGATTTGCGTCTGCCAACGTGATGTACTAAGTTCGAAATACTATGTCAACGTCGGCCTTGTGGCCCAATGGATATGGCGTCTGACTACGGATCAGGAGATTCCAGGTTCGAGTCCTGGCAGGGTCGCTGATTTTTGCCTCGTTCTTTTGAATCGGCGATTTGCGTCTGCCAACGTGATGTACTAAGTTCGAAATACTACGTCAACGTCGGCCTTGTGGCCCAATGGATAAGGCGCCTGACTACGGATCAGGAGATTCCAGGTTCGAGTCCTGGCAGGGTCGCTGATTTTTGCCTCCTTCTTTTGAATCGCCGAATTGCGTCTGCCAACGTAATGTACTATATTCGAAATTCTACGTCAACATCGGCCTTGTGGCCCAATGGATAAGGCGCCTGACCTCGGATCAGGAGATTCCAGGTTCGAGTCCTGGCAGGGTCGCTGATTTTTGCCTCGTTCTTTTGAATCGGCGATTTGCGTCTGCCAACGTGATGTACTAAGTTCGAAATACTATGTCAACATCGGCCTTGTGGCCCAATGGATAAGGCGCCTGACTACGGATCAGGAGATTCCAGGTTCGAGTCCTGGCATGGTCGCTGATTTTTTTACTCGTTCTTTTGAATCGACGATTTGCGTCTGCCAACGTGATGTACTAAGTTCGAAATACTATGTCAACGTCGGCCTTGTGGCCAAATGGATAAGGCGCCTGACTACAGATCAGGAGATTCCAGGTTCGAGTCCTGGCAGGGTCGCTGATTTTTGCCTCGTTCTTTTGAATCGGCGATTTGCGTCTGCCAACGTGATGTACTAAGTTTGAAATACTACGTCAACGTCGGCCTTGTGGCCCAATGGATAAGGCGCCTGACTATGGATCAGGAGATTCCAGGTTCGAGTCCTGGCAGGGTCTCTGATTTTTGCTTCCTTCTTTTCTATCCTGATCCTTGGCATAAAAATTTTACTCCTGGCGATTTGCGTCTGCCAATGGGACGTACTAAGTTCGAGAATTTACTTCAATGTCGGCCTTGTGGCCCAATGGATAAGGCGCCTGACCTCGGATCAGGAGATTCCAATTTCGAGTGCTGGCAGGGTCGCTGATTTTTGCCTCGTTCTTTTGAATCGGCGATTTGCGTCTGCCAACGTGATGTACTAAGTTCGAAATACTATGTCGTCGTCGGCCTTGTGGCCAAATGGATAAGGCGCCTGACTACGGATCAGGAGATTCCAGGTTCGGGTCCTGGCAGGGTCGCTGATTTTTGCCTCCTTCTTTTGAATCAGCGAATTGCGTCTGCCAACGTAATGTACTAAGCTTGAAATACTATGTCAACGTCGGCCTTG
Source organism: Nematostella vectensis (assembly GCF_932526225.1). NCBI lineage: Eukaryota > Metazoa > Cnidaria > Anthozoa > Actiniaria > Edwardsiidae > Nematostella > Nematostella vectensis. The sequence goes on from NC_064046.1 coordinate 5,449,838, forward strand.
TGGCCCAATGGATAAGGCGTCTGACTACGGATCAGGAGATTCCAGGTTCGAGTCCTGGCAGGGTCGCTGATTTGTGCCTCCTTCTTTTGAATCGGCGAATTGCGTCTGCCAACGTAATGTACTCAAATCGAAATACTACGTCAAGATCGGCCTTGTGGCCCAATGGATAAGGCGCCTGACTACGGATCAGGAGATTCCAGGTTCGAGTCCTGGCAGGGTCGCATATTTTTGTCTCGTTCTTTTGAATCGGCGATTTGGGTCTGCCAACGTGATGTACTAAGTTCGAAATAATACGTCAACGTCGGACTTCTGGCCCAATGGATAAGGCGCCTGACCACGGATCAAGAGATTCCAGGTTCGAGTCCTGGCAGGGTAGCTGATTTTTGCCTCCTTCTTTTGAATCGGCAAATTGCGTCTGCCAACGTATATTACTAAGTTCGAAATACTACGTCGACATCGGCCCTGTTGCCCAGTGGATAAGGCGCCTGACTACGGATCAGGAGATTCTAGGTTCGATTCCTGGCAGGATCGCTGATTTTTGCTTCCTTCTTCTTAATCGTGATAATTTTGTTTGCTGTTCTCCTTTATATGATGTAGTGTATAATTTTCCTTATTCGAGTCCCGGCAGGGTCCCTGTCTTTGCATAATATTTGATGTCAACGCTATTTGTTTCACGCGAGGTGATTTACTTATTCCAAAATTACAACATTAATCTCAGCCCTGTGGCCCAATATAAACGACGCCTGACTACGGATCAGGAGATTCCGTAACATCAGCCCTATGGCCCAATGGATAAGTCGCCTGAATAGGGATCAGGAGATTCGAGGTTAGAGTCCTGGCAGGGTCTCTGATTTTTTCTTCCTTCTTTTCTATCCTGATCCTTGGCATAATAATTTTACTCCTGGCGATTTGCGTCTGGCAATGTGACGTACTAAGTTCGAAATAATACTTTAACGTCGGCCCTATGGCCCAATGGATAAGTCGCCTGACTACGGATCAGGAGATTCGAGGTTAGAGTCGTGGCAGGGTCTCTGATTTTTACTTCCTTCTTTTCTATCCTGATCCTTGGCATAATAATTTTACTCATGGCGATTTGCGTCTAGCAATGTGACGTACTAAGTTCGAAATACTACTTCAACGTCGGCCTTGTGGCCAAATGGATAAGGCGCCTGACTACGGATCAGGAGATTCGAGGTTAGAGTCGTGGCAGGGTCTCTGATTTTTGCTTCCTTCTTTTCTATCCTGATCCTTGGCATAATAATTTTACTCCTGGCGATTTGCGTCTGCCAATGGGACGTACTAAGTTCGAGAATTTACTTCAACTTCGGCCTTGTGGCCCAATGGATAAGGCGCCTGACCTCGGATCAGGAGATTCCAGGTTCGAGTCCTGGCAGGGTCGCTGATTTTTGCCTCGTTCTTTTGAATCGGCGATTTGCGTCTGCCAACGTGATGTACTAAGTTCGAAATACTATGTCAACGTCGGCCTTGTGGCCCAATAGATAAGGCGCCTGACTACGGATCAGGAGATTCCAGGTTCGAGTCCTGGCAGGGTCTCTGATTTTTGCTTCCTTCTTTTCTATCCTGATCCTTGGCATAACAATTTTACTTCTGCCGATTTGCGTCTAGCAATGTCACGTCCTAAGTTCGAAATACTACTTCAACGTCGGCCTTGTGGCCCAATGGATAAGGCGCCTGACTACGGATCAGGAGATTCGAGGTTAGAGTCGTGGCAGGGTCTCTGATTTTTACTTCCATCTTTTATATCCTGATCCTTGGCATAAAAATTTTACTGCTGGTGATTTGCGTCTGCCAATGGGACGTACTAAGTTCGAGAATTTACTTCAACGTCGGCCTTGTGGCCCAATGGATAAGGCGCCTGACCTCGGATCAGGAGATTCCAGGTTCGAGTCCTGGCAGGGTCGCTGATTTTTGCCTCGTTCTTTTGAATCGGCGATTTGCGTCTGCCAACGTGATGTACTAAGTTCGAAATACTATGTCAACGTCGGCCTTGTGGCCCAATAGATAAGGCGCCTGACTACGGATCAGGAGATTCCAGGTTCGAGTCCTGGCAGGGTCGCTGATTTTTTTACTCGTTCTTTTGAATCGGCGATTTGCGTCTGCCAACGTGATGTACTAAGTTCGAAATACTATGTCAACGTCGGCCTTGTGGCCCAATGGATAAGGCGTCTGACTACGGATCAGGAGATTCCAGGTTCGAGTCCTGGCAGGGTCGCTGATTTTTGCCACGTTCTTTTGAATCGGCGATTTGCGTCTGCCAACGTGATGTACTAAGTTCGAAATTCTACGTCAACATCGGCCTTGAGGCCCAATGGATAAGGCGCCTGACTACGGATCAGGAGATTCTAGGTTCGATTCCTTGCAGGATCGCTGATTTTTGCTTCCTTCTTCTTAATCGTGATAATTTTGTTTGCTGTTCGTCTTTTCTATGATGTAGTGTATAATTTTCCTTATTCGAGTCCCGGCAGGGTCCATGTCTTTGCATAATATTTGATGTTAACGCTATTTGTTTCACGCGAGGTGATTTACTTATTCCAAAATTACAACATTAATCTCAGCCCTGTGGCCCAATATAAACGACGCCTGACTACGGATCAGGAGATTCCGTAACATCAGCCCTATGGCCCAATGGATAAGTCGCCTGAATAGGGATCAGGAGATTCGAGGTTAAAGTCCTGGCAGGGTCTCTGATTTTTGCTTCCTTCTTCTCTATCCTGATCCTTGACATAATAATTTTACTCCTGGCGATTTGCGTCTGGCAATGTGACGTACTAAGTTTGAGATACTACTTTAACGTCGGCCTTGTGGCCCAATGGATAAGGCGCCTGACTACGGATCAGGAGATTCCAGGTTCGAGTCCTGGCAGGGTCTCTGATTTTTGCTTCCTTCTTTTCTATCCTGATCCTTGGCATAAAAATTTTACTCCTGGCGATTTGCGTCTGCCAATGGGACGTACTAAGTTCGAGAATTTACTTCAACCACGGCCTTGTGGCCCAATGGATAAGGCGCCTGACCTCGGATCAGGAGATTCCAGGTTAAAGTGCTGGCAGGGTCTCTGACTTTTGCCTCGTTCTTTTGAATCGACGATTTGCGTCTGCCAACGTGATGTACTAAGTTCGAAATACTATGTCAAAGTCGGCCTTGTGGCCCAATGGATAAGGCGCCTGACCTCGGATCAGGAGATTCCAGGTTCGAGTCCTGGCAGGGTCCCTGATTTTTGCCTCGTTCTTTTGAATCGGCGATTTGCGTCTGCCAGCGTGATGTACTAAGTTCGAAATACTACGTCAACGTCGGCCTTGTGGCCCAATGGATAAGGCGCCTGACTACGGATCAGGAGATTCCAGGTTCGAGTCCTGGCAGGGTCGCTGATTTTTGACTCCTTCTTTTGAATCGGCGAATTGCGTCTGCCAACGTAATGTACTATATTCCAAATTCTACGTCAACATCGGCCTTGAGGCCCAATGGATAAGGCGCATGACTACGGATCAGGAGATTCCAGGTTCGAGTCCTGGCAGGGTCGCTGATTTTTTTACTCGTTCTTTTGAATCGGCGATTTGCGTCTGCCAACGTGATGTACTAAGTTCGAAATACTATGTCAACATCGGCCTTGTGGCCCAATGGATAAGGCGCCTGACTAAGGATCAGGAGATTCCAGGTTCGAGTCCTGGCAGGGTCGCTGATTTTTTTACTCGTTCTTTTGAATCGGCGATTTGCTTCTGCCAACGTGATGTACTAAGTTCGAAATACTATGTCAACGTCGGCCTTGTGGCCCAATGGATATGGCGTCTGACTACGGATCAGGAGATTCCAGGTTCGAGTCCTGGCAGGGTCGCTGATTTTTGCCTCCTTCTTTTGAATCGGCGAATTGCGTCTGCCAACGTAATGTACTAAAATCGGCCTTGTGGCCCAATGGATAAGGCGCCTGACTACGGATCAGGAGATTCCAGGTTCGAGTCCTGGCAGGGTCGCTGATTTTTTTACTCGTTCTTTTGAATCGGCGATTTGCTTCTGCCAACGTGATGTACTAAGTTCGAAATACTATGTCAACGTCGGCCTTGTGGCCCAATGGATATGGCGTCTGACTACGGATCAGGAGATTCCAGGTTCGAGTCCTGGCAGGGTCGCTGATTTTTGCCTCGTTCTTTTGAATCGGCGATTTGCGTCTGCCAACGTGATGTACTAAGTTCGAAATACTACGTCAACGTCGGCCTTGTGGCCCAATGGATAAGGCGCCTGACTACGGATCAGGAGATTCCAGGTTCGAGTCCTGGCAGGGTCGCTGATTTTTGCCTACTTCTTTTGAATCGCCGAATTGCGTCTGCCAACGTAATGTACTATATTCGAAATTCTACGTCAACATCGGCCTTGTGGCCCAATGGATAAGGCGCCTGACCTCGGATCAGGAGATTCCAGGTTCGAGTCCTGGCAGGGTCGCTGATTTTTGCCTCGTTCTTTTGAATCGGCGATTTGCGTCTGCCAACGTGATGTACTAAGTTCGAAATACTATGTCAACATCGGCCTTGTGGCCCAATGGATAAGGCGCCTGACTACGGATCAGGATATTCCAGGTTCGAGTCCTGGCATGGTCGCTGATTTTTTTACTCGTTCTTTTGAATCGACGATTTGCGTCTGCCAACGTGATGTACTAAGTTCGAAATACTATGTCAACGTCGGCCTTGTGGCCAAATGGATAAGGCGCCTGACTACAGATCAGGAGATTCCAGGTTCGAGTCCTGGCAGGGTCGCTGATTTTTGCCTCGTTCTTTTGAATCGGCGATTTGCGTCTGCCAACGTGATGTACTAAGTTCGAAATACTACGTCAACGTCGGCCTTGTGGCCCAATGGATAAGGCGCCTGACTATGGATCAGGAGATTCCAGGTTCGAGTCCTGGCAGGGTCTCTGATTTTTGCTTCCTTCTTTTCTATCCTGATCCTTGGCATAAAAATTTTACTCCTGGCGATTTGCGTCTGCCAATGGGACGTACTAAGTTCGAGAATTTACTTCAATGTCGGCCTTGTGGCCCAATGGATAAGGCGCCTGACCTCGGATCAGGAGATTCCAATTTCGAGTGCTGGCAGGGTCGCTGATTTTTGCCTCGTTCTTTTGAATCGGCGATTTGCGTCTGCCAACGTGATGTACTAAGTTCGAAATACTATGTCGACGTCGGCCTTGTGGCCAAATGGATAAGGCGCCTGACTACGGATCAGGAGATTCCAGGTTCGGGTCCTGGCAGGGTCGCTGATTTTTGCCTCCTTCTTTTGAATCGGCGAATTGCGTCTGCCAACGTAATGTACTAAGCTTGAAATACTATGTCAACGTCGGCCTTGTGGCCCAATGGATAAGGCGTCTGACTACGGATCAGGAGATTCCAGGTTCGAGTCCTGGCAGGGTCGCTGATTTGTGCCTCCTTCTTTTGAATCGGCGAATTGCGTCTGCCAACGTAATGTACTCAAATCGAAATACTACGTCAAGATCGGCTTTGTGGCCCAATGGATAAGGCGCCTGACTACGGATCAGGAGATTCCAGGTTCGAGTCCTGGCAGGGTCGCTGATTTTTGTCTCGTTCTTTTGAATCGGCGATTTGGGTCTGCCAACGTGATGTACTAAGTTCGAAATAATACGTCAACGTCGGACTTCTGGCCCAATGGATAAGGCGCCTGACCACGGATCAAGAGATTCCAGGTTCGAGTCCTGGCAGGGTAGCTGATTTTTGCCTCCTTCTTTTGAATCGGCAAATTGCGTCTGCCAACGTATATTACTAAGTTCGAAATACTACGTCGACATCGGCCCTGTTGCCCAGTGGATAAGGCGCCTGACTACGGATCAGGAGATTCTAGGTTCGATTCCTGGCAGGATCGCTGATTTTTGCTTCCTTCTTCTTAATCGTGATAATTTTGTTTGCTGTTCTCCTTTATATGATGTAGTGTATAATTTTCCTTATTCGAGTCCCGGCAGGGTCCCTGTCTTTGCATAATATTTGATGTCAACGCTATTTGTTTCACGCGAGGTGATTTACTTATTCCAAAATTACAACATTAACCTCAGCCCTGTGGCCCAATATAAACGACGCCTGACTACGGATCAGGAGATTCCGTAACATCAGCCCTATGGCCCAATGGATAAGTCGCCTGAATAGGGATCAGGAGATTCGAGGTTAGAGTCCTGGCAGGGTCTCTGATTTTTTCTTCCTTCTTTTCTATCCTGATCCTTGGCATAATAATTTTACTCCTGGCGATTTGCGTCTGGCAATGTGACGTACTAAGTTCGAAATAATACTTTAACGTCGGCCCTATGGCCCAATGGATAAGTCGCCTGACTACGGATCAGGAGATTCGAGGTTAGAGTCGTGGCAGGGTCTCTGATTTTTACTTCCTTCTTTTCTATCCTGATCCTTGGCATAATAATTTTACTCATGGCGATTTGCGTCTAGCAATGTGACGTACTAAGTTCGAAATACTACTTCAACGTCGGCCTTGTGGCCCAATGGATAAGGCGCCTGACTACGGATCAGGAGATTCGAGGTTAGAGTCGTGGCAGGGTCTCTGATTTTTGCTTCCTTCTTTTCTATCCTGATCCTTGGCATAATAATTTTACTCATGGCGATTTGCGTCTAGCAATGTGACGTACTAAGTTCGAAATACTACTTCAACGTCGGCCTTGTGGCCCAATGGATAAGGCGCCTGACCTCGGATCAGGAGATTCCAGGTTCGAGTGCTGGCAGGGTCGCTGATTTTTGCCTTGTTCTTTTGAATCGACGATTTGCGTCTGCCAACGTGATGTACTAAGTTCGAAATACTATGTCAACGTCGGCCTTGTGGCCCAATGGATAAGGCGCCTGACCTCGGATCAGGAGATTCCAGGTTCGAGTCCTGGCAGGGTCGCTGATTTTTGCCTCGTTCTTTTGAATCGGCGATTTGCGTCTGCCAACGTGATGTACTAAGTTTGAAATACTATGTCAACATCGGCCTTGTGGCCCAATGGATAAGGCGCCTGACTACGGATCAGGAGATTCCAGGTTCGAGTCCTGGCATGGTCGCTGATTTTTTTACTCGTTCTTTTGAATCGACGATTTGCGTCTGTCAACGTGATGTACTAAGTTCGAAATACTATGTCAACGTCGGCCTTGTGGCCAAATGGATAAGGCGCCTGACTACGGATCAGGAGATTCCAGGTTCCAGTCCTGGCAGGGTCGCTGATTTTTGCCACGTTCTTTTGAATCGGCGATTTGCGTCTGCCAACGTGATGTACTAAGTTCGAAATACTACGTCAACGTCGGCCTTGTGGCCCAATGGATAAGGCGCCTGACTACGGATCAGGAGATTCCAGGTTCGAGTCCTGGCAGGGTCGCTGATTTTTGCCTACTTCTTTTGAATCGCTGAATTGCGTCTGCCAACGTAATGTACTATATTCGAAATTCTACGTCAACATCGGCCTTGAGGCCCAATGGATAAGGCGCCTGACTACGGATCAGGAGATTCTAGGTTCGATTCCTTGCAGGATCGCTGATTTTTGCTTCCTTCTTCTTAATCGTGATAATTTTGTTTGCTGTTCGTCTTTTCTATGATGTAGTGTATAATTTTCCTTATTCGAGTCCCGGCAGGGTCCATGTCTTTGCATAATATTTGATGTTAACGCTATTTGTTTCACGCGAGGTGATTTACTTATTCCAAAATTACAACATTAATCTCAGCCCTGTGGCCCAATATAAACGACGCCTGACTACGGATCAGGAGATTCCGTAACATCAGCCCTATGGCCCAATGGATAAGTCGCCTGAATAGGGATCAGGAGATTCGAGGTTAAAGTCCTGGCAGGGTCTCTGATTTTTGCTTCCTTCTTCTCTATCCTGATCCTTGGCATAATAATTTTACTCCTGGCGATTTGCGTCTGGCAATGTGACGTACTAAGTTTGAGATACTACTTTAACGTCGGCCTTGTGGCCCAATGGATAAGGCGCCTGACTACGGATCAGGAGATTCCAGGTTCGAGTCCTGGCAGGGTCTCTGATTTTTGCTTCCTTCTTTTCTATCCTGATCCTTGGCATAAAAATTTTACTCCTGGCGATTTGCGTCTGCCAATGGGATGTACTAAGTTCGAGAATTTACTTCAACCACGGCCTTGTGGCCCAATGGATAAGGCGCCTGACCTCGGATCAGGAGATTCCAGGTTCGAGTGCTGGCAGGGTCGCTGATTTTTGCCTTGTTCTTTTGAATCGACGATTTGCGTCTGCCAACGTGATGTACTAAGTTCGAAATACTATGTCAACGTCGGCCTTGTGGCCCAATGGATAAGGCGCCTGACCTCGGATCAGGAGATTCCAGGTTCGAGTCCTGGCAGGGTCCCTGATTTTTGCCTCGTTCTTTTGAATCGGCGATTTGCGTCTGCCAGCGTGATGTACTAAGTTCGAAATACTACGTCAACGTCGGCCTTGTGGCCCAATGGATAAGGCGCCTGACTACGGATCAGGAGATTCCAGGTTCGAGTCCTGGCAGGGTCGCTGATTTTTGACTCCTTCTTTTGAATCGGCGAATTGCGTCTGCCAACGTAATGTACTATATTCCAAATTCTACGTCAACATCGGCCTTGAGGCCCAATGGATAAGGCGCCTGACTACGGATCAGGAGATTCTAGGTTCGAGTCCTGGCAGGGTCGCTGATTTTTTTACTCGTTCTTTTGAATCGGCGATTTGCGTCTGCCAACGTGATGTACTAAGTTCGAAATACTATGTCAACATCGGCCTTGTGGCCCAATGGATAAGGCGCCTGACTAAGGATCAGGAGATTCCAGGTTCGAGTCCTGGCAGGGTCGCTGATTTTTTTACTCGTTCATTTGAATCGGCGATTTGCTTCTGCCAACGTGATGTACTAAGTTCGAAATACTATGTCAACGTCGGCCTTGTGGCCCAATAGATAAGGCGCCTGACTACGGATCAGGAGATTCCAGGTTCGAGTCCTGGCAGGGTCGCTGATTTTTGACTCGTTCTTTTGAATCGGCGATTTGCGTCTGCCAACGTGATGTACTAAGTTCGAAATACTATGTCAACATCGGCCTTGTGGCCCAATGGATAAGGCGCCTGACTACGGATCAGGAGATTCCAGGTTCGAGTCCTGGCATGGTCGCTGATTTTTTTACTCGTTCTTTTGAATCGACGATTTGCGTCTGCCAACGTGATGTACTAAGTTCGAAATACTATGTCAACGTCGGCCTTGTGGCCAAATGAATAAGGCGCCTGACTACAGATCAGGAGATTCCAGGTTCGAGTCCTGGCAGGGTCGCTGATTTTTGCCTCGTTCTTTTGAATCGGCGATTTGCGTCTGCCAACGTGATGTACTAAGTTTGAAATACTACGTCAACGTCGGCCTTGTGGCCCAATGGATAAGGCGCCTGACTATGGATCAGGAGATTCCAGGTTCGAGTCCTGGCAGGGTCTCTGATTTTTGCTTCCTTCTTTTCTATCCTGATCCTTGGCATAAAAATTTTACTCCTGGCGATTTGCGTCTGCCAATGGGACGTACTAAGTTCGAGAATTTACTTCAATGTCGGCCTTGTGGCCCAATGGATAAGGCGCCTGACCTCGGATCAGGAGATTCCAATTTCGAGTGCTGGCAGGGTCGCTGATTTTTGCCTCGTTCTTTTGAATCGGCGATTTGCGTCTGCCAACGTGATGTACTAAGTTCGAAATACTATGTCGTCGTCGGCCTTGTGGCCAAATGGATAAGGCGCCTGACTACGGATCAGGAGATTCCAGGTTCGGGTCCTGGCAGGGTCGCTGATTTTTGCCTCCTTCTTTTGAATCAGCGAATTGCGTCTGCCAACGTAATGTACTAAGCTTGAAATACTATGTCAACGTCGGCCTTGTGGCCCAATGGATAAGGCGTCTGACTACGGATCAGGAGATTCCAGGTTCGAGTCCTGGCAGGGTCGCTGATTTGTGCCTCCTTCTTTTGAATCGGCGAATTGCGTCTGCCAACGTAATGTACTCAAATCGAAATACTACGTCAAGATCGGCCTTGTGGCCCAATGGATAAGGCGCCTGACTACGGATCAGGAGATTCCAGGTTCGAGTCCTGGCAGGGTCGCATATTTTTGTCTCGTTCTTTTGAATCGGCGATTTGGGTCTGCCAACGTGATGTACTAAGTTCGAAATAATACGTCAACGTCGGACTTCTGGCCCAATGGATAAGGCGCCTGACCACGGATCAAGAGATTCCAGGTTCGAGTCCTGGCAGGGTAGCTGATTTTTGCCTCCTTCTTTTGAATCGGCAAATTGCGTCTGCCAACGTATATTACTAAGTTCGAAATACTACGTCGACATCGGCCCTGTTGCCCAGTGGATAAGGCGCCTGACTACGGATCAGGAGATTCTAGGTTCGATTCCTGGCAGGATCGCTGATTTTTGCTTCCTTCTTCTTAATCGTGATAATTTTGTTTGCTGTTCTCCTTTATATGATGTAGTGTATAATTTTCCTTATTCGAGTCCCGGCAGGGTCCCTGTCTTTGCATAATATTTGATGTCAACGCTATTTGTTTCACGCGAGGTGATTTACTTATTCCAAAATTACAACATTAACCTCAGCCCTGTGGCCCAATATAAACGACGCCTGACTACGGATCAGGAGATTCCGTAACATCAGCCCTATGGCCCAATGGATAAGTCGCCTGAATAGGGATCAGGAGATTCGAGGTTAGAGTCCTGGCAGGGTCTCTGATTTTTTCTTCCTTCTTTTCTATCCTGATCCTTGGCATAATAATTTTACTCCTGGCGATTTGCGTCTGGCAATGTGACGTACTAAGTTCGAAATAATACTTTAACGTCGGCCCTATGGCCCAATGGATAAGTCGCCTGACTACGGATCAGGAGATTCGAGGTTAGAGTCGTGGCAGGGTCTCTGATTTTTACTTCCTTCTTTTCTATCCTGATCCTTGGCATAATAATTTTACTCATGGCGATTTGCGTCTAGCAATGTGACGTACTAAGTTCGAAATACTACTTCAACGTCGGCCTTGTGGCCCAATGGATAAGGCGCCTGACTACGGATCAGGAGATTCGAGGTTAGAGTCGTGGCAGGGTCTCTGATTTTTGCTTCCTTCTTTTCTATCCTGATCCTTGGCATAATAATTTTACTCCTGGCGATTTGCGTCTGCCAATGGGACGTACTAAGTTCGAGAATTTACTTCAACTTCGGCCTTGTGGCCCAATGGATAAGGCGCCTGACCTCGGATCAGGAGATTCCAGGTTCGAGTCCTGGCAGGGTCGCTGATTTTTGCCTCGTTCTTTTGAATCGGCGATTTGCGTCTGCCAACGTGATGTACTAAGTTCGAAATACTATGTCAACGTCGGCCTTGTGGCCCAATAGATAAGGCGCCTGACTACGGATCAGGAGATTCCAGGTTCGAGTCCTGGCAGGGTCTCTGATTTTTGCTTCCTTCTTTTCTATCCTGATCCTTGGCATAACAATTTTACTTCTGCCGATTTGCGTCTAGCAATGTCACGTCCTAAGTTCGAAATACTACTTCAACGTCGGCCTTGTGGCCCAATGGATAAGGCGCCTGACTACGGATCAGGAGATTCGAGGTTAGAGTCGTGGCAGGGTCTCTGATTTTTACTTCCATCTTTTATATCCTGATCCTTGGCATAAAAATTTTACTGCTGGTGATTTGCGTCTGCCAATGGGACGTACTAAGTTCGAGAATTTACTTCAACGTCGGCCTTGTGGCCCAATGGATAAGGCGCCTGACCTCGGATCAGGAGATTCCAGGTTCGAGTCCTGGCAGGGTCGCTGATTTTTGCCTCGTTCTTTTGAATCGGCGATTTGCGTCTGCCAACGTGATGTACTAAGTTCGAAATACTATGTCAACGTCGGCCTTGTGGCCCAATAGATAAGGCGCCTGACTTCGGATCAGGAGATTCCAGGTTGGAGTCCTGGCAGGGTCGCTGATTTTTTTACTCGTTCTTTTGAATCGGCGATTTGCGTCTGCCAACGTGATGTACTAAGTTCGAAATACTATGTCAACGTCGGCCTTGTGGCCCAATGGATAAGGCGTCTGACTACGGATCAGGAGATTCCAGGTTCGAGTCCTGGCAGGGTCGCTGATTTTTGCCTCCATCTTTTGAATCGGCGAATTGCGTCTGCCAACGTAATGTACTAAAATCGGAATACTACGTCAACATCGGCCTTGTTGCCCAATGGATAAGGCGCCTGACTACGGATCAGGAGATTCTAGGTTCGATTCCTGGCAGGATCGCTGATTTTTGCTTCCTTCTTCTTAATCGTGATAATTTTGTTTGCTGTTCGTCTTTTCTATGATGTAGTGTATAATTTTCCTTATTCGAGTCCCGGCAGGGTCCATGTCTTTGCATAATATTTGATGTTAACGCTATTTGTTTCACGCGAGGTGATTTACTTATTCCAAAATTACAACATTAATCTCAGCCCTGTGGCCCAATATAAACGACGCCTGACTACGGATCAGGAGATTCCGTAACATCAGCCCTATGGCCCAATGGATAAGTCGCCTGAATAGGGATCAGGAGATTCGAGGTTAAAGTCCTGGCAGGGTCTCTGATTTTTGCTTCCTTCTTCTCTTTCCTGATCCTTGGCATAATAATTTTACTCCTGGCGATTTGCGTCTGCCAATGTGACGTACTAAGTTCGAGATACTACTTTAACGTCGGCCTTGTGGCCAAATGGATAAGGCGCCTGACTACGGATCAGGAGATTCCAGGTTCGAGTCCTGGCAGGGTCTCTGATTTTTGCTTCCTTCTTTTCTATCCTGATCCTTGGCATAAAAATTTTACTCCTGGCGATTTGCGTCTGCCAATGGGACGTACTAAGTTCGAGAATTTACTTCAACGTCGGCCTTGTGGCCCAATGGATAAGGCGCCTGACCTCGGATCAGGAGATTCCAGGTTCGAGTGCTCTCAGGGTCGCTGATTTTTGCCTCGTTCTTTTGAATCGGCGATTTGCGTCTGCCAACGTGATGTACTAAGTTCGAAATACTATGTCAACATCGGCCTTGTGGCCCAATGGATAAGGCGCCTGACTACGGATCAGGAGATTCCAGGTTCGAGTCCTGGCATGGTCGCTGATTTTTTTACTCGTTCTTTTGAATCGACGATTTGCGTCTGCCAACGTGATGTACTAAGTTCGAAATACTATGTCAACGTCGGCCTTGTGGCCAAATGGATAAGGCGCCTGACTACGGATCAGGAGATTCCAGGTTCGAGTCCTGGCAGGGTCGCTGATTTTTGCCACGTTCTTTTGAATCGGCGATTTGCGTCTGCCAACGTGATGTACTAAGTTCGAAATACTACGTCAACGTCGGCCTTGTGGCCCAATGGATAAGGCGCCTGACTACGGATCAGGAGATTCCAGGTTCGAGTCCTGGCAGGGTCGCTGATTTTTGCCTACTTCTTTTGAATCGCCGAATTGCGTCTGCCAACGTAATGTACTATATTCGAAATTCTACGTCAACATCGGCCTTGAGGCCCAATGGATAAGGCGCCTGACTACGGATCAGGAGATTCTAGGTTCGATTCCTTGCAGGATCGCTGATTTTTGCTTCCTTCTTCTTAATCGTGATAATTTTGTTTGCTGTTCGTCTTTTCTATGATGTAGTGTATAATTTTCCTTATTCGAGTCCCGGCAGGGTCCATGTCTTTGCATAATATTTGATGTTAACGCTATTTGTTTCACGCGAGGTGATTTACTTATTCCAAAATTACAACATTAATCTCAGCCCTGTGGCCCAATATAAACGACGCCTGACTACGGATCAGGAGATTCCGTAACATCAGCCCTATGGCCCAATGGATAAGTCGCCTGAATAGGGATCAGGAGATTCGAGGTTAAAGTCCTGGCAGGGTCTCTGATTTTTGCTTCCTTCTTCTCTATCCTGATCCTTGGCATAATAATTTTACTCCTGGCGATTTGCGTCTGGCAATGTGACGTACTAAGTTTGAGATACTACTTTAACGTCGGCCTTGTGGCCCAATGGATAAGGCGCCTGACTACGGATCAGGAGATTCCAGGTTCGAGTCCTGGCAGGGTCTCTGATTTTTGCTTCCTTCTTTTCTATCCTGATCCTTGGCATAAAAATTTTACTCCTGGCGATTTGCGTCTGCCAATGGGACGTACTAAGTTCGAGAATTTACTTCAACCACGGCCTTGTGGCCCAATGGATAAGGCGCCTGACTACGGATCAGGAGATTCCAGGTTCGAGTGCTGGCAGGGTCGCTGATTTTTGCCTCGTTCTTTTGAATCGACGATTTGCGTCTGCCAACGTGATGTACTAAGTTCGAAATACTATGTCAACGTCGGCCTTGTGGCCCAATGGATAAGGCGCCTGACCTCGGATCAGGAGATTCCAGGTTCGAGTCCTGGCAGGGTCCCTGATTTTTGCCTCGTTCTTTTGAATCGGCGATTTGCGTCTGCCAGCGTGATGTACTAAGTTCGAAATACTACGTCAACGTCGGCCTTGTGGCCCAATGGATAAGGCGCCTGACTACGGATCAGGAGATTCCAGGTTCGAGTCCTGGCAGGGTCGCTGATTTTTGACTCCTTCTTTTGAATCGGCGAATTGCGTCTGCCAACGTAATGTACTATATTCCAAATTCTACGTCAACATCGGCCTTGAGGCCCAATGGATAAGGCGCCTGACTACGGATCAGGAGATTCCAGGTTCGAGTCCTGGCAGGGTCGCTGATTTTTTTACTCGTTCTTTTGAATCGGCGATTTGCGTCTGCCAACGTGATGTACTAAGTTCGAAATACTATGTCAACATCGGCCTTGTGGCCCAATGGATAAGGCGCCTGACGAAGGATCAGGAGATTCCAGGTTCGAGTCCTGGCAGGGTCGCTGATTTTTTTACTCGTTCTTTTGAATCGGCGATTTGCTTCTGCCAACGTGATGTACTAAGTTCGAAATACTATGTCAACGTCGGCCTTGTGGCCCAATGGATATGGCGTCTGACTACGGATCAGGAGATTCCAGGTTCGAGTCCTGGCAGGGTCGCTGATTTTTGCCTCCTTCTTTTGAATCGGCGAATTGCGTCTGCCAACGTAATGTACTAAAATCGAAATACTACGTCAACATCGGCCTTGTGGCCCAATGGATAAGGCGCCTGACTACGGATCAGGAGATTCTAGGTTCGAGTCCTGGCAGGATCGCTGATTTTTGCTTCCTTCTTCTTAATCGTGATAATTTTGTTTGCTGTTCGTCTTTTCTATGATGTAGTGTATAATTTTCCTTATTCGAGTCCCGGCAGGGTCCATGTCTTTGCATAATATTTGATGTTAACGCTATTTGTTTCACGCGAGGTGATTTACTTATTCCAAAATTACAACATTAATCTCAGCCCTGTGGCCCAATATAAACGACGCCTGACTACGGATCAGGAGATTCCGTAACATCAGCCCTATGGCCCAATGGATAAGTCGCCTGAATAGGGATCAGGAGATTCGAGGTTAAAGTCCTGGCAGGGTCTCTGATTTTTGCTTCCTTCTTCTCTTTCCTGATCCTTGGCATAGTAATTTTACTCCTGGCGATTTGCGTCTGGCAATTTGACGTACTAAGTTCGAAATACTACTTTAACGTCGGCCTTGTGGCCAAATGGATAAGGCGCCTGACTACGGATCAGGAGATTCCAGGTTCGAGTCCTGGCAGGGTCTCTGATTTTTGCTTCCTTCTTTTCTATCCTGATCCTTGGCATAAAAATTTTACTCCTGGCGATTTGCGTCTGCCAATGGGACGTACTAAGTTCGAGAATTTACTTCAACGTCGGCCTTGTGGCCCAATGGATAAGGCGCCTGACCTCGGATCAGGAGATTCCAGGTTCGAGTGCTGGCAGGGTCGCTGATTTTTGCCTCGTTCTTTTGAATCGGCGATTTGCGTCTGCCAACGTGATGTACTAAGTTCGAAATACTATGTCAACATCGGCCTTGTGGCCCAATGGATAAGGCGCCTGACTACGGATCAGGAGATTCCAGGTTCGAGTCCTGGCATGGTCGCTGAATTTTTTACTCGTTCTTTTGAATCGACGATTTGCGTCTGCCAACGTGATGTACTGAGTTCGAAATACTATGTCAACGTCGGCCTTGTGGCCAAATAGATAAGGCGCCTGACTACGGATCAGGAGATTCCAGGTTCGAGTCCTGGCAGGGTCGCTGATTTTTGCCACGTTCTTTTGAATCGGCGATTTGCGTCTGCCAACGTGATGTACTAAGTTCGAAATACTATGTCAACGTCGGCCTTGTGGCCCAATGGATAAGGCGCCTGACCTCGGATCAGGAGATTCCAGGTTCGAGTCCTGGCAGGGTCCCTGATTTTTGCCTCGTTCTTTTGAATCGGCGATTTGCGTCTGCCAGCGTGATGTACTAAGTTCGAAATACTACGTCAACGTCGGCCTTGTGGCCCAATGGATAAGGCGCCTGACTACGGATCAGGAGATTCCAGGTTCGAGTCCTGGCAGGGTCGCTGATTTTTGACTCCTTCTTTTGAATCGGCGAATTGCGTCTGCCAACGTAATGTACTATATTCCAAATTCTACGTCAACATCGGCCTTGAGGCCCAATGGATAAGGCGCCTGACTACGGATCAGGAGATTCCAGGTTCGAGTCCTGGCAGGGTCGCTGATTTTTTTACTCGTTCTTTTGAATCGGCGATTTGCGTCTGCCAACGTGATGTACTAAGTTCGAAATACTATGTCAACATCGGCCTTGTGGCCCAATGGATAAGGCGCCTGACTAAGGATCAGGAGATTCCAGGTTCGAGTCCTGGCAGGGTCGCTGATTTTTTTACTCGTTCTTTTGAATCGGCGATTTGCTTCTACCAACGTGATGTACTAAGTTCGAAATACTATGTCAACGTCGGCCTTGTGGCCCAATGGATATGGCGTCTGACTACGGATCAGGAGATTCCAGGTTCGAGTCCTGGCAGGGTCGCTGATTTTTGCCTCCTTCTTTTGAATCGGCGAATTGCGTCTGCCAACGTAATGTACTAAAATCGAAATACTACGTCAACATCGGCCTTGTGGCCCAATGGATAAGGCGCCTGACTACGGATCAGGAGATTCTAGGTTCGAGTCCTGGCAGGATCGCTGATTTTTGCTTCCTTCTTCTTAATCGTGATAATTTTGTTTGCTGTTCGTCTTTTCTATGATGTAGTGTATAATTTTCCTTATTCGAGTCCCGGCAGGGTCCATGTCTTTGCATAATATTTGATGTTAACGCTATTTGTTTCACGCGAGGTGATTTACTTATTCCAAAATTACAACATTAATCTCAGCCCTGTGGCCCAATATAAACGACGCCTGACTACGGATCAGGAGATTCCGTAACATCAGCCCTATGGCCCAATGGATAAGTCGCCTGAATAGGGATCATGAGATTCGAGGTTAAAGTCCTGGCAGGGTCTCTGATTTTTGCTTCCTTCTTCTCTATCCTGATCCTTGGCATAGTAATTTTACTCCTGGCGATTTGCGTCTGGCAATGTGACGTACTAAGTTCGAGATACTACTTTAACGTCGGCCTTGTGGCCAAATGGATAAGGCGCCTGACTACGGATCAGGAGATTCCAGGTTCGAGTCCTGGCAGGGTCTCTGATTTTTGCTTCCTTCTTTTCTATCCTGATCCTTGGCATAAAAATTTTACTCCTGGCGATTTGCGTCTGCCAATGGGACGTACTAAGTTCGAGAATTTACTTCAACGTCGGCCTTGTGGCCCAGTGGATAAGGCGCCTGACCTCGGATCAGGAGATTCCAGGTTCGAGTCCTGGCATGGTCGCTGAATTTTTTACTCGTTCTTTTGAATCGACGATTTGCGTCTGCCAACGTGATGTACTAAGTTCGAAATACTATGTCAACGTCGGCCTTGTGGCCAAATGGATAAGGCGCCTGACTACGGATCAGGAGATTCCAGGTTCGAGTCCTGGCAGGGTCGCTGATTTTTGCCACGTTCTTTTGAATCGGCGATTTGCGTCTGCCAACGTGATGTACTAAGTTCGAAATTCTACGTCAACATCGGCCTTGAGGCCCAATGGATAAGGCGCCTGACTACGGATCAGGAGATTCTAGGTTCGATTCCTTGCAGGATCGCTGATTTTTGCTTCCTTCTTCTTAATCGTGATAATTTTGTTTGCTGTTCGTCTTTTCTATGATGTAGTGTATAATTTTCCTTATTCGAGTCCCGGCAGGGTCCATGTCTTTGCATAATATTTGATGTTAACGCTATTTGTTTCACGCGAGGTGATTTACTTATTCCAAAATTACAACATTAATCTCAGCCCTGTGGCCCAATATAAACGACGCCTGACTACGGATCAGGAGATTCCGTAACATCAGCCCTATGGCCCAATGGATAAGTCGCCTGAATAGGGATCAGGAGATTCGAGGTTAAAGTCCTGGCAGGGTCTCTGATTTTTGCTTCCTTCTTCTCTATCCTGATCCTTGACATAATAATTTTACTCCTGGCGATTTGCGTCTGGCAATGTGACGTACTAAGTTTGAGATACTACTTTAACGTCGGCCTTGTGGCCCAATGGATAAGGCGCCTGACTACGGATCAGGAGATTCCAGGTTCGAGTCCTGGCAGGGTCTCTGATTTTTGCTTCCTTCTTTTCTATCCTGATCCTTGGCATAAAAATTTTACTCCTGCCGATTTGCGTCTGCCAATGGGACGTACTAAGTTCGAGAATTTACTTCAACCACGGCCTTGTGGCCCAATGGATAAGGCGCCTGACCTCGGATCAGGAGATTCCAGGTTCAAGTGCTGGCAGGGTCTCTGACTTTTGCCTCGTTCTTTTGAATCGACGATTTGCGTCTGCCAACGTGATGTACTAAGTTCGAAATACTATGTCAAAGTCGGCCTTGTGGCCCAATGGATAAGGCGCCTGACCTCGGATCAGGAGATTCCAGGTTCGAGTCCTGGCAGGGTCCCTGATTTTTGCCTCGTTTTTTTGAATCGGCGATTTGCGTCTGCCAGCGTGATGTACTAAGTTCGAAATACTACGTCAACGTCGGCCTTGTGGCCCAATGGATAAGGCGCCTGACTACGGATCAGGAGATTCCAGGTTCGAGTCCTGGCAGGGTCGCTGATTTTTGACTCCTTCTTTTGAATCGGCGAATTGCGTCTGCCAACGTAATGTACTATATTCCAAATTCTACGTCAACATCGGCCTTGAGGCCCAATGGATAAGGCGCATGACTACGGATCAGGAGATTCCAGGTTCGAGTCCTGGCAGGGTCGCTGATTTTTTTACTCGTTCTTTTGAATCGGCGATTTGCGTCTGCCAACGTGATGTACTAAGTTCGAAATACTATGTCAACATCGGCCTTGTGGCCCAATGGATAAGGCGCCTGACTAAGGATCAGGAGATTCCAGGTTCGAGTCCTGGCAGGGTCGCTGATTTTTTTACTCGTTCTTTTGAATCGGCGATTTGCTTCTGCCAACGTGATGTACTAAGTTCGAAATACTATGTCAACGTCGGCCTTGTGGCCCAATGGATATGGCGTCTGACTACGGATCAGGAGATTCCAGGTTCGAGTCCTGGCAGGGTCGCTGATTTTTGCCTCCTTCTTTTGAATCGGCGAATTGCGTCTGCCAACGTAATGTACTAAAATCGGCCTTGTGGCCCAATGGATAAGGCGCCTGACTACGGATCAGGAGATTCCAGGTTCGAGTCCTGGCAGGGTCGCTGATTTTTTTACTCGTTCTTTTGAATCGGCGATTTGCTTCTGCCAACATGATGTACTAAGTTCGAAATACTATGTCAACGTCGGCCTTGTGGCCCAATGGATATGGCGTCTGACTACGGATCAGGAGATTCCAGGTTCGAGTCCTGGCAGGGTCGCTGATTTTTGCCTCGTTCTTTTGAATCGGCGATTTGCGTCTGCCAACGTGATGTACTAAGTTCGAAATACTACGTCAACGTCGGCCTTGTGGCCCAATGGATAAGGCGCCTGACTACGGATCAGGAGATTCCAGGTTCGAGTCCTGGCAGGGTCGCTGATTTTTGCCTACTTCTTTTGAATCGCCGAATTGCGTCTGCCAACGTAATGTACTATATTCGAAATTCTACGTCAACATCGGCCTTGTGGCCCAATGGATAAGGCGCCTGACCTCGGATCAGGAGATTCCAGGTTCGAGTCCTGGCAGGGTCGCTGATTTTTGCCTCGTTCTTTTGAATCGGCGATTTGCGTCTGCCAACGTGATGTACTAAGTTCGAAATACTATGTCAACATCGGCCTTGTGGCCCAATGGATAAGGCGCCTGACTACGGATCAGGATATTCCAGGTTCGAGTCCTGGCATGGTCGCTGATTTTTTTACTCGTTCTTTTGAATCGACGATTTGCGTCTGCCAACGTGATGTACTAAGTTCGAAATACTATGTCAACGTCGGCCTTGTGGCCAAATGGATAAGGCGCCTGACTACAGATCAGGAGATTCCAGGTTCGAGTCCTGGCAGGGTCGCTGATTTTTGCCTCGTTCTTTTGAATCGGCGATTTGCGTCTGCCAACGTGATGTACTAAGTTCGAAATACTACGTCAACGTCGGCCTTGTGGCCCAATGGATAAGGCGCCTGACTATGGATCAGGAGATTCCAGGTTCGAGTCCTGGCAGGGTCTCTGATTTTTGCTTCCTTCTTTTCTATCCTGATCCTTGGCATAAAAATTTTACTCCTGGCGATTTGCGTCTGCCAATGGGACGTACTAAGTTCGAGAATTTACTTCAATGTCGGCCTTGTGGCCCAATGGATAAGGCGCCTGACCTCGGATCAGGAGATTCCAATTTCGAGTGCTGGCAGGGTCGCTGATTTTTGCCTCGTTCTTTTGAATCGGCGATTTGCGTCTGCCAACGTGATGTACTAAGTTCGAAATACTATGTCGACGTCGGCCTTGTGGCCAAATGGATAAGGCGCCTGACTACGGATCAGGAGATTCCAGGTTCGGGTCCTGGCAGGGTCGCTGATTTTTGCCTCCTTTTTTTGAATCGGCGAATTGCGTCTGCCAACGTAATGTACTAAGCTTGAAATACTATGTCAACGTCGGCCTTGTGGCCCAATGGATAAGGCGTCTGACTACGGATCAGGAGATTCCAGGTTCGAGTCCTGGCAGGGTCGCTGATTTGTGCCTCCTTCTTTTGAATCGGCGAATTGCGTCTGCCAACGTAATGTACTCAAATCGAAATACTACGTCAAGATCGGCCTTGTGGCCCAATGGATAAGGCGCCTGACTACGGATCAGGAGATTCCAGGTTCGAGTCCTGGCAGGGTCGCTGATTTTTGTCTCGTTCTTTTGAATCGGCGATTTGGGTCTGCCAACGTGATGTACTAAGTTCGAAATAATACGTCAACGTCGGACTTCTGGCCCAATGGATAAGGCGCCTGACCACGGATCAAGAGATTCCAGGTTCGAGTCCTGGCAGGGTAGCTGATTTTTGCCTCCTTCTTTTGAATCGGCAAATTGCGTCTGCCAACGTATATTACTAAGTTCGAAATACTACGTCGACATCGGCCCTGTTGCCCAGTGGATAAGGCGCCTGACTACGGATCAGGAGATTCTAGGTTCGATTCCTGGCAGGATCGCTGATTTTTGCTTCCTTCTTCTTAATCGTGATAATTTTGTTTGCTGTTCTCCTTTATATGATGTAGTGTATAATTTTCCTTATTCGAGTCCCGGCAGGGTCCCTGTCTTTGCATAATATTTGATGTCAACGCTATTTGTTTCACGCGAGGTGATTTACTTATTCCAAAATTACAACATTAACCTCAGCCCTGTGGCCCAATATAAACGACGCCTGACTACGGATCAGGAGATTCCGTAACATCAGCCCTATGGCCCAATGGATAAGTCGCCTGAATAGGGATCAGGAGATTCGAGGTTAGAGTCCTGGCAGGGTCTCTGATTTTTTCTTCCTTCTTTTCTATCCTGATCCTTGGCATAATAATTTTACTCCTGGCGATTTGCGTCTGGCAATGTGACGTACTAAGTTCGAAATAATACTTTAACGTCGGCCCTATGGCCCAATGGATAAGTCGCCTGACTACGGATCAGGAGATTCGAGGTTAGAGTCGTGGCAGGGTCTCTGATTTTTACTTCCTTCTTTTCTATCCTGATCCTTGGCATAATAATTTTACTCATGGCGATTTGCGTCTAGCAATGTGACGTACTAAGTTCGAAATACTACTTCAACGTCGGCTTTGTGGCCCAATGGATAAGGCGCCTGACTACGGATCAGGAGATTCGAGGTTAGAGTCGTGGCAGGGTCTCTGATTTTTGCTTCCTTCTTTTCTATCCTGATCCTTGGCATAATAATTTTACTCCTGGCGATTTGCGTCTGCCAATGGGACGTACTAAGTTCGAGAATTTACTTCAACTTCGGCCTTGTGGCCCAATGGATAAGGCGCCTGACCTCGGATCAGGAGATTCCAGGTTCGAGTCCTGGCAGGGTCGCTGATTTTTGCCTCGTTCTTTTGAATCGGCGATTTGCGTCTGCCAACGTGATGTACTAAGTTCGAAATACTATGTCAACGTCGGCCTTGTGGCCCAATAGATAAGGCGCCTGACTACGGATCAGGAGATTCCAGGTTCGAGTCCTGGCAGGGTCGCTGATTTTTTTACTCGTTCTTTTGAATCGGCGATTTGCGTCTGCCAACGTGATGTACTAAGTTCGAAATACTATGTCAACGTCGGCCTTGTGGCCCAATGGATAAGGCGTCTGACTACGCATCAGGAGATTCCAGGTTCGAGTCCTGGCAGGGTCGCTGATTTTTGCCTCCATCTTTTGAATCGGCGAATTGCGTCTGCCAACGTAATGTACTAAAATCGGAATACTACGTCAACATCGGCCTTGTTGCCCAATGGATAAGGCGCCTGACTACGGATCAGGAGATTCTAGGTTCGATTCCTGGCAGGATCGCTGATTTTTGCTTCCTTCTTCTTAATCGTGATAATTTTGTTTGCTGTTCGTCTTTTCTATGATGTAGTGTATAATTTTCCTTATTCGAGTCCCGGCAGGGTCCATGTCTTTGCATAATATTTGATGTTAACGCTATTTGTTTCACGCGAGGTGATTTACTTATTCCAAAATTACAACATTAATCTCAGCCCTGTGGCCCAATATAAACGACGCCTGACTACGGATCAGGAGATTCCGTAACATCAGCCCTATGGCCCAATGGATAAGTCGCCTGAATAGGGATCAGGAGATTCGAGGTTAAAGTCCTGGCAGGGTCTCTGATTTTTGCTTCCTTCTTCTCTTTCCTGATCCTTGGCATAATAATTTTACTCCTGGCGATTTGCGTCTGGCAATGTGACGTACTAAGTTCGAGATACTACTTTAACGTCGGCCTTGTGGCCAAATGGATAAGGCGCCTGACTACGGATCAGGAGATTCCAGGTTCGAGTCCTGGCAGGGTCTCTGATTTTTGCTTCCTTCTTTTCTATCCTGATCCTTGGCATAAAAATTTTACTCCTGGCGATTTGCGTCTGCCAATGGGACGTACTAAGTTCGAGAATTTACTTCAACGTCGGCCTTGTGGCCCAATGGATAAGGCGCCTGACCTCGGATCAGGAGATTCCAGGTTCGAGTGCTGGCAGGGTCGCTGATTTTTGCCTCGTTCTTTTGAATCGGCGATTTGCGTCTGCCAACGTGATGTACTAAGTTCGAAATACTATGTCAACATCGGCCTTGTGGCCCAATGGATAAGGCGCCTGACTACGGATCAGGAGATTCCAGGTTCGAGTCCTGGCATGGTCGCTGATTTTTTTACTCGTTCTTTTGAATCGACGATTTGCGTCTGCCAACGTGATGTACTAAGTTCGAAATACTATGTCAACGTCGGCCTTGTGGCCAAATGGATAAGGCGCCTGACTACGGATCAGGAGATTCCAGGTTCGAGTCCTGGCAGGGTCGCTGAATTTTGCCACGTTCTTTTGAATCGGCGATTTGCGTCTGCCAACGTGATGTACTAAGTTCGAAATACTACGTCAACGTCGGCCTTGTGGCCCAATGGATAAGGCGCCTGACTACGGATCAGGAGATTCCAGGTTCGAGTCCTGGCAGGGTCGCTGATTTTTGCCTACTTCTTTTGAATCGCCGAATTGCGTCTGCCAACGTAATGTACTATATTCGAAATTCTACGTCAACATCGGCCTTGAGGCCCAATGGATAAGGCGCCTGACTACGGATCAGGAGATTCTAGGTTCGATTCCTTGCAGGATCGCTGATTTTTGCTTCCTTCTTCTTAATCGTGATAATTTTGTTTGCTGTTCGTCTTTTCTATGATGTAGTGTATAATTTTCCTTATTCGAGTCCCGGCAGGGTCCATGTCTTTGCATAATATTTGATGTTAACGCTATTTGTTTCACGCGAGGTGATTTACTTATTCCAAAATTACAACATTATTCTCAGCCCTGTGGCCCAATATAAACGACGCCTGACTACGGATCAGGAGATTCCGTAACATCAGCCCTATGGCCCAATGGATAAGTCGCCTGAATAGGGATCAGGAGATTCGAGGTTAAAGTCCTGGCAGGGTCTCTGATTTTTGCTTCCTTCTTCTCTATCCTGATCCTTGGCATAATAATTTTACTCCTGGCGATTTGCGTCTGGCAATGTGACGTACTAAGTTGGAGATACTACTTTAACGTCGGCCTTGTGGCCCAATGGATAAGGCGCCTGACTACGGATCAGGAGATTCCAGGTTCGAGTCCTGGCAGGGTCTCTGATTTTTGCTTCCTTCTTTTCTATCCTGATCCTTGGCATAAAAATTTTACTCCTGGCGATTTGCGTCTGCCAATGGGATGTACTAAGTTCGAGAATTTACTTCAACCACGGCCTTGTGGCCCAATGGATAAGGCGCCTGACCTCGGATCAGGAGATTCCAGGTTCGAGTGCTGGCAGGGTCGCTGATTTTTGCCTTGTTCTTTTGAATCGACGATTTGCGTCTGCCAACGTGATGTACTAAGTTCGAAATACTATGTCAACGTCGGCCTTGTGGCCCAATGGATAAGGCGCCTGACCTCGGATCAGGAGATTCCAGGTTCGAGTCCTGGCAGGGTCGCTGATTTTTGCCTCGTTCTTTTGAATCGGCGATTTGCGTCTGCCAACGTGATGTACTAAGTTTGAAATACTATGTCAACATCGGCCTTGTGGCCCAATGGATAAGGCGCCTGACTACGGATCAGGAGATTCCAGGTTCGAGTCCTGGCATGGTCGCTGATTTTTTTACTCGTTCTTTTGAATCGACGATTTGCGTCTGTCAACGTGATGTACTAAGTTCGAAATACTATGTCAACGTCGGCCTTGTGGCCAAATGGATAAGGCGCCTGACTACGGATCAGGAGATTCCAGGTTCCAGTCCTGGCAGGGTCGCTGATTTTTGCCACGTTCTTTTGAATCGGCGATTTCCGTCTGCCAACGTGATGTACTAAGTTCGAAATACTACGTCAACGTCGGCCTTGTGGCCCAATGGATAAGGCGCCTGACTACGGATCAGGAGATTCCAGGTTCGAGTCCTGGCAGGGTCGCATATTTTTGTCTCGTTCTTTTGAATCGGCGATTTGGGTCTGCCAACGTGATGTACTAAGTTCGAAATAATACGTCAACGTCGGACTTCTGGCCCAATGGATAAGGCGCCTGACCACGGATCAAGAGATTCCAGGTTCGAGTCCTGGCAGGGTAGCTGATTTTTGCCTCCTTCTTTTGAATCGGCAAATTGCGTCTGCCAACGTATATTACTAAGTTCGAAATACTACGTCGACATCGGCCCTGTTGCCCAGTGGATAAGGCGCCTGACTACGGATCAGGAGATTCTAGGTTCGATTCCTGGCAGGATCGCTGATTTTTGCTTCCTTCTTCTTAATCGTGATAATTTTGTTTGCTGTTCTCCTTTATATGATGTAGTGTATAATTTTCCTTATTCGAGTCCCGGCAGGGTCCCTGTCTTTGCATAATATTTGATGTCAACGCTATTTGTTTCACGCGAGGTGATTTACTTATTCCAAAATTACAACATTAACCTCAGCCCTGTGGCCCAATATAAACGACGCCTGACTACGGATCAGGAGATTCCGTAACATCAGCCCTATGGCCCAATGGATAAGTCGCCTGAATAGGGATCAGGAGATTCGAGGTTAGAGTCCTGGCAGGGTCTCTGATTTTTTCTTCCTTCTTTTCTATCCTGATCCTTGGCATAATAATTTTACTCCTGGCGATTTGCGTCTGGCAATGTGACGTACTAAGTTCGAAATAATACTTTAACGTCGGCCCTATGGCCCAATGGATAAGTCGCCTGACTACGGATCAGGAGATTCGAGGTTAGAGTCGTGGCAGGGTCTCTGATTTTTACTTCCTTCTTTTCTATCCTGATCCTTGGCATAATAATTTTACTCATGGCGATTTGCGTCTAGCAATGTGACGTACTAAGTTCGAAATACTACTTCAACGTCGGCCTTGTGGCCCAATGGATAAGGCGCCTGACTACGGATCAGGAGATTCGAGGTTAGAGTCGTGGCAGGGTCTCTGATTTTTGCTTCCTTCTTTTCTATCCTGATCCTTGGCATAAAAATTTTACTCCTGGCGATTTGCGTCTGCCAATGGGACGTACTAAGTTCGAGAATTTACTTCAACTTCGGCCTTGTGGCCCAATGGATAAGGCGCCTGACCTCGGATCAGGAGATTCCAGGTTCGAGTCCTGGCAGGGTCGCTGATTTTTGCCTCGTTCTTTTGAATCGGCGATTTGCGTCTGCCAACGTGATGTACTAAGTTCGAAATACTATGTCAACGTCGGCCTTGTGGCCCAATAGATAAGGCGCCTGACTACGGATCAGGAGATTCCAGGTTCGAGTCCTGGCAGGGTCTCTGATTTTTGCTTCCTTCTTTTCTATCCTGATCCTTGGCATAACAATTTTACTTCTGCCGATTTGCGTCTAGCAATGTCACGTCCTAAGTTCGAAATACTACTTCAACGTCGGCCTTGTGGCCCAATGGATAAGGCGCCTGACTACGGATCAGGAGATTCGAGGTTAGAGTCGTGGCAGGGTCTCTGATTTTTACTTCCATCTTTTATATCCTGATCCTTGGCATAAAAATTTTACTGCTGGTGATTTGCGTCTGCCAATGGGACGTACTAAGTTCGAGAATTTACTTCAACGTCGGCCTTGTGGCCCAATGGATAAGGCGCCTGACCTCGGATCAGGAGATTCCAGGTTCGAGTCCTGGCAGGGTCGCTGATTTTTGCCTCGTTCTTTTGAATCGGCGATTTGCGTCTGCCAACGTGATGTACTAAGTTCGAAATACTATGTCAACGTCGGCCTTGTGGCCCAATAGATAAGGCGCCTGACTACGGATCAGGAGATTCCAGGTTCGAGTCCTGGCAGGGTCGCTGATTTTTTTACTCGTTCTTTTGAATCGGCGATTTGCGTCTGCCAACGTGATGTACTAAGTTCGAAATACTATGTCAACGTCGGCCTTGTGGCCCAATGGATAAGGCGTCTGACTACGGATCAGGAGATTCCAGGTTCGAGTCCTGGCAGGGTCGCTGATTTTTGCCTCCATCTTTTGAATCGGCGAATTGCGTCTGCCAACGTAATGTACTAAAATCGGAATACTACGTCAACATCGGCCTTGTTGCCCAATGGATAAGGCGCCTGACTACGGATCAGGAGATTCTAGGTTCGATTCCTGGCAGGATCGCTGATTTTTGCTTCCTTCTTCTTAATCGTGATAATTTTGTTTGCTGTTCGTCTTTTCTATGATGTAGTGTATAATTTTCCTTATTCGAGTCCCGGCAGGGTCCATGTCTTTGCATAATATTTGATGTTAACGCTATTTGTTTCACGCGAGGTGATTTACTTATTCCAAAATTACAACATTAATCTCAGCCCTGTGGCCCAATATAAACGACGCCTGACTACGGATCAGGAGATTCCGTAACATCAGCCCTATGGCCCAATGGATAAGTCGCCTGAATAGGGATCAGGAGATTCGAGGTTAAAGTCCTGGCAGGGTCTCTGATTTTTGCTTCCTTCTTCTCTTTCCTGATCCTTGGCATAATAATTTTACTCCTGGCGATTTGCGTCTGCCAATGTGACGTACTAAGTTCGAGATACTACTTTAACGTCGGCCTTGTGGCCAAATGGATAAGGCGCCTGACTACGGATCAGGAGATTCCAGGTTCGAGTCCTGGCAGGGTCTCTGATTTTTGCTTCCTTCTTTTCTATCCTGATCCTTGGCATAAAAATTTTACTCCTGGCGATTTGCGTCTGCCAATGGGACGTACTAAGTTCGAGAATTTACTTCAACGTCGGCCTTGTGGCCCAATGGATAAGGCGCCTGACCTCGGATCAGGAGATTCCAGGTTCGAGTGCTCTCAGGGTCGCTGATTTTTGCCTCGTTCTTTTGAATCGGCGATTTGCGTCTGCCAACGTGATGTACTAAGTTCGAAATACTATGTCAACATCGGCCTTGTGGCCCAATGGATAAGGCGCCTGACTACGGATCAGGAGATTCCAGGTTCGAGTCCTGGCATGGTCGCTGATTTTTTTACTCGTTCTTTTGAATCGACGATTTGCGTCTGCCAACGTGATGTACTAAGTTCGAAATACTATGTCAACGTCGGCCTTGTGGCCAAATGGATAAGGCGCCTGACTACGGATCAGGAGATTCCAGGTTCGAGTCCTGGCAGGGTCGCTGATTTTTGCCACGTTCTTTTGAATCGGCGATTTGCGTCTGCCAACGTGATGTACTAAGTTCGAAATACTACGTCAACGTCGGCCTTGTGGCCCAATGGATAAGGCGCCTGACTACGGATCAGGAGATTCCAGGTTCGAGTCCTGGCAGGGTCGCTGATTTTTGCCTACTTCTTTTGAATCGCCGAATTGCGTCTGCCAACGTAATGTACTATATTCGAAATTCTACGTCAACATCGGCCTTGAGGCCCAATGGATAAGGCGCCTGACTACGGATCAGGAGATTCTAGGTTCGATTCCTTGCAGGATCGCTGATTTTTGCTTCCTTCTTCTTAATCGTGATAATTTTGTTTGCTGTTCGTCTTTTCTATGATGTAGTGTATAATTTTCCTTATTCGAGTCCCGGCAGGGTCCATGTCTTTGCATAATATTTGATGTTAACGCTATTTGTTTCACGCGAGGTGATTTACTTATTCCAAAATTACAACATTAATCTCAGCCCTGTGGCCCAATATAAACGACGCCTGACTACGGATCAGGAGATTCCGTAACATCAGCCCTATGGCCCAATGGATAAGTCGCCTGAATAGGGATCAGGAGATTCGAGGTTAAAGTCCTGGCAGGGTCTCTGATTTTTGCTTCCTTCTTCTCTATCCTGATCCTTGGCATAATAATTTTACTCCTGGCGATTTGCGTCTGGCAATGTGACGTACTAAGTTTGAGATACTACTTTAACGTCGGCCTTGTGGCCCAATGGATAAGGCGCCTGACTACGGATCAGGAGATTCCAGGTTCGAGTCCTGGCAGGGTCTCTGATTTTTGCTTCCTTCTTTTCTATCCTGATCCTTGGCATAAAAATTTTACTCCTGGCGATTTGCGTCTGCCAATGGGACGTACTAAGTTCGAGAATTTACTTCAACCACGGCCTTGTGGCCCAATGGATAAGGCGCCTGACTACGGATCAGGAGATTCCAGGTTCGAGTGCTGGCAGGGTCGCTGATTTTTGCCTCGTTCTTTTGAATCGACGATTTGCGTCTGCCAACGTGATGTACTAAGTTCGAAATACTATGTCAACGTCGGCCTTGTGGCCCAATGGATAAGGCGCCTGACCTCGGATCAGGAGATTCCAGGTTCGAGTCCTGGCAGGGTCCCTGATTTTTGCCTCGTTCTTTTGAATCGGCGATTTGCGTCTGCCAGCGTGATGTACTAAGTTCGAAATACTACGTCAACGTCGGCCTTGTGGCCCAATGGATAAGGCGCCTGACTACGGATCAGGAGATTCCAGGTTCGAGTCCTGGCAGGGTCGCTGATTTTTGACTCCTTCTTTTGAATCGGCGAATTGCGTCTGCCAACGTAATGTACTATATTCCAAATTCTACGTCAACATCGGCCTTGAGGCCCAATGGATAAGGCGCCTGACTACGGATCAGGAGATTCCAGGTTCGAGTCCTGGCAGGGTCGCTGATTTTTTTACTCGTTCTTTTGAATCGGCGATTTGCGTCTGCCAACGTGATGTACTAAGTTCGAAATACTATGTCAACATCGGCCTTGTGGCCCAATGGATAAGGCGCCTGACTAAGGATCAGGAGATTCCAGGTTCGAGTCCTGGCAGGGTCGCTGATTTTTTTACTCGTTCTTTTGAATCGGCGATTTGCTTCTGCCAACGTGATGTACTAAGTTCGAAATACTATGTCAACGTCGGCCTTGTGGCCCAATGGATATGGCGTCTGACTACGGATCAGGAGATTCCAGGTTCGAGTCCTGGCAGGGTCGCTGATTTTTGCCTCCTTCTTTTGAATCGGCGAATTGCGTCTGCCAACGTAATGTACTAAAATCGAAATACTACGTCAACATCGGCCTTGTGGCCCAATGGATAAGGCGCCTGACTACGGATCAGGAGATTCTAGGTTCGAGTCCTGGCAGGATCGCTGATTTTTGCTTCCTTCTTCTTAATCGTGATAATTTTGTTTGCTGTTCGTCTTTTCTATGATGTAGTGTATAATTTTCCTTATTCGAGTCCCGGCAGGGTCCATGTCTTTGCATAATATTTGATGTTAACGCTATTTGTTTCACGCGAGGTGATTTACTTATTCCAAAATTACAACATTAATCTCAGCCCTGTGGCCCAATATAAACGACGCCTGACTACGGATCAGGAGATTCCGTAACATCAGCCCTATGGCCCAATGGATAAGTCGCCTGAATAGGGATCAGGAGATTCGAGGTTAAAGTCCTGGCAGGGTCTCTGATTTTTGCTTCCTTCTTCTCTTTCCTGATCCTTGGCATAGTAATTTTACTCCTGGCGATTTGCGTCTGGCAATTTGACGTACTAAGTTCGAAATACTACTTTAACGTCGGCCTTGTGGCCAAATGGATAAGGCGCCTGACTACGGATCAGGAGATTCCAGGTTCGAGTCCTGGCAGGGTCTCTGATTTTTGCTTCCTTCTTTTCTATCCTGATCCTTGGCATAAAAATTTTACTCCTGGCGATTTGCGTCTGCCAATGGGACGTACTAAGTTCGAGAATTTACTTCAACGTCGGCCTTGTGGCCCAATGGATAAGGCGCCTGACCTCGGATCAGGAGATTCCAGGTTCGAGTGCTGGCAGGGTCGCTGATTTTTGCCTCGTTCTTTTGAATCGGCGATTTGCGTCTGCCAACGTGATGTACTAAGTTCGAAATACTATGTCAACATCGGCCTTGTGGCCCAATGGATAAGGCGCCTGACTACGGATCAGGAGATTCCAGGTTCGAGTCCTGGCATGGTCGCTGAATTTTTTACTCGTTCTTTTGAATCGACGATTTGCGTCTGCCAACGTGATGTACTGAGTTCGAAATACTATGTCAACGTCGGCCTTGTGGCCAAATAGATAAGGCGCCTGACTACGGATCAGGAGATTCCAGGTTCGAGTCCTGGCAGGGTCGCTGATTTTTGCCACGTTCTTTTGAATCGGCGATTTGCGTCTGCCAACGTGATGTACTAAGTTCGAAATACTATGTCAACGTCGGCCTTGTGGCCCAATGGATAAGGCGCCTGACCTCGGATCAGGAGATTCCAGGTTCGAGTCCTGGCAGGGTCCCTGATTTTTGCCTCGTTCTTTTGAATCGGCGATTTGCGTCTGCCAGCGTGATGTACTAAGTTCGAAATACTACGTCAACGTCGGCCTTGTGGCCCAATGGATAAGGCGCCTGACTACGGATCAGGAGATTCCAGGTTCGAGTCCTGGCAGGGTCGCTGATTTTTGACTCCTTCTTTTGAATCGGCGAATTGCGTCTGCCAACGTAATGTACTATATTCCAAATTCTACGTCAACATCGGCCTTGAGGCCCAATGGATAAGGCGCCTGACTACGGATCAGGAGATTCCAGGTTCGAGTCCTGGCAGGGTCGCTGATTTTTTTACTCGTTCTTTTGAATCGGCGATTTGCGTCTGCCAACGTGATGTACTAAGTTCGAAATACTATGTCAACATCGGCCTTGTGGCCCAATGGATAAGGCGCCTGACTAAGGATCAGGAGATTCCAGGTTCGAGTCCTGGCAGGGTCGCTGATTTTTTTACTCGTTCTTTTGAATCGGCGATTTGCTTCTACCAACGTGATGTACTAAGTTCGAAATACTATGTCAACGTCGGCCTTGTGGCCCAATGGATATGGCGTCTGACTACGGATCAGGAGATTCCAGGTTCGAGTCCTGGCAGGGTCGCTGATTTTTGCCTCCTTCTTTTGAATCGGCGAATTGCGTCTGCCAACGTAATGTACTAAAATCGAAATACTACGTCAACATCGGCCTTGTGGCCCAATGGATAAGGCGCCTGACTACGGATCAGGAGATTCTAGGTTCGAGTCCTGGCAGGATCGCTGATTTTTGCTTCCTTCTTCTTAATCGTGATAATTTTGTTTGCTGTTCGTCTTTTCTATGATGTAGTGTATAATTTTCCTTATTCGAGTCCCGGCAGGGTCCATGTCTTTGCATAATATTTGATGTTAACGCTATTTGTTTCACGCGAGGTGATTTACTTATTCCAAAATTACAACATTAATCTCAGCCCTGTGGCCCAATATAAACGACGCCTGACTACGGATCAGGAGATTCCGTAACATCAGCCCTATGGCCCAATGGATAAGTCGCCTGAATAGGGATCATGAGATTCGAGGTTAAAGTCCTGGCAGGGTCTCTGATTTTTGCTTCCTTCTTCTCTATCCTGATCCTTGGCATAGTAATTTTACTCCTGGCGATTTGCGTCTGGCAATGTGACGTACTAAGTTCGAGATACTACTTTAACGTCGGCCTTGTGGCCAAATGGATAAGGCGCCTGACTACGGATCAGGAGATTCCAGGTTCGAGTCCTGGCAGGGTCTCTGATTTTTGCTTCCTTCTTTTCTATCCTGATCCTTGGCATAAAAATTTTACTCCTGGCGATTTGCGTCTGCCAATGGGACGTACTAAGTTCGAGAATTTACTTCAACGTCGGCCTTGTGGCCCAGTGGATAAGGCGCCTGACCTCGGATCAGGAGATTCCAGGTTCGAGTCCTGGCATGGTCGCTGAATTTTTTACTCGTTCTTTTGAATCGACGATTTGCGTCTGCCAACGTGATGTACTAAGTTCGAAATACTATGTCAACGTCGGCCTTGTGGCCAAATGGATAAGGCGCCTGACTACGGATCAGGAGATTCCAGGTTCGAGTCCTGGCAGGGTCGCTGATTTTTGCCACGTTCTTTTGAATCGGCGATTTGCGTCTGCCAACGTGATGTACTAAGTTCGAAATTCTACGTCAACATCGGCCTTGAGGCCCAATGGATAAGGCGCCTGACTACGGATCAGGAGATTCTAGGTTCGATTCCTTGCAGGATCGCTGATTTTTGCTTCCTTCTTCTTAATCGTGATAATTTTGTTTGCTGTTCGTCTTTTCTATGATGTAGTGTATAATTTTCCTTATTCGAGTCCCGGCAGGGTCCATGTCTTTGCATAATATTTGATGTTAACGCTATTTGTTTCACGCGAGGTGATTTACTTATTCCAAAATTACAACATTAATCTCAGCCCTGTGGCCCAATATAAACGACGCCTGACTACGGATCAGGAGATTCCGTAACATCAGCCCTATGGCCCAATGGATAAGTCGCCTGAATAGGGATCAGGAGATTCGAGGTTAAAGTCCTGGCAGGGTCTCTGATTTTTGCTTCCTTCTTCTCTATCCTGATCCTTGACATAATAATTTTACTCCTGGCGATTTGCGTCTGGCAATGTGACGTACTAAGTTTGAGATACTACTTTAACGTCGGCCTTGTGGCCCAATGGATAAGGCGCCTGACTACGGATCAGGAGATTCCAGGTTCGAGTCCTGGCAGGGTCTCTGATTTTTGCTTCCTTCTTTTCTATCCTGATCCTTGGCATAAAAATTTTACTCCTGGCGATTTGCGTCTGCCAATGGGACGTACTAAGTTCGAGAATTTACTTCAACCACGGCCTTGTGGCCCAATGGATAAGGCGCCTGACCTCGGATCAGGAGATTCCAGGTTCAAGTGCTGGCAGGGTCTCTGACTTTTGCCTCGTTCTTTTGAATCGACGATTTGCGTCTGCCAACGTGATGTACTAAGTTCGAAATACTATGTCAAAGTCGGCCTTGTGGCCCAATGGATAAGGCGCCTGACCTCGGATCAGGAGATTCCAGGTTCGAGTCCTGGCAGGGTCCCTGATTTTTGCCTCGTTCTTTTGAATCGGCGATTTGCGTCTGCCAGCGTGATGTACTAAGTTCGAAATACTATGTCAACATCGGCCTTGTGGCCCAATGGATAAGGCGCCTGACTACGGATCAGGAGATTCCAGGTTCGAGTCCTGGCAGGGTCGCTGATTTTTGACTCCTTCTTTTGAATCGGCGAATTGCGTCTGCCAACGTAATGTACTATATTCCAAATTCTACGTCAACATCGGCCTTGAGGCCCAATGGATAAGGCGCATGACTACGGATCAGGAGATTCCAGGTTCGAGTCCTGGCAGGGTCGCTGATTTTTTTACTCGTTCTTTTGAATCGGCGATTTGCGTCTGCCAACGTGATGTACTAAGTTCGAAATACTATGTCAACATCGGCCTTGTGGCCCAATGGATAAGGCGCCTGACTAAGGATCAGGAGATTCCAGGTTCGAGTCCTGGCAGGGTCGCTGATTTTTTTACTCGTTCTTTTGAATCGGCGATTTGCTTCTGCCAACGTGATGTACTAAGTTCGAAATACTATGTCAACGTCGGCCTTGTGGCCCAATGGATATGGCGTCTGACTACGGATCAGGAGATTCCAGGTTCGAGTCCTGGCAGGGTCGCTGATTTTTGCCTCCTTCTTTTGAATCGGCGAATTGCGTCTGCCAACGTAATGTACTAAAATCGGCCTTGTGGCCCAATGGATAAGGCGCCTGACTACGGATCAGGAGATTCCAGGTTCGAGTCCTGGCAGGGTCGCTGATTTTTTTACTCGTTCTTTTGAATCGGCGATTTGCTTCTGCCAACGTGATGTACTAAGTTCGAAATACTATGTCAACGTCGGCCTTGTGGCCCAATGGATATGGCGTCTGACTACGGATCAGGAGATTCCAGGTTCGAGTCCTGGCAGGGTCGCTGATTTTTGCCTCGTTCTTTTGAATCGGCGATTTGCGTCTGCCAACGTGATGTACTAAGTTCGAAATACTACGTCAACGTCGGCCTTGTGGCCCAATGGATAAGGCGCCTGACTACGGATCAGGAGATTCCAGGTTCGAGTCCTGGCAGGGTCGCTGATTTTTGCCTACTTCTTTTGAATCGCCGAATTGCGTCTGCCAACGTAATGTACTATATTCGAAATTCTACGTCAACATCGGCCTTGTGGCCCAATGGATAAGGCGCCTGACCTCGGATCAGGAGATTCCAGGTTCGAGTCCTGGCAGGGTCGCTGATTTTTGCCTCGTTCTTTTGAATCGGCGATTTGCGTCTGCCAACGTGATGTACTAAGTTCGAAATACTATGTCAACATCGGCCTTGTGGCCCAATGGATAAGGCGCCTGACTACGGATCAGGATATTCCAGGTTCGAGTCCTGGCATGGTCGCTGATTTTTTTACTCGTTCTTTTGAATCGACGATTTGCGTCTGCCAACGTGATGTACTAAGTTCGAAATACTATGTCAACGTCGGCCTTGTGGCCAAATGGATAAGGCGCCTGACTACAGATCAGGAGATTCCAGGTTCGAGTCCTGGCAGGGTCGCTGATTTTTGCCTCGTTCTTTTGAATCGGCGATTTGCGTCTGCCAACGTGATGTACTAAGTTCGAAATACTACGTCAACGTCGGCCTTGTGGCCCAATGGATAAGGCGCCTGACTATGGATCAGGAGATTCCAGGTTCGAGTCCTGGCAGGGTCTCTGATTTTTGCTTCCTTCTTTTCTATCCTGATCCTTGGCATAAAAATTTTACTCCTGGCGATTTGCGTCTGCCAATGGGACGTACTAAGTTCGAGAATTTACTTCAATGTCGGCCTTGTGGCCCAATGGATAAGGCGCCTGACCTCGGATCAGGAGATTCCAATTTCGAGTGCTGGCAGGGTCGCTGATTTTTGCCTCGTTCTTTTGAATCGGCGATTTGCGTCTGCCAACGTGATGTACTAAGTTCGAAATACTATGTCGACGTCGGCCTTGTGGCCAAATGGATAAGGCGCCTGACTACGGATCAGGAGATTCCAGGTTCGGGTCCTGGCAGGGTCGCTGATTTTTGCCTCCTTCTTTTGAATCGGCGAATTGCGTCTGCCAACGTAATGTACTAAGCTTGAAATACTATGTCAACGTCGGCCTTGTGGCCCAATGGATAAGGCGTCTGACTACGGATCAGGAGATTCCAGGTTCGAGTCCTGGCAGGGTCGCTGATTTGTGCCTCCTTCTTTTGAATCGGCGAATTGCGTCTGCCAACGTAATGTACTCAAATCGAAATACTACGTCAAGATCGGCCTTGTGGCCCAATGGATAAGGCGCCTGACTACGGATCAGGAGATTCCAGGTTCGAGTCCTGGCAGGGTCGCTGATTTTTGTCTCGTTCTTTTGAATCGGCGATTTGGGTCTGCCAACGTGATGTACTAAGTTCGAAATAATACGTCAACGTCGGACTTCTGGCCCAATGGATAAGGCGCCTGACCACGGATCAAGAGATTCCAGGTTCGAGTCCTGGCAGGGTAGCTGATTTTTGCCTCCTTCTTTTGAATCGGCAAATTGCGTCTGCCAACGTATATTACTAAGTTCGAAATACTACGTCGACATCGGCCCTGTTGCCCAGTGGATAAGGCGCCTGACTACGGATCAGGAGATTCTAGGTTCGATTCCTGGCAGGATCGCTGATTTTTGCTTCCTTCTTCTTAATCGTGATAATTTTGTTTGCTGTTCTCCTTTATATGATGTAGTGTATAATTTTCCTTATTCGAGTCCCGGCAGGGTCCCTGTCTTTGCATAATATTTGATGTCAACGCTATTTGTTTCACGCGAGGTGATTTACTTATTCCAAAATTACAACATTAACCTCAGCCCTGTGGCCCAATATAAACGACGCCTGACTACGGATCAGGAGATTCCGTAACATCAGCCCTATGGCCCAATGGATAAGTCGCCTGAATAGGGATCAGGAGATTCGAGGTTAGAGTCCTGGCAGGGTCTCTGATTTTTTCTTCCTTCTTTTCTATCCTGATCCTTGGCATAATAATTTTACTCCTGGCGATTTGCGTCTGGCAATGTGACGTACTAAGTTCGAAATAATACTTTAACGTCGGCCCTATGGCCCAATGGATAAGTCGCCTGACTACGGATCAGGAGATTCGAGGTTAGAGTCGTGGCAGGGTCTCTGATTTTTACTTCCTTCTTTTCTATCCTGATCCTTGGCATAATAATTTTACTCATGGCGATTTGCGTCTAGCAATGTGACGTACTAAGTTCGAAATACTACTTCAACGTCGGCTTTGTGGCCCAATGGATAAGGCGCCTGACTACGGATCAGGAGATTCGAGGTTAGAGTCGTGGCAGGGTCTCTGATTTTTGCTTCCTTCTTTTCTATCCTGATCCTTGGCATAATAATTTTACTCCTGGCGATTTGCGTCTGCCAATGGGACGTACTAAGTTCGAGAATTTACTTCAACTTCGGCCTTGTGGCCCAATGGATAAGGCGCCTGACCTCGGATCAGGAGATTCCAGGTTCGAGTCCTGGCAGGGTCGCTGATTTTTGCCTCGTTCTTTTGAATCGGCGATTTGCGTCTGCCAACGTGATGTACTAAGTTCGAAATACTATGTCAACGTCGGCCTTGTGGCCCAATAGATAAGGCGCCTGACTACGGATCAGGAGATTCCAGGTTCGAGTCCTGGCAGGGTCGCTGATTTTTTTACTCGTTCTTTTGAATCGGCGATTTGCGTCTGCCAACGTGATGTACTAAGTTCGAAATACTATGTCAACGTCGGCCTTGTGGCCCAATGGATAAGGCGTCTGACTACGGATCAGGAGATTCCAGGTTCGAGTCCTGGCAGGGTCGCTGATTTTTGCCTCCATCTTTTGAATCGGCGAATTGCGTCTGCCAACGTAATGTACTAAAATCGGAATACTACGTCAACATCGGCCTTGTTGCCCAATGGATAAGGCGCCTGACTACGGATCAGGAGATTCTAGGTTCGATTCCTGGCAGGATCGCTGATTTTTGCTTCCTTCTTCTTAATCGTGATAATTTTGTTTGCTGTTCGTCTTTTCTATGATGTAGTGTATAATTTTCCTTATTCGAGTCCCGGCAGGGTCCATGTCTTTGCATAATATTTGATGTTAACGCTATTTGTTTCACGCGAGGTGATTTACTTATTCCAAAATTACAACATTAATCTCAGCCCTGTGGCCCAATATAAACGACGCCTGACTACGGATCAGGAGATTCCGTAACATCAGCCCTATGGCCCAATGGATAAGTCGCCTGAATAGGGATCAGGAGATTCGAGGTTAAAGTCCTGGCAGGGTCTCTGATTTTTGCTTCCTTCTTCTCTTTCCTGATCCTTGGCATAATAATTTTACTCCTGGCGATTTGCGTCTGGCAATGTGACGTACTAAGTTCGAGATACTACTTTAACGTCGGCCTTGTGGCCAAATGGATAAGGCGCCTGACTACGGATCAGGAGATTCCAGGTTCGAGTCCTGGCAGGGTCTCTGATTTTTGCTTCCTTCTTTTCTATCCTGATCCTTGGCATAAAAATTTTACTCCTGGCGATTTGCGTCTGCCAATGGGACGTACTAAGTTCGAGAATTTACTTCAACGTCGGCCTTGTGGCCCAATGGATAAGGCGCCTGACCTCGGATCAGGAGATTCCAGGTTCGAGTGCTGGCAGGGTCGCTGATTTTTGCCTCGTTCTTTTGAATCGGCGATTTGCGTCTGCCAACGTGATGTACTAAGTTCGAAATACTATGTCAACATCGGCCTTGTGGCCCAATGGATAAGGCGCCTGACTACGGATCAGGAGATTCCAGGTTCGAGTCCTGGCATGGTCGCTGATTTTTTTACTCGTTCTTTTGAATCGACGATTTGCGTCTGCCAACGTGATGTACTAAGTTCGAAATACTATGTCAACGTCGGCCTTGTGGCCAAATGGATAAGGCGCCTGACTACGGATCAGGAGATTCCAGGTTCGAGTCCTGGCAGGGTCGCTGAATTTTGCCACGTTCTTTTGAATCGGCGATTTGCGTCTGCCAACGTGATGTACTAAGTTCGAAATACTACGTCAACGTCGGCCTTGTGGCCCAATGGATAAGGCGCCTGACTACGGATCAGGAGATTCCAGGTTCGAGTCCTGGCAGGGTCGCTGATTTTTGCCTACTTCTTTTGAATCGCCGAATTGCGTCTGCCAACGTAATGTACTATATTCGAAATTCTACGTCAACATCGGCCTTGAGGCCCAATGGATAAGGCGCCTGACTACGGATCAGGAGATTCTAGGTTCGATTCCTTGCAGGATCGCTGATTTTTGCTTCCTTCTTCTTAATCGTGATAATTTTGTTTGCTGTTCGTCTTTTCTATGATGTAGTGTATAATTTTCCTTATTCGAGTCCCGGCAGGGTCCATGTCTTTGCATAATATTTGATGTTAACGCTATTTGTTTCACGCGAGGTGATTTACTTATTCCAAAATTACAACATTAATCTCAGCCCTGTGGCCCAATATAAACGACGCCTGACTACGGATCAGGAGATTCCGTAACATCAGCCCTATGGCCCAATGGATAAGTCGCCTGAATAGGGATCAGGAGATTCGAGGTTAAAGTCCTGGCAGGGTCTCTGATTTTTGCTTCCTTCTTCTCTATCCTGATCCTTGGCATAATAATTTTACTCCTGGCGATTTGCGTCTGGCAATGTGACGTACTAAGTTGGAGATACTACTTTAACGTCGGCCTTGTGGCCCAATGGATAAGGCGCCTGACTACGGATCAGGAGATTCCAGGTTCGAGTCCTGGCAGGGTCTCTGATTTTTGCTTCCTTCTTTTCTATCCTGATCCTTGGCATAAAAATTTTACTCCTGGCGATTTGCGTCTGCCAATGGGATGTACTAAGTTCGAGAATTTACTTCAACCACGGCCTTGTGGCCCAATGGATAAGGCGCCTGACCTCGGATCAGGAGATTCCAGGTTCGAGTGCTGGCAGGGTCGCTGATTTTTGCCTTGTTCTTTTGAATCGACGATTTGCGTCTGCCAACGTGATGTACTAAGTTCGAAATACTATGTCAACGTCGGCCTTGTGGCCCAATGGATAAGGCGCCTGACCTCGGATCAGGAGATTCCAGGTTCGAGTCCTGGCAGGGTCGCTGATTTTTGCCTCGTTCTTTTGAATCGGCGATTTGCGTCTGCCAACGTGATGTACTAAGTTTGAAATACTATGTCAACATCGGCCTTGTGGCCCAATGGATAAGGCGCCTGACTACGGATCAGGAGATTCCAGGTTCGAGTCCTGGCATGGTCGCTGATTTTTTTACTCGTTCTTTTGAATCGACGATTTGCGTCTGTCAACGTGATGTACTAAGTTCGAAATACTATGTCAACGTCGGCCTTGTGGCCAAATGGATAAGGCGCCTGACTACGGATCAGGAGATTCCAGGTTCCAGTCCTGGCAGGGTCGCTGATTTTTGCCACGTTCTTTTGAATCGGCGATTTGCGTCTGCCAACGTGATGTACTAAGTTCGAAATACTACGTCAACGTCGGCCTTGTGGCCCAATGGATAAGGCGCCTGACTACGGATCAGGAGATTCCAGGTTCGAGTCCTGGCAGGGTCGCTGATTTTTGCCTACTTCTTTTGAATCGCTGAATTGCGTCTGCCAACGTAATGTACTATATTCGAAATTCTACGTCAACATCGGCCTTGAGGCCCAATGGATAAGGCGCCTGACTACGGATCAGGAGATTCTAGGTTCGATTCCTTGCAGGATCGCTGATTTTTGCTTCCTTCTTCTTAATCGTGATAATTTTGTTTGCTGTTCGTCTTTTCTATGATGTAGTGTATAATTTTCCTTATTCGAGTCCCGGCAGGGTCCATGTCTTTGCATAATATTTGATGTTAACGCTATTTGTTTCACGCGAGGTGATTTACTTATTCCAAAATTACAACATTAATCTCAGCCCTGTGGCCCAATATAAACGACGCCTGACTACGGATCAGGAGATTCCGTAACATCAGCCCTATGGCCCAATGGATAAGTCGCCTGAATAGGGATCAGGAGATTCGAGGT
Organism: Nematostella vectensis; assembly: GCF_932526225.1. Lineage (NCBI taxonomy): Eukaryota > Metazoa > Cnidaria > Anthozoa > Actiniaria > Edwardsiidae > Nematostella > Nematostella vectensis. Next base: position 5,491,287 of record NC_064046.1, read on the forward strand.
TAAAGTCCTGGCAGGGTCTCTGATTTTTGCTTCCTTCTTCTCTATCCTGATCCTTGGCATAATAATTTTACTCCTGGCGATTTGCGTCTGGCAATGTGACGTACTAAGTTTGAGATACTACTTTAACGTCGGCCTTGTGGCCCAATGGATAAGGCGCCTGACTACGGATCAGGAGATTCCAGGTTCGAGTCCTGGCAGGGTCTCTGATTTTTGCTTCCTTCTTTTCTATCCTGATCCTTGGCATAAAAATTTTACTCCTGGCGATTTGCGTCTGCCAATGGGATGTACTAAGTTCGAGAATTTACTTCAACCACGGCCTTGTGGCCCAATGGATAAGGCGCCTGACCTCGGATCAGGAGATTCCAGGTTCGAGTGCTGGCAGGGTCGCTGATTTTTGCCTTGTTCTTTTGAATCGACGATTTGCGTCTGCCAACGTGATGTACTAAGTTCGAAATACTATGTCAACGTCGGCCTTGTGGCCCAATGGATAAGGCGCCTGACCTCGGATCAGGAGATTCCAGGTTCGAGTCCTGGCAGGGTCCCTGATTTTTGCCTCGTTCTTTTGAATCGGCGATTTGCGTCTGCCAGCGTGATGTACTAAGTTCGAAATACTACGTCAACGTCGGCCTTGTGGCCCAATGGATAAGGCGCCTGACTACGGATCAGGAGATTCCAGGTTCGAGTCCTGGCAGGGTCGCTGATTTTTGACTCCTTCTTTTGAATCGGCGAATTGCGTCTGCCAACGTAATGTACTATATTCCAAATTCTACGTCAACATCGGCCTTGAGGCCCAATGGATAAGGCGCCTGACTACGGATCAGGAGATTCTAGGTTCGAGTCCTGGCAGGGTCGCTGATTTTTTTACTCGTTCTTTTGAATCGGCGATTTGCGTCTGCCAACGTGATGTACTAAGTTCGAAATACTATGTCAACATCGGCCTTGTGGCCCAATGGATAAGGCGCCTGACTAAGGATCAGGAGATTCCAGGTTCGAGTCCTGGCAGGGTCGCTGATTTTTTTACTCGTTCATTTGAATCGGCGATTTGCTTCTGCCAACGTGATGTACTAAGTTCGAAATACTATGTCAACGTCGGCCTTGTGGCCCAATGGATATGGCGTCTGACTACGGATCAGGAGATTCCAGGTTCGAGTCCTTGCAGGGTAGCTGATTTTTGCCTCCTTCTTTTGAATCGGCGAATTGCGTCTGCCAACGTAATGTACTAAAATCGAAATACTACGTCAACATCGGCCTTGTGGTCCAATGGATAAGGCGCCTGACTACGGATCAGGAGATTCTAGGTTCGATTCCTGGCAGGATCGCTGATTTTTGCTTCCTTCTTCTTAATCGTGATAATTTTGTTTGCTGTTCGTCTTTTCTATGATGTAGTGTATAATTTTCCTTATTCGAGTCCCGGCAGGGTCCATGTCTTTGCATAATATTTGATTTTAACGCTATTTGTTTCACGCGAGGTGATTTACTTATTCCAAAATTACAACATTAATCTCAGCCCTGTGGCCCAATATAAACGACGCCTGACTACGGATCAGGAGATTCCGTAACATCAGCCCTATGGCCCAATGGATAAGTCGCCTGAATAGGGATCAGGAGATTCGAGGTTAAAGTCCTGGCAGGGTCTCTGATTTTTGCTTCCTTCTTCTCTTTCCTGATCCTTGGCATAATAATTTTACTCCTGGCGATTTGCGTCTGGCAATGTGACGTACTAAGTTCGAGATACTACTTTAACGTCGGCCTTGTGGCCAAATGGATAAGGCGCCTGACTACGGATCAGGAGATTCCAGGTTCGAGTCCTGGCAGGGTCTCTGATTTTTGCTTCCTTCTTTTCTATCCTGATCCTTGGCATAAAAATTTTACTCCTGGCGATTTGCGTCTGCCAATGGGACGTACTAAGTTCGATAATTTACTTCAACGTCGGCCTTGTGGCCCAATGGATAAGGCGCCTGACCTCGGATCAGGAGATTCCAGGTTCGAGTGCTGGCAGGGTCGCTGATTTTTGCCTCGTTCTTTTGAATCGGCGATTTGCGTCTGCCAACGTGATGTACTAAGTTCGAAATACTATGTCAACATCGGCCTTGTGGCCCAATGGATAAGGCGCCTGACTACGGATCAGGAGATTCCAGGTTCGAGTCCTGGCATGGTCGCTGATTTTTTTACTCGTTCTTTTGAATCGACGATTTGCGTCTGCCAACGTGATGTACTAAGTTCGAAATACTATGTCAACGTCGGCCTTGTGGCCAAATGGATAAGGCGCCTGACTACGGATCAGGAGATTCCAGGTTCGAGTCCTGGCAGGGTCGCTGATTTTTGCCACGTTCTTTTGAATCGGCGATTTGCGTCTGCCAACGTGATGTACTAAGTTCGAAATACTACGTCAACGTCGGCCTTGTGGCCCAATGGATAAGGCGCCTGACTACGGATCAGGAGATTCCAGGTTCGAGTCCTGGCAGGGTCGCTGATTTTTGCCTACTTCTTTTGAATCGCCGAATTGCGTCTGCCAACGTAATGTACTATATTCGAAATTCTACGTCAACATCGGCCTTGAGGCCCAATGGATAAGGCGCCTGACTACGGATCAGGAGATTCTAGGTTCGATTCCTTGCAGGATCGCTGATTTTTGCTTCCTTCTTCTTAATCGTGATAATTTTGTTTGCTGTTCGTCTTTTCTATGATGTAGTGTATAATTTTCCTTATTCGAGTCCCGGCAGGGTCCATGTCTTTGCATAATATTTGATGTTAACGCTATTTGTTTCACGCGAGGTGATTTACTTATTCCAAAATTACAACATTAATCTCAGCCCTGTGGCCCAATATAAACGACGCCTGACTACGGATCAGGAGATTCCGTAACATCAGCCCTATGGCCCAATGGATAAGTCGCCTGAATAGGGATCAGGAGATTCGAGGTTAAAGTCCTGGCAGGGTCTCTTATTTTTGCTTCCTTCTTCTCTATCCTGATCCTTGGCATAATAATTTTACTCCTGGCGATTTGCGTCTGGCAATGTGACGTACTAAGTTTGAGATACTACTTTAACGTCGGCCTTGTGGCCCAATGGATAAGGCGCCTGACTACGGATCAGGAGATTCCAGGTTCGAGTCCTGGCAGGGTCTCTGATTTTTGCTTCCTTCTTTTCTATCCTGATCCTTGGCATAAAAATTTTACTCCTGGCGATTTGCGTCTGCCAATGGGACGTACTAATTTCGAGAATTTACTTCAACCACGGCCTTGTGGCCCAATGGATAAGGCGCCTGACCTCGGATCAGGAGATTCCAGGTTCGAGTGCTGGCAGGGTCGCTGATTTTTGCCTCGTTCTTTTGAATCGACGATTTGCGTCTGCCAACGTGATGTACTAAGTTCGAAATACTATGTCAACGTCGGCCTTGTGGCCCAATGGATAAGGCGCCTGACCTCGGATCAGGAGATTCCAGGTTCGAGTCCTGGCAGGGTCCCTGATTTTTGCCTCGTTCTTTTGAATCGGCGATTTGCGTCTGCCAGCGTGATGTACTAAGTTCGAAATACTACGTCCACGTCGGCCTTGTGGCCCAATGGATAAGGCGCCTGACTACGGATCAGGAGATTCCAGGTTCGAGTCCTGGCAGGGTCGCTGATTTTTGACTCCTTCTTTTGAATCGGCGAATTGCGTCTGCCAACGTAATGTACTATATTCCAAATTCTACGTCAACATTGGCCTTGAGGCCCAATGGATAAGGCGCCTGACTACGGATCAGGAGATTCCAGGTTCGAGTCCTGGCAGGGTCGCTGATTTTTTTACTCGTTCTTTTGAATCGGCGATTTGCGTCTGCCAACGTGATGTACTAAGTTCGAAATACTATGTCAACATCGGCCTTGTGGCCCAATGGATAAGGCGCCTGACTAAGGATCAGGAGATTCCAGGTTCGAGTCCTGGCAGGGTCGCTGATTTTTTTACTCGTTCTTTTGAATCGGCGATTTGCTTCTGCCAACGTGATGTACTAAGTTCGAAATACTATGTCAACGTCGGCCTTGTGGCCCAATGGATATGGCGTCTGACTACGGATCAGGAGATTCCAGGTTCGAGTCCTGGCAGGGTCGCTGATTTTTGCCTCCTTCTTTTGAATCGGCGAATTGCGTCTGCCAACGTAATGTACTAAAATCGGCCTTGTGGCCCAATGGATAAGGCGCCTGACTACGGATCAGGAGATTCTAGGTTCGAGTCCTGGCAGGGTCGCTGATTTTTTTACTCGTTCTTTTGAATCGGCGATTTGCTTCTGCCAACGTGATGTACTAAGTTCGAAATACTATGTCAACGTCGGCCTTGTGGCCCAATGGAGATGGCGTCTGACTACGGATCAGGAGATTCCAGGTTCGAGTCCTGGCAGGGTCGCTGATTTTTGCCTCGTTCTTTTGAATCGGCGATTTGCGTCTGCCAACGTGATGTACTAAGTTCGAAATACTACGTCAACGTCGGCCTTGTGGCCCAATGGATATGGCGCCTGACTACGGATCAGGAGATTCCAGGTTCGAGTCCTGGCAGGGTCGCTGATTTTTGCCTACTTCTTTTGAATCGCCGAATTGCGTCTGCCAACGTAATGTACTATATTCGAAATTCTACGTCAACATCGGCCTTGAGGCCCGATGGATAAGGCGCCTGACTACGGATCAGGAGATTCCAGGTTCGAGTCCTGGCAGGGTCGCTGATTTTTGCCTACTTCTTTTGAATCGGCGAATTGCGTCTGCCAACGTATATTACTAAGTTCGAAATACTACGTCGACATTGGCCCTGTTGCCCAATGGATAAGGCGCCTGACTACGGATCAGGAGATTCTAGGTTCGATTCCTGGCAGGATCGCTGATTTTTGCTTCCTTCTTCTTAATCGTGATAATTTTGTTTGCTGTTCTCCTTTATATGATGTAGTGTATAATTTTCCTTATTCGAGTCCCGGCAGGGTCCCTGTCTTTGCATAATATTTGATGTCAACGCTATTTGTTTCACGCGAGGTGATTTACTTATTCCAAAATTACAACATCAACCTCAGCCCTGTGGCCCAATATAAACGACGCCTGACTACGGATCAGGAGATTCCGTAACATCAGCCCTATGGCCCAATGGATAAGTCGCCTGAATAGGGATCAGGAGGTTCGAGGTTAGAGTCCTGGCAGGGTCTCTGATTTTTTCTTTCTTTTTTTTCTATCCTGATCCTTGGCATAATAATTTTACTCCTGGCGATTTGCGTCTGGCAATGTGACGTACTAAGTTCGAAATAATACTTTAACGTCGGCCCTATGGCCCAATGGATAAGGCGCCTGACTACGGATCAGGAGATTCGAGGTTAGAGTCGTGGCAGGGTCTCTGATTTTTACTTCCTTCTTTTCTATCCTGATCCTTGGCATAATAATTTTACTCATGGCGATTTGCGTCTAGCAATGTGACGTACTAAGTTCGAAATACTACTTCAACGTCGGCCTTGTGGCCCAATGGATAAGGCGCCTGACTAGGGATCAGGAGATTCGAGGTTAGAGTCGTGGCAGGGTCTCTGATTTTTACTTCCATCTTTTATATCCTGATCCTTGGCATAAAAATTTTACTGCTGGTGATTTGCGTCTGCCAATGGGACGTACTAAGTTCGAGAATTTACTTCAACGTCGGCCTTGTGTCCCAATGGATAAGGCGCCTGACCTCGGATCAGGAGATTCCAGGTTCGAGTCCTGGCAGGGTCGCTGATTTTTGCCTCGTTCTTTTGAATCGGCGATTTGCGTCTGCCAACGTGATGTACTAAGTTTGAAATACTATGTCAACGTCGGCCTTGTGGCCCAATAGATAAGGCGTCTGACTACGGATCAGGAGATTCCAGGTTCGAGTCCTGGCAGGGTCGCTGATTTTTGCCTCGTTCTTTTGAATCGGCGATTTGCGTCTGCCAACGTGATGTACTAAAATCGGAATACTACGTCAACATCGGCCTTGTTGCCCAATGGATAAGGCGCCTGACTACGGATCAGGAGATTCTAGGTTCGATTCCTGGCAGGATCGCTGATTTTTGCTTCCTTCTTCTTAATCGTGATAATTTTGTTTGCTGTTCGTCTTTTCTATGATGTAGTGTATAATTTTCCTTATTCGAGTCCCGGCAGGGTCCATGTCTTTGCATAATATTTGATGTTAACGCTATTTGTTTCACGCGAGGTGATTTACTTATTCCAAAATTACAACATTAATCTCAGCCCTGTGGCCCAATATAAACGACGCCTGACTACGGATCAGGAGATTCCGTAACATCAGCCCTATGGCCCAATGGATAAGTCGCCTGAATAGGGATCAGGAGATTCGAGGTTAAAGTCCTGGCAGGGTCTCTGATTTTTGCTTCCTTCTTCTCTTTCCTGATCCTTGGCATAATAATTTTACTCCTGGCGATTTGCGTCTGGCAATGTGACGTACTAAGTTCGAGATACTACTTTAACGTCGGCCTTGTGGCCAAATGGATAAGGCGCCTGACTACGGATCAGGAGATTCCAGATTCGAGTCCTGGCAGGGTCTCTGATTTTTGCTTCCTTCTTTTCTATCCTGATCCTTGGCATAAAAATTGTACTCCTGGCGATTTGCGTCTGCCAATGGGACGTACTAAGTTCGAGAATTTACTTCAACGTCGGCCTTGTGGCCCAATGGATAAGGCGCCTGACCTCGGATCAGGAGATTCCAGGTTCGAGTCCTGGCAGGGTCGCTGATTTTTGCCTCGTTCTTTTGAATCGGCGATTTGCGTCTGCCAACGTGATGTACTAAGTTCGAAATACTATGTCAACATCGGCCTTGTGGCCCAATGGATAAGGCGCCTGACTAAGGATCAGGAGATTCCAGGTTCGAGTCCTGGCAGGGTCGCTGATTTTTTTACTCGTTCTTTTGAATCGGCGATTTGCTTCTGCCAACGTGATGTACTAAGTTCGAAATACTATGTCAACGTCGGCCTTGTGGCCAAATGGATAAGGCGCCTGACTACGGATCAGGAGATTCCAGGTTCGAGTCCTGGCAGGGTCGCTGATTTTTGCCTCGTTCTTTTGAATCGGCGATTTGCGTCTGCCAACGTGATGTACTAAGTTCGAAATACTACGTCAACGTCGGCCTTGTGGCCCAATGGATAAGGCGCCTGACTACGGATCAGGAGATTCCAGGTTCGAGTCCTGGCAGGGTCGCTGATTTTTGCCTACTTCTTTTGAATCGCCGAATTGCGTCTGCCAACGTAATGTACTATATTCGAAATTCTACGTCAACATCGGCCTTGAGGCCCAATGGATAAGGCGCCTGACTACGGATCAGGAGATTCTAGGTTCGATTCCTTGCAGGATCGCTGATTTTTGCTTCCTTCTTCTTAATCGTGATAATTTTGTTTGCTGTTCGCCTTTTATATGATGTAGTGTATAATTTTCCTTATTCGAGTCCCGGCAGGGTCCATGTCTTTGCATAATATTTGATGTTAACGCTATTTGTTTAACGCGAGGTGATTTACTTATTCCAAAATTACAACATCAATCTCAGCCCTGTGGCCCAATATAAACGACGCCTGACTACGGATCAGGAGATTCCGTAACATCAGCCCTATGGCCCAATGGATAAGTCGCCTGAATAGGGATCAGGAGATTCGAGGTTAGAGTCCTGGCAGGGTCTCTGATTTTTTCTTCCTTCTTTTCTATCCTGATCCTTGGCATAATAATTTTACTCCTGGCGATTTGCTTCTGTCAATGTGACGTACTAAGTTCGAAATACTACTTTAACGTCGGCCTTGTGGCCCAATGGATAAGGCATAATATTTGATGTTAACGCTATTTGTTTCACGCGAGGTGATTTACTTATTCCAAAATTACAACATTAATCTCAGCCCTGTGGCCCAATATAAACGACGCCTGACTACGGATCAGGAGATTCCGTAACATCAGCCCTATGGCCCAATGGATAAGTCGCCTGAATAGGGATCAGGAGATTCGAGGTTAAAGTCCTGGCAGGGTCTCTGATTTTTGCTTCCTTCTTCTCTATCCTGATCCTTGGCATAATAATTTTACTCCTGGCGATTTGCGTCTGGCAATGTGACGTACTAAGTTGGAGATACTACTTTAACGTCGGCCTTGTGGCCCAATGGATAAGGCGCCTGACTAAGGATCAGGAGATTCCAGGTTCGAGTCCTGGCAGGGTCTCTGATTTTTGCTTCCTTCTTTTCTATCCTGATCCTTGGCATAAAAATTTTACTCCTGGCGATTTGCGTCTGCCAATGGGACGTACTAAGTTCGAGAATTTACTTCAACGTCGGCCTTGTGGCCCAATGGATAAGGCGCCTGACCTCGGATCAGGAGATTCCAGGTTCGAGTGCTGGCAGGGTCGCTGATTTTTGCCTCGTTCTTTTGAATCGACGATTTGCGTCTGCCAACGTGATGTACTAAGTTCGAAATACTATGTCAACGTCGGCCTTGTGGCCCAATGGATAAGGCGCCTGACTACGGATCAGGAGATTCCAGGTTCGAGTCCTGGCAGGGTCGCTGATTTTTGACTCCTTCTTTTGAATCGGCGAATTGCGTCTGCCAACGTAATGTACTATATTCGAAATTCTACGTCAACATCGGCCTTGAGGCCCAATGGATAAGGCGCCTGACTACGGATCAGGAGATTCCAGGTTCGAGTCCTGGCAGGGTCGCTGATTTTTTAACTCGTTCTTTTGAATCGGCGATTTGCGTCTGCCAACGTGATGTACTAAGTTCGAAATACTATGTCAACGTCGGCCTTGTGGCCCAATGGATAAGGCGCCTGACTAAGGATCAGGAGATTCCAGGTTCGAGTCCTGGCAGGGTCGCTGATTTTTTTACTCGTTCTTTTGAATCGGCGATTTGCTTCTGCCAACGTGATGTACTAAGTTCGAAATACTATGTCAACGTCGGCCTTGTGGCCCAATGGATATGGAGTCTGACTACGGATCAGGAGATTCCAGGTTCGAGTCCTGGCAGGGTCGCTGATTTTTGCCTCCTTCTTTTGAATCGGCGAATTGCGTCTGCCAACGTAATGTACTAAAATCGGCCTTGTGGCCCAATGGATAAGGCGCCTGACTACGGATCAGGAGATTCTAGGTTCGATTCCTGGCAGGATCGCTGATTTTTGCTTCCTTCTTCTTAATCGTGATAATTTTGTTTGCTCTTCGTCTTTTCTATGATGTAGTGTATAATTTTCCTTATTCGAGTCCCGGCAGGGTCCATGTCTTTGCATAATATTTGATGTTAACGCTATTTGTTTCACGCGAGGTGATTTACTTATTCCAAAATTACAACATTAATCTCAGCCCTGTGGCCCAATATAAACGACGCCTGACTACGGATCAGGAGATTCCGTAACATCAGCCCTATGGCCCAATGGATAAGTCGCCTGAATAAGGATCAGGAGATTCGAGGTTAGAGTCCTGGCAGGGTCTCTGATTTTTTCTTCCTTCTTTTCTATCCTGATCCTTGGCATAATAATTTTACTCCTGGCGATTTGCTTCTGTCAATGTGACGTACTATGTTCGAAATACTACTTTAACGTCGGCCTTGTGGCCCAATGGATAAGGCGCCTGACTACGGATCAGGAGATTCCAGGTTTGAGTCCTGGCAGGGTCGCTGATTTTTGCCTCCTTTATTTGAATCGCCGAATTGCGTCTGCCAACGTAATGTACTATATTCGAAATTCTACGTCAACATCGGCCTTGTGGCCCAATGGATAAGGCGCCTGACTACGGATCAGGAGATTCCAGGTTCGAGTCCTGGCAGGGTCGCTGATTTTTGCCTCCTTCTTTTGAATCGGCGAATTGCGTCTGCCAACGTAATGTACTAAAATCGGCCTTGTGGCCCAATGGATAAGGCGCCTGACTACGGATCAGGAGATTCTAGGTTCGATTCCTGGCAGGATCGCTGATTTTTGCTTCCTTCTTCTTAATCGTGATAATTTTGTTTGCTCTTCGTCTTTTCTATGATGTAGTGTATAATTTTCCTTATTCGAGTCCCGGCATGGTCCATGTCTTTGCATAATATTTGATGTTAACGCTATTTGTTTCACGCGAGGTGATTTACTTATTCCAAAATTACAACATTAATCTCAGCCCTGTGGCCCAATATAAACGACGCCTGACTACGGATCAGGAGATTCCGTAACATCAGCCCTATGGCCCAATGGATAAGTCGCCTGAATAGGGATCAGGAGATTCGAGGTTAAAGTCCTGGCAGGGTCTCTGATTTTTGCTTCCTTCTTCTCTATCCTGATCCTTGGCATAATAATTTTACTCCTGGCGATTTGCGTCTGGCAATGTGACGTACTAAGTTTGAGATACTACTTTAACGTCGGCCTTGTGGCCCAATGGATAAGGCGCCTGACTACGGATCAGGAGATTCCAGGTTCGAGTCCTGGCAGGGTCTCTGATTTTTGCTTCCTTCTTTTCTATCCTGATCCTTGGCATAAAAATTTTACTCCTGGCGATTTGCGTCTGCCAATGGGACGTACTAAGTTCGAGAATTTACTTCAACGTCGGCCCTGAGGCCCAATGGATAAGGCGCCTGACCTCGGATCAGGAGATTCCAGGTTCGAGTGCTGGCAGGGTCGCTGATTTTTGCCTCGTTCTTTTGAATCGACGATTTGCGTCTGCCCACGTGATGTACTAAGTTCGAAATACTATGTCAACGTCGGCCTTGTGGCCCAATGGATAAGGCGCCTGACCTCGGATCAGGAGATTCCAGGTTCGAGTCCTGGCAGGGTCCCTGATTTTTGCCTCGTTCTTTTGAATCGGCGATTTGCGTCTGCCAGCGTGATGTACTAAGTTCGAAATACTACGTCAACGTCGGCCTTGTGGCCCAATGGATAAGGCGCCTGACTACGGATCAGGAGATTCCAGGTTCGAGTCCTGGCAGGGTCGCTGATTTTTGACTCCTTCTTTTGAATCGGCGAATTGCGTCTGCCAACGTAATGTACTATATTCGAAATTCAACGTCAACATCGGCCTTGAGGCCCAATGGATAAGGCGCCTGACTACGGATCAGGAGATTCCAGGTTCGAGTCCTGGCAGGGTCGCTGATTTTTTTACTCGTTCTTTTGAATCGGCGATTTGCGTCTGCCAACGTGATGTACTAAGTTCGAAATACTATGTCAACATCGGCCTTGTGGCCCAATGGATAAGGCGCCGGACTAAGGATCAGGAGATTCCAGGTTCGAGTCCTGGCAGGGTCGCTGATTTTTTTACTTGTTCTTTTGAATCGGCGATTTGCTTCTGCCAACGTGATGTACTAAGTTCGAAATACTATGTCAACGTCGGCCTTGTGGCCCAATGGATATGGCGTCTGACTACGGATCAGGAGATTCCAGGTTCGAGTCCTGGCAGGGTCGCTGATTTTTGCCTCCTTCTTTTGAATCGGCGAATTGCGTCTGCCAACGTAATGTACTAAAATCGGCCTTGTGGCCCAATGGATAAGGCGCCTGACTACGGATCAGGAGATTCCAGCTTCGAGTCCTGGCAGGGTCGCTGATTTTTTTACTCGTTCTTTTGAATCGGCGATTTGCTTCTGCCAACGTGATGTACTAAGTTCGAAATACTATGTCAACGTCGGCCTTGTGGCCCAATGGATATGGCGTCTGACTACGGATCAGGAGATTCCAGGTTCGAGTCCTGGCAGGGTCGCTGATTTTTGCCTCGTTCTTTTGAATCGGCGATTTGCGTCTGCCAACGTGATGTACTAAGTTCGAAATACTACGTCAACGTCGGCCTTGTGGCCCAATGGATAAGGCGCCTGACTACGGATCAGGAGATTCCAGGTTCGAGTCCTGGCAGGGTCGCTGATTTTTGCCTACTTCTTTTGAATCGCCGAATTGCGTCAGCCAACGTAATGTACTATATTCGAAATTCTACGTCAACATCGGCCTTGAGGCCCAATGGATAAGGCGCCTGACTACGGATCAGGAGATTCCAGGTTCGAGTCCTGGCAGGGTCGCTGATTTTTGCCTACTTCTTTTGAATCGGCGAATTGCGTCTGCCAACGTATATTACTAAGTTCGAAATACTACGTCGACATCGGCCCTGTTGCCCAATGGATAAGGCGCCTGACTACGGATCAGGAGATTCTAGGTTCGATTCCTGGCAGGATCGCTGATTTTTGCTTCCTTCTTCTTAATCGTGATAATTTTGTTTGCTGTTCTCCTTTATATGATGTGGTGTATAATTTTCCTTATTCGAGTCCCGGCAGGGTCCATGTCTTTGCATAATATTTGATGTTAACGCTATTTGTTTAACGCGAGGTGATTTACTTATTCCAAAATTACAACATTAATCTCAGCCCTGTGGCCCAATATAAACGACGCCTGACTACGGATCAGGAGATTCCGTAACATCAGCCCTATGGCCCAATGGATAAGTCGCCTGAATAGGGATCAGGAGATTCGAGGTTAAAGTCCTGGCAGGGTCTCTGATTTTTGCTTCCTTCTTCTCTATCCTGATCCTTGGCATAATAATTTTACTCCTGGCGATTTGCGTCTGGCAATGTGACGTACTAAGTTTGAGATACTACTTTAACGTCGGCCTTGTGGCCCAATGGATAAGGCGAATGACTACGGATCAGGAGATTCCAGGTTCGAGTCCTGGCAGGGTCTCTGATTTTTGCTTCCTTCTTTTCTATCCTGATCCTTGGCATAAAAATTTTACTCCTGGCGATTTGCGTCTGCCAATGGGACGTACTAAGTTCGAGAATTTACTTCAACGTCGGCCTTGTGGCCCAATGGATAAGGCGCCTGACCTCGGATCAGGAGATTCCAGGTTCGAGTGCTGGCAGGGTCGCTGATTTTTGCCTCGTTCTTTTGAATCGACGATTTGCGTCTGCCAACGTGATGTACTAAGTTCGAAATACTATGTCAACGTCGGCCTTGTGGCCCAATGGATAAGGCGCCTGACCTCGGATCAGGAGATTCCAGGTTCGAGTCCTGGCAGGGTCCCTGATTTTTGCCTCGTTCTTTTGAATCGGCGATTTGCGTCTGCCAGCGTGATGTACTAAGTTCGAAATACTACGTCAACGTCGGCCTTGTGGCCCAATGGATAAGGCGCCTGACTACGGATCAGGAGATTCCAGGTTCGAGTCCTGGCAGGGTCGCTGATTTTTGACTCCTTCTTTTGAATCGGCGAATTGCGTCTGCCAACGTAATGTACTATATTCGAAATTCAACGTCAACATCGGCCTTGAGGCCCAATGGATAAGGCGCCTGACTACGGATCAGGAGATTCCAGGTTCGAGTCCTGGCAGGGTCGCTGATTTTTTTACTCGTTCTTTTGAATCTTCGATTTGCGTCTGCCAACGTGATGTACTAAGTTCGAAATACTATGTCAACATCGGCCTTGTGGCCCAATGGATAAGGCGCCTGACTAAGGATCAGGAGATTCCAGGTTCGAGTCCTGGCAGGGTCGCTGATTTTTTTACTCGTTCTTTTGAATCGGCGATTTGCTTCTGCCAACGTGATGTACTAAGTTCGAAATACTATGTCAACGTCGGCCTTGTGGCCCAATGGATATGGCGTCTGACTACGGATCAGGAGATTCCAGGTTCGAGTCCTGGCAGGGTCGCTGATTTTTGCCTCCTTCTTTTGAATCGGCGAATTGCGTCTGCCAACGTAATGTACTAAAATCGGCCTTGTGGCCCAATGGATAAGGCGCCTGACTACGGATCAGGAGATTCCAGCTTCGAGTCCTGGCAGGGTCGCTGATTTTTTTACTCGTTCTTTTGAATCGGTGATTTGCTTCTGCCAACGTGATGTACTAAGTTCGAAATACTATGTCAACGTCGGCCTTGTGGCCCAATGGATATGGCGTCTGACTACGGATCAGGAGATTCCAGGTTCGAGTCCTGGCAGGGTCGCTGATTTTTGCCTCGTTCTTTTGAATCGGCGATTTGCGTCTGCCAACGTGATGTACTAAGTTCGAAATACTACGTCAACGTCGGCCTTGTGGCCCAATGGATAAGGCGCCTGACTACGGATCAGGAGATTCCAGGTTCGAGTCCTGGCAGGGTCGCTGATTTTTGCCTACTTCTTTTGAATCGCCGAATTGCGTCTGCCAACGTAATGTACTATATTCGAAATTCTACGTCAACATCGGCCTTGAGGCCCAATGGATAAGGCGCCTGACTACGGATCAGGAGATTCCAGGTTCGAGTCCTGGCAGGGTCGCTGATTTTTGCCTACTTCTTTTGAATCGGCGAATTGCGTCTGCCAACGTATATTACTAAGTTCGAAATACTACGTCGACATCGGCCCTGTTGCCCAATGGATAAGGCGCCTGACTACGGATCAGGAGATTCTAGGTTCGATTCCTGGCAGGATCGCTGATTTTTGCTTCCTTCTTCTTAATCGTGATAATTTTGTTTGCTGTTCTCCTTTATATGATGTAGTGTATAATTTTCCTTATTCGAGTCCCGGCAGGGTCCCTGTCTTTGCATAATATTTGATGTCAACGCTATTTGTTTTACGCGAGGTGATTTACTTATTCCAAAATTACAACATTAACCTCAGCCCTGTGGCCCAATATAAACGACGCCTGACTACGGATCAGGAGATTCCGTAACATCAGCCCTATGGCCCAATGGATAAGTCGCCTGAATAGGGATCAGGAGGTTCGAGGTTAGAGTCCTGGCAGGGTCTCTGATTTTTTCTTCCTTCTTTTCTATCCTGATCCTTGGCATAATAATTTTACTCCTGGCGATTTGCGTCTGGCAATGTGACGTACTAAGTTCGAAATAATACTTTAACGTCGGCCCTATGGCCCAATGGATAAGGCGCCTGACTACGGATCAGGAGATTCGAGGTTAGAGTCGTGGCAGGGTCTCTGATTTTTACTTCCTTCTTTTCTATCCTGATCCTTGGCATAATAATTTTACTCATGGCGATTTGCGTCTAGCAATGTGACGTACTAAGTTCGAAATACTACTTCAACGTCGGCCTTGTGGCCCAATGGATAAGGCGCCTGACCTCGGATCAGGAGATTCGAGGTTAGAGTCGTGGCAGGGTCTCTGTTTTTTACTTCCATCTTTTATATCCTGATCCTTGGCATAAAAATTTTACTGCTGGTGATTTGCGTCTGCCAATGGGACGTACTAAGTTCGAGAATTTACTTCAACGTCGGCCTTGTGTCCCAATGGATAAGGCGCCTGACCTCGGATCAGGAGATTCCAGGTTCGAGTCCTGGCAGGGTCGCTGATTTTTGCCTCGTTCTTTTGAATCGGCGATTTGCGTCTGCCAACGTGATGTACTAAGTTCGAAATACTATGTCAACGTCGGCCTTGTGGCCCAATAGATAAGGCGTCTGACTACGGATCAGGAGATTCCAGGTTCGAGTCCTGGCAGGGTCGCTGATTTTTGCCTCCATCTTTTGAATCGGCGAATTGCGTCTGCCAACGTAATGTACTAAAATCGGAATACTACGTCAACATCGGCCTTGTTGCCCAATGGATAAGGCGCCTGACTACGGATCAGGAGATTCTAGGTTCGATTCCTGGCAGGATCGCTGATTTTTGCTTCCTTCTTCTTAATCGTGATAATTTTGTTTGCTGTTCGTCTTTTCTATGATTTAGTGTATAATTTTCCTTATTCGAGTCCCGGCAGGGTCCATGTCTTTGCATAATATTTGATGTTAACGCTATTTGTTTCACGCGAGGTGATTTAATTATTCCAAAATTACAACATTAATCTCAGCCCTGTGGCCCAATATAAACGACGCCTGACTACGGATCAGGAGATTCCGTAACATCAGCCCTATGGCCCAATGGATAAGTCGCCTGAATAGGGATCAGGAGATTCGAGGTTAAAGTCCTGGCAGGGTCTCTGATTTTTGCTTCCTTCTTCTCTTTCCTGATCCTTGGCATAATAATTTTACTCCTGGCGATTTGCGTCTGGCAATGTGACGTACTAAGTTGGAGATACTACTTTAACGTCGGCCTTGTGGCCAAATGGATAAGGCGCCTGACTACGGATCAGGAGATTCCAGATTCGAGTCCTGGCAGGGTCTCTGATTTTTGCTTCCTTCTTTTCTATCCTGATCCTTGGCATAAAAATTTTACTCCTGGCGATTTGCGTCTGCCAATGGGACGTACTAAGTTCGAGAATTTTCTTCAACGTCGGCCTTGTGGCCCAATGGATAAATCGCCTGACCTCGGATCAGGAGATTCCAGGTTCGAGTCCTGGCAGGGTCGCTGATTTTTGCCTCGTTCTTTTGAATCGGCGATTTGCGTCTGCCAACGTGATGTACTAAGTTCGAAATACTATGTCAACATCGGCCTTGTGGCCCAATTTATAAGGCGCCTGACTAAGGATCAGGAGATTCCAGGTTCGAGTCCTTGCAGGGTCGCTGATTTTTTTACTCGTTCTTTTGAATCGGCGATTTGCGTCTGCCAACGTGATGTACTAAGTTCGAAATACTATGTCAACATCGGCCTTGTGGCCCAATGGATAAGGCGCCTGACTACGGATCAGGAGATTCCAGGTTCGAGTCCTGGCATGGTCGCTGATTTTTTTACTCGTTCTTTTGAATCGACGATTTGCGTCTGCCAACGTGATGTACTAAGTTTGAAATACTATGTCAACGTCGGCCTTGTGGCCAAATGGATAAGGCGCTTGACTACGGATCAGGAGATTCCAGGTTCGAGTCCTGGCAGGGTCGCTGAATTTTGCCACGTTCTTTTGAATCGGCGATTTGCCTCTGCCAACGTGATGTACTAAGTTCGAAATACTACGTCAACGTCGGCCTTGTGGCCCAATGGATAAGGCGCCTGACTACGGATCAGGAGATTCCAGGTTCGAGTCCTGGCAGGGTCGCTGATTTTTGCCTACTTCTTTTGAATCGCCGAATTGCGTCTGCCAACGTAATGTACTATATTCGAAATTCTACGTCAACATCGGCCTTGAGGCCCAATGGATAAGGCGCCTGACCACGGATCAGGAGATTCTAGGTTCGATTCCTTGCAGGATCGCTGATTTTTGCTTCCTTCTTCTTAATCGTGATAATTTTGTTTGCTGTTCGTCTTTTCTATGATGTAGTGTATAATTTTCCTTATTCGAGTCCCGGCAGGGTCCATGTCTTTGCATAATATTTGATGTTAACGCTATTTGTTTCACGCGAGGTGATTTACTTATTCCAAAATTACAACATTAATCTCAGCCCTGTGGCCCAATATAAACGACGCCTGACTACGGATCAGGAGATTCCGTAACATCAGCCCTATGGCCCAATGGATAAGTCGCCTGAATAGGGATCAGGAGATTCGAGGTTAAAGTCCTGGCAGGGTCTCTGATTTTTGCTTCCTTCTTCTCTATCCTGATCCTTGGCATAATAATTTTACTCCTGGCGATTTGCGTCTGGCAATGTGACGTACTAAGTTGGAGATACTACTTTAACGTCGGCCTTGTGGCCCAATGGATAAGGCGCCTGACTACGGATCAGGAGATTCCAGGTTCGAGTCCTGGCAGGGTCTCTGATTTTTGCTTCCTTCTTTTCTATCCTGATCCTTGGCATAAAAATTTTACTCCTGGCGATTTGCGTCTGCCAATGGGATGTACTAAGTTCGAGAATTTACTTCAACCACGGCCTTGTGGCCCAATGGATAAGGCGCCTGACCTCGGATCAGGAGATTCCAGGTTCGAGTGCTGGCAGGGTCGCTGATTTTTGCCTTGTTCTTTTGAATCGACGATTTGCGTCTGCCAACGTGATGTACTAAGTTCGAAATACTATGTCAACGTCGGCCTTGTGGCCCAATGGATAAGGCGCCTGACCTCGGATCAGGAGATTCCAGGTTCGAGTCCTGGCAGGGTCGCTGATTTTTGCCTCGTTCTTTTGAATCGGCGATTTGCGTCTGCCAACGTGATGTACTAAGTTTGAAATACTATGTCAACATCGGCCTTGTGGCCCAATGGATAAGGCGCCTGACTACGGATCAGGAGATTCCAGGTTCGAGTCCTGGCATGGTCGCTGATTTTTTTACTCGTTCTTTTGAATCGACGATTTGCGTCTGTCAACGTGATGTACTAAGTTCGAAATACTATGTCAACGTCGGCCTTCTGGCCAAATGGATAAGGCGCCTGACTACGGATCAGGAGATTCCAGGTTCCAGTCCTGGCAGGGTCGCTGATTTTTGCCACGTTCTTTTGAATCGGCGATTTGCGTCTGCCAACGTGATGTACTAAGTTCGAAATACTACGTCAACGTCGGCCTTGTGGCCCAATGGATAAGGCGCCTGACTACGGATCAGGAGATTCCAGGTTCGAGTCCTGGCAGGGTCGCTGATTTTTGCCTACTTCTTTTGAATCGCTGAATTGCGTCTGCCAACGTAATGTACTATATTCGAAATTCTACGTCAACATCGGCCTTGAGGCCCAATGGATAAGGCGCCTGACTACGGATCAGGAGATTCTAGGTTCTATTCCTTGCAGGATCGCTGATTTTTGCTTCCTTCTTCTTAATCGTGATAATTTTGTTTGCTGTTCGTCTTTTCTATGATGTAGTGTATAATTTTCCTTATTCGAGTCACGGCAGGGTCCATGTCTTTGCATAATATTTGATGTTAACGCTATTTGTTTCACGCGAGGTGATTTACTTATTCCAAAATTACAACATTAATCTCAGCCCTGTGGCCCAATATAAACGACGCCTGACTACGGATCAGGAGATTCCGTAACATCAGCCCTATGGCCCAATGGATAAGTCGCCTGAATAGGGATCAGGAGATTCGAGGTTAAAGTCCTGGCAGGGTCTCTGATTTTTGCTTCCTTCTTCTCTATCCTGATCCTTGGCATAATAATTTTACTCCTGGCGATTTGCGTCTGGCAATGTGACGTACTAAGTTTGAGATACTACTTCAACGTCGGCCTTGTGGCCCAATGGATAAGGCGCCTGACTACGGATCAGGAGATTCCAGGTTCGAGTCCTGGCAGGGTCTCTGATTTTTGCTTCCTTCTTTTCTATCCTGATCCTTGGCATAAAAATTTTACTCCTGGCGATTTGCGTCTGCCAATGGGATGTACTAAGTTCGAGAATTTACTTCAACCACGGCCTTGTGGCCCAATGGATAAGGCGCCTGACCTCGGATCAGGAGATTCCAGGTTCGAGTGCTGGCAGGGTCGCTGATTTTTGCCTTGTTCTTTTGAATCGACGATTTGCGTCTGCCAACGTGATGTACTAAGTTCGAAATACTATGTCAACGTCGGCCTTGTGGCCCAATGGATAAGGCGCCTGACCTCGGATCAGGAGATTCCAGGTTCGAGTCCTGGCAGGGTCCCTGATTTTTGCCTCGTTCTTTTGAATCGGCGATTTGCGTCTGCCAGCGTGATGTACTAAGTTCGAAATACTACGTCAACGTCGGCCTTGTGGCCCAATGGATAAGGCGCCTGACTACGGATCAGGAGATTCCAGGTTCGAGTCCTGGCAGGGTCGCTGATTTTTGACTCCTTCTTTTGAATCGGCGAATTGCGTCTGCCAACGTAATGTACTATATTCCAAATTCTACGTCAACATCGGCCTTGAGGCCCAATGGATAAGGCGCCTGACTACGGATCAGGAGATTCTAGGTTCGAGTCCTGGCAGGGTCGCTGATTTTTTTACTCGTTCTTTTGAATCGGCGATTTGCGTCTGCCAACGTGATGTACTAAGTTCGAAATACTATGTCAACATCGGCCTTGTGGCCCAATGGATAAGGCGCCTGACTAAGGATCAGGAGATTCCAGGTTCGAGTCCTGGCAGGGTCGCTGATTTTTTTACTCGTTCATTTGAATCGGCGATTTGCTTCTGCCAACGTGATGTACTAAGTTCGAAATACTATGTCAACGTCGGCCTTGTGGCCCAATGGATATGGCGTCTGACTACGGATCAGGAGATTCCAGGTTCGAGTCCTTGCAGGGTAGCTGATTTTTGCCTCCTTCTTTTGAATCGGCGAATTGCGTCTGCCAACGTAATGTACTAAAATCGAAATACTACGTCAACATCGGCCTTGTGGTCCAATGGATAAGGCGCCTGACTACGGATCAGGAGATTCTAGGTTCGATTCCTGGCAGGATCGCTGATTTTTGCTTCCTTCTTCTTAATCGTGATAATTTTGTTTGCTGTTCGTCTTTTCTATGATGTAGTGTATAATTTTCCTTATTCGAGTCCCGGCAGGGTCCATGTCTTTGCATAATATTTGATGTTAACGCTATTTGTTTCACGCGAGGTGATTTACTTATTCCAAAATTACAACATTAATCTCAGCCCTGTGGCCCAATATAAACGACGCCTGACTACGGATCAGGAGATTCCGTAACATCAGCCCTATGGCCCAATGGATAAGTCGCCTGAATAGGGATCAGGAGATTCGAGGTTAAAGTCCTGGCAGGGTCTCTGATTTTTGCTTCCTTCTTCTCTTTCCTGATCCTTGGCATAATAATTTTACTCCTGGCGATTTGCGTCTGGCAATGTGACGTACTAAGTTCGAGATACTACTTTAACGTCGGCCTTGTGGCCAAATGGATAAGGCGCCTGACTACGGATCAGGAGATTCCAGGTTCGAGTCCTGGCAGGGTCTCTGATTTTTGCTTCCTTCTTTTCTATCCTGATCCTTGGCATAAAAATTTTACTCCCGGCGATTTGCGTCTGCCAATGGGACGTACTAAGTTCGATAATTTACTTCAACGTCGGCCTTGTGGCCCAATGGATAAGGCGCCTGACCTCGGATCAGGAGATTCCAGGTTCGAGTGCTGGCAGGGTCGCTGATTTTTGCCTCGTTCTTTTGAATCGGCGATTTGCGTCTGCCAACGTGATGTACTAAGTTCGAAATACTATGTCAACATCGGCCTTGTGGCCCAATGGATAAGGCGCCTGACTACGGATCAGGAGATTCCAGGTTCGAGTCCTGGCATGGTCGCTGATTTTTTTACTCGTTCTTTTGAATCGACGATTTGCGTCTGCCAACGTGATGTACTAAGTTCGAAATACTATGTCAACGTCGGCCTTGTGGCCAAATGGATAAGGCGCCTGACTACGGATCAGGAGATTCCAGGTTCGAGTCCTGGCAGGGTCGCTGATTTTTGCCACGTTCTTTTGAATCGGCGATTTGCGTCTGCCAACGTGATGTACTAAGTTCGAAATACTACGTCAACGTCGGCCTTGTGGCCCAATGGATAAGGCGCCTGACTACGGATCAGGAGATTCCAGGTTCGAGTCCTGGCAGGGTCGCTGATTTTTGCCTACTTCTTTTGAATCGCCGAATTGCGTCTGCCAACGTAATGTACTATATTCGAAATTCTACTTCAACATCGGCCTTGAGGCCCAATGGATAAGGCGCCTGACTACGGATCAGGAGATTCTAGGTTCGATTCCTTGCAGGATCGCTGATTTTTGCTTCCTTCTTCTTAATCGTGATAATTTTGTTTGCTGTTCGTCTTTTCTATGATGTAGTGTATAATTTTCCTTATTCGAGTCCCGGCAGGGTCCATGTCTTTGCATAATATTTGATGTTAACGCTATTTGTTTCACGCGAGGTGATTTACTTATTCCAAAATTACAACATTAATCTCAGCCCTGTGGCCCAATATAAACGACGCCTGACTACGGATCACGAGATTCCGTAACATCAGCCCTATGGCCCAATGGATAAGTCGCCTGAATAGGGATCAGGAGATTCGAGGTTAAAGTCCTGGCAGGGTCTCTTATTTTTGCTTCCTTCTTCTCTATCCTGATCCTTGGCATAATAATTTTACTCCTGGCGATTTGCGTCTGGCAATGTGACGTACTAAGTTTGAGATACTACTTTAACGTCGGCCTTGTGGCCCAATGGATAAGGCGCCTGACTACGGATCAGGAGATTCCAGGTTCGAGTCCTGGCAGGGTCTCTGATTTTTGCTTCCTTCTTTTCTATCCTGATCCTTGGCATAAAAATTTTACTCCTGGCGATTTGCGTCTGCCAATGGGACGTACTAATTTCGAGAATTTACTTCAACCACGGCCTTGTGGCCCAATGGATAAGGCGCCTGACCTCGGATCAGGAGATTCCAGGTTCGAGTGCTGGCAGGGTCGCTGATTTTTGCCTCGTTCTTTTGAATCGACGATTTGCGTCTGCCAACGTGATGTACTAAGTTCGAGATACTATGTCAACGTCGGCCTTGTGGCCCAATGGATAAGGCGCCTGACCTCGGATCAGGAGATTCCAGGTTCGAGTCCTGGCAGGGTCCCTGATTTTTGCCTCGTTCTTTTGAATCGGCGATTTGCGTCTGCCAGCGTGATGTACTAAGTTCGAAATACTACGTCAACGTCGGCCTTGTGGCCCAATGGATAAGGCGCCTGACTACGGATCAGGAGATTCCAGGTTCGAGTCCTGGCAGGGTCGCTGATTTTTGACTCCTTCTTTTGAATCGGCGAATTGCGTCTGCCAACGTAATGTACTATATTCCAAATTCTACGTCAACATTGGCCTTGAGGCCCAATGGATAAGGCGCCTGACTACGGATCAGGAGATTCCAGGTTCGAGTCCTGGCAGGGTCGCTGATTTTTTTACTCGTTCTTTTGAATCGGCGATTTGCGTCTGCCAACGTGATGTACTAAGTTCGAAATACTATGTCAACATCGGCCTTGTGGCCCAATGGATAAGGCGCCTGACTAAGGATCAGGAGATTCCAGGTTCGAGTCCTGGCAGGGTCGCTGATTTTTTTACTCGTTCTTTTGAATCGGCGATTTGCTTCTGCCAACGTGATGTACTAAGTTCGAAATACTATGTCAACGTCGGCCTTGTGGCCCAATGGATATGGCGTCTGACTACGGATCAGGAGATTCCAGGTTCGAGTCCTGGCAGGGTCGCTGATTTTTGCCTCCTTCTTTTGAATCGGCGAATTGCGTCTGCCAACGTAATGTACTAAAATCGGCCTTGTGGCCCAATGGATAAGGCGCCTGACTACGGATCAGGAGATTCCAGGTTCGAGTCCTGGCAGGGTCGCTGATTTTTTTACTCGTTCTTTTGAATCGGCGATTTGCTTCTGCCAACGTGATGTACTAAGTTCGAAATACTATGTCAACGTCGGCCTTGTGGCCCAATGGAGATGGCGTCTGACTACGGATCAGGAGATTCCAGGTTCGAGTCCTGGCAGGGTCGCTGATTTTTGCCTCGTTCTTTTGAATCGGCGATTTGCGTCTGCCAACGTGATGTACTAAGTTCGAAATACTACGTCAACGTCGGCCTTGTGGCCCAATGGATATGGCGCCTGACTACGGATCAGGAGATTCCAGGTTCGAGTCCTGGCAGGGTCGCTGATTTTTGCCTACTTCTTTTGAATCGCCGAATTGCGTCTGCCAACGTAATGTACTATATTCGAAATTCTACGTCAACATCGGCCTTGAGGCCCGATGGATAAGGCGCCTGACTACGGATCAGGAGATTCCAGGTTCGAGTCCTGGCAGGGTCGCTTATTTTTGCCTACTTCTTTTGAATCGGCGAATTGCGTCTGCCAACGTATATTACTAAGTTCGAAATACTACGTCGACATTGGCCCTGTTGCCCAATGGATAAGGCGCCTGACTACGGATCAGGAGATTCTAGGTTCGATTCCTGGCAGGATCGCTGATTTTTGCTTCCTTCTTCTTAATCGTGATAATTTTGTTTGCTGTTCTCCTTTATATGATGTAGTGTATAATTTTCCTTATTCGAGTCCCGGCAGGGTCCCTGTCTTTGCATAATATTTGATGTCAACGCTATTTGTTTCACGCGAGGTGATTTACTTATTCCAAAATTACAACATTAACCTCAGCCCTGTGGCCCAATATAAACGACGCCTGACTACGGATCAGGAGATTCCGTAACATCAGCCCTATGGCCCAATGGATAAGTCGCCTGAATAGGGATCAGGAGGTTCGAGGTTAGAGTCCTGGCAGGGTCTCTGATTTTTTCTTTCTTTTTTTTCTATCCTGATCCTTGGCATAATAATTTTACTCCTGGCGATTTGCGTCTGGCAATGTGACGTACTAAGTTCGAAATAATACTTTAACGTCGGCCCTATGGCCCAATGGATAAGGCGCCTGACTACGGATCAGGAGATTCGAGGTTAGAGTCGTGGCAGGGTCTCTGATTTTTACTTCCTTCTTTTCTATCCTGATCCTTGGCATAATAATTTTACTCATGGCGATTTGCGTCTAGCAATGTGACGTACTAAGTTCGAAATACTACTTCAACGTCGGCCTTGTGGCCCAATGGATAAGGCGCCTGACTACGGATCAGGAGATTCGAGGTTAGAGTCGTGGCAGGGTCTCTGATTTTTACTTCCATCTTTTATATCCTGATCCTTGGCATAAAAATTTTACTGCTGGTGATTTGCGTCTGCCAATGGGACGTACTAAGTTCGAGAATTTACTTCAACGTCGGCCTTGTGTCCCAATGGATAAGGCGCCTGACCTCGGATCAGGAGATTCCAGGTTCGAGTCCTGGCAGGGTCGCTGATTTTTGCCTCGTTCTTTTGAATCGGCGATTTGCGTCTGCCAACGTGATGTACTAAGTTTGAAATACTATGTCAACGTCGGCCTTGTGGCCCAATAGATAAGGCGTCTGACTACGGATCAGGAGATTCCAGGTTCGAGTCCTTGCAGGGTCGCTGATTTTTGCCTCCATCTTTTGAATCGGCGAATTGCGTCTGCCAACGTAATGTACTAAAATCGGAATACTACGTCAACATCGGCCTTGTTGCCCAATGGATAAGGCGCCTGACTACGGATCAGGAGATTCTAGGTTCGATTCCTGGCAGGATCGCTGATTTTTGCTTCCTTCTTCTTAATCGTGATAATTTTGTTTGCTGTTCGTCTTTTCTATGATGTAGTGTATAATTTTCCTTATTCGAGTCCCGGCAGGGTCCATGTCTTTGCATAATATTTGATGTTAACGCTATTTGTTTCACGCGAGGTGATTTACTTATTCCAAAATTACAACATTAATCTCAGCCCTGTGGCCCAATATAAACGACGCCTGACTACGGATCAGGAGATTCCGTAACATCAGCCCTATGGCCCAATGGATAAGTCGCCTGAATAGGGATCAGGAGATTCGAGGTTAAAGTCCTGGCAGGGTCTCTGATTTTTGCTTCCTTCTTCTCTTTCCTGATCCTTGGCATAATAATTTTACTCCTGGCGATTTGCGTCTGGCAATGTGACGTACTAAGTTCGAGATACTACTTTAACGTCGGCCTTGTGGCCAAATGGATAAGGCGCCTGACTACGGATCAGGAGATTCCAGATTCGAGTCCTGGCAGGGTCTCTGATTTTTGCTTCCTTCTTTTCTATCCTGATCCTTGGCATAAAAATTTTACTCCTGGCGATTTGCGTCTGCCAATGGGACGTACTAAGTTCGAGAATTTACTTCAACGTCGGCCTTGTGGCCCAATGGATAAGGCGCCTGACCTCGGATCAGGAGATTCCAGGTTCGAGTCCTGGCAGGGTCGCTGATTTTTGCCTCGTTCTTTTGAATCGGCGATTTGCGTCTGCCAACGTGATGTACTAAGTTCGAAATACTATGTCAACATCGGCCTTGTGGCCCAATGGATAAGGCGCCTGACTAAGGATCAGGAGATTCCAGGTTCGAGTCCTGGCAGGGTCGCTGATTTTTTTACTCGTTCTTTTGAATCGGCGATTTGCTTCTGCCAACGTGATGTACTAAGTTCGAAATACTATGTCAACGTCGGCCTTGTGGCCAAATGGATAAGGCGCCTGACTACGGATCAGGAGATTCCAGGTTCGAGTCCTGGCAGGGTCGCTGATTTTTGCCTCGTTCTTTTGAATCGGCGATTTGCGTCTGCCAACGTGATGTACTAAGTTCGAAATACTACGTCAACGTCGGCCTTGTGGCCCAATGGATAAGGCGCCTGACTACGGATCAGGAGATTCCAGGTTCGAGTCCTGGCAGGGTCGCTGATTTTTGCCTACTTCTTTTGAATCGCCGAATTGCGTCTGCCAACGTAATGTACTATATTCGAAATTCTACGTCAACATCGGCCTTGAGGCCCAATGGATAAGGCGCCTGACTACGGATCAGGAGATTCTAGGTTCGATTCCTTGCAGGATCGCTGATTTTTGCTTCCTTCTTCTTAATCGTGATAATTTTGTTTGCTGTTCGCCTTTTATATGATGTAGTGTATAATTTTCCTTATTCGAGTCCCGGCAGGGTCCATGTCTTTGCATAATATTTGATGTTAACGCTATTTGTTTAACGCGAGGTGATTTACTTATTCCAAAATTACAACATCAATCTCAGCCCTGTGGCCCAATATAAACGACGCCTGACTACGGATCAGGAGATTCCGTAACATCAGCCCTATGGCCCAATGGATAAGTCGCCTGAATAGGGATCAGGAGATTCGAGGTTAGAGTCCTGGCAGGGTCTCTGATTTTTTCTTCCTTCTTTTCTATCCTGATCCTTGGCATAATAATTTTACTCCTGGCGATTTGCTTCTGTCAATGTGACGTACTAAGTTCGAAATACTACTTTAACGTCGGCCTTGTGGCCCAATGGATAAGGCATAATATTTGATGTTAACGCTATTTGTTTCACGCGAGGTGATTTACTTATTCCAAAATTACAACATTAATCTCAGCCCTGTGGCCCAATATAAACGACGCCTGACTACGGATCAGGAGATTCCGTAACATCAGCCCTATGGCCCAATGGATAAGTCGCCTGAATAGGGATCAGGAGATTCGAGGTTAAAGTCCTGGCAGGGTCTCTGATTTTTGCTTCCTTCTTCTCTATCCTGATCCTTGGCATAATAATTTTACTCCTGGCGATTTGCGTCTGGCAATGTGACGTACTAAGTTGGAGATACTACTTTAACGTCGGCCTTGTGGCCCAATGGATAAGGCGCCTGACTAAGGATCAGGAGATTCCAGGTTCGAGTCCTGGCAGGGTCTCTGATTTTTGCTTCCTTCTTTTCTATCCTGATCCTTGGCATAAAAATTTTACTCCTGGCGATTTGCGTCTGCCAATGGGACGTACTAAGTTCGAGAATTTACTTCAACGTCGGCCTTGTGGCCCAATGGATAAGGCGCCTGACCTCGGATCAGGAGATTCCAGGTTCGAGTGCTGGCAGGGTCGCTGATTTTTGCCTCGTTCTTTTGAATCGACGATTTGCGTCTGCCAACGTGATGTACTAAGTTCGAAATACTATGTCAACGTCGGCCTTGTGGCCCAATGGATAAGGCGCCTGACTACGGATCAGGAGATTCCAGGTTCGAGTCCTGGCAGGGTCGCTGATTTTTGACTCCTTCTTTTGAATCGGCGAATTGCGTCTGCCAACGTAATGTACTATATTCGAAATTCTACGTCAACATCGGCCTTGAGGCCCAATGGATAAGGCGCCTGACTACGGATCAGGAGATTCCAGGTTCGAGTCCTGGCAGGGTCGCTGATTTTTTAACTCGTTCTTTTGAATCGGCGATTTGCGTCTGCCAACGTGATGTACTAAGTTCGAAATACTATGTCAACGTCGGCCTTGTGGCCCAATGGATAAGGCGCCTGACTAAGGATCAGGAGATTCCAGGTTCGAGTCCTGGCAGGGTCGCTGATTTTTTTACTCGTTCTTTTGAATCGGCGATTTGCTTCTGCCAACGTGATGTACTAAGTTCGAAATACTATGTCAACGTCGGCCTTGTGGCCCAATGGATATGGAGTCTGACTACGGATCAGGAGATTCCAGGTTCGAGTCCTTGCAGGGTCGCTGATTTTTGCCTCCTTCTTTTGAATCGGCGAATTGCGTCTGCCAACGTAATGTACTAAAATCGGCCTTGTGGCCCAATGGATAAGGCGCCTGACTACGGATCAGGAGATTCTAGGTTCGATTCCTGGCAGGATCGCTGATTTTTGCTTCCTTCTTTTCTATCCTGATCCTTGGCATAATAATTTTACTCCTGGCGATTTGCTTCTGTCAATGTGACGTACTAAGTTCGAAATACTACTTTAACGTCGGCCTTGTGGCCCAATGGATAAGGCGCCTGACTACGGATCAGGAGATTCCAGGTTTGAGTCCTGGCAGGGTCGCTGATTTTTGCCTCCTTTATTTGAATCGCCGAATTGCGTCTGCCAACGTAATGTACTATATTCGAAATTCTACGTCAACATCGGCCTTGTGGCCCAATGGATAAGGCGCCTGACTACGGATCAGGAGATTCCAGGTTCGAGTCCTGGCAGGGTCGCTGATTTTTGCCTCCTTCTTTTGAATCGGCGAATTGCGTCTGCCAACGTAATGTACTAAAATCGGCCTTGTGGCCCAATGGATAAGGCGCCTGACTACGGATCAGGAGATTCTAGGTTCGATTCCTGGCAGGATCGCTGATTTTTGCTTCCTTCTTCTTAATCGTGATAATTTTGTTTGCTCTTCGTCTTTTCTATGATGTAGTGTATAATTTTCCTTATTCGAGTCCCGGCATGGTCCATGTCTTTGCATAATATTTGATGTTAACGCTATTTGTTTCACGCGAGGTGATTTACTTATTCCAAAATTACAACATTAATCTCAGCCCTGTGGCCCAATATAAACGACGCCTGACTACGGATCAGGAGATTCCGTAACATCAGCCCTATGGCCCAATGGATAAGTCGCCTGAATAGGGATCAGGAGATTCGAGGTTAAAGTCCTGGCAGGGTCTCTGATTTTTGCTTCCTTCTTCTCTATCCTGATCCTTGGCATAATAATTTTACTCCTGGCGATTTGCGTCTGGCAATGTACGTACTAAGTTTGAGATACTACTTTAACGTCGGCCTTGTGGCCCAATGGATAAGGCGCCTGACTACGGATCAGGAGATTCCAGGTTCGAGTCCTGGCAGGGTCTCTGATTTTTGCTTCCTTCTTTTCTATCCTGATCCTTGGCATAAAAATTTTACTCCTGGCGATTTGCGTCTGCCAATGGGACGTACTAAGTTCGAGAATTTACTTCAACGTCGGCCTTGAGGCCCAATGGATAAGGCGCCTGACCTCGGATCAGGAGATTCCAGGTTCGAGTGCTGGCAGGGTCGCTGATTTTTGCCTCGTTCTTTTGAATCGACGATTTGCGTCTGCCCACGTGATGTACTAAGTTCGAAATACTATGTCAACGTCGGCCTTGTGGCCCAATGGATAAGGCGCCTGACCTCGGATCAGGAGATTCCAGGTTCGAGTCCTGGCAGGGTCCCTGATTTTTGCCTCGTTCTTTTGAATCGGCGATTTGCGTCTGCCAGCGTGATGTACTAAGTTCGAAATACTACGTCAACGTCGGCCTTGTGGCCCAATGGATAAGGCGCCTGACTACGGATCAGGAGATTCCAGGTTCGAGTCCTGGCAGGGTCGCTGATTTTTGACTCCTTCTTTTGAATCGGCGAATTGCGTCTGCCAACGTAATGTACTATATTCGAAATTCAACGTCAACATCGGCCTTGAGGCCCAATGGATAAGGCGCCTGACTACGGATCAGGAGATTCCAGGTTCGAGTCCTGGCAGGGTCGCTGATTTTTTTACTCGTTCTTTTGAATCGGCGATTTGCGTCTGCCAACGTGATGTACTAAGTTCGAAATACTATGTCAACATCGGCCTTGTGGCCCAATGGATAAGGCGCCTGACTAAGGATCAGGAGATTCCAGGTTCGAGTCCTGGCAGGGTCGCTGGTTTTTTTACTCGTTCTTTTGAATCGGCGATTTGCTTCTGCCAACGTGATGTACTAAGTTCGAAATACTATGTCAACGTCGGCCTTGTGGCCCAATGGATATGGCGTCTGACTACGGATCAGGAGATTCCAGGTTCGAGTCCTGGCAGGGTCGCTGATTTTTGCCTCCTTCTTTTGAATCGGCGAATTGCGTCTGCCAACGTAATGTACTAAAATCGGCCTTGTGGCTCAATGGATAAGGCGCCTGACTACGGATCAGGAGATTCCAGCTTCGAGTCCTGGCAGGGTCGCTGATTTTTTTACTCGTTCTTTTGAATCGGCGATTTGCGTCTGCCAACGTGATGTACTAAGTTTGAAATACTATGTCAACGTCGGCCTTGTGGCCCAATGGATATGGCGTCTGACTACGGATCAGGAGATTCCAGGTTCGAGTCCTGGCAGGGTCGCTGATTTTTGCCTCGTTCTTTTGAATCGGCGATTTGCGTCTGCCAACGTGATGTACTAAGTTCGAAATACTACGTCAACGTCGGCCTTGTGGCCCAATGGATAAGGCGCCTGACTACGGATCAGGAGATTCCAGGTTCGAGTCCTGGCAGGGTCGCTTATTTTTGCCTACTTCTTTTGAATCGGCGAATTGCGTCTGCCAACGTATATTACTAAGTTCGAAATACTACGTCGACATCGGCCCTGTTGCCCAATGGATAAGGCGCCTGACTACGGATCAGGAGATTCTAGGTTCGATTCCTGGCAGGATCGCTGATTTTTGCTTCCTTCTTCTTAATCGTGATAATTTTGTTTGCTGTTCTCCTTTATATGATGTGGTGTATAATTTTCCTTATTCGAGTCCCGGCAGGGTCCATGTCTTTGCATAATATTTGATGTTAACGCTATTTGTTTAACGCGAGGTGATTTACTTATTCCAAAATTACAACATTAATCTCAGCCCTGTGGCCCAATATAAACGACGCCTGACTACGGATCAGGAGATTCCGTAACATCAGCCCTATGGCCCAATGGATAAGTCGCCTGAATAGGGATCAGGAGATTCGAGGTTAAAGTCCTGGCAGGGTCTCTGATTTTTGCTTCCTTCTTCTCTATCCTGATCCTTGGCATAATAATTTTACTCCTGGCGATTTGCGTCTGGCAATGTGACGTACTAAGTTTGAGATACTACTTTAACGTCGGCCTTGTGGCCCAATGGATAAGGCGCCTGACTACGGATCAGGAGATTCCAGGTTCGAGTCCTGGCAGGGTCTCTGATTTTTGCTTCCTTCTTTTCTATCCTGATCCTTGGCATAAAAATTTTACTCCTGGCGATTTGCGTCTGCCAATGGGACGTACTAAGTTCGAGAATTTACTTCAACGTCGGCCTTGTGGCCCAATGGATAAGGCGCCTGACCTCGGATCAGGAGATTCCAGGTTCGAGTGCTGGCAGGGTCGCTGATTTTTGCCTCGTTCTTTTGAATCGACGATTTGCGTCTGCCAACGTGATGTACTAAGTTCGAAATACTATGTCAACGTCGGCCTTGTGGCCCAATGGATAAGGCGCCTGACCTCGGATCAGGAGATTCCAGGTTCGAGTCCTGGCAGGGTCCCTGATTTTTGCCTCGTTTTTTTGAATCGGCGATTTGCGTCTGCCAGCGTGATGTACTAAGTTCGAAATACTACGTCAACGTCGGCCTTGTGGCCCAATGGATAAGGCGCCTGACTACGGATCAGGAGATTCCAGGTTCGAGTCCTGGCAGGGTCGCTGATTTTTGACTCCTTCTTTTGAATCGGCGAATTGCGTCTGCCAACGTAATGTACTATATTCGAAATTCAACGTCAACATCGGCCTTGAGGCCCAATGGATAAGGCGCCTGACTACGGATCAGGAGATTCCAGGTTCGAGTCCTGGCAGGGTCGCTGATTTTTTTACTCGTTCTTTTGAATCTTCGATTTGCGTCTGCCAACGTGATGTACTAAGTTCGAAATACTATGTCAACATCGGCCTTGTGGCCCAATGGATAAGGCGCCTGACTAAGGATCAGGAGATTCCAGGTTCGAGTCCTGGCAGGGTCGCTGATTTTTTTACTCGTTCTTTTGAATCGGCGATTTGCTTCTGCCAACGTGATGTACTAAGTTCGAAATACTATGTCAACGTCGGCCTTGTGGCCCAATGGATATGGCGTCTGACTACGGATCAGGAGATTCCAGGTTCGAGTCCTGGCAGGGTCGCTGATTTTTGCCTCCTTCTTTTGAATCGGCGAATTGCGTCTGCCAACGTAATGTACTAAAATCGGCCTTGTGGCCCAATGGATAAGGCGCCTGACTACGGATCAGGAGATTCCAGCTTCGAGTCCTGGCAGGGTCGCTGATTTTTTTACTCGTTCTTTTGAATCGGCGATTTGCTTCTGCCAACGTGATGTACTAAGTTCGAAATACTATGTCAACGTCGGCCTTGTGGCCCAATGGATATGGCGTCTGACTACGGATCAGGAGATTCCAGGTTCGAGTCCTGGCAGGGTCGCTGATTTTTGCCTCGTTCTTTTGAATCGGCGATTTGCGTCTGCCAACGTGATGTACTAAGTTCGAAATACTATGTCAACGTCGGCCTTGAGGCCCAATGGATAAGGCGCCTGACTACGGATCAGGAGATTCCAGGTTCGAGTCCTGGCAGGGTCGCTGATTTTTTTACTCGTTCTTTTGAATCTTCGATTTGCGTCTGCCAACGTGATGTACTAAGTTCGAAATACTATGTCAACATCGGCCTTGTGGCCCAATGGATAAGGCGCCTGACTAAGGATCAGGAGATTCCAGGTTCGAGTCCTGGCAGGGTCGCTGATTTTTTTACTCGTTCTTTTGAATCGGCGATTTGCTTCTGCCAACGTGATGTACTAAGTTCGAAATACTATGTCAACGTCGGCCTTGTGGCCCAATGGATATGGCGTCTGACTACGGATCAGGAGATTCCAGGTTCGAGTCCTGGCAGGGTCGCTGATTTTTGCCTCCTTCTTTTGAATCGGCGAATTGCGTCTGCCAACGTAATGTACTAAAATCGGCCTTGTGGCCCAATGGATAAGGCGCCTGACTACGGATCAGGAGATTCCAGCTTCGAGTCCTGGCAGGGTCGCTGATTTTTTTACTCGTTCTTTTGAATCGGCGATTTGCTTCTGCCAACGTGATGTACTAAGTTCGAAATACTATGTCAACGTCGGCCTTGTGGCTCAATGGATATGGCGTCTGACTACGGATCAGGAGATTCCAGGTTCGAGTCCTGGCAGGGTCGCTGATTTTTGCCTCGTTCTTTTGAATCGGCGATTTGCGTCTGCCAATGTGATGTACTAAGTTCGAAATACTACGTCAACGTCGGCCTTGTGGCCCAATGGATAAGGCGCCTGACTACGGATCAGGAGATTCCAGGTTCGAGTCCTGGCAGGGTCGCTGATTTTTGCCTACTTCTTTTGAATCGCCGAATTGCGTCTGCCAACGTAATGTACTATATTCGAAATTCTACGTCAACATCGGCCTTGAGGCCCAATGGATAAGGCGCCTGACTACGGATCAGGAGATTCCAGGTTCGAGTCCTGGCAGGGTCGCTGATTTTTGCCTACTTCTTTTGAATCGGCGAATTGCGTCTGCCAACGTAATGTACTATATTCGAAATTCAACGTCAACATCGGCCTTGAGGCCCAATGGATAAGGCGCCTGACTACGGATCAGGAGATTCCAGGTTCGAGTCCTGGCAGGGTCGCTGATTTTTTTACTCGTTCTTTTGAATCTTCGATTTGCGTCTGCCAACGTGATGTACTAAGTTCGAAATACTATGTCAACATCGGCCTTGTGGCCCAATGGATAAGGCGCCTGACTAAGGATCAGGAGATTCCAGGTTCGAGTCCTGGCAGGGTCGCTGATTTTTTTACTCGTTCTTTTGAATCGGCGATTTGCTTCTGCCAACGTGATGTACTAAGTTCGAAATACTATGTCAACGTCGGCCTTGTGGCCCAATGGATATGGCGTCTGACTACGGATCAGGAGATTCCAGGTTCGAGTCCTGGCAGGGTCGCTGATTTTTGCCTCCTTCTTTTGAATCGGCGAATTGCGTCTGCCAACGTAATGTACTAAAATCGGCCTTGTGGCCCAATGGATAAGGCGCCTGACTACGGATCAGGAGATTCCAGCTTCGAGTCCTGGCAGGGTCGCTGATTTTTTTACTCGTTCTTTTGAATCGGCGATTTGCTTCTGCCAACGTGATGTACTAAGTTCGAAATACTATGTCAACGTCGGCCTTGTGGCCCAATGGATATGGCGTCTGACTACGGATCAGGAGATTCCAGGTTCGAGTCCTGGCAGGGTCGCTGATTTTTGCCTCGTTCTTTTGAATCGGCGATTTGCGTCTGCCAACGTGATGTACTAAGTTCGAAATACTACGTCAACGTCGGCCTTGTGGCCCAATGGATAAGGCGCCTGACTACGGATCAGGAGATTCCAGGTTCGAGTCCTGGCAGGGTCGCTGATTTTTGCCTACTTCTTTTGAATCGCCGAATTGCGTCTGCCAACGTAATGTACTATATTCGAAATTCTACGTCAACATCGGCCTTGAGGCCCAATGGATAAGGCGCCTGACTACGGATCAGGAGATTCCAGGTTCGAGTCCTGGCAGGGTCGCTGATTTTTGCCTACTTCTTTTGAATCGGCGAATTGCGTCTGCCAACGTATATTACTAAGTTCGAAATACTACGTCGACATCGGCCCTGTTGCCCAATGGATAAGGCGCCTGACTACGGATCAGGAGATTCTAGGTTCGATTCCTGGCAGGATCGCTGATTTTTGCTTCCTTCTTCTTAATCGTGATAATTTTGTTTGCTGTTCTCCTTTATATGATGTAGTGTATAATTTTCCTTATTCGAGTCCCGGCAGGGTCCCTGTCTTTGCATAATATTTGATGTCAACGCTATTTGTTTTACGCGAGGTGATTTACTTATTCCAAAATTACAACATTAACCTCAGCCCTGTGGCCCAATATAAACGACGCCTGACTACGGATCAGGAGATTCCGTAACATCAGCCCTATGGCCCAATGGATAAGTCGCCTGAATAGGGATCAGGAGGTTCGAGGTTAGAGTCCTGGCAGGGTCTCTGATTTTTTCTTCCTTCTTTTCTATCCTGATCCTTGGCATAATAATTTTACTCCTGGCGATTTGCGTCTGGCAATGTGACGTACTAAGTTCGAAATAATACTTTAACGTCGGCCCTATGGCCCAATGGATAAGGCGCCTGACTACGGATCAGGAGATTCGAGGTTAGAGTCGTGGCAGGGTCTCTGATTTTTACTTCCTTCTTTTCTATCCTGATCCTTGGCATAATAATTTTACTCATGGCGATTTGCGTCTAGCAATGTGACGTACTAAGTTCGAAATACTACTTCAACGTCGGCCTTGTGGCCCAATGGATAAGGCGCCTGACTACGGATCAGGAGATTCGAGGTTAGAGTCGTGGCAGGGTCTCTGTTTTTTACTTCCATCTTTTATATCCTGATCCTTGGCATAAAAATTTTACTGCTGGTGATTTGCGTCTGCCAATGGGACGTACTAAGTTCGAGAATTTACTTCAACGTCGGCCTTGTGTCCCAATGGATAAGGCGCCTGACCTCGGATCAGGAGATTCCAGGTTCGAGTCCTGGCAGGGTCGCTGATTTTTGCCTCGTTCTTTTGAATCGGCGATTTGCGTCTGCCAACGTGATGTACTAAGTTCGAAATACTATGTCAACGTCGGCCTTGTGGCCCAATAGATAAGGAGTCTGACTACGGATCAGGAGATTCCAGGTTCGAGTCCTGGCAGGGTCGCTGATTTTTGCCTCCATCTTTTGAATCGGCGAATTGCGTCTGCCAACGTAATGTACTAAAATCGGAATACTACGTCAACATCGGCCTTGTTGCCCAATGGATAAGGCGCCTGACTACGGATCAGGAGATTCTAGGTTCGATTCCTGGCAGGATCGCTGATTTTTGCTTCCTTCTTCTTAATCGTGATAATTTTGTTTGCTGTTCGTCTTTTCTATGATTTAGTGTATAATTTTCCTTATTCGAGTCCCGGCAGGGTCCATGTCTTTGCATAATATTTGATGTTAACGCTATTTGTTTCACGCGAGGTGATTTACTTATTCCAAAATTACAACATTAATCTCAGCCCTGTGGCCCAATATAAACGACGCCTGACTACGGATCAGGAGATTCCGTAACATCAGCCCTATGGCCCAATGGATAAGTCGCCTGAATAGGGATCAGGAGATTCGAGGTTAAAGTCCTGGCAGGGTCTCTGATTTTTGCTTCCTTCTTCTCTTTCCTGATCCTTGGCATAATAATTTTACTCCTGGCGATTTGCGTCTGGCAATGTGACGTACTAAGTTCGAGATACTACTTTAACGTCGGCCTTGTGGCCAAATGGATAAGGCGCCTGACTACGGATCAGGAGATTCCAGATTCGAGTCCTGGCAGGGTCTCTGATTTTTGCTTCCTTCTTTTCTATCCTGATCCTTGGCATAAAAATTTTACTCCTGGCGATTTGCGTCTGCCAATGGGACGTACTAAGTTCGAGAATTTTCTTCAACGTCGGCCTTGTGGCCCAATGGATAAGGCGCCTGACCTCGGATCAGGAGATTCCAGGTTCGAGTCCTGGCAGGGTCGCTGATTTTTGCCTCGTTCTTTTGAATCGGCGATTTGCGTCTGCCAACGTGATGTACTAAGTTCGAAATACTATGTCAACATCGGCCTTGTGGCCCAATTTATAAGGCGCCTGACTAAGGATCAGGAGATTCCAGGTTCGAGTCCTGGCAGGGTCGCTGATTTTTTTACTCGTTCTTTTGAATCGGCGATTTGCTTCTGCCAACGTGATGTACTAAGTTCGAAATACTATGTGAACGTCGGCCTTGTGGCCAAATGGATAAGGCGCCTGACTACGGATCAGGAGATTCCAGGTTCGAGTCCTGGCAGGGTCGCTGATTTTTGCCTCGTTCTTTTGAATCGGCGATTTGCGTCTGCCAACGTGATGTACTAAGTTCGAAATACTACGTCAACGTCGGCCTTGTGGCCCAATGGATAAGGCGCCTGACTACGGATCAGGAGATTCCAGGTTCGAGTCCTGGCAGGGTCGCTGATTTTTGCCTACTTCTTTTGAATCGCCGAATTGCGTCTGCCAACGTAATGTACTATATTCGAAATTCTACGTCAACATCGGCCTTGAGGCCCAATGGATAAGGCGCCTGACTACGGATCAGGAGATTCTAGGTTCGATTCCTTGCAGGATCGCTGATTTTTGCTTCCTTCTTCTTAATCGTGATAATTTTGTTTGCTGTTCGCCTTTTCTATGATGTAGTGTATAATTTTCCTTATTCGAGTCCCGGCAGGGTCCATGTCTTTGCATAATATTTGATGTTAACGCTATTTGTTTAACGCGAGGTGATTTACTTATTCCAAAATTACAAC
This sequence comes from Nematostella vectensis, assembly GCF_932526225.1. NCBI lineage: Eukaryota > Metazoa > Cnidaria > Anthozoa > Actiniaria > Edwardsiidae > Nematostella > Nematostella vectensis. The sequence continues at coordinate 5,528,384 of NC_064046.1, forward strand.
ATTAATCTCAGCCCTGTGGCCCAATATAAACGACGCCTGACTACGGATCAGGAGATTCCGTAACATCAGCCCTATGGCCCAATGGATAAGTCGCCTGAATAGGGATCAGGAGATTCGAGGTTAAAGTCCTGGCAGGGTCTCTGATTTTTGCTTCCTTCTTCTCTATCCTGATCCTTGGCATAATAATTTTACTCCTGGCGATTTGCGTCTGGCAATGTGACGTACTAAGTTTGAGATACTACTTTAACGTCGGCCTTGTGGCCCAATGGATAAGGCGCCTGACTACGGATCAGGAGATTCCAGGTTCGAGTCCTGGCAGGGTCTCTGATTTTTGCTTCCTTCTTTTCTATCCTGATCCTTGGCATAAAAATTTTACTCCTGGCGATTTGCGTCTGCCAATGGGACGTACTAAGTTCGAGAATTTACTTCAACGTCGGCCTTGTGGCCCAATGGATAAGGCGCCTGACCTCGGATCAGGAGATTCCAGGTTCGAGTGCTGGCAGGGTCGCTGATTTTTGCCTCGTTCTTTTGAATCGACGATTTGCGTCTGCCAACGTGATGTACTAAGTTCGAAATACTATGTCAACGTCGGCCTTGTGGCCCAATGGATAAGGCGCCTGACCTCGGATCAGGAGATTCCAGGTTCGAGTCCTGGCAGGGTCCCTGATTTTTGCCTCGTTCTTTTGAATCGGCGATTTGCGTCTGCCAGCGTGATGTACTAAGTTCGAAATACTACGTCAACGTCGGCCTTGTGGCCCAATGGATAAGGCGCCTGACTACGGATCAGGAGATTCCAGGTTCGAGTCCTGGCAGGGTCGCTGATTTTTGACTCCTTCTTTTGAATCGGCGAATTGCGTCTGCCAACGTAATGTACTATATTCGAAATTCAACGTCAACATCGGCCTTGAGGCCCAATGGATAAGGCGCCTGACTACGGATCAGGAGATTCCAGGTTCGAGTCCTGGCAGGGTCGCTGATTTTTTTACTCGTTCTTTTGAATCGGCGATTTGCGTCTGCCAACGTGATGTACTAAGTTCGAAATACTATGTCAACATCGGCCTTGTGGCCCAATGGATAAGGCGCCTGACTAAGGATCAGGAGATTCCAGGTTCGAGTCCTGGCAGGGTCGCTGATTTTTTTACTCGTTCTTTTGAATCGGCGATTTGCTTCTGCCAACGTGATACACTAAGTTCGAAATACTATGTCAACGTCGGCCTTGTGGCCCAATGGATATGGCGTCTGACTACGGATCAGGAGATTCCAGGTTCGAGTCCTGGCAGGGTCGCTGATTTTTGCCTCCTTCTTTTGAATCGGCGAATTGCGTCTGCCAACGTAATGTACTAAAATCGGCCTTGTGGCCCAATGGATAAGGCGCCTGACTACGGATCAGGAGATTCCAGCTTCGAGTCCTGGCAGGGTCGCTGATTTTTTTACTCGTTCTTTTGAATCGGCGATTTGCTTCTGCCAACGTGATGTACTAAGTTCGAAATACTATGTCAACGTCGGCCTTGTGGCCCAATGGATATGGCGTCTGACCACGGATCAGGAGATTCCAGGTTCGAGTCCTGGCAGGGTCGCTGATTTTTGCCTCGTTCTTTTGAATCGGCGATTTGCGTCTGCCAACGTGATGTACTAAGTTCGAAATACTACGTCAACGTCGGCCTTGTGGCCCAATGGATAAGGCGCCTGACTACGGATCAGGAGATTCCAGGTTCGAGTCCTGGCAGGGTCGCTGATTTTTGCCTACTTCTTTTGAATCGCCGAATTGCGTCTGCCAATGTAATGTACTATATTCGAAATTCTACGTCAACATCGGCCTTGTTGCCCAATGGATAAGGCGCCTGACTACGGATCAGGAGATTCTAGGTTCGATTCCTGGCAGGATCGCTGATTTTTGCTTCCTTCTTCTTAATCGTGATAATTTTGTTTGCTGTTCGTCTTTTCTATGATGTAGTGTATAATTTTCCTTATTCGAGTCCCGGCAGGGTCCATGTCTTTGCATAATATTTGATGTTAACGCTATTTGTTTCACGCGAGGTGATTTACTTATTCCAAAATTACAACATTAATCTCAGCCCTGTGGCCCAATATAAACGACGCCTGACTACGGATCAGGAGATTCCGTAACATCAGCCCTATGGCCCAATGGATAAGTCGCCTGAATAGGGATCAGGAAATTCGAGGTTAAAGTCCTGGCAGGGTCTCTGATTTTTGCTTCCTTCTTCTCTATCCTGATCCTTGGCATAATAATTTTACTCCTGGCGATTTGCGTCTGGCAATGTGACGTACTAAGTTGGAGATACTACTTTAACGTCGGCCTTGTGGCCCAATGGATAAGGCGCCTGACTAAGGATCAGGAGATTCCAGGTTCGAGTCCTGGCAGGGTCTCTGATTTTTGCTTCCTTCTTTTCTATCCTGATCCTTGGCATAAAAATTTTACTCCTGGCGATTTGCGTCTGCCAATGGGACGTACTAAGTTCGAGAATTTACTTCAACGTCGGCCTTGTGGCCCAATGGATAAGGCGCCTGACCTCGGATCAGGAGATTCCAGGTTCGAGTGCTGGCAGGGTCGCTGATTTTTGCCTCGTTCTTTTGAATCGACGATTTGCGTCTGCCAACGTGATGTACTAAGTTCGAAATACTATGTCAACGTCGGCCTTGTGGCCCAATGGATAAGGCGCCTGACTACGGATCAGGAGATTCCAGGTTCGAGTCCTGGCAGGGTCGCTGATTTTTGACTCCTTCTTTTGAATCGGCGAATTGCGTCTGCCAACGTAATGTACTATATTCGAAATTCTACGTCAACATCGGCCTTGAGGCCCAATGGATAAGGCGCCTGACTACGGATCAGGAGATTCCAGGTTCGAGTCCTGGCAGGGTCGCTGATTTTTTAACTCGTTCTTTTGAATCGGCGATTTGCGTCTGCCAACGTGATGTACTAAGTTCGAAATACTATGTCAACATCGGCCTTGTGGCCCAATGGATAAGGCGCCTGACTAAGGATCAGGAGATTCCAGGTTCGAGTCCTGGCAGGGTCGCTTATTTTTTATTACTCGTTCTTTTGAATCGGCGATTTGCTTCTGCCAACGTGATGTACTAAGTTCGAAATACTATGTCAACGTCGGCCTTGTGGCCCAATGGATATGGCGTCTGACTACGGATCAGGAGATTCCAGGTTCGAGTCCTTGCAGGGTCGCTGATTTTTGCCTCCTTCTTTTGAATCGGCGAATTGCGTCTGCCAACGTAATGTACTAAAATCGGCCTTGTGGCCCAATGGATAAGGCGACTGACTACGGATCAGGAGATTCTAGGTTCGATTCCTGGCAGGATCGCTGATTTTTGCTTCCTTCTTCTTAATCGTGATAATTTTGTTTGCTCTTCGTCTTTTCTATGATGTAGTGTATAATTTTCCTTATTCGAGTCCCGGCAGGGTCCATGTCTTTGCATAATATTTGATGTTAACGCTATTTGTTTCACGCGAGGTGATTTACTTATTCCAAAATTACAACATTAATCTCAGCCCTGTGGCCCAATATAAACGACGCCTGACTACGGATCAGGAGATTCCGTAACATCAGCCCTATGGCCCAATGGATAAGTCGCCTGAATAGGGATCAGGAGATTCGAGGTTAGAGTCCTGGCAGGGTCTCTGATTTTTTCTTCCTTCTTTTCTATCCTGATCCTTGGCATAATAATTTTACTCCTGGCGATTTGCTTCTGTCAATGTGACGTACTAAGTTCGAAATACTACTTTAACGTTGGCCTTGTGGCCCAATGGATAAGGCGCCTGACTACGGATCAGGAGATTCCAGGTTTGAGTCCTGGCAGGGTCGCTGATTTTTGCCTACTTCTTTTGAATCGCCGAATTGCGTCTGCCAACGTAATGTACTATATTCTAAATTCTACGTCAACATCGGCCTTGAGGCCCAATGGATAAGGCGCCTGACTACGGATCAGGAGATTCCAGGTTCGAGTCCTGGCAGGGTCGCTGATTTTTGCCTCCTTCTTTTGAATCGGCGAATTGCGTCTGCCAACGTAATGTACTAAAATCGGCCTTGTGGCCCAATGGATAAGGCGCCTGACTACGGATCAGGAGATTCTAGGTTCGATTCCTGGCAGGATCGCTGATTTTTGCTTCCTTCTTCTTAATCGTGATAATTTTGTTTGCTCTTTGTCCTTTCTATGATGTAGTGTATAATTTTCCTTATTCGAGTCCCGGCAGGGTCCATGTCTTTGCATAATATTTGATGTTAACGCTATTTGTTTCACGCGAGGTGATTTACTTATTCCAAAATTACAACATCAATCTCAGCCCTGTGGCCCAATATAAACGACGCCTGACTACGGATCAGGAGATTCCGTAACATCAGCCCTATGGCCCAATGGATAAGTCGCCTGAATAGGGATCAGGAGATTCGAGGTTAGAGTCCTGGCAGGGTCTCTGATTTTTTCTTCCTTCTTTTCTATCCTGATCCTTGGCATAATAATTTTACTCCTGGCGATTTGCTTCTGTCAATGTGACGTACTAAGTTCGAAATACTACTTTAACGTCGGCCTTGTGGCCCAATGGATAAGGCGCCTGACTACGGATCAGGAGATTCGAGGTTAGAGTCGTGGCAGGGTCTCTGATTTTTAATTCCTTCTTTTCTATCCTGATCCTTGGCATAAAAATTTTACTCCTGGCGATTTGCGTCTGCCAATGGGACGTACTAAGTTCGAGAATTTACTTCAACGTCGGCCTTGTGGCCCAATGGATAAGGCGCCTGACCTCGGATCAGGAGATTCCAGGTTCGAGTGCTGGCAGGGTCGCTGATTTTTGCCTCGTTCTTTTGAATCGACGATTTGCTTCTGCCAACGTGATGTACTAAGTTCGAAATACTATGTCAACGTCGGCCTTGTGGCCCAATGGATAAGGCGCCTGACTACGGATCAGGAGATTCCAGGTTCGAGTCCTGGCAGGGTCGCTGATTTTTGACTCCTTCTTTTGAATCGGCGAATTGCGTCTGCCAACGTAATGTACTATATTCGAAATTCTACGTCAACATCGGCCTTGAGGCCCAATGGATAAGGCGCCTGACTACGGATCAGGAGATTCCAGGTTCGAGTCCTGGCAGGGTCGCTGATTTTTTAACTCGTTCTTTTGAATCGGCGATTTGCGTCTGCCAACGTGATGTACTAAGTTCGAAATACTATGTCAACATCGGCCTTGTGGCCCAATGGATAAGGCGCCTGACTAAGGATCAGGAGATTCCAGGTTCGAGTTGGCAGGGTCGCTGATTTTTTTACTCGTTCTTTTGAATCGGCGATTTGCTTCTGCCAACGTGATGTACTAAGTTCGAAATACTATGTCAACGTCGGCCTTGTGGCCCAATGGATATGGCGTCTGACTACGGATCAGGAGATTCCAGGTTCGAGTCCTGGCAGGGTCGCTGATTTTTGCCTCCTTCTTTTGAATCGGCGAATTGCGTCTGCCAACGTAATGTACTAAAATCGGCCTTGTGGCCCAATGGATAAGGCGCCTGACTACGGATCAGGAGATTCTAGGTTCGATTCCTGGCAGGATCGCTGATTTTTGCTTCCTTCTTCTTAATCGTGATAATTTTGTTTGCTCTTCGTCTTTTCTATGATGTAGTGTATAATTTTCCTTATTCGAGTCCCGGCAGGGTCCTTGTCTTTGCATAATATTTGATGTTAACGCTATTTGTTTCACGCGAGGTGATTTACTTATTCCAAAATTACAACATTAATCTCAGCCCTGTGGCCCAATATAAACGACGCCTGACTACGGATCAGGAGATTCCGTAACATCAGCCCTATGGCCCAATGGATAAGTCGCCTGAATAGGGATCAGGAGATTCGAGGTTAGAGTCCTGGCAGGGTCTCTGATTTTTTCTTCCTTCTTTTCTATCCTGATCCTTGGCATAATAATTTTACTCCTGGCGATTTGCTTGTGTCAATGTGACGTACTAAGTTCGAAATACTACTTTAACGTCGGCCTTGTGGCCCAATGGATAAGGCGCCTGACTACGGATCAGGAGATTCCAGGTTTGAGTCCTGGCAGGGTCGCTGATTTTTGCCTACTTCTTTTGAATCGCCGAATTGCGTCTGCCAACGTAATGTACTATATTCGAAATTCTACGTCAACATCGGCCTTGAGGCCCAATGGATAAGGCGCCTGACTACGGATCAGGAGATTCCAGGTTCGAGTCCTGGCAGGGTCGCTGATTTTTGCCTCCTTCTTTTGAATCGGCGAATTGCGTCTGCCAACGTAATGTACTAAAATCGGCCTTGTGGCCCAATGGATAAGGCGCCTGACTACGGATCAGGAGATTCTAGGTTCGATTCCTGGCAGGATCGCTGATTTTTGCTTCCTTCTTCTTAATCGTGATAATTTTGTTTGCTCTTCGTCTTTTCTATGATGTAGTGTATAATTTTCCTTATTCGAGTCCCGGCAGGGTCCATGTCTTTGCATAATATTTGATGTTAACGCTATTTGTTTCACGCGAGGTGATTTACTTATTCCAAAATTACAACATCAATCTCAGCCCTGTGGCCCAATATAAACGACGCCTGACTACGGATCAGGAGATTCCGTAACATCAGCCCTATGGCCCAATGGATAAGTCGCCTGAATAGGGATCAGGAGATTCGAGGTTAGAGTCCTGGCAGGGTCTCTGATTTTTTCTTCCTTCTTTTCTATCCTGATCCTTGGCATAATAATTTTACTCCTGGCGATTTGCTTCTGTCAATGTGACGTACTAAGTTCGAAATACTACTTTAACGTCGGCCTTGTGGCCCAATGGATAAGGCGCCTGACTACGGATCAGGAGATTCGAGGTTAGAGTCATGGCAGGGTCTCTGATTTTTAATTCCTTCTTTTCTATCCTGATCCTTGGCATAAAAATTTTACTCCTGGCGATTTGCGTCTGCCAATGGGACGTACTAAGTTCGAGAATTTACTTCAACGTCGGCCTTGTGGCCCAATGGATAAGGCGCCTGACCTCGGATCAGGAGATTTCACGTTCGAGTGATGGCAGGGTCGCTGATTTTTGCCTTGTTCTTTTGAATCGGCGATTTGCGTCTGCCAACGTGATGTACTAAGTTCGAAATACTACGTCAACGTCGGCCTTGTGGCCCAATAGATAAGGCGCCTGACTACGGATCAGGAGATTCCAGGTTCGAGTCCTGGCAGGGTCGCTGATTTTTGCCTCCTTCTTTTGAATCGGCGAATTGCGTCTGCCAACGTAATGTACTTTATTCGAAATTCTACGTCAACATCGGCCTTGTGGCCCAATGGATAAGGCGCCTGACTACGGATCAGGAGATTCCAGGTTCGAGTCCTGGCAGGGTCGCTGATTTTTTTACTCGTTCTTTTGAATCGGCGATTTGCGTCTGCCAACGTGATGTACTAAGTTCGAAATACTATGTCAACATCGGCCTTGTGGCCCAATGGATAAGGCGCCTGACTAAGGATCAGGAGATTCCAGGTTCGAGTCCTGGCAGGGTCGCTGATTTTTTTACTCGTTCTTTTGAATCGGCGATTTGCTTCTGCCAACGTGATACACTAAGTTCGAAATACTATGTCAACGTCGGCCTTGTGGCCCAATGGATATGGCGTCTGACTACGGATCAGGAGATTCCAGGTTCGAGTCCTGGCAGGGTCGCTGATTTTTGCCTCCTTCTTTTGAATCGGCGAATTGCGTCTGCCAACGTAATGTACTAAAATCGGCCTTGTGGCCCAATGGATAAGGCGCCTGACTACGGATCAGGAGATTCCAGCTTCGAGTCCTGGCAGGGTCGCTGATTTTTTTACTCGTTCTTTTGAATCGGCGATTTGCTTCTGCCAACGTGATGTACTAAGTTCGAAATACTATGTCAACGTCGGCCTTGTGGCCCAATGGATATGGCGTCTGACCACGGATCAGGAGATTCCAGGTTCGAGTCCTGGCAGGGTCGCTGATTTTTGCCTCGTTCTTTTGAATCGGCGATTTGCGTCTGCCAACGTGATGTACTAAGTTCGAAATACTACGTCAATGTCGGCCTTGTGGCCCAATGGATAAGGCGCCTGACTACGGATCAGGAGATTCCAGGTTCGAGTCCTGGCAGGGTCGCTGATTTTTGCCTACTTCTTTTGAATCGCCGAATTGCGTCTGCCAATGTAATGTACTATATTCGAAATTCTACGTCAACATCGGCCTTGTTGCCCAATGGATAAGGCGCCTGACTACGGATCAGGAGATTCTAGGTTCGATTCCTGGCAGGATCGCTGATTTTTGCTTCCTTCTTCTTAATCGTGATAATTTTGTTTGCTGTTCGTCTTTTCTATGATGTAGTGTATAATTTTCCTTATTCGAGTCCCGGCAGGGTCCATGTCTTTGCATAATATTTGATGTTAACGCTATTTGTTTCACGCGAGGTGATTTACTTATTCCAAAATTACAACATTAATCTCAGCCCTGTGGCCCAATATAAACGACGCCTGACTACGGATCAGGAGATTCCGTAACATCAGCCCTATGGCCCAATGGATAAGTCGCCTGAATAGGGATCAGGAAATTCGAGGTTAAAGTCCTGGCAGGGTCTCTGATTTTTGCTTCCTTCTTCTCTATCCTGATCCTTGGCATAATAATTTTACTCCTGGCGATTTGCGTCTGGCAATGTGACGTACTAAGTTGGAGATACTACTTTAACGTCGGCCTTGTGGCCCAATGGATAAGGCGCCTGACTAAGGATCAGGAGATTCCAGGTTCGAGTCCTGGCAGGGTCTCTGATTTTTGCTTCCTTCTTTTCTATCCTGATCCTTGGCATAAAAATTTTACTCCTGGCGATTTGCGTCTGCCAATGGGACGTACTAAGTTCGAGAATTTACTTCAACGTCGGCCTTGTGGCCCAATGGATAAGGCGCCTGACCTCGGATCAGGAGATTCCAGGTTCGAGTGCTGGCAGGGTCGCTGATTTTTGCCTCGTTCTTTTGAATCGACGATTTGCGTCTGCCAACGTGATGTACTAAGTTCGAAATACTATGTCAACGTCGGCCTTGTGGCCCAATGGATAAGGCGCCTGACTACGGATCAGGAGATTCCAGGTTCGAGTCCTGGCAGGGTCGCTGATTTTTGACTCCTTCTTTTGAATCGGCGAATTGCGTCTGCCAACGTAATGTACTATATTCGAAATTCTACGTCAACATCGGCCTTGAGGCCCAATGGATAAGGCGCCTGACTACGGATCAGGAGATTCCAGGTTCGAGTCCTGGCAGGGTCGCTGATTTTTTAACTCGTTCTTTTGAATCGGCGATTTGCGTCTGCCAACGTGATGTACTAAGTTCGAAATACTATGTCAACATCGGCCTTGTGGCCCAATGGATAAGGCGCCTGACTAAGGATCAGGAGATTCCAGGTTCGAGTCCTGGCAGGGTCGCTTATTTTTTATTACTCGTTCTTTTGAATCGGCGATTTGCTTCTGCCAACGTGATGTACTAAGTTCGAAATACTATGTCAACGTCGGCCTTGTGGCCCAATGGATATGGCGTCTGACTACGGATCAGGAGATTCCAGGTTCGAGTCCTTGCAGGGTCGCTGATTTTTGCCTCCTTCTTTTGAATCGGCGAATTGCGTCTGCCAACGTAATGTACTAAAATCGGCCTTGTGGCCCAATGGATAAGGCGACTGACTACGGATCAGGAGATTCTAGGTTCGATTCCTGGCAGGATCGCTGATTTTTGCTTCCTTCTTCTTAATCGTGATAATTTTGTTTGCTCTTCGTCTTTTCTATGATGTAGTGTATAATTTTCCTTATTCGAGTCCCGGCAGGGTCCATGTCTTTGCATAATATTTGATGTTAACGCTATTTGTTTCACGCGAGGTGATTTACTTATTCCAAAATTACAACATTAATCTCAGCCCTGTGGCCCAATATAAACGACGCCTGACTACGGATCAGGAGATTCCGTAACATCAGCCCTATGGCCCAATGGATAAGTCGCCTGAATAGGGATCAGGAGATTCGAGGTTAGAGTCCTGGCAGGGTCTCTGATTTTTTCTTCCTTCTTTTCTATCCTGATCCTTGGCATAATAATTTTACTCCTGGCGATTTGCTTCTGTCAATGTGACGTACTAAGTTCGAAATACTACTTTAACGTTGGCCTTGTGGCCCAATGGATAAGGCGCCTGACTACGGATCAGGAGATTCCAGGTTTGAGTCCTGGCAGGGTCGCTGATTTTTGCCTACTTCTTTTGAATCGCCGAATTGCGTCTGCCAACGTAATGTACTATATTCTAAATTCTACGTCAACATCGGCCTTGAGGCCCAATGGATAAGGCGCCTGACTACGGATCAGGAGATTCCAGGTTCGAGTCCTGGCAGGGTCGCTGATTTTTGCCTCCTTCTTTTGAATCGGCGAATTGCGTCTGCCAACGTAATGTACTAAAATCGGCCTTGTGGCCCAATGGATAAGGCGCCTGACTACGGATCAGGAGATTCTAGGTTCGATTCCTGGCAGGATCGCTGATTTTTGCTTCCTTCTTCTTAATCGTGATAATTTTGTTTGCTCTTCGTCCTTTCTATGATGTAGTGTATAATTTTCCTTATTCGAGTCCCGGCAGGGTCCATGTCTTTGCATAATATTTGATGTTAACGCTATTTGTTTCACGCGAGGTGATTTACTTATTCCAAAATTACAACATCAATCTCAGCCCTGTGGCCCAATATAAACGACGCCTGACTACGGATCAGGAGATTCCGTAACATCAGCCCTATGGCCCAATGGATAAGTCGCCTGAATAGGGATCAGGAGATTCGAGGTTAGAGTCCTGGCAGGGTCTCTGACTTTTTCTTCCTTCTTTTCTATCCTGATCCTTGGCATAATAATTTTACTCCTGGCGATTTGCTTCTGTCAATGTGACGTACTAAGTTCGAAATACTACTTTAACGTTGGCCTTGTGGCCCAATGGATAAGGCGCCTGACTACGGATCAGGAGATTCGAGGTTAGAGTCGTGGCAGGGTCTCTGATTTTTAATTCCTTCTTTTCTATCCTGATCCTTGGCATAAAAATTTTACTCCTGGCGATTTGCGTCTGCCAATGGGACGTACTAAGTTCGAGAATTTACTTCAACGTCGGCCTTGTGGCCCAATGGATAAGGCGCCTGACCTCGGATCAGGAGATTCCAGGTTCGAGTGCTGGCAGGGTCGCTGATTTTTGCCTCGTTCTTTTGAATCGACGATTTGCTTCTGCCAACGTGATGTACTAAGTTCGAAATACTATGTCAACGTCGGCCTTGTGGCCCAATGGATAAGGCGCCTGACTACGGATCAGGAGATTCCAGGTTCGAGTCCTGGCAGGGTCGCTGATTTTTGACTCCTTCTTTTGAATCGGCGAATTGCGTCTGCCAACGTAATGTACTATATTCGAAATTCTACGTCAACATCGGCCTTGAGGCCCAATGGATAAGGCGCCTGACTACGGATCAGGAGATTCCAGGTTCGAGTCCTGGCAGGGTCGCTGATTTTTTAACTCGTTCTTTTGAATCGGCGATTTGCGTCTGCCAACGTGATGTACTAAGTTCGAAATACTATGTCAACATCGGCCTTGTGGCCCAATGGATAAGGCGCCTGACTAAGGATCAGGAGATTCCAGGTTTGAGTCCTGGCAGGGTCGCTGATTTTTTTACTCGTTCTTTTGAATCGGCGATTTGCTTCTGCCAACGTGATGTACTAAGTTCGAAATACTAGGTCAACGTCGGCCTTGTGGCCCAATGGATATGGCGTCTGACTACGGATCAGGAGATTCCAGGTTCGAGTCCTGGCAGGGTCGCTGATTTTTGCCTCCTTCTTTTGAATCGGCGAATTGCGTCTGCCAACGTAATGTACTAAAATCGGCCTTGTGGCCCAATGGATAAGGCGCCTGACTACGGATCAGGAGATTCTAGGTTCGATTCCTGGCAGGATCGCTGATTTTTGCTTCCTTCTTCTTAATCGTGATAATTTTGTTTGCTCTTCGTCTTTTCTATGATGTAGTGTATAATTTTCCTTATTCGAGTCCCGGCAGGGTCCTTGTCTTTGCATAATATTTGATGTTAACGCTATTTGTTTCACGCGAGGTGATTTACTTATTCCAAAATTACAACATTAATCTCAGCCCTGTGGCCCAATATAAACGACGCCTGACTACGGATCAGGAGATTCCGTAACATCAGCCCTATGGCCCAATGGATAAGTCGCCTGAATAGGGATCAGGAGATTCGAGGTTAGAGTCCTGGCAGGGTCTCTGATTTTTTCTTCCTTCTTTTCTATCCTGATCCTTGGCATAATAATTTTACTCCTGGCGATTTGCTTGTGTCAATGTGACGTACTAAGTTCGAAATACTACTTTAACGTCGGCCTTGTGGCCCAATGGATAAGGCGCCTGACTACGGATCAGGAGATTCCAGGTTTGAGTCCTGGCAGGGTCGCTGATTTTTGCCTACTTCTTTTGAATCGCCGAATTGCGTCTGCCAACGTAATGTACTATATTCGAAATTCTACGTCAACATCGGCCTTGAGGCCCAATGGATAAGGCGCCTGACTACGGATCAGGAGATTCCAGGTTCGAGTCCTGGCAGGGTCGCTGATTTTTGCCTCCTTCTTTTGAATCGGCGAATTGCGTCTGCCAACGTAATGTACTAAAATCGGCCTTGTGGCCCAATGGATAAGGCGCCTGACTACGGATCAGGAGATTCTAGGTTCGATTCCTGGCAGGATCGCTGATTTTTGCTTCCTTCTTCTTAATCGTGATAATTTTGTTTGCTCTTCGTCTTTTCTATGATGTAGTGTATAATTTTCCTTATTCGAGTCCCGGCAGGGTCCATGTCTTTGCATAATATTTGATGTTAACGCTATTTGTTTCACGCGAGGTGATTTACTTATTCCAAAATTACAACATCAATCTCAGCCCTGTGGCCCAATATAAACGACGCCTGACTACGGATCAGGAGATTCCGTAACATCAGCCCTATGGCCCAATGGATAAGTCGCCTGAATAGGGATCAGGAGATTCGAGGTTAGAGTCCTGGCAGGGTCTCTGATTTTTTCTTCCTTCTTTTCTATCCTGATCCTTGGCATAATAATTTTACTCCTGGCGATTTGCTTCTGTCAATGTGACGTACTAAGTTCGAAATACTACTTTAACGTCGGCCTTGTGGCCCAATGGATAAGGCGCCTGACTACGGATCAGGAGATTCGAGGTTAGAGTCATGGCAGGGTCTCTGATTTTTAATTCCTTCTTTTCTATCCTGATCCTTGGCATAAAAATTTTACTCCTGGCGATTTGCGTCTGCCAATGGGACGTACTAAGTTCGAGAATTTACTTCAACGTCGGCCTTGTGGCCCAATGGATAAGGCGCCTGACCTCGGATCAGGAGATTTCACGTTCGATTGATGGCAGGGTCGCTGATTTTTGCCTTGTTCTTTTGAATCGGCGATTTGCGTCTGCCAACGTGATGTACTAAGTTCGAAATACTACGTCAACGTCGGCCTTGTGGCCCAATAGATAAGGCGCCTGACTACGGATCAGGAGATTCCAGGTTCGAGTCCTGGCAGGGTCGCTGATTTTTGCCTCCTTCTTTTGAATCGGCGAATTGCGTCTGCCAACGTAATGTACTTTATTCGAAATTCTACGTCAACATCGGCCTTGTGGCCCAATGGATAAGGCGCCTGACTACGGATCAGGAGATTCCAGGTTCGAGTCCTGGCAGGGTCGCTGATTTTTTTACTCGTTCTTTTGAATCGGCGATTTGCGTCTGCCAACGTGATGTACTAAGTTCGAAATACTATGTCAACATCGGCCTTGTGGCCCAATGGATAAGGCGCCTGACTACGGATCAGGAGATTCCAGGTTCGAGTCCTGGCAGGGTCGCTGATTTTTTTACTCGTTCTTTTGAATCGGCGATTTGCGTCTGCCAACGTGATGTACTAAGTTCGAAATACTATGTCAACGTCGGCCTTGTGGCCCAATGGATAAGGCGTCTGACTACGGATCAGGAGATTCCAGGTTCGAGTCCTGGCAGGGTCGCTGATTTTTGCCTACTTCTTTTGAATCGCCGAATTGTGTCTGCCAACGTAATGTACTATATTCGAAATTCTACGTCAACATCGGCCTTGAGGCCCAATGGATAAGGCGCCTGACTACGGATCAGGAGATTCTAGGTTCGATTCCTGGCAGGATCGCTGATTTTTGCTTCCTTCTTCTTAATCGTGATAATTTTGTTTGCTGTTCGTCTTTTCTATGATGTAGTGTATAATTTTCCTTATTCGAGTCCCGGCAGGGTCCATGTCTTTGCATAATATTTGATGTTAACGCTATTTGTTTCACGCGAGGTGATTTACTTATTCCAAAATTACAACATTAATCTCAGCCCTGTGGCCCAATATAAACGACGCCTGACTACGGATCAGGAGATTCCGTAACATCAGCCCTATGGCCCAATGGATAAGTCGCCTGAATAGGGATCAGGAGATTCGAGGTTAAAGTCCTGGCAGGGTCTCTGATTTTTGCTTCCTTCTTCTCTATCCTGATCCTTGGCATAATAATTTTACTCCTGGCGATTTGCGTCTGGCAATGTGACGTACTAAGTTTGAGATACTACTTTAACGTCGGCCTTGTGGCCCAATGGATAAGGCGCCTGACTACGGATCAGGAGATTCCAGGTTCGAGTCCTGGCAGGGTCTCTGATTTTTGCTTCCTTCTTTTCTATCCTGATCCTTGGCATAAAAATTTTACTCCTAGCGATTTGCGTCTGCCAATGGGACGTACTAAGTTCGAGAATTTACTTCAACGTCGGCCTTGAGGCCCAATGGATAAGGCGCCTGACTACGGATCAGGAGATTCCAGGTTCGAGTCCTGGCAGGGTCGCTGATTTTTTTACTCGTTCTTTTGAATCGGCGATTTGCGTCTGCCAACGTGATGTACTAAGTTCGAAATACTATGTCAACATCGGCCTTGTGGCCCAATGGATAAGGCGCCTGACTAAGGATCAGGAGATTCCAGGTTCGAGTCCTGGCAGGGTCGCTGATTTTTTTACTCGTTCTTTTGAATCGGCGATTTGCTTCTGCCAACGTGATGTACTAAGTTCGAAATACTATGTCAACGTCGGCCTTGTGGCCCAATGGATATGGCGTCTGACTACGGATCAGGAGATTCCAGGTTCGAGTCCTGGCAGGGTCGCTGATTTTTGCCTCCTTCTTTTGAATCGGCGAATTGCGTCTGCCAACGTAATGTGCTAAAATCGGCCTTGTGGCCCAATGGATAAGGCGCCTGACTACGGATCAGGAGATTCTAGGTTCGATTCCTGGCAGGATCGCTGATTTTTGCTTCCTTCTTCTTAATCGTGATAATTTTGTTTGCTGTTCGTCTTTTCTATGATGTAGTGTATAATTTTCCTTATTCGAGTCCCGGCAGGGTACATGTCTTTGCATAATATTTGATGTTAACGCTATTTGTTTCACGCGAGGTGATTTACTTATTCCAAAATTACAACATTAATCTCAGCCCTGTGGCCCAATATAAACGACGCCTGACTACGGATCAGGAGATTCCGTAACATCAGCCCTATGGCCCAATGGATAAGTCGCCTGAATAGGGATCAGGAGATTCGAGGTTAGAGTCCTGGCAGGGTCTCTGATTTTTTCTTCCTTCTTTTCTATCCTGATCCTTGGCATAATAATTTTACTCCTGGCGATTTGCTTCTGTCAATGTGACGTACTAAGTTCGAAATACTACTTTAACGTCGGCCTTGTGGCCCAATGGATAAGGCGCCTGACTACGGATCAGGAGATTCGAGGTTAGAGTCGTGGCAGGGTCTCTGATTTTTACTTCCTTCTTTTCTATCCTGATCCTTGGCATAAAAATTTTACTCCTGGCGATTTGCGTCTGCCAATGGGACGTACTAAGTTCGAGAATTTACTTCAACGTCGGCCTTGTGGCCCAATGGATAAGGCGCCTGACCTCGGATCAGGAGATTTCAGGTTCGAGTGATGGCAGGGTCGCTGATTTTTGCTTTGTTCTTTTGAATCGGCGATTTGCGTCTGCCAACGTGATGTACTAAGTTCGAAATACTACGTCAACGTCGGCCTTGTGGCCCAATAGATAAGGCGCCTGACTACGGATCAGGAGATTCCAGGTTCGAGTCCTGGCAGGGTCGCTGATTTTTGCCTCCTTCTTTTGAATCGGCGAATTGCGTCTGCCAACGTAATGTACTTTATTCGAAATTCTACGTCAACATCGGCCTTGTGGCCCACTGGATAAGGCGCCTGACTACGGATCAGGAGATTCCAGGTTCGAGTCCTGGCAGGGTCGCTGATTTTTTTACTCGTTCTTTTGAATCGGCGATTTGCGTCTGCCAACGTGATGTACTAAGTTCGAAATACTATGTCAACATCGGCCTTGTGGCCCAATGGATAAGGCGCCTGACTACGGATCAGGAGATTCCAGGTTTGAGTCCTGGCAGGGTCGCTGATTTTTTTACTCGTTCTTTTGAATCGGCGATTTGCGTCTGCCAACGTGATGTACTAAGTTCGAAATACTATGTCAACGTCAGCCTTGTGGCCCAATGGATAAGGCGTCTGACTACGGATCAGGAGATTCCAGGTTCGAGTCCTGGCAGGGTCGCTGATTTTTGCCTACTTCTTTTGAATCGCCGAATTGCGTCTGCCAACGTAATGTACTATATTCGAAATTCTACGTCAACATCGGCCTTGAGGCCCAATGGATAAGGCGCCTGACTACGGATCAGGAGATTCTAGGTTCGATTCCTGGCAGGATCGCTGATTTTTGCTTCCTTCTTCTTAATCGTGATAATTTTGTTTGCTGTTCGTCTTTTCTATGATGTAGTGTATAATTTTCCTTATTCAAGTCCCGGCAGGGTCCATGTCTTTGCATAATATTTGATGTTAACGCTATTTGTTTCACGCGAGGTGATTTACTTATTCCAAAATTACAACATTAATCTCAGCCCTGTGGCCCAATATAAACGACGCCTGACTACGGATCAGGAGATTCCGTAACATCAGCCCTATGGCCCAATGGATAAGTCGCCTGAATAGGGATCAGGAGATTCGAGGTTAAAGTCCTGGCAGGGTCTCTGATTTTTGCTTCCTTCTTCTCTATCCTGATCCTTGGCATAATAATTTTACTCCTGGCGATTTGCGTCTGGCAATGTGACGTACTAAGTTTGAGATACTACTTTAACGTCGGCCTTGTAACCCAATGGATAAGGCGCCTGACTACGGATCAGGAGATTCCAGGTTCGAGTCCTGGCAGGGTCTCTGATTTTTGCTTCCTTCTTTTCTATCCTGATCCTTGGCATAAAAATTTTACTCCTGGCGATTTGCGTCTGCCAATGGGACGTACTAAGTTCGAGAATTTACTTCAACGTCGGCTTTGTGGCTCAATGGATAAGGCGCCTGACCTCGGATCAGGAGATTCCAGGTTCGAGTGCTGGCAGGGTCGCTGATTTTTGCCTCGTTCTTTTGAATCGACGATTTGCGTCTGCCAACGTGATGTACTAAGTTCGAATTACTATGTCAACGTCGGCCTTGTGGCCCAATGGATAAGGCGCCTGACCTCGGATCAGGAGATTCCAGGTTCGAGTCCTGGCAGGGTCCCTGATTTTTGCCTCGTTCTTTTGAATCGGCGATTTGCGTCTGCCAGCGTGATGTACTAAGTTCGAAATACTACGTCAACGTCGGCCTTGTGGCCCAATGGATAAGGCGCCTGACTACGGATCAGGAGATTCCAGGTTCGAGTCCTGGCAGGGTCGCTGATTTTTGACTCCTTCTTTTGAATCGGCGAATTGCGTTTGCCAACGTAATGTACTATATTCGAAATTCTACGTTAACATCGGCCTTGAGGCCCAATTGATAAGGCGCCTGACTACGGATCAGGAGATTCCAGGTTCGAGTCCTGGCAGGGTCGCTGATTTTTGACTCCTTCTTTTGAATCGGCGAATTGCGTTTGCCAACGTAATGTACTATATTCGAAATTCTACGTTAACATCGGCCTTGAGGCCCAATGGATAAGGCGCCTGACTACGGATCAGGAGATTCTAGGTTCGATTCCTGGCAGGATCGCTGATTTTTGCTTCCTTCTTCTTAATCGTGATAATTTTGTTTGCTCTTCGTCTTTTCTATGATGTAGTGTATAATTTTCCTTATTCGAGTCCCGGCAGGGTCCATGTCTTTGCATAATATTTGATGTTAACGCTATTTGTTTCACGCGAGGTGATTTACTTATTCCAAAATTACAACATTAATCTCAGCCCTGTGGCCCAATATAAACGACGCCTGACTACGGATCAGGAGATTCCGTAACATCAGCCCTATGGCCCAATGGATAAGTCGCCTGAATAGGGATCAGGAGATTCGAGGTTAGAGTCCTGGCAGGGTCTCTGATTTTTTCTTCCTTCTTTTCTATCCTGATCCTTGGCATAATAATTTTACTCCTGGCGATTTGCTTCTGTCAATGTGACGTACTAAGTTCGAAATACTACTTTAACGTTGGCCTTGTGGCCCAATGGATAAGGCGCCTGACTACGGATCAGGAGATTCCAGGTTTGAGTCCTGGCAGGGTCGCTGATTTTTGCCTACTTCTTTTGAATCGCCGAATTGCGTCTGCCAACGTAATGTACTATATTCGAAATTCTACGTCAACATCGGCCTTGAGGCCCAATGGATAAGGCGCCTGACTACGGATCAGGAGATTCCAGGTTCGAGTCCTGGCAGGGTCGCTGATTTTTGCCTCCTTCTTTTGAATCGGCGAATTGCGTCTGCCAACGTAATGTACTAAAATCGGCCTTGTGGCCCAATGGATAAGGCGCCTGACTACGGATCAGGAGATTCTAGGTTCGATTCCTGGCAGGATCGCTGATTTTTGCTTCCTTCTTCTTAATCGTGATAATTTTGTTTGCTCTTCGTCCTTTCTATGATGTAGTGTATAATTTTCCTTATTCGAGTCCCGGCAGGGTCCATGTCTTTGCATAATATTTGATGTTAACGCTATTTGTTTCACGCGAGGTGATTTACTTATTCCAAAATTACAACATCAATCTCAGCCCTGTGGCCCAATATAAACGACGCCTGACTACGGATCAGGAGATTCCGTAACATCAGCCCTATGGCCCAATGGATAAGTCGCCTGAATAGGGATCAGGAGATTCGAGGTTAGAGTCCTGGCAGGGTCTCTGATTTTTTCTTCCTTCTTTTCTATCCTGATCCTTGGCATAATAATTTTACTCCTGGCGATTTGCTTCTGTCAATGTGACGTACTAAGTTCGAAATACTACTTTAACGTCGGCCTTGTGGCCCAATGGATAAGGCGCCTGACTACGGATCAGGAGATTCGAGGTTAGAGTCGTGGCAGGGTCTCTGATTTTTAATTCCTTCTTTTCTATCCTGATCCTTGGCATAAAAATTTTACTCCTGGCGATTTGCGTCTGCCAATGGGACGTACTAAGTTCGAGAATTTACTTCAACGTCGGCCTTGTGGCCCAATGGATAAGGCGCCTGACCTCGGATCAGGAGATTCCAGGTTCGAGTGCTGGCAGGGTCGCTGATTTTTGCCTCGTTCTTTTGAATCGACGATTTGCGTCTGCCAACGTGATGTACTAAGTTCGAAATACTATGTCAACGTCGGCCTTGTGGCCCAATGGATAAGGCGCCTGACTACGGATCAGGAGATTCCAGGTTCGAGTCCTGGCAGGGTCGCTGATTTTTGACTCCTTCTTTTGAATCGGCGAATTGCGTCTGCCAACGTAATGTACTATATTCGAAATTCTACGTCAACATCGGCCTTGAGGCCCAATGGATAAGGCGCCTGACTACGGATCAGGAGATTCCAGGTTCGAGTCCTGGCAGGGTCGCTGATTTTTTAACTCGTTCTTTTGAATCGGCGATTTGCGTCTGCCAACGTGATGTACTAAGTTCGAAATACTATGTCAACGTCGGCCTTGTGGCCCAATGGATAAGGCGCCTGACTAAGGATCAGGAGATTCCAGGTTCGAGTCCTGGCAGGGTCGCTGATTTTTTTACTCGTTCTTTTGAATCGGCGATTTGCTTCTGCCAACGTGATGTACTAAGTTCGAAATACTATGTCAACGTCGGCCTTGTGGCCCAATGGATATGGAGTCTGACTACGGATCAGGAGATTCCAGGTTCGAGTCCTTGCAGGGTCGCTGATTTTTGCCTCCTTCTTTTGAATCGGCGAATTGCGTCTGCCAACGTAATGTACTAAAATCGGCCTTGTGGCCCAATGGATAAGGCGCCTGACTACGGATCAGGAGATTCTAGGTTCGATTCCTGGCAGGATCGCTGATTTTTGCTTCCTTCTTCTTAATCGTGATAATTTTGTTTGCTCTTCGCCTTTTCTATGATGTAGTGTATAATTTTCCTTATTCGAGTCCCGGCAGGGTCCATGTCTTTGCATAATATTTGATGTTAACGCTATTTGTTTCACGCGAGGTGATTTACTTATTCCAAAATTACAACATTAATCTCAGCCCTGTGGCCCAATATAAACGACGCCTGACTACGGATCAGGAGATTCCGTAACATCAGCCCTATGGCCCAATGGATAAGTCGCCTGAATAGGGATCAGGAGATTCGAGGTTAGAGTCCTGGCAGGGTCTCTGATTTTTTCTTCCTTCTTTTCTATCCTGATCCTTGGCATAATAATTTTACTCCTGGCGATTTGCTTCTGTCAATGTGACGTACTAAGTTCGAAATACTACTTTAACGTCGGCCTTGTGGCCCAATGGATAAGGCGCCTGACTAAGGATCAGGAGATTCCAGGTTCGAGTGCTGGCAGGGTCGCTGATTTTTGCCTCGTTCTTTTGAATCGACGATTTGCGTCTGCCAACGTGATGTACTAAGTTCGAAATACTATGTCAACGTCGGCCTTGTGGCCCAATGGATAAGGCGCCTGACCTCGGATCAGGAGATTCCAGGTTCGAGTCCTGGCAGGGTCCCTGATTTTTGCCTCGTTCTTTTGAATCGGCGATTTGCGTCTGCCAGCGTGATGTACTAAGTTCGAAATACTACGTCAACGTCGGCCTTGTGGCCCAATGGATAAGGCGCCTGACTACGGATCAGGAGATTCCAGGTTCGAGTCCTGGCAGGGTCGCTGATTTTTGACTCCTTCTTTTGAATCGGCGAATTGCGTTTGCCAACGTAATGTACTATATTCGAAATTCTACGTTAACATCGGCCTTGAGGCCCAATTGATAAGGCGCCTGACTACGGATCAGGAGATTCCAGGTTCGAGTCCTGGCAGGGTCGCTGATTTTTGACTCCTTCTTTTGAATCGGCGAATTGCGTTTGCCAACGTAATGTACTATATTCGAAATTCTACGTTAACATCGGCCTTGAGGCCCAATGGATAAGGCGCCTGACTACGGATCAGGAGATTCTAGGTTCGATTCCTGGCAGGATCGCTGATTTTTGCTTCCTTCTTCTTAATCGTGATAATTTTGTTTGCTCTTCGTCTTTTCTATGATGTAGTGTATAATTTTCCTTATTCGAGTCCCGGCAGGGTCCATGTCTTTGCATAATATTTGATGTTAACGCTATTTGTTTCACGCGAGGTGATTTACTTATTCCAAAATTACAACATTAATCTCAGCCCTGTGGCCCAATATAAACGACGCCTGACTACGGATCAGGAGATTCCGTAACATCAGCCCTATGGCCCAATGGATAAGTCGCCTGAATAGGGATCAGGAGATTCGAGGTTAGAGTCCTGGCAGGGTCTCTGATTTTTTCTTCCTTCTTTTCTATCCTGATCCTTGGCATAATAATTTTACTCCTGGCGATTTGCTTCTGTCAATGTGACGTACTAAGTTCGAAATACTACTTTAACGTTGGCCTTGTGGCCCAATGGATAAGGCGCCTGACTACGGATCAGGAGATTCCAGGTTTGAGTCCTGGCAGGGTCGCTGATTTTTGCCTACTTCTTTTGAATCGCCGAATTGCGTCTGCCAACGTAATGTACTATATTCGAAATTCTACGTCAACATCGGCCTTGAGGCCCAATGGATAAGGCGCCTGACTACGGATCAGGAGATTCCAGGTTCGAGTCCTGGCAGGGTCGCTGATTTTTGCCTCCTTCTTTTGAATCGGCGAATTGCGTCTGCCAACGTAATGTACTAAAATCGGCCTTGTGGCCCAATGGATAAGGCGCCTGACTACGGATCAGGAGATTCTAGGTTCGATTCCTGGCAGGATCGCTGATTTTTGCTTCCTTCTTCTTAATCGTGATAATTTTGTTTGCTCTTCGTCCTTTCTATGATGTAGTGTATAATTTTCCTTATTCGAGTCCCGGCAGGGTCCATGTCTTTGCATAATATTTGATGTTAACGCTATTTGTTTCACGCGAGGTGATTTACTTATTCCAAAATTACAACATCAATCTCAGCCCTGTGGCCCAATATAAACGACGCCTGACTACGGATCAGGAGATTCCGTAACATCAGCCCTATGGCCCAATGGATAAGTCGCCTGAATAGGGATCAGGAGATTCGAGGTTAGAGTCCTGGCAGGGTCTCTGATTTTTTCTTCCTTCTTTTCTATCCTGATCCTTGGCATAATAATTTTACTCCTGGCGATTTGCTTCTGTCAATGTGACGTACTAAGTTCGAAATACTACTTTAACGTCGGCCTTGTGGCCCAATGGATAAGGCGCCTGACTACGGATCAGGAGATTCGAGGTTAGAGTCGTGGCAGGGTCTCTGATTTTTAATTCCTTCTTTTCTATCCTGATCCTTGGCATAAAAATTTTACTCCTGGCGATTTGCGTCTGCCAATGGGACGTACTAAGTTCGAGAATTTACTTCAACGTCGGCCTTGTGGCCCAATGGATAAGGCGCCTGACCTCGGATCAGGAGATTCCAGGTTCGAGTGCTGGCAGGGTCGCTGATTTTTGCCTCGTTCTTTTGAATCGACGATTTGCGTCTGCCAACGTGATGTACTAAGTTCGAAATACTATGTCAACGTCGGCCTTGTGGCCCAATGGATAAGGCGCCTGACTACGGATCAGGAGATTCCAGGTTCGAGTCCTGGCAGGGTCGCTGATTTTTGACTCCTTCTTTTGAATCGGCGAATTGCGTCTGCCAACGTAATGTACTATATTCGAAATTCTACGTCAACATCGGCCTTGAGGCCCAATGGATAAGGCGCCTGACTACGGATCAGGAGATTCCAGGTTCGAGTCCTGGCAGGGTCGCTGATTTTTTAACTCGTTCTTTTGAATCGGCGATTTGCGTCTGCCAACGTGATGTACTAAGTTCGAAATACTATGTCAACGTCGGCCTTGTGGCCCAATGGATAAGGCGCCTGACTAAGGATCAGGAGATTCCAGGTTCGAGTCCTGGCAGGGTCGCTGATTTTTTTACTCGTTCTTTTGAATCGGCGATTTGCTTCTGCCAACGTGATGTACTAAGTTCGAAATACTATGTCAACGTCGGCCTTGTGGCCCAATGGATATGGAGTCTGACTACGGATCAGGAGATTCCAGGTTCGAGTCCTTGCAGGGTCGCTGATTTTTGCCTCCTTCTTTTGAATCGGCGAATTGCGTCTGCCAACGTAATGTACTAAAATCGGCCTTGTGGCCCAATGGATAAGGCGCCTGACTACGGATCAGGAGATTCTAGGTTCGATTCCTGGCAGGATCGCTGATTTTTGCTTCCTTCTTCTTAATCGTGATAATTTTGTTTGCTCTTCGCCTTTTCTATGATGTAGTGTATAATTTTCCTTATTCGAGTCCCGGCAGGGTCCATGTCTTTGCATAATATTTGATGTTAACGCTATTTGTTTCACGCGAGGTGATTTACTTATTCCAAAATTACAACATTAATCTCAGCCCTGTGGCCCAATATAAACGACGCCTGACTACGGATCAGGAGATTCCGTAACATCAGCCCTATGGCCCAATGGATAAGTCGCCTGAATAGGGATCAGGAGATTCGAGGTTAGAGTCCTGGCAGGGTCTCTGATTTTTTCTTCCTTCTTTTCTATCCTGATCCTTGGCATAATAATTTTACTCCTGGCGATTTGCTTCTGTCAATGTGACGTACTAAGTTCGAAATACTACTTTAACGTCGGCCTTGTGGCCCAATGGATAAGGCGCCTGACTACGGATCAGGAGATTCCAGGTTTGAGTCCTGGCAGGGTCGCTGATTTTTGCCTCCTTTATTTGAATCGCCGAATTGCGTCTGCCAACGTAATGTACTATATTCGAAATTCTACGTCAACATCGGCCTTGTGGCCCAATGGATAAGGCGCCTGACTACGGATCAGGAGATTCCAGGTTCGAGTCCTGGCAGGGTCGCTGATTTTTTTACTCGTTCTTTTGAATCGGCGAATTGCGTTTGCCAACGTAATGTACTATATTCGAAATTCTACGTTAACATCGGCCTTGAGGCCCAATGGATAAGGCGCCTGACTACGGATCAGGAGATTCTAGGTTCGATTCCTGGCAGGATCGCTGATTTTTGCTTCCTTCTTCTTAATCGTGATAATTTTGTTTGCTCTTCGTCTTTTCTATGATGTAGTGTATAATTTTCCTTATTCGAGTCCCGGCAGGGTCCATGTCTTTGCATAATATTTGATGTTAACGCTATTTGTTTCACGCGAGGTGATTTACTTATTCCAAAATTACAACATTAATCTCAGCCCTGTGGCCCAATATAAACGACGCCTGACTACGGATCAGGAGATTCCGTAACATCAGCCCTATGGCCCAATGGATAAGTCGCCTGAATAGGGATCAGGAGATTCGAGGTTAGAGTCCTGGCAGGGTCTCTGATTTTTTCTTCCTTCTTTTCTATCCTGATCCTTGGCATAATAATTTTACTCCTGGCGATTTCCTTCTGTCAATGTGACGTACTAAGTTCGAAATACTACTTTAACGTTGGCCTTGTGGCCCAATGGATAAGGCGCCTGACTACGGATCAGGAGATTCCAGGTTTGAGTCCTGGCAGGGTCGCTGATTTTTGCCTACTTCTTTTGAATCGCCGAATTGCGTCTGCCAACGTAATGTACTATATTCGAAATTCTACGTCAACATCGGCCTTGAGGCCCAATGGATAAGGCGCCTGACTACGGATCAGGAGATTCCAGGTTCGAGTCCTGGCAGGGTCGCTGATTTTTGCCTCCTTCTTTTGAATCGGCGAATTGCGTCTGCCAACGTAATGTACTAAAATCGGCCTTGTGGCCCAATGGATAAGGCGCCTGACTACGGATCAGGAGATTCTAGGTTCGATTCCTGGCAGGATCGCTGATTTTTGCTTCCTTCTTCTTAATCGTGATAATTTTGTTTGCTCTTCGTCCTTTCTATGATGTAGTGTATAATTTTCCTTATTCGAGTCCCGGCAGGGTCCATGTCTTTGCATAATATTTGATGTTAACGCTATTTGTTTCACGCGAGGTGATTTACTTATTCCAAAATTACAACATCAATCTCAGCCCTGTGGCCCAATATAAACGACGCCTGACTACGGATCAGGAGATTCCGTAACATCAGCCCTATGGCCCAATGGATAAGTCGCCTGAATAGGGATCAGGAGATTCGAGGTTAGAGTCCTGGCAGGGTCTCTGATTTTTTCTTCCTTCTTTTCTATCCTGATCCTTGGCATAATAATTTTACTCCTGGCGATTTGCTTCTGTCAATGTGACGTACTAAGTTCGAAATACTACTTTAACGTCGGCCTTGTGGCCCAATGGATAAGGCGCCTGACTACGGATCAGGAGATTCGAGGTTAGAGTCGTGGCAGGGTCTCTGATTTTTAATTCCTTCTTTTCTATCCTGATCCTTGGCATAAAAATTTTACTCCTGGCGATTTGCGTCTGCCAATGGGACGTACTAAGTTCGAGAATTTACTTCAACGTCGGCCTTGTGGCCCAATGGATAAGGCGCCTGACCTCGGATCAGGAGATTCCAGGTTCGAGTGCTGGCAGGGTCGCTGATTTTTGCCTCGTTCTTTTGAATCGACGATTTGCGTCTGCCAACGTGATGTACTAAGTTCGAAATACTATGTCAACGTCGGCCTTGTGGCCCAATGGATAAGGCGCCTGACTACGGATCAGGAGATTCCAGGTTCGAGTCCTGGCAGGGTCGCTGATTTTTGACTCCTTCTTTTGAATCGGCGAATTGCGTCTGCCAACGTAATGTACTATATTCGAAATTCTACGTCAACATCGGCCTTGAGGCCCAATGGATAAGGCGCCTGACTACGGATCAGGAGATTCCAGGTTCGAGTCCTGGCAGGGTCGCTGATTTTTTAACTCGTTCTTTTGAATCGGCGATTTGCGTCTGCCAACGTGATGTACTAAGTTCGAAATACTATGTCAACATCGGCCTTGTGGCCCAATGGATAAGGCGCCTGACTAAGGATCAGGAGATTCCAGGTTCGAGTTGGCAGGGTCGCTGATTTTTTTACTCGTTCTTTTGAATCGGCGATTTGCTTCTGCCAACGTGATGTACTAAGTTCGAAATACTATGTCAACGTCGGCCTTGTGGCCCAATGGATATGGCGTCTGACTACGGATCAGGAGATTCCAGGTTCGAGTCCTGGCAGGGTCGCTGATTTTTGCCTCCTTCTTTTGAATCGGCGAATTGCGTCTGCCAACGTAATGTACTAAAATCGGCCTTGTGGCCCAATGGATAAGGCGCCTGACTACGGATCAGGAGATTCTAGGTTCGATTCCTGGCAGGATCGCTGATTTTTGCTTCCTTCTTCTTAATCGTGATAATTTTGTTTGCTCTTCGTCTTTTCTATGATGTAGTGTATAATTTTCCTTATTCGAGTCCCGGCAGGGTCCTTGTCTTTGCATAATATTTGATGTTAACGCTATTTGTTTCACGCGAGGTGATTTACTTATTCCAAAATTACAACATTAATCTCAGCCCTGTGGCCCAATATAAACGACGCCTGACTACGGATCAGGAGATTCCGTAACATCAGCCCTATGGCCCAATGGATAAGTCGCCTGAATAGGGATCAGGAGATTCGAGGTTAGAGTCCTGGCAGGGTCTCTGATTTTTTCTTCCTTCTTTTCTATCCTGATCCTTGGCATAATAATTTTACTCCTGGCGATTTGCTTGTGTCAATGTGACGTACTAAGTTCGAAATACTACTTTAACGTCGGCCTTGTGGCCCAATGGATAAGGCGCCTGACTACGGATCAGGAGATTCCAGGTTTGAGTCCTGGCAGGGTCGCTGATTTTTGCCTACTTCTTTTGAATCGCCGAATTGCGTCTGCCAACGTAATGTACTATATTCGAAATTCTACGTCAACATCGGCCTTGAGGCCCAATGGATAAGGCGCCTGACTACGGATCAGGAGATTCCAGGTTCGAGTCCTGGCAGGGTCGCTGATTTTTGCCTCCTTCTTTTGAATCGGCGAATTGCGTCTGCCAACGTAATGTACTAAAATCGGCCTTGTGGCCCAATGGATAAGGCGCCTGACTACGGATCAGGAGATTCTAGGTTCGATTCCTGGCAGGATCGCTGATTTTTGCTTCCTTCTTCTTAATCGTGATAATTTTGTTTGCTCTTCGTCTTTTCTATGATGTAGTGTATAATTTTCCTTATTCGAGTCCCGGCAGGGTCCATGTCTTTGCATAATATTTGATGTTAACGCTATTTGTTTCACGCGAGGTGATTTACTTATTCCAAAATTACAACATCAATCTCAGCCCTGTGGCCCAATATAAACGACGCCTGACTACGGATCAGGAGATTCCGTAACATCAGCCCTATGGCCCAATGGATAAGTCGCCTGAATAGGGATCAGGAGATTCGAGGTTAGAGTCCTGGCAGGGTCTCTGATTTTTTCTTCCTTCTTTTCTATCCTGATCCTTGGCATAATAATTTTACTCCTGGCGATTTGCTTCTGTCAATGTGACGTACTAAGTTCGAAAAACTACTTTAACGTCGGCCTTGTGGCCCAATGGATAAGGCGCCTGACTACGGATCAGGAGATTCGAGGTTAGAGTCATGGCAGGGTCTCTGATTTTTAATTCCTTCTTTTCTATCCTGATCCTTGGCATAAAAATTTTACTCCTGGCGATTTGCGTCTGCCAATGGGACGTACTAAGTTCGAGAATTTACTTCAACGTCGGCCTTGTGGCCCAATGGATAAGGCGCCTGACCTCGGATCAGGAGATTTCAGGTTCGAGTGATGGCAGGGTCGCTGATTTTTGCCTTGTTCTTTTGAATCGGCGATTTGCGTCTGCCAACGTGATGTACTAAGTTCGAAATACTACGTCAACGTCGGCCTTGTGGCCCAATAGATAAGGCGCCTGACTACGGATCAGGAGATTCCAGGTTCGAGTCCTGGCAGGGTCGCTGATTTTTGCCTCCTTCTTTTGAATCGGCGAATTGCGTCTGCCAACGTAATGTACTTTATTCGAAATTCTACGTCAACATCGGCCTTGTGGCCCAATGGATAAGGCGCCTGACTACGGATCAGGAGATTCCAGGTTCGAGTCCTGGCAGGGTCGCTGATTTTATTACTCGTTCTTTTGAATCGGCGATTTGCGTCTGCCAACGTGATGTACTAAGTTCGAAATACTATGTCAACATCGGCCTTGTGGCCCAATGGATAAGGCGCCTGACTACGGATCAGGAGATTCCAGGTTCGAGTCCTGGCAGGGTCGCTGATTTTTTTACTCGTTCTTTTGAATCGGCGATTTGCGTCTGCCAACGTGATGTACTAAGTTCGAAATACTATGTCAACGTCGGCCTTGTGGCCCGATGGATAAGGCGTCTGACTACGGATCAGGAGATTCCAGGTTCGAGTCCTGGCAGGGTCGCTGATTTTTGCCTACTTCTTTTGAATCGCCGAATTGTGTCTGCCAACGTAATGTACTATATTCGAAATTCTACGTCAACATCGGCCTTGAGGCCCAATGGATAAGGCGCCTGACTACGGATCAGGAGATTCTAGGTTCGATTCCTGGCAGGATCGCTGATTTTTGCTTCCTTCTTCTTAATCTTGATAATTTTGTTTGCTGTTCGTCTTTTCTATGATGTAGTGTATAATTTTCCTTATTCGAGTCCCGGCAGGGTCCATGTCTTTGCATAA
Source organism: Nematostella vectensis (assembly GCF_932526225.1). Taxonomy (NCBI): domain Eukaryota; kingdom Metazoa; phylum Cnidaria; class Anthozoa; order Actiniaria; family Edwardsiidae; genus Nematostella; species Nematostella vectensis. The sequence continues at coordinate 5,557,491 of NC_064046.1, forward strand.
TATTTGATGTTAACGCTATTTGTTTCACGCGAGGTGATTTACTTATTCCAAAATTACAACATTAATCTCAGCCCTGTGGCCCAATATAAACGACGCCTGACTACGGATCAGGAGATTCCGTAACATCAGCCCTATGGCCCAATGGATAAGTCGCCTGAATAGGGATCAGGAGATTCGAGGTTAAAGTCCTGGCAGGGTCTCTGATTTTTGCTTCCTTCTTCTCTATCCTGATCCTTGGCATAATAATTTTACTCCTGGCGATTTGCGTCTGGCAATGTGACGTACTAAGTTTGAGATACTACTTTAACGTCGGCCTTGTGGCCCAATGGATAAGGCGCCTGACTACGGATCAGGGGAATCCAGGTTCGAGTCCTGGCAGGGTCTCTGATTTTTGCTTCCTTCTTTTCTATCCTGATCCTTGGCATAAAAATTTTACTCCTGGCGATTTGCGTCTGCCAATGGGACGTACTAAGTTCGAGAATTTACTTCAACGTCGGCCTTGAGGCCCAATGGATAAGGCGCCTGACTACGGATCAGGAGATTCCAGGTTCGAGTCCTGGCAGGGTCGCTGATTTTTTTACTCGTTCTTTTGAATCGGCGATTTGCGTCTGCCAACGTGATGTACTAAGTTCGAAATACTATGTCAACATCGGCCTTGTGGCCCAATGGATAAGGCGCCTGACTAAGGATCAGGAGATTCCAGGTTCGAGTCCTGGCAGGGTCGCTGATTTTTTTACTCGTTCTTTTGAATCGGCGATTTGCTTCTGCCAACGTGATGTACTAAGTTCGAAATACTATGTCAACGTCGGCCTTGTGGCCCAATGGATATGGCGTCTGACTACGGATCAGGAGATTCCAGGTTCGAGTCCTGGCAGGGTCGCTGATTTTTGCTTCCTTCTTCTTAATCGTGATAATTTTGTTTGCTCTTCGTCCTTTCTATGATGTAGTGTATAATTTTCCTTATTCGAGTCCCGGCAGGGTACATGTCTTTGCATAATATTTGATGTTAACGCTATTTGTTTCACGCGAGGTGATTTACTTATTCCAAAATTACAACATTAATCTCAGCCCTGTGGCCCAATATAAACGACGCCTGACTACGGATCAGGAGATTCCTTAACATCAGCCCTATGGCCCAATGGATAAGTCGCCTGAATAGGGATCAGGAGATTCGAGGTTAGAGTCCTGGCAGGGTCTCTGATTTTTTCTTCCTTCTTTTCTATCCTGATCCTTGGCATAATAATTTTACTCCTGGCGATTTGCTTCTGTCAATGTGACGTACTAAGTTCGAAATACTACTTTAACGTCGGCCTTGTGGCCCAATGGATAAGGCGCCTGACTACGGATCAGGAGATTCGAGGTTAGAGTCGTGGCAGGGTCTCTGATTTTTACTTCCTTCTTTTCTATCCTGATCCTTGGCATAAAAATTTTACTCCTGGCGATTTGCGTCTGCCAATGGGACGTACTAAGTTCGAGAATTTACTTCAACGTCGGCCTTGTGGCCCAATGGATAAGGCGCCTGACCTCGGATCAGGAGATTTCAGGTTCGAGTGATGGCAGGGTCGCTGATTTTTGCTTTGTTCTTTTGAATCGGCGATTTGCGTCTGCCAACGTGATGTACTAAGTTCGAAATACTACGTCAACGTCGGCCTTGTGGCCCAATAGATAAGGCGCCTGACTACGGATCAGGAGATTCCAGGTTCGAGTCCTGGCAGGGTCGCTGATTTTTGCCTCCTTCTTTTGAATCGGCGAATTGCGTCTGCCAACGTAATGTTCTATATTCGAAATTCTATGTCAACATTGGCCTTGTGGCCCAATGGATAAGGCGCCTGACTACGGATCAGGAGATTCCAGGTTCGAGTCCTGGCAGGGTCGCTGATTTTTTTAATCGTTCTTTTGAATCGGCGATTTGCGTCTGCCAACGTGATGTACTAAGTTCGAAATACTATGTCAACATCGGCCTTGTGGCCCAATGGATAAGGCGCCTGACTACGGATCAGGAGATTCCAGGTTCGAGTCCTGGCAGGGTCGCTGATTTTTGCCTCCTTCTTTTGAATCGGCGAATTGCGTCTGCCAACGTAATGTACTATATTCGAAATTCTACGTCAACATCTGCCTTGTGGCCCAATGGATAAGGCGCCTGACTACGGATCAGGAGATTCCAGGTTCGAGTCCTGGCAGGGTCGCTGATTTTTTTACTCGTTCTTTTGAATCGGCGATTTGCGTCTGCCAACGTGATGTACTAAGTTCGAAATACTATGTCAACATCGGCCCTGTGGCCCAATGGGTAAGGCGCCTGACCTCGGATCAGGAGATTCCAGGTTCGAGTGCTGGCATGGTCGCTGATTTTTGCCTCGTTCTTTTGAATCGGCGATTTGCGTCTGCCAACGTGATGTACTAAGTTCGAAATACTACGTCAACGTCGGCCTTGTGGCTCAATAGATAAGGCGCCTGACTACGGATCAGGAGATTCCAGGTTCGAGTCCTGGCAGGGTCGCTGATTTTTGCCTCCTTCTTTTGAATCGGCGAATTGCGTCTGCCAACGTAATGTACTATATTCGAAATTCTACGTCAACATCTGCCTTGTGGCCCAATGGATAAGGCGCCTGACTACGGATCAGGAGATTCCAGGTTCGAGTCCTGGCAGGGTTGCTGATTTTTTTACTCGTTCTTTTGAATCGGCGATTTGCGTCTGCCAACGTGATGTACTAAGTTCGAAATACTATGTCAACATCGGCCTTGTGGCCCAATGGATAAGGCGCCTGACTACGGATCAGGAGATTCCAGGTTCGAGTCCTGGCAGGGTCGCTGATTTTTTTACTCGTTCTTTTGAATCGGCGATTTGCGTCTGCCAACGTGATGTACTAAGTTCGAAATACTATGTCAACGTCGGCCTTGTGGCCCAATGGATAAGGCGTCTGACTACGGATCAGGAGATTCCAGGTTCGAGTCCTGGCAGGGTCGCTGATTTTTGCCTCCATCTTTTGAATCGGCGAATTGCGTCTGCCAACGTAATGTACTAAAATCGGAATACTACGTCAACATCGGCCTTGTGGCCCAATGGATAAGGCGCCTGACTACGGATCAGGAGATTCTAGGTTCGATTCCTGGCAGGATCGCTGATTTTTGCTTCCTTCTTCTTAATCGTGATAATTTTGTTTGCTGTTCGTCTTTTCTATGATGTAGTGTATAATTTTCCTTATTCGAGTCCCGGCAGGGTCCATGTCTTTGCATAATATTTGATGTTAACGCTATTTGTTTCACGCGAGGTGATTTAATTATTCCAAAATTACAACATTAATCTTAGCCCTGTGGCCCAATATAAACGACGCCTGACTACGGATCAGGAGATTCCGTAACATCAGCCCTATGGCCCAATGGATAAGTCGCCTGAATAGGGATCAGGAGATTCGAGGTTAAAGTCCTGGCAGGGTCTCTGATTTCTGCTTCCTTCTTTTCTATACTGATCCTTGGCATAAAAATTTTACTCCTGGCGATTTGCGTCTGCAAATGGGACGTACTAAGTTCGAGAATTTAACTTCAACGTCGGCCTTGTGGCCCAATGGATAAGGCGCCTGACCTCGGATCAGGAGATTCCAGGTTCGAGTGCTGGCAGGGTCGCTGATTTTTGCCTCGTTCTTTTGAATCGGCGATTTGCGTCTGCCAACGTGATGTACTAAGTTCGAAATACTACGTCAACGTCGGCCTTGTGGCCCAATAGATAAGGCGCCTGACTACGGATCAGGAGATTCCAGGTTCGAGTCCTGGCAGGGTCGCTGATTTTTGCCTCCTTCTTTTGAATCGGCGAATTGCGTCTGCCAACGTAATGTACTATATTCGAAATTCTACTTCAACATCGGCCTTGTGGCCCAATGGATAAGGCGCCTGACTACGGATCAGGAGATTCCAGGTTCGAGTCCTGGCAGGGTCGCTGATTTTTTTACTCGTTCTTTTGAATCGGCGATTTGCGTCTGCCAACGTGATGTACTAAGATCGAAATACTATGTCAACATCGGCCTTGTGGCCCAATGGATAAGGCGCCTGACTACGGATCAGGAGATTCCAGGTTCGAGTCCTGGCAGGGTCGCTGATTTTTTTACTCGTTCTTTTGAATCGCTGATTTGCGTCTGCCAACGTGATGTACTAAGTTCGAAATACTACGTCAACGTCGGCCTTGTGGCCCAATAGATAAGGCGCCTGACTACGGATCAGGAGATTCCAGGTTCGAGTCCTGGCAGGGTCGCTGTTTTTTGCCTCCTTCTTTTGAATCGGCGAATTGCGTCTGCCAACGTAATGTACTATATTCGAAATTCTACTTCAACATCGGCCTTGTGGCCCAATGGATAAGGCGCCTGACTACGGATCAGGAGATTCCAGGTTCGAGTCCTGGCAGGGTCGCTGATTTTTTTACTCGTTCTTTTGAATCGGCGATTTGCGTCTGCCAACGTGATGTACTAAGATCGAAATACTATGTCAACATCGGCCTTGTGGCCCAATGGATAAGGCGCCTGACTACGGATCAGGAGATTCCAGGTTCGAGTCCTGGCAGGGTCGCTGATTTTTTTACTCGTTCTTTTGAATCGCTGATTTGCGTCTGCCAACGTGATGTACTAAGTTCGAAATACTATGTCAACGTCGGCCTTGTGGCCCAATGGATAAGGCGCCTGACTACGGATCAGGAGATTCCAGGTTCGAGTCCTGGCAGGGTCGCTGATTTTTGCCTCGTTCTTTTGAATCGGCGATTTGCGTCTGCCAACGTGATGTACTAAGTTCGAAATACTACGTCAACGTCGGCCTTGTGGCCCAATGGATAAGGCGCCTGACTACGGATCAGGAGATTCCAGGTTCGAGTCCTGGCAGGGTCGCTGATTTTTGCCTCCTTCTTTTGAATCGGCGAATTGCGTCTGCCAACGTAATGTACTATATTCGAAATTCTACGTCAACATCGGCCTTGAGGCCCAATGGATAAGGCGCCTGACTACGGATCAGGAGATTCTAGGTTCGATTCCTGGCAGGATCGCTGATTTTTGCTTCCTTCTTTTTAATCGTGATAATTTTGTTTGCTGTTCGTCTTTTCTATGATGTAGTGTATAATTTTCCTTATTCGAGTCCCGGCAGGGTCCATGTCTTTGCATAATATTTGATGTTAACGCTATTTGTTTCACGCGAGGTGATTTATTAATTCCAAAATTACAACATTAATCTCAGCCCTGTGGCCCAATAAAAACGACGCCTGACTACGGATCAGGAGATTCCGTAACATCAGCCCTATGGCCCAATGGATAAGTCGCCTGAATAGGGATCAGGAGATTCGAGGTTAAAGTCCTGGCAGGGTCTCTGATTTTTGCTTCCTTCTTCTCTATCCTGATCCTTGGCATAATAATTTTACTCCTGGCGATTTGCGTCTGGCAATGTGACGTACTAAGTTCGAGATACTACTTTAACGTCGGCCTTGTGGCCCAATGGATAAGGCGCCTGACTACGGATCAGGAGATTCCAGGTTCGAGTCCTGGCAGGGTCTCTGATTTTTGCTTCCTTCTTTTCTATCCTGATCCTTGGCATAAAAATTTTACTCCTGGCGATTTGCGTCTGCCAATGGGACGTACTAAGTTCGAGAATTTACTTCAACGTCGGCCTTGTGGCCCAATGGATAAGGCGCCTGACCTCGGATCAGGAGATTCCAGGTTCGAGTGCTGGCAGGGTCGCTGATGTTTGCCTCGTTCTTTTGAATCGACGATTTGCGTCTGCCAACGTGATGTACTAAGTTCGAAATACTATGTCAACGTCGGCCTTGTGGCCCAATGGATAAGGCGCCTGACTACGGATCAGGTGAGTTCCAGGTTCGAGTCCTGGCAGTGTCGCTGATTTTTGCCACCTTCTTTTGAATCGGCGAATTGCGTCTGCCAACGTAATGTACTATATTCGAAATTCTACGTCAACATCGGCCTTGAGGCCCAATGGATAAGGCGCCTGACTACGGATCAGGAGATTCCAGGTTCGAGTCCTGGCAGGGTCGCTGATTTTTTTAATCGTTCTTTTGAATCGGCGATTTGCGTCTGCCAACGTGATGTACTAAGTTCGAAATACTATGTCAACATCGGCCTTGTGGCCCAATGGATAAGGCGCCTGACTACGGATCAGGAGATTCCAGGTTCGAGTCCTGGTAGGGTCGCTGATTTTTTTACTCGTTCTTTTGAATCGGCGATTTGCGTCTGCCAACGTGATGTACTAAGTTCGAAATACTATATTAACATAGGCCTTGTGGCCCAATGGATAAGGCGCCTGACCTCGGATCAGGAGATTCCAGGTTCGAGTGCTGGCAGGGTCGCTGATTTTTGCCTCGTTCTTTTGAATCGGCGATTTGCGTCTGCCAACGTGATGTACTAAGTTCGAAATACTACGTCAACGTCGGCCTTGTGGCTCAATAGATAAGGCGCCTGACTACGGATCAGGAGATTCCAGGTTCGATTCCTGGCAGGATCGCTGATTTTTGCTTCCTTCTTCTTAATCGTGATAATTTTGTTTGCTGTTCGTCTTTTCTATGATGTAGTGTATAATTTTCCTTATTCGAGTCCCGGCAGGGTCCATGTCTTTGCATAATATTTGATGTTAACTCTATTTGTTTCACGCGAGGTGATTTACTTATTCCAAAATTACAACATTAATCTCAGCCCTGTGGCCCAATATAAACGACGCCTGACTACGGATCAGGAGATTCCGTAACATCAGCCCTATGGCCCAATGGATAAGTCGCCTGAATAGGGATCAGGAGATTCGAGGTTAGAGTCCTGGCAGGGTCTCTGATTTTTTCTTCCTTCTTTTCTATCCTAATCCTTGGCATAATAATTTTACTCCTGGCGATTTGCGTCTGGCAATGTGACGTACTAAGTTCGAAATACTACTTTAACGTCGGCCTTGTGGCCCAATGGATAAGGCGCCTGACTACGGATCAGGAGATTCGAGGTTAGAGTCGTGGCAGGGTCTCTGATTTTTACTTCCTTCTTTTCTATCCTGATCCTTGGCATAAAAATTTTACTCCTGGCGATTTGCGTCTGCCAATGGGACGTACTAAGTTCGAGAATTTACTTCAACGTCGGCCTTGTGGCCCAATGGATAAGGCGCCTGACCTCGGATCAGGAGATTCCAGGTTCGAGTGCTGGCAGGGTCGCTGATTTTTGCCTCGTTCTTTTGAATCGGCGATTTGCGTCTGCCAACGTGATGTACTAAGTTCGAAATACTACGTCAACGTCGGCCTTGTGGCCCAATAGATAAGGCGCCTGACTACGGATCAGGAGATTCCAGGTTCGAGTCCTGGCAGGGTCGCTGATTTTTGCCTCCTTCTTTTGAATCGGCGAATTGCGTCTGCCAACGTAATGTACTATATTCGAAATTCTACTTCAACATCTGCCTTGTGGACCAATGGATAAGGCGCCTGACTACGGATCAGGAGATTCCAGGTTCGAGTCCTGGCAGGGTCGCTGATTTTTTTACTCGTTCTTTTGAATCGGCGATTTGCGTCTGCCAACGTGATGTACTAAGTTCGAAATACTATGTCAACATCGGCCTTGTGGCCCAATGGATAAGGCGCCTGACCTCGGATCAGGAGATTCCAGGTTCGAGTGCTGGCAGGGTCGCTGATTTTTGCCTCGTTCTTTTGAATCGGCGATTTGCGTCTGCCAACGTGATGTACTAAGTTCGAAATACTACGTCAACGTCGGCCTTGTGGCTCAATAGATAAGGCGCCTGACTACGGATCAGGAGATTCCAGGTTCGAGTCCTGGCAGGGTCGCTGATTTTTGCCTCCTTCTTTTGAATCGGCGAATTGTGTCTGCCAACGTAATGTACTATATTCGAAATTCTACGTCAACATCTGCCTTGTGGCCCAATGGATAAGGCGCCTGACTACGGATCAGGAGATTCCAGGTTCGAGTCCTGGCAGGGTTGCTGATTTTTTTACTCGTTCTTTTGAATCGGCGATTTGCGTCTGCCAACGTGATGTACTAAGTTCGAAATACTATGTCAACATCGGCCTTGTGGCCCAATGGATAAGGCGCCTGACTACGGATCAGGAGATTCCAGGTTCGAGTCCTGGCAGGGTCGCTGATTTTTTTACTCGTTCTTTTGAATCGGCGATTTGCGTCTGCCGACGTGATGTACTAAGTTCGAAATACTATGTCAACGTCGGCCTTGTGGCCCAATGGTTAAGGCGTCTGACTACGGATCAGGAGATTCCAGGTTCGAGTCCTGGCAGGGTCGCTGATTTTTGCCTCCATCTTTTGAATCGGCGAATTGCGTCTGCCAACGTAATGTACTAAAATCGGAATACTACGTCAACATCGGCCTTGTGGCCCAATGGATAAGGCGCCTGACTACGGATCAGGAGATTCTAGGTTCGATTCCTGGCAGGATCGCTGATTTTTGCTTCCTTCTTCTTAATCGTGATAATTTTGTTTGCTCTTCGTCTTTTCTATGATGTAGTGTATAATTTTCCTTATTCGAGTCCCGGCAGGGTCCATGTCTTTGCATAATATTTGATGTTAACGCTATTTGTTTCACGCGAGGTGATTTACTTATTCCAAAATTACAACATTAATCTCAGCCCTGTGGCCCAATATAAACGACGCCTGACTACGGATCAGGAGATTCCGTAACATCAGCCCTATGGCCCAATGGATAAGTCGCCTGAATAGGGATCAGGAGATTCGAGGTTAAAGTCCTGGCAGGGTCTCTGATTTCTGCTTCCTTCTTTTCTATCCTGATCCTTGGCATAAAAATTTTACTCCTGGCGATTTGCGTCTGCCAATGGGACGTACTAAGTTCGAGAATTTACTTCAACGTCGGCCTCGTGGCCCAATGGATAAGGCGCCTGACCTCGGATCAGGAGATTCCAGGTTCGAGTGCTGGCAGGGTCGCTGATTTTTGCCTCGTTCTTTTGAATGGGCGATTTGCGTCTGCTAACGTGATGTACTAAGTTCGAAATACTACGTCAACGTCGGCCTTGTGGCCCAATAGATAAGGCGCCTGACTACGGATCAGGAGTTTCCAGGTTCGAGTCCTGGCAGGGTCGCTGATTTTTGCCTCCTTCTTTTGAATCGGCGAATTGCGTCTGCCAACGTAATGTACTATATTCGAAATTCTACGTCAACATCTGCCTTGTGGCCCAATGGATAAGGCGCCTGACTACGGATCAGGAGATTCCAGGTTCGAGTCCTGGCAGGGTCGCTGATTTTTTTACTCGTTCTTTTGAATCGGCGATTTGCGTCTGCCAACGTGATGTACTAAGTTTGAAATACTACGTCAACGTCGGCCTTGTGGCTCAATAGATAAGGCGCCTGACTACGGATCAGGAGATTCCAGGTTCGAGTCCTGGCAGGGTCGCTGATTTTTGCCTCCTTCTTTTGAATCGGCGAATTGTGTCTGCCAACGTAATGTACTATATTCGAAATTCTACGTCAACATCTGCCTTGTGGCCCAATGGATAATGCGCCTGACTACGGATCAGGAGATTCCAGGTTCGAGTCCTGGCAGGGTCGCTGATTTTTTTACTCGTTCTTTTGAATCGGCGATTTGCGTCTGCCAACGTGATGTACTAAGTTCGAAATACTATGTCAACATCGGCCTTGTGGCCCAATGGATAAGGCGCCTGACTACGGATCAGGAGATTCCAGGTTCGAGTCCTGGCAGGGTCGCTGATTTTTTTACTCGTTCTTTTGAATCGGCGATTTGCGTCTGCCGACGTGATGTACTAAGTTCGAAATACTATGTCAACGTCGGCCTTGTGGCCCAATGGATAAGGCGTCTGACTACGGATCAGGAGATTCCAGGTTCGAGTCCTGTCAGGGTCGCTGATTTTTGCCTCCATCTTTTGAATCGGCGAATTGCGTCTGCCAACGTAATGTACTAAAATCGGAATACTACGTCAACATCGGCCTTGTGGCCCAATGGATAAGGCGCCTGACTACGGATCAGGAGATTCTAGGTTCGATTCCTGGCAGGATCGCTGATTTTTGCTTCTTTCTTCTTAATCTTGATAATTTTGTTTGCTGTTCGTCTTTTCTATGATGTAGTGTATAATTTTCCTTATTCGAGTCCCGGCAGGGTCCATGTCTTTGCATAATATTTGATGTTAACGCTATTTGTTTCACGCGAGGTGATTTACTTATTCCAAAATTACAACATTAATCTCAGCCCTGTGGCCCAATATAAACGACGCCTGACTACTGATCAGGAGATTCCGTAACATCAGCCCTATGGCCCAATGGATAAGTCGCCTGAATAGGGATCAGGAGATTCGAGGTTAAAGTCCTGGCAGGGTCTCTGATTTTTGATTACTTCTTCTCTATCCTGATCCTTGGCATAATAATTTTACTCCTGGCGATTTGCGTCTGGCAATGTGACGTACTAAGTTCGAGATACTACTTTAACGTCGGCCTTGTGGCCCAATCGATAAGGCGCCTGACTACGGATCAGGAGATTCCAGGTTCGAGTCCTGGCAGGGTCTCTGATTTTTGCTTCCTTCTTTTCTATCCTGATCCTTGGCATAATAATTTTACTCCTGGCGATTTGCGTCTGCCAATGGGACGTACTAAGTTCGAGAATTTACTTCAACGTCGGCCTTGTGGCCCAATGGATAAGGCGCCTGACCTCGGATCAGGAGATTCCAGGTTCGAGTGCTGGCAGGGTCGCTGATGTTTGCCTCGTTCTTTTGAATCGACGATTTGCGTCTGCCAACGTGATGTACTAAGTTCGAAATACTATGTCAACGTCGGCCTTGTGGCGCAATGGATAAGGCGCCTGACTACGGGTCAGGAGATTCCAGGTTCGAGTCCTGGCAGGGTCGCTGATTTTTGACTAGTTGTTTTGAATCGGCGATTTGCGTCTGCCAACGTGATGTACTAAGTTCGGAATTTTACGTCAATGTCGGACTTCTGGCCCAATGGATAAGGCGCCTGACTACGGATCAGGAGATTCCAGGTTCGAGTCCTGGCAGGGTCGCTGCTTTTTTACTCGTTCTTTTGAATCGTCGATTTGCGTCTGCCAACGTGATGTACTAAGTTCGAAATACTACGTCAACGTCGGACTTCTGGCCCAATGGATAAGGCGCCTGACTACGGATCAGGAGATTCCAGGTTCGAGTCCTGACAGGGTCGCTGATTTTTGCCTCCTTCTTTTGAATCGGCGAATTGCGTCTGCCAACGTAATTTACTAAGTTCGAAATACTACGTCAACATCGGCCTTGTGGCCCAATTGATAAGGCGCCTGACTACGGATTAGGAGATTCTAGGTTTGAGTCCTGACAGGATTGCTAATTTTTGCTTCCTTCTTCTTAATCGTGATAATTTTGTTAGCTGTTCGTTTTTTCTATGATGTAGTGTATAATTTTTCTTGTTCGAATCCCGCCAGGGTCCCTGTCTTTGCATAATATTTGATGTCAACGCTATTTGTTTAACGCGAGGTGATTTACCTATTCCAAAATTACAACATTAATTCCAGCCCTGTGGCCCAATATATACGACGCCTGACTACGGATCAGGAGATTCCGTAACATCAGCCCTATGGCCCAATGGATAAGTCGCCTGATTAGGGATCAGGAGATTCGAGGTTAGTGTCCTGGCAGGGTCTCTGATTTTTGCTTCCTTCTTTTCTATCCTGATCCTTGGCATAAAAAGTTTACTCCTGGCGATTTGCGTCTGCCAATGTGACGTACTAACTTCGAGAATTTACTTTAACGTCGGCCTTGAGGCCCAATGGAAAGGGCGCCTGACTACGGATCAGGAGGTTCCAGGTTTGAGTCCTGGCAGGGTCGCTGATTTTTGCCTCGTGTTTTTTTTCTTATAGTTATTATTTCGATTATTTTGAGTCGATCTTTTGAATCGGCGATTTGCGTCTGCCAACGTGATGTACTAAGTTCGAAATACTATGTCAACGTCGGCCTTGTGGCCCAATGGATAAGGCGTCTGACTACGGATCAGCAGATTCCAGGTTCGAGTCCTGGCAGGGTAGCTGATTTTTTACTCGTTCTTTTGAATCGGCGATTTGCGTCTGCCAACGTGATGTACTAAGTTCGAAATACTATGTCAACATCGGCCTTGTGGCCCAATGGATAAGGCGCCTGACTACGGATCAGGAGATTCCAGGTTCGAGTCCTGGCAGGGTCGCTGATTTTTTTACTCGTTCTTTTGAATCGTCGATTTGCGTCTGCCAACGTGATGTACTAAGTTCGAAATACTACGTCAACGTCGGACTTCTGGCCCAATGGATAAGGCGCCTGACTACGGATCAGGAGATTCCAGGTTCGAGTCCTGACAGGGTCGCTGATTTTTGCCTCCTTCTTTTGAATCAGCGAATTGCGTCTGCCAACGTAATTTACCAAGTTCGAAATACTACGTCAACATCGGCCTTGTGGCCCAATTGATAAGGCGCCTGACTACGGATTAGGAGATTCTAGGTTTGAGTCCTGACAGGATTGCTAATTTTTGCTTCCTTCTTCTTAATCGTGATAATTTTGTTAGCTGTTCGTTTTTTCTATGATGTAGTGTATAATTTTTCTTGTTCGAATCCCGCCAGGGTACCTGTCTTTGCATAATATTTGATGTCAACGCTATTTGTTTCACGCGAGGTGATTTACTTATTCCAAAATTACAACATTAATTCCAGCCCTGTGGCCCAATATATACGACGCCTGACTACGGATCAGGAGATTCCGTAACATCAGCCCTATGGCCCAATGGATAAGTCGCATGATTAGGGATCAGGAGATTCGAGGTTAGTGTCCTGGCAGGGTCTCTGATTTTTGCTTCCTTCTTTTCTATCCTGATCCTTGGCATAAAAAGTTTACTCCTGGCGATTTGCGTCTGCCAATGTGACGTACTAACTTCGAGAATTTACTTTAACGTCGGCCTTGAGGCCCAATGGAAAGGGCGCCTGACTACGGATCAGGAGATTCCAGGTTTGAGTCCTGGCAGGGTCGCTGATTTTTGCCTCGTGTTTTTTTTCTTATAGTTATTATTTCGATTATTTTGAGTCGTTCTTTTGCATCGGCGATTTGCGTCTGCCAACGTGATGTACTAAGTTCGAAATACTAAGTCAACGTCGGCCTTGTGGCCCAATGGATAAGGCGTCTGACTACGGATCAGCAGATTCCAGGTTCGAGTCCTGGCAGGGTCGCTGATTTGTGCCTCCTTCTTTTGAATCGGCGAATTGCGTCTGCCAACGTAATGTACTAAAATCGAATCACTACGTCAACATCGGCCTTGTGGCCCAATGGATAAGGCGCCTGACCTCGGATCAGGAGATTCCAGGTTCGAGTGCTGGCAGGGTCGCTGATTTTTGCCTCGTTCTTTTGAATCGGCGATTTGGGTCTGCCAACGTGATGTACTAAGTTCGAAATACTACGTCAACGTCGGACTTCTGGCCCAATGGATAAGGCGCCTGACCACGGATCAGGAGATTCCAGGTTCGAGTCCTGGCAGGGTCGCTGATTTTTGCCTCCTTCTTTTGAATCGGCGAATTGCGTCTGCCAACGTATATTACTAAGTTCGAAATACTACGTCGACATCGGCCTTGTTGCCCAATGGATAAGGCGCCTGACTACGGATCAGGAGATTCTAGGTTCGATTCCTGGCAGGATCGCTGATTTTTGCTTCCTTCTTCTTAATCGTGATAATTTTGTTTGCTGTTCGTCTTTTCTATGATGTAGTGTATAATTTTCCTTATTCGAGTCCCGGCAGGTTCCCTGTCTTTGCATAATATTTGATGTTAACGCTATTTGTTTCACGCGAGGTGATTTACTTATTCCAAAATTACAACATTAACCTCAACCCTGTGGCCCAATATAAACGACGCCTGACTACGGATCAGGAGATTCCGTAACATCAGCCCTATGGCCCAATGGATAAGTCGCCTGAATAGGGATCAGGAGATTCGAGGTTAGAGTCCTGGCAGGGTCTCTGATTTTTTCTTTCTTTCTTTTCTATCCTGATCCTTGGCATAATAATTTTACTCCTGGCGATTTGCGTCTGGCAATGTGACGTACTAAGTTCGAAATACTACTTTAACGTCGGCCTTGTGGCCCAATGGATAAGGCGCCTGACTACGGATCAGGAGATTCGAGGTTAGAGTCGTGGCAGGGTCTCTGATTTTTACTTCCTTCTTTTCTATCCTGATCCTCGGCATAAAAATTTTACTCCTGGCGATTTGCGTCTGCCAATGGGACGTACTAAATTCGAGAATTTACTTTAACGTCGGCCTTGTGGCCCAATGGATAAGGCGCCTGACCTCGGATCAGGAGATTCCAGGTTCGAGTGCTGGCAGGGTCGCTGATTTTTGCCTCGTTCTTTTGAATCGGCGATTTGCGTCTGCCAACGTGATGTACTAAGTTCGAAATACTACGTCAACGACGGCCTTGTGGCCCAATAGATAAGGCGCCTGACTACGGATCAGGAGATTCCAGGTTCGAGTCCTGGCAGGGTCGCTGATTTTTGCCTCCTTCTTTTGAATCGGCGAATTGCGTCTGCCAACGTAATGTACTATATTCGAAATTCTACGTCAACATCGGCCTTGTGGCCCAATGGATAATGCGCCTGACTACGGATCAGGAGATTCCAGGTTCGAGTCCTGGCAGGGTAGCTGATTTTTTTACTCGTTCTTTTGAATCGGCGATTTGCGTCTGCCAACGTGATGTACTAAGTTCGAAATACTATGTCAACATCGGCCTTGTGGCCCAATGGATAAGGCGCCTGACTACGGATCAGGAGATTCCAGGTTCGAGTCCTGGCAGGGTCGCTGATTTTTTTACTCGTTCTTTTGAATCGACGATTTGCGTCTGCCAACGTGATGTACTAAGTTCGAAATACTATGTCAACGTCGGCCTTATGGCCCAATGGATTAGGCGTCTGACTACAGATCAGGAGATTCCAGGTTCGAGTCCTGGCAGGGTCGCTGATTTTTGCCTCCATCTTTTGAATCGGCGAATTGCGTCTGCCAACAAAATGTACTAAAATCGGAATACTACGTCAACATCGGCCTTGTGGCCCAATGGATAAGGCGCCTGACTACGGATCAGGAGATTCTAGGTTCGATTCCTGGCAGGATCGCTGATTTTTGCTTCCTTCTTCTTAATCTTGATAATTTTGTTTGCTGTTCGTCTTTTCTATGATGTAGTGTATAATTTTCCTTATTCGAGTCCCGGCAGGGTCCATGTCTTTGCATAATATTTGATGTTAACGCTATTTGTTTCACGCGAGGTGATTTACTTATTCCAAAATTACAACATTAATCTCAGCCCTGTGGCCCAATATAAACGACGCCTGACTACGGATCAGGAGATTCCGTAACATCAGCCCTATGGCCCAATGGATAAGTCGCCTGAATAGGGATCAGGAGATTCGAGGTTAAAGTCCTGGCAGGGTCTCTGATTTTTGATTCCTTCTTCTCTATCCTGATCCTTGGCATAATAATTTTACTCCTGGCGATTTGCGTCTGGCAATGTGACGTACTAAGTTCGAGATACTACTTTAACGTCGGCCTTGTGGCCCAATCGATAAGGCGCCTGACTACGGATCAGGAGATTCCAGGTTCGAGTCCTGGCAGGGTCTCTGATTTTTGCTTCCTTCTTTTCTATCCTGATCCTTGGCATAATAATTTTACTCCTGGCGATTTGCGTCTGCCAATGGGACGTACTAAGTTCGAGAATTTACTTCAACGTCGGCCTTGTGGCCCAATGGATAAGGCGCCTGACCTCGGATCAGGAGATTCCAGGTTCGAGTGCTGGCAGGGTCGCTGATTTTTGCCTTGTTCTTTTGAATCGGCGATTTGCGTCTGCCAACGTGATGTACTAAGTTCGAAATACTACGTCAACGTCGGCCTTGTGGCCCAATAGATAAGGCGCGTGACTACGGATCAGGAGATTCCAGGTTCGAGTCCTGGCAGGGTCACAGATTTTTGCCTCCTTTTTTTGAATCGGCGAATTGCGTCTGCCAACGTAATGTACTATATTCGAAATTCTACGTCAACATCGGCCTTGTGGCCCAATGGATAAGGCGTCTGACTACGGATCAGGAGATTCCAGGTTCGAGTCCTGGCAGGGTCGCTGATTTTATTACTCGTTCTTTTGAATCGGCGATTTGCGTCTGCCAACGTGATGTACTAAGTTCGAAATACTATGTCAACGTCGGCCTTGTGGCGCAATGGATAAGGCGCCTGACTACGGGTCAGGAGATTCCAGGTTCGAGTCCTGGCAGGGTAGCTGATTTTATTACTCGTTCTTTTGAATCGGCGATTTGGGTCTGCCAACGTGATGTACTAAGTTCGAAATACTACGTCAACGTCGGACTTCTGGCCCAATGGATATGGTGCCTGACCACGGATCAGGAGATTCCAGGTTCGAGTCCTAGCAAGGTCGCTGATTTTTGCCTCCTTCTTTTGAATCGGCGAATAGCGTCTGCCAACGTATATTACTAAGTTCGAAATACTACGTCGACATCGGCCTTGTTGCCCAATGGATAAGGCGCCTGACTACGGATCAGGAGATTCTAGGTTCGATTCCTGGCAGGATCGCTGATTTTTGCTTCCTTCTTCTTAATCGTGATAATTTTGTTTGCTGTTCGTCTTTTCTATGATGTAGTGTATAATTTTCCTTATTCGAGTCCCGCCAGGGTCCCTGTCTTTGCATAATATTTGATGTCAACGCTATTTGTTTCACGCGAGGTGATTTACTTATTCCAAAATTACAACATTAATTCCAGCCCTGTGGCCCAATATATACGACGCCTGACTACGGATCAGGAGATTCCGTAACATCAGCCCTATGGCCCAATGGATAAGTCGCCTGATTAGGGATCAGGAGATTCGAGGTTAGTGTCCTGGCAGGGTCTCTGATTTTTGATTCCTTCTTTTCTATCCTGATCCTTGGCATAAAAAGTTTACTCCTGGCGATTTGCGTCTGCCAATGTGACGTACTTACTTCGAGAATTTACTTTAACGTCGGCCTTGAGGCCCAATGGAAAGGGCGCCTGACTACGGATCAGGAGATTCCAGGTTTGAGTCCTGGCAGGGTCGCTGATTTTTGCCTCGTGTTTTTTTTCTTATAGTTATTATTTCGATTATTTTGAGTCGTTCTTTTGAATCGGCGATTTGCGTCTGCCAACGTGATGTACTAAGTTCGAAATACTATGTCAACGTCGGCCTTGTGGCCCAATGGATAAGGCGCCTGACTACGGATCAGGAGATTCGAGGTTAGAGTCGTGGCAGGGTCTCTGATTTATACTTCCTTCTTTTCTATCCTGATCCTCGGCATAAAAATTTTACTCCTGGCGATTTGCGTCTGCCAATGGGACGTACTAAATTCGAGAATTTACTTTAACGTCGGCCTTGTGGCCCAATGGATAAGGCGCCTGACCTCGGATCAGGAGATTCCAGGTTCTAGTCCTGGCAGGGTCGCTGAATTTTGCCTCGTTCTTTTGAATCGGCGATTTGCGTCTGCCAACGTTATGTACTAAGTTCGAAATACTACGTCAACGTCGGCCTTGGGGCCCAATGGATAAGGCGCCTGACTACGGATCAAGAGATTCCATGTTCGAGTCCTGGCAGGGTCGCTGATTTTTGCCTCCTTCTTTTGAATCGGCGAATTGCGTCTGCCAACGTAATGTACTATATTCGAAATTCTACGTCAACATCGGCCTTGTGGCCCAATGGATTAGGCGCCTGACTACGGATCAGGAGATTCCAGGTTCGAGTCCTGCAAGGGTAGCTGATTTTTTTACTCCTTCTTTTGAATCGGCGATTTGCGTCTGCCAACGTGATGTACTAAGTTCGAAATACTATGTCAACATCGGCCTTGTGGCCCAATGGATAAGGCGCCTGACTACGGATCAGGAGATTCCAGGTTCGAGTCCTGGCAGGGTCGCTGATTTTTTGACTAGTTGTTTTGAATCGGCGATTTGCGTCTGCCAACGTGATGTACTAAGTTCGGAATTTTACGTCAATGTCGGACTTCTGGCCCAATGGATAAGGCGCCTGACTACGGATCAGGAGATTCCAGGTTCGAGTCCTGGCAGGGTCGCTGCTTTTTTACTCGTTCTTTTGAATCGTCGATTTGCGTCTGCCAACGTGATGTACTAAGTTCGAAATACTACGTCAACGTCGGACTTCTGGCCCAATGGATAAGGCGCCTGACTACGGATCAGCAGATTCCAGGTTCGAGTCCTGACAGGGTCGCTGATTTTTGCCTCCTTCTTTTGAATCGGCGAATTGCGTCTGCCAACGTAATTTACTAAGTTCGAAATACTACGTCAACATCGGCCTTGTGGCCCAATTGATAAGGCGCCTGACTACGGATTAGGAGATTCTAGGTTTGAGTCCTGACAGGATTGCTAATTTTTGCTTCCTTCTTCTTAATCGTGATAATTTTGTTAGCTGTTCGTTTTTTCTATGATGTAGTGTATAATTTTTCTTGTTCGAATCCCGCCAGGGTCCCTGTCTTTGCATAATATTTGATGTCAACGCTATTTGTTTCACGCGAGGTGATTTACCTATTCCAAAATTACAACATTAATTCCAGCCCTGTGGCCCAATATATACGACGCCTGACTACGGATCAGGAGATTCCGTAACATCAGCCCTATGGCCCAATGGATAAGTCGCCTGATTAGGGATCAGGAGATTCGAGGTTAGTGTCCTGGCAGGGTCTCTGATTTTTGCTTCCTTCTTTTCTATCCTGATCCTTGGCATAAAAAGTTTACTCCTGGCGATTTGCGTCTGCCAATGTGACGTACTAACTTCGAGAATTTACTTTAACGTCGGCCTTGAGGCCCAATGGAAAGGGCGCCTGACTACGGATCAGGAGGTTCCAGGTTTGAGTCCTGGCAGGGTCGCTGATTTTTGCCTCGTGTTTTTTTTCTTATAGTTATTATTTCGATTATTTTGAGTCGATCTTTTGAATCGGCGATTTGCGTCTGCCAACGTGATGTACTAAGTTCGAAATACTATGTCAACGTCGGCCTTGTGGCCCAATGGATAAGGCGTCTGACTACGGATCAGCAGATTCCAGGTTCGAGTCCTGGCAGGGTCGCTGATTTGTGCCTCCTTCTTTTGAATCGGCGAATTGCGTCTGCCAACGTAATGTACTAAAATCGAAACACTACGTCAACATCGGCCTTGTGGCCCAATGGATAAGGCGCCTGACTACGGATCAGGAGATTCCAGGTTCGAGTCCTGGCAGGGTCGCTGATTTTTGTCTCGTTCTTTTGAATCGGCGATTTGGGTCTGCCAACGTGATGTACTAAGTTCGAAATACTACGTCAACGTCGGACTTCTGGCCCAATGGATAAGGCGCCTGACCACGGATCAGGAGATTCCAGGTTCGAGTCCTGGCAGGGTCGCTGATTTTTGCCTCCTTCTTTTGAATCGGCGAATTGCGTCTGCCAACGTATATTACTAAGTTCGAAATACTACGTCGACATCGGCCTTGTGGCCCAATGGATAAGGCGCCTGACTACGGATCAGGAGATTCTAGGTTCGATTCCTGGCAGGATCGCTGATTTTTGCTTCCTTCTTCTTAATCGTGATAATTTTGTTTGCTGTTCGTCTTTTCTATGATGTAGTGTATAATTTTCCTTATTCGAGTCCCGGCAGGTTCCCTGTCTTTGCATAATATTTGATGTTAACGCTATTTGTTTCACGCGAGGTGATTTACTTATTCCAAAATTACAACATTAATTCCAGCCCTGTGGCCCAATATATACGACGCCTGACTACGGATCAGGAGATTCCGTAACATCAGCCCTATGGCCCAATGGATAAGTCGCCTGATTAGGGATCAGGAGATTCGAGGTTAGTGTCCTGGCAGGGTCTCTGATTTTTGCTTCCTTCTTTTCTATCCTGATCCTTGGCATAAAAAGTTTACTCCTGGCGATTTGCGTCTGCCAATGTGACGTACTAACTTCGAGAATTTACTTTAACGTCGGCCTTGAGGCCCAATGGAAAGGGCGCCTGACTACGGATCAGGAGGTTCCAGGTTTGAGTCCTGGCAGGGTCGCTGATTTTTGCCTCGTGTTTTTTTTCTTATAGTTATTATTTCGATTATTTTGAGTCGATCTTTTGAATCGGCGATTTGCGTCTGCCAACGTGATGTACTAAGTTTGAAATACTATGTCAACGTCGGCCTTGTGGCCCAATGGATAAGGCGTCTGACTACGGATCAGCAGATTCCAGGTTCGAGTCCTGGCAGGGTCGCTGATTTGTGCCTCCTTCTTTTGAATCGGCGAATTGCGTCTGCCAACGTAATGTACTAAAATCGAAACACTACGTCAACATCGGCCTTGTGGCCCAATGGATAAGGCGCCTGACTACGGATCAGGAGATTCCAGGTTCGAGTCCTGGCAGGGTCGCTGATTTTTGTCTCGTTCTTTTGAATCGGCGATTTGGGTCTGCCAACGTGATGTACTAAGTTCGAAATACTACGTCAACGTCGGACTTCTGGCCCAATGGATAAGGCGCCTGACCACGGATCAGGAGATTCCAGGTTCGAGTCCTGGCAGGGTCGCTGATTTTTGCCTCCTTCTTTTGAATCGGCGAATTGCGTCTGCCAACGTATATTACTAAGTTCGAAATACTACGTCGACATCGGCCTTGTTGCCCAATGGATAAGGCGCCTGACTACGGATCAGGAGATTCTAGGTTCGATTCCTGGCAGGATCGCTGATTTTTGCTTCCTTCTTCTTAATCGTGATAATTTTGTTTGCTGTTCGTCTTTTCTATGATGTAGTGTATAATTTTCCTTATTCGAGTCTCGGCAGGGTCCCTGTCTTTGCATAATATTTGATGTTAACGCTATTTGTTTCACGCGAGGTGATTTACTTATTCCAAAATTACAACATTAACCTCAGCCCTGTGGCCCAATATAAACGACGCCTGACTACGGATCAGGAGATTCCGTAACATCAGCCCTATGGCCCAATGGATAAGTCGCCTGAATAGGGATCAGGAGATTTGAGGTTAGAGTCCTGGCAGGGTCTCTGATTTTTTCTTCCTTCTTTTCTATCCTGATCCTTGGCATAATAATTTTACTCCTGGCGATTTGCGTCTGGCAATGTGACGTACTAAGTTCGAAATACTATTTTAACGTCGGCCTTGTGGCCCAATGGATAAGGCGCCTGACTACGGATCAGGAGATTCGAGGTTAGAGTCGTGGCAGGGTCTCTGATTTTTACTTCCTTCTTTTCTATCCTGATCCTCGGCATAAAAATTTTACTCCTGGCGATTTGCGTCTGCCAATGGGACGTACTAAATTCGAGAATTTACTTTAACGTCGGCCTTGTGGCCCAATGGATAAGGCGCCTGACCTCGGATCAGGAGATTCCAGGTTCGAGTGCTGGCAGGGTCGCTGATTTTTGCCTCGTTCTTTTGAATCGGCGATTTGCGTCTGCCAACGTGATGTAATAAGTTCGAAATACTACGTCAACGTCGGCCTTGTGGCCCAATAGATAAGGCGCCTGACTACGGATCAGGAGATTCCAGGTTCGAGTCCTGGCAGGGTCGCTGATTTTTGCCTCCTTCTTTTGAATCGGCGAATTGCGTCTGCCAACGTAATGTACTATATTCGAAATTCTACTTCAACATCGGCCTTGTGGCCCAATGGATAATGCGCCTGACTACGGATCAGGAGATTCCAGGTTCGAGTCCTGGCAGGGTAGCTGATTTTTTACTCGTTCTTTTGAATCGGCGATTTGCGTCTGCCAACGTGATGTACTAAGTTCGAAATACTATGTCAACATCGGCCTTGTGGCCCAATGGATAAGGCGCCTGACTACGGATCAGGAGATTCCAGGTTCGAGTCCTGGCAGGGTCGCTGATTTTTTTACTCGTTCTTTTGAATCGTCGATTTGCGTCTGCCAACGTGATGTACTAAGTTCGAAATACTACGTCAACGTCGGACTTCTGGCCCAATGGATAAGGCGCCTGACTACGGATCAGGAGATTCCAGGTTCGAGTCCTGACAGGGTCGCTGATTTTTGCCTCCTTCTTTTGAATCAGCGAATTGCGTCTGCCAACGTAATTTACCAAGTTCGAAATACTACGTCAACATCGGCCTTGTGGCCCAATTGATAAGGCGCCTGACTACGGATTAGGAGATTCTAGGTTTGAGTCCTGACAGGATTGCTAATTTTTGCTTCCTTCTTCTTAATCGTGATAATTTTGTTAGCTGTTCGTTTTTTCTATGATGTAGTGTATAATTTTTCTTGTTCGAATCCCGCCAGGGTACCTGTCTTTGCATAATATTTGATGTCAACGCTATTTGTTTCACGCGAGGTGATTTACTTATTCCAAAATTACAACATTAATTCCAGCCCTGTGGCCCAATATATACGACGCCTGACTACGGATCAGGAGATTCCGTAACATCAGCCCTATGGCCCAATGGATAAGTCGCATGATTAGGGATCAGGAGATTCGAGGTTAGTGTCCTGGCAGGGTCTCTGATTTTTGCTTCCTTCTTTTCTATCCTGATCCTTGGCATAAAAAGTTTACTCCTGGCGATTTGCGTCTGCCAATGTGACGTACTAACTTCGAGAATTTACTTTAACGTCGGCCTTGAGGCCCAATGGAAAGGGCGCCTGACTACGGATCAGGAGATTCCAGGTTCGAGTGCTGGCAGGGTCGCTGATTTTTGCCTCGTTCTTTTGAATCGGCGATTTGCGTCTGCCAACGTGATGTACTAAGTTCGAAATACTACGTCAACGTCGGCCTTGTGGCCCAATAGATAAGGCGCCTGACTACGGATCAGGAGATTCCAGGTTCGAGTCCTGGCAGGGTCGCTGATTTTTGCCTCCTTCTTTTGAATCGGCGAATTGCGTCTGCCAACGTAATGTACTATATTCGAAATTCTACGTCAACATCGGCCTTGTGGCCCAATGGATAATGCGCCTGACTACGGATCAGGAGATTCCAGGTTCGAGTCCTGGCAGGGTAGCTGATTTTTTTACTCGTTCTTTTGAATCGGCGATTTGCGTCTGCCAACGTGATGTACTAAGTTCGAAATACTATGTCAACATCGGCCTTGTGGCCCAATGGATAAGGCGCCTGACTACGGATCAGGAGATTCCAGGTTCGAGTCCTGGCAGGGTCGCTGATTTTTTTACTCGTTCTTTTGAATCGACGATTTGGGTCTGCCAACGTGATGTACTAAGTTCGAAATACTACGTCAACGTCGGACTTCTGGCCCAATGGATAAGGTGCCTGACCACGGATCAGGAGATTCCAGGTTCGAGTCCTAGCAAGGTCGCTGATTTTTGCCTCCTTCTTTTGAATCGGCGAATAGCGTCTGCCAACGTATATTACTAAGTTCGAAATACTACGTCGACATCGGCCTTGTTGCCCAATGGATAAGGCGCCTGACTACGGATCAGGAGATTCTAGGTTCGATTCCTGGCAGGATCGCTGATTTTTGCTTCCTTCTTCTTAATCGTGATAATTTTGTTTGCTGTTCGTCTTTTCTATGATGTAGTGTATAATTTTCCTTATTCGAGTCCCGCCAGGGTCCCTGTCTTTGCATAATATTTGATGTCAACGCTATTTGTTTCACGCGAGGTGATTTACTTATTCCAAAATTACAACATTAATTCCAGCCCTGTGGCCCAATATATACGACGCCTGACTACGGATCAGGAGATTCCGTAACATCAGCCCTATGGCCCAATGGATAAGTCGCCTGATTAGGGATCAGGAGATTCGAGGTTAGTGTCCTGGCAGGGTCTCTGATTTTTGATTCCTTCTTTTCTATCCTGATCCTTGGCATAAAAAGTTTACTCCTGGCAATTTGCGTCTGCCAATGTGACGTACTAACTTCGAGAATTTACTTTAACGTCGGCCTTGAGGCCCAATGGAAAGGGCGCCTGACTACGGATCAGGAGATTCCAGGTTTGAGTCCTGGCAGGGTCGCTGATTTTTGCCTCGTGTTTTTTTTCTTATAGTTATTATTTCGATTATTTTGAGTCGTTCTTTTGAATCAGCGATTTGCGTCTGCCAACGTGATGTACTAAGTTCGAAATACTATGTCAACGTCGGCCTTGTGGCCCAGTGGATAAGGCGCCTGACTACGGATCAGGAGATTCGAGGTTAGAGTCGTGGCAGGGTCTCTGATTTATACTTCCTTCTTTTCTATCCTGATCCTCGGCATAAAAATTTTACTCCTGGCGATTTGCGTCTGCCAATGGGACGTACTAAATTCGAGAATTTACTTTAACGTCGGCCTTGTGGCCCAATGGATAAGGCGCCTGACTACGGATCAAGAGATTCCATGTTCGAGTCCTGGCAGGGTCGCTGATTTTTGCCTCCTTTTTTTGAATCGGCGAATTGCGTCTGCCAACGTAATGTACTATATTCGAAATTCTACGTCAACATCGGCCTTGTGGCCCAATGGATTAGGCGCCTGACTACGGATCAGGAGATTCCAGGTTCGAGTCCTGGCAGGGTAGCTGATTTTTTTACTCGTTCTTTTGAATCGGCGATTTGCGTCTGCCAACGTGATGTACTAAGTTCGAAATACTATGTCAACATCGGCCTTGTGGCCCAAAGGATAAGGCGCCTGACTACGGATCAGGAGATTCCAGGTTCGAGTCCTGGCAGGGTCGCTGATTTTTTTACTCGTTCTTTTGAATCGACGATTTGCGTCTGCCAACGTGATGTACTAAGTTCGAAATACTATGTCAACGTCGGCCTTATGGCCCAATGGATTAGGCGTCTGACTACAGATCAGGAGATTCCAGGTTCGAGTCCTGGCAGGGTCGCTGATTTTTGCCTCCATCTTTTGAATCGGCGAATTGCGTCTGCCAACAAAATGTACTAAAATCGGAATACTACGTCAACATCGGCCTTGTGGCCCAATGGATAAGGCGCCTGACTACGGATCAGGAGATTCTAGGTTCGATTCCTGGCAGGATCGCTGATTTTTGCTTCCTTCTTCTTAATCTTGATAATTTTGTTTGCTGTTCGTCTTTTCTATGATGTAGTGTATAATTTTCCTTATTCGAGTCCCGGCAGGGTCCATGTCTTTGCATAATATTTGATGTTAACGCTATTTGTTTCACGCGAGGTGATTTACTTATTCCAAAATTACAACATTAATCTCAGCCCTGTGGCCCAATATAAACGACGCCTGACTACGGATCAGGAGATTCCGTAACATCAGCCCTATGGCCCAATGGATAAGTCGCCTGAATAGGGATCAGGAGATTCGAGGTTAAAGTCCTGGCAGGGTCTCTGATTTTGATTCCTTCTTCTCTATCCTGATCCTTGGCATAATAATTTTACTCCTGGCGATTTGAGTCTGGCAATGTGACGTACTAAGTTCGAGATACTACTTTAACGTCGGCCTTGTGGCCCAATCGATAAGGCGCCTGACTACGGATCAGGAGATTCCAGGTTCGAGTCCTGGCAGGGTCTGTGATTTTTGCTTCCTTCTTTTCTATCCTGATCCTTGGCATAATAATTTTACTCCTGGCGATTTGCGTCTGCCAATGGGACGTACTAAGTTCGAGAATTTACTTCAACGTCGGCCTTGTGGCCCAATGGATAAGGCGCCTGACCTCGGATCAGGAGATTCCAGGTTCGAGTGCTGGCAGGGTCGCTGATTTTTGCCTCGTTCTTTTGAATCGGCGATTTGCGTCTGCCAACGTGATGTACTAAGTTCGAAATACTACGTCAACGTCGGCCTTGTGGCCCAATAGATAAGGCGCGTGACTACGGATCAGGAGATTCCAGGTTCGAGTCCTGGCAGGGTCGCTGATTTTTGCCTCCTTCTTTTGAATCGGCGAATTGTGTCTGCCAACGTAATGTACTATATTCGAAATTCTACGTCAACATCTGCCTTGTGGCCCAATGGATAAGGCGCCTGACTACGGATCAGGAGATTCCAGGTTCGAGTCCTGGCAGGGTTGCTGATTTTTTTACTCGTTCTTTTGAATCGGCGATTTGCGTCTGCCAACGTGATGTACTAAGTTCGAAATACTATGTCAACATCGGCCTTGTGGCCCAATGGATAAGGCGCCTGACTACGGATCAGGAGATTCCAGGTTCGAGTCCTGGCAGGGTCGCTGATTTTTTTACTCGTTCTTTTGAATCGGCGATTTGCGTCTGCCGACGTGATGTACTAAGTTCGAAATACTATGTCAACGTCGGCCTTGTGGCCCAATGGATAAGGCGTCTGACTACGGATCAGGAGATTCCAGGTTCGAGTCCTGGCAGGGTCGCTGATTTTTGCCTCCATCTTTTGAATCGGCGAATTGCGTCTGCCAACGTAATGTACTAAAATCGGAATACTACGTCAACATCGGCCTTGTGGCCCAATGGATAAGGCGCCTGACTACGGATCAGGAGATTCTAGGTTCGATTCCTGGCAGGATCGCTGATTTTTGCTTCCTTCTTCTTAATCGTGATAATTTTGTTTGCTCTTCGTCTTTTCTATGATGTAGTGTATAATTTTCCTTATTCGAGTCCCGGCAGGGTCCATGTCTTTGCATAATATTTGATGTTAACGCTATTTGTTTCACGCGAGGTGATTTACTTATTCCAAAATTACAACATTAATCTCAGCCATGTGGCCCAATATAAACGACGCCTGACTACGGATCAGGAGATTCCGTAACATCAGCCCTATGGCCCAATGGATAAGTCGCCTGAATAGGGATCAGGAGATTCGAGGTTAAAGTCCTGGCAGGGTCTCTGATTTCTGCTTCCTTCTTTTCTATCCTGATCCTTGGCATAAAAATTTTACTCCTGGCGATTTGCGTCTGCCAATGGGACGTACTAAGTTCGAGAATTTACTTCAACGTCGGCCTCGTGGCCCAATGGATAAGGCGCCTGACCTCGGATCAGGAGATTCCAGGTTCGAGTGCTGGCAGGGTCGCTGATTTTTGCCTCGTTCTTTTGAATGGGCGATTTGCGTCTGCTAACGTGATGTACTAAGTTCGAAATACTACGTCAACGTCGGCCTTGTGGCCCAATAGATAAGGCGCCTGACTACGGATCAGGAGATTCCAGGTTCGAGTCCTGGCAGGGTCGCTGATTTTTGCCTCCTTCTTTTGAATCGGCGAATTGTGTCTGCCAACGTAATGTACTATATTCGAAATTCTACGTCAACATCTGCCTTGTGGCCCAATGGATAATGCGCCTGACTACGGATCAGGAGATTCCAGGTTCGAGTCCTGGCAGGGTCGCTGATTTTTTTACTCGTTCTTTTGAATCGGCGATTTGCGTCTGCCAACGTGATGTACTAAGTTCGAAATACTATGTCAACATCGGCCTTGTGGCCCAATGGATAAGGCGCCTGACTACGGATCAGGAGATTCCAGGTTCGAGTCCTGGCAGGGTCGCTGATTTTTTTACTCGTTCTTTTGAATCGGCGATTTGCGTCTGCCGACGTGATGTACTAAGTTCGAAATACTATGTCAACGTCGGCCTTGTGGCCCAATGGATAAGGCGTCTGACTACGGATCAGGAGATTCCAGGTTCGAGTCCTGGCAGGGTCGCTGATTTTTGCCTCCATCTTTTGAATCGGCGAATTGCGTCTGCCAACGTAATGTACTAAAATCGGAATACTACGTCAACATCGGCCTTGTGGCCCAATGGATAAGGCGCCTGACTACGGATCAGGAGATTCTAGGTTCGATTCCTGGCAGGATCGCTGATTTTTGCTTCTTTCTTCTTAATCTTGATAATTTTGTTTGCTGTTCGTCTTTTCTATGATGTAGTGTATAATTTTCCTTATTCGAGTCCCGGCAGGGTCCATGTCTTTGCATAATATTTGATGTTAACGCTATTTGTTTCACGCGAGGTGATTTACTTATTCCAAAATTACAACATTAATCTCAGCCCTGTGGCCCAATATAAACGACGCCTGACTACTGATCAGGAGATTCCGTAACATCAGCCCTATGGCCCAATGGATAAGTCGCCTGAATAGGGATCAGGAGATTCGAGGTTAAAGTCCTGGCAGGGTCTCTGATTTTTGATTACTTCTTCTCTATCCTGATCCTTGGCATAATAATTTTACTCCTGGCGATTTGCGTCTGGCAATGTGACGTACTAAGTTCGAGATACTACTTTAACGTCGGCCTTGTGGCCCAATCGATAAGGCGCCTGACTACGGATCAGGAGATTCCAGGTTCGAGTCCTGGCAGGGTCTCTGATTTTTGCTTCCTTCTTTTCTATCCTGATCCTTGGCATAATAATTTTACTCCTGGCGATTTGCGTCTGCCAATGGGACGTACTAAGTTCGAGAATTTACTTCAACGTCGGCCTTGTGGCCCAATGGATAAGGCGCCTGACCTCGGATCAGGAGATTCCAGGTTCGAGTGCTGGCAGGGTCGCTGATGTTTGCCTCGTTCTTTTGAATCGACGATTTGCGTCTGCCAACGTGATGTACTAAGTTCGAAATACTATGTCAACGTCGGCCTTGTGGCGCAATGGATAAGGCGCCTGACTACGGGTCAGGAGATTCCAGGTTCGAGTCCTGGCAGGGTCGCTGATTTTTGACTAGTTGTTTTGAATCGGCGATTTGCGTCTGCCAACGTGATGTACTAAGTTCGGAATTTTACGTCAATGTCGGACTTCTGGCCCAATGGATAAGGCGCCTGACTACGGATCAGGAGATTCCAGGTTCGAGTCCTGGCAGGGTCGCTGCTTTTTTACTCGTTCTTTTGAATCGTCGATTTGCGTCTGCCAACGTGATGTACTAAGTTCGAAATACTACGTCAACGTCGGACTTCTGGCCCAATGGATAAGGCGCCTGACTACGGATCAGGAGATTCCAGGTTCGAGTCCTGACAGGGTCGCTGATTTTTGCCTCCTTCTTTTGAATCGGCGAATTGCGTCTGCCAACGTAATTTACTAAGTTCGAAATACTACGTCAACATCGGCCTTGTGGCCCAATTGATAAGGCGCCTGACTACGGATTAGGAGATTCTAGGTTTGAATCCTGACAGGATTGCTAATTTTTGCTTCCTTCTTCTTAATCGTGATAATTTTGTTAGCTGTTCGTTTTTTCTATGATGTAGTGTATAATTTTTCTTGTTCGAATCCCGCCAGGGTCCCTGTCTTTGCATAATATTTGATGTCAACGCTATTTGTTTCACGCGAGGTGATTTACCTATTCCAAAATTACAACATTAATTCCAGCCCTGTGGCCCAATATATACGACGCCTGACTACGGATCAGGAGATTCCGTAACATCAGCCCTATGGCCCAATGTATAAGTCGCCTGATTAGGGATCAGGAGATTCGAGGTTAGTGTCCTGGCAGGGTCTCTGATTTTTGCTTCCTTCTTTTCTATCCTGATCCTTGGCATAAAAAGTTTACTCCTGGCTATTTGCGTCTGCCAATGTGACGTACTAACTTCGAGAATTTACTTTAACGTCGGCCTTGAGGCCCAATGGAAAGGGCGCCTGACTACGGATCAGGAGGTTCCAGGTTTGAGTCCTGGCAGGGTCGCTGATTTTTGCCTCGTGTTTTTTTTCTCATAGTTATTATTTCGATTATTTTGAGTCGATCTTTTGAATCGGCGATTTGCGTCTGCCAACGTGATGTACTAAGTTCGAAATACTATGTCAACGTCGGCCTTGTGGCCCAATGGATAAGGCGTCTGACTACGGATCAGCAGATTCCAGGTTCGAGTCCTGGCAGGGTCGCTGATTTGTGCCTCCTTCTTTTGAATCGGCGAATTGCGTCTGCCAACGTAATGTACTAAAATCGAAACACTACGTCAACATCGGCCTTGTGGCCCAATGGATAAGGCGCCTGACTACGGATCAGGAGATTCCAGGTTCGAGTCCTGGCAGGGTCGCTGATTTTTGTCTCGTTCTTTTGAATCGGCGATTTGGGTCTGCCAACGTGATGTACTAAGTTCGAAATACTACGTCAACGTCGGACTTCTGGCCCAATGGATAAGGCGCCTGACCACGGATCAGGAGATTCCAGGTTCGAGTCCTGGCAGGGTCGCTGATTTTTGCCTCCTTCTTTTGAATCGGCGAATTGCGTCTGCCAACGTATATTACTAAGTTCGAAATACTACGTCGACATCGGCCTTGTTGCCCAATGGATAAGGCGCCTGACTACGGATCAGGAGATTCTAGGTTCGATTCCTGGCAGGATCGCTGATTTTTGCTTCCTTCTTCTTAATCGTGATAATTTTGTTTGCTGTTCGTCTTTTCTATGATGTAGTGTATAATTTTCCTTATTCGAGTCTCGGCAGGGTCCCTGTCTTTGCATAATATTTGATGTTAACGCTATTTGTTTCACGCGAGGTGATTTACTTATTCCAAAATTACAACATTAACCTCAGCCCTGTGGCCCAATATAAACGACGCCTGACTACGGATCAGGAGATTCCGTAACATCAGCCCTATGGCCCAATGGATAAGTCGCCTGAATAGGGATCAGGAGATTTGAGGTTAGAGTCCTGGCAGGGTCTCTGATTTTTTCTTCCTTCTTTTCTATCCTGATCCTTGGCATAATAATTTTACTCCTGGCGATTTGCGTCTGGCAATGTGACGTACTAAGTTCGAAATACTATTTTAACGTCGGCCTTGTGGCCCAATGGATAAGGCGCCTGACTACGGATCAGGAGATTCGAGGTTAGAGTCGTGGCAGGGTCTCTGATTTTTACTTCCTTCTTTTCTATCCTGATCCTCGGCATAAAAATTTTACTCCTGGCGATTTGCGTCTGCCAATGGGACGTACTAAATTCGAGAATTTACTTTAACGTCGGCCTTGTGGCCCAATGGATAAGGCGCCTGACCTCGGATCAGGAGATTCCAGGTTCGAGTGCTGGCAGGGTCGCTGATTTTTGCCTCGTTCTTTTGAATCGGCGATTTGCGTCTGCCAACGTGATGTAATAAGTTCGAAATACTACGTCAACGTCGGCCTTGTGGCCCAATAGATAAGGCGCCTGACTACGGATCAGGAGATTCCAGGTTCGAGTCCTGGCAGGGTCGCTGATTTTTGCCTCCTTCTTTTGAATCGGCGAATTGCGTCTGCCAACGTAATGTACTATATTCGAAATTCTACTTCAACATCGGCCTTGTGGCCCAATGGATAATGCGCCTGACTACGGATCAGGAGATTCCAGGTTCGAGTCCTGGCAGGGTAGCTGATTTTTTTACTCGTTCTTTTGAATCGGCGATTTGCGTCTGCCAACGTGATGTACTAAGTTCGAAATACTATGTCAACATCGGCCTTGTGGCCCAATGGATAAGGCGCCTGACTACGGATCAGGAGATTCCAGGTTCGAGTCCTGGCAGGGTCGCTGATTTTTTTACTCGTTCTTTTGAATCGTCGATTTGCGTCTGCCAACGTGATGTACTAAGTTCGAAATACTACGTCAACGTCGGACTTCTGACCCAATGGATAAGGCGCCTGACTACGGATCAGGAGATTCCAGGTTCGAGTCCTGACAGGGTCGCTGATTTTTGCCTCCTTCTTTTGAATCAGCGAATTGCGTCTGCCAACGTAATTTACCAAGTTCGAAATACTACGTCAACATCGGCCTTGTGGCCCAATTGATAAGGCGCCTGACTACGGATTAGGAGATTCTAGGTTTGAGTCCTGACAGGATTGCTAATTTTTGCTTCCTTCTTCTTAATCGTGATAATTTTGTTAGCTGTTCGTATTTTCTATGATGTAGTGTATAATTTTTCTTGTTCGAGTCCCGCCAGGGTACCTGTCTTTGCATAATATTTGATGTCAACGCTATTTGTTTCACGCGAGGTGATTTACTTATTCCAAAATTACAACATTAATTCCAGCCCTGTGGCCCAATATATACGACGCCTGACTACGGATCAGGAGATTCCGTAACATCAGCCCTATGGCCCAATCGATAAGTCGCATGATTAGGGATCAGGAGATTCGAGGTTAGTGTCCTGGCAGGGTCTCTGATTTTTGCTTCCTTCTTTTCTATCCTGATCCTTGGCATAAAAAGTTTACTCCTGGCGATTTGCGTCTGCCAATGTGACGTACTAACTTCGAGAATTTACTTTAACGTCGGCCTTGAGGCCCAATGGAAAGGGCGCCTGACTACGGATCAGGAGATTCCAGGTTTGAGTCCTGGCAGGGTCGCTGATTTTTGCCTCGTGTTTTTTTTCTTATAGTTATTATTTCGATTATTTTGAGTCGTTCTTTTGCATCGGCGATTTGCGTCTGCCAACGTGATGTACTAAGTTCGAAATACTAAGTCAACGTCGGCCTTGTGGCCCAATGGATAAGGCGTCTGACTACGGATCAGCAGATTCCAGGTTCGAGTCCTGGCAGGGTCGCTGATTTGTGCCTCCTTCTTTTGAATCGGCGAATTGCGTCTGCCAACGTAATGTACTAAAATCGAATCACTACGTCAACATCGGCCTTGTGGCCCAATGGATAAGGCGCCTGACCTCGGATCAGGAGATTCCAGGTTCGAGTGCTGGCAGGGTCGCTGATTTTTGCCTCGTTCTTTTGAATCGGCGATTTGGGTCTGCCAACGTGATGTACTAAGTTCGAAATACTACGTCAACGTCGGACTTCTGGCCCAATGGATAAGGCGCCTGACCACGGATCAGGAGATTCCAGGTTCGAGTCCTGGCAGGGTCGCTGATTTTTGCCTCCTTCTTTTGAATCGGCGAATTGCGTCTGCCAACGTATATTACTAAGTTCGAAATACTACGTCGACATCGGCCTTGTTGCCCAATGGATAAGGCGCCTGACTACGGATCAGGAGATTCTAGGTTCGATTCCTGGCAGGATCGCTGATTTTTGCTTCCTTCTTCTTAATCGTGATAATTTTGTTTGCTGTTCGTCTTTTCTATGATGTAGTGTATAATTTTCCTTATTCGAGTCCCGGCAGGTTCCCTGTCTTTGCATAATATTTGATGTTAACGCTATTTGTTTCACGCGAGGTGATTTACTTATTCCAAAATTACAACATTAACCTCAACCCTGTGGCCCAATATAAACGACGCCTGACTACGGATCAGGAGATTCCGTAACATCAGCCCTATGGCCCAATGGATAAGTCGCCTGAATAGGGATCAGGAGATTCGAGGTTAGAGTCCTGGCAGGGTCTCTGATTTTTTCTTTCTTTCTTTTCTATCCTGATCCTTGGCATAATAATTTTACTCCTGGCGATTTGCGTCTGGCAATGTGACGTACTAAGTTCGAAATACTACTTTAACGTCGGCCTTGTGGCCCAATGGATAAGGCGCCTGACTACGGATCAGGAGATTCGAGGTTAGAGTCGTGGCAGGGTCTCTGATTTTTACTTCCTTCTTTTCTATCCTGATCCTCGGCATAAAAATTTTACTCCTGGCGATTTGCGTCTGCCAATGGGACGTACTAAATTCGAGAATTTACTTTAACGTCGGCCTTGTGGCCCAATGGATAAGGCGCCTGACCTCGGATCAGGAGATTCCAGGTTCGAGTGCTGGCAGGGTCGCTGATTTTTGCCTCGTTCTTTTGAATCGGCGATTTGCGTCTGCCAACGTGATGTACTAAGTTCGAAATACTACGTCAACGTCGGCCTTGTGGCCCAATGGATAATGCGCCTGACTACGGATCAGGAGATTCCAGGTTCGAGTCCTGGCAGGGTCGCTGATTTTTGCCTCCTTCTTTTGAATCGGCGAATTGCGTCTGCCAACGTAATGTACTATATTCGAAATTCTACGTCAACATCGGCCTTGTGGCCCAATGGATAATGCGCCTGACTACGGATCAGGAGATTCCAGGTTCGAGTCCTGGCAGGGTAGCTGATTTTTTTACTCGTTCTTTTGAATCGGCGATTTGCGTCTGCCAACGTGATGTACTAAGTTCGAAATACTATGTCAACATCGGCCTTGTGGCCCAATGGATAAGGCGCCTGACTACGGATCAGGAGATTCCAGGTTCGAGTCCTGGCAGGGTCGCTGATTTTTTTACTCGTTCTTTTGAATCGACGATTTGCGTCTGCCAACGTGATGTACTAAGTTCGAAATACTATGTCAACGTCGGCCTTATGGCCCAATGGATTAGGCGTCTGACTACAGATCAGGAGATTCCAGGTTCGAGTCCTGGCAGGGTCGCTGATTTTTGCCTCCATCTTTTGAATCGGCGAATTGCGTCTGCCAACAAAATGTACTAAAATCGGAATACTACGTCAACATCGGCCTTGTGGCCCAATGGATAAGGCGCCTGACTACGGATCAGGAGATTCTAGGTTCGATTCCTGGCAGGATCGCTGATTTTTGCTTCCTTCTTCTTAATCTTGATAATTTTGTTTGCTGTTCGTCTTTTCTATGATGTAGTGTATAATTTTCCTTATTCGAGTCCCGGCAGGGTCCATGTCTTTGCATAATATTTGATGTTAACGCTATTTGTTTCACGCGAGGTGATTTACTTATTCCAAAATTACAACATTAATCTCAGCCCTGTGGCCCAATATAAACGACGCCTGACTACGGATCAGGAGATTCCGTAACATCAGCCCTATGGCCCAATGGATAAGTCGCCTGAATAGGGATCAGGAGATTCGAGGTTAAAGTCCTGGCAGGGTCTCTGATTTTTGATTCCTTCTTCTCTATCCTGATCCTTGGCATAATAATTTTACTCCTGGCGATTTGCGTCTGGCAATGTGACGTACTAAGTTCGAGATACTACTTTAACGTCGGCCTTGTGGCCCAATCGATAAGGCGCCTGACTACGGATCAGGAGATTCCAGGTTCGAGTCCTGGCAGGGTCTCTGATTTTTGCTTCCTTCTTTTCTATCCTGATCCTTGGCATAATAATTTTACTCCTGGCGATTTGCGTCTGCCAATGGGACGTACTAAGTTCGAGAATTTACTTCAACGTCGGCCTTGTGGCCCAATGGATAAGGCGCCTGACCTCGGATCAGGAGATTCCAGGTTCGAGTGCTGGCAGGGTCGCTGATTTTTGCCTCGTTCTTTTGAATCGGCGATTTGCGTCTGCCAACGTGATGTACTAAGTTCGAAATACGACGTCAACGTCGGCCTTGTGGCCCAATAGATAAGGCGCGTGACTACGGATCAGGAGATTCCAGGTTCGAGTCCTGGCAGGGTCACAGATTTTTGCCTCCTTCTTTTGAATCGGCGAATTGCGTCTGCCAACGTAATGTACTATATTCGAAATTCTACGTCAACATCGGCCTTGTGGCCCAATGGATAAGGCGCCTGACTACGGATCAGGAGATTCCAGGTTCGAGTCCTGGCAGGGTCGCTGATTTTATTACTCGTTCTTTTGAATCGGCGATTTGCGTCTGCCAACGTGATGTACTAAGTTCGAAATACTATGTCAACGTCGGCCTTGTGGCGCAATGGATAAGGCGCCTGACTACGGGTCAGGAGATTCCAGGTTCGAGTCCTGGCAGGGTAGCTGATTTTATTACTCGTTCTTTTGAATCGGCGATTTGGGTCTGCCAACGTGATGTACTAAGTTCGAAATACTACGTCAACGTCGGACTTCTGGCCCAATGGATAAGGTGCCTGACCACGGATCAGGAGATTCCAGGTTCGAGTCCTAGCAAGGTCGCTGATTTTTGCCTCCTTCTTTTGAATCGGCGAATAGCGTCTGCCAACGTATATTACTAAGTTCGAAATACTACGTCGACATCGGCCTTGTTGCCCAATGGATAAGGCGCCTGACTACGGATCAGGAGATTCTAGGTTCGATTCCTGGCAGGATCGCTGATTTTTGCTTCCTTCTTCTTAATCGTGATAATTTTGTTTGCTGTTCGTCTTTTCTATGATGTAGTGTATAATTTTCCTTATTCGAGTCCCGCCAGGGTCCCTGTCTTTGCATAATATTTGATGTCAACGCTATTTGTTTCACGCGAGGTGATTTACTTATTCCAAAATTACAACATTAATTCCAGCCCTGTGGCCCAATATATACGACGCCTGACTACGGATCAGGAGATTCCGTAACATCAGCCCTATGGCCCAATGGATAAGTCGCCTGATTAGGGATCAGGAGATTCGAGGTTAGTGTCCTGGCAGGGTCTCTGATTTTTGATTCCTTCTTTTCTATCCTGATCCTTGGCATAAAAAGTTTACTCCTGGCGATTTGCGTCTGCCAATGTGACGTACTAACTTCGAGAATTTACTTTAACGTCGGCCTTGAGGCCCAATGGAAAGGGCGCCTGACTACGGATCAGGAGATTCCAGGTTTGAGTCCTGGCAGGGTCGCTGATTTTTGCCTCGTGTTTTTTTTCTTATAGTTATTATTTCGATTATTTTGAGTCGTTCTTTTGAATCGGCGATTTGCGTCTGCCAACGTGATGTACTAAGTTCGAAATACTATGTCAACGTCGGCCTTGTGGCCCAATGGATAAGGCGCCTGACTACGGATCAGGAGATTCGAGGTTAGAGTCGTGGCAGGGTCTCTGATTTATACTTCCTTCTTTTCTATCCTGATCCTCGGCATAAAAAATTTACTCCTGGCGATTTGCGTCTGCCAATGGGACGTACTAAATTCGAGAATTTACTTTAACGTCGGCCTTGTGGCCCAATGGATAAGGCGCCTGACCTCGGATCAGGAGATTCCAGGTTCTAGTCCTGGCAGGGTCGCTGATTTTTGCCTCGTTCTTTTGAATCGGCGATTTGCGTCTGCCAACGTGATGTACTAAGTTCGAAATACTACGTCAACGTCGGCCTTGGGGCCCAATGGATAAGGCGCCTGACTACGGATCAAGAGATTCCATGTTCGAGTCCTGGCAGGGTCGCTGATTTTTGCCTCCTTCTTTTGAATCGGCGAATTGCGTCTGCCAACGTAATGTACTATATTCGAAATTCTACGTCAACATCGGCCTTGTGGCCCAATGGATTAGGCGCCTGACTACGGATCAGGAGATTCCAGGTTCGAGTCCTGGCAGGGTAGCTGATTTTTTTACTCGTTCTTTTGAATCGGCGATTTGCGTCTGCCAACGTGATGTACTAAGTTCGAAATACTATGTCAACATCGGCCTTGTGGCCCAATGGATAAGGCGCCTGACTACGGATCAGGAGATTCCAGGTTCGAGTCCTGGCAGGGTCGCTGATTTTTTTACTCGTTCTTTTGAATCGACGATTTGCGTCTGCCAACGTGATGTACTAAGTTCGAAATACTATGTCAACGTCGGCTTTATGGCCCAATGGATTAGGCGTCTGACTACAGATCAGGAGATTCCAGGTTCGAGTCCTGGCAGGGTCGCTGATTTTTGCCTCCATCTTTTGAATCGGCGAATTGCGTCTGCCAACAAAATGTACTAAAATCGGAATACTACGTCAACATCGGCCTTGTGGCCCAATGGATAAGGCGCCTGACTACGGATCAGGAGATTCTAGGTTCGATTCCTGGCAGGATCGCTGATTTTTGCTTCCTTCTTCTTAATCTTGATAATTTTGTTTGCTGTTCGTCTTTTCTATGATGTAGTGTATAATTTTCCTTATTCGAGTCCCGGCAGGGTCCATGTCTTTGCATAATATTTGATGTTAACGCTATTTGTTTCACGCGAGGTGATTTACTTATTCCAAAATTACAACATTAATCTCAGCCCTGTGGCCCAATATAAACGACGCCTGACTACGGATCAGGAGATTCCGTAACATCAGCCCTAT
Organism: Nematostella vectensis; assembly: GCF_932526225.1. NCBI lineage: Eukaryota > Metazoa > Cnidaria > Anthozoa > Actiniaria > Edwardsiidae > Nematostella > Nematostella vectensis. The sequence goes on from NC_064046.1 coordinate 5,595,099, forward strand.
GGCCCAATGGATAAGTCGCCTGAATAGGGATCAGGAGATTCGAGGTTAAAGTCCTGGCAGGGTCTCTGATTTTTGATTCCTTCTTCTCTATCCTGATCCTTGGCATAATAATTTTACTCCTGGCGATTTGCGTCTGGCAATGTGACGTACTAAGTTCGAGATACTACTTTAACGTCGGCCTTGTGGCCCAATCGATAAGGCGCCTGACTACGGATCAGGAGATTCCAGGTTCGAGTCCTGGCAGGGTCTCTGATTTTTGCTTCCTTCTTTTCTATCCTGATCCTTGGCATAATAATTTTACTCCTGGCGATTTGCGTCTGCCAATGGGACGTACTAAGTTCGAGAATTTACTTCAACGTCGGCCTTGTGGCCCAATGGATAAGGCGCCTGACCTCGGATCAGGAGATTCCAGGTTCGAGTGCTGGCAGGGTCGCTGATTTTTGCCTCGTTCTTTTGAATCGGCGATTTGCGTCTGCCAACGTGATGTACTAAGTTCGAAATACTACGTCAACGTCGGCCTTGTGGCCCAATAGATAAGGCGCGTGACTACGGATCAGGAGATTCCAGGTTCGAGTCCTGGCAGGGTCACAGATTTTTGCCTCCTTCTTTTGAATCGGCGAATTGCGTCTGCCAACGTAATGTACTATATTCGAAATTCTACGTCAACATCGGCCTTGTGGCCCAATGGATAAGGCGCCTGACTACGGATCAGGAGATTCCAGGTTCGAGTCCTGGCAGGGTCGCTGATTTTATTACTCGTTCTTTTGAATCGGCGATTTGCGTCTGCCAACGTGATGTACTAAGTTCGAAATACTATGTCAACGTCGGCCTTGTGGCGCAATGGATAAGGCGCCTGACTACGGGTCAGGAGATTCCAGGTTCGAGTCCTGGCAGGGTAGCTGATTTTATTACTCGTTCTTTTGAATCGGCGATTTGGGTCTGCCAACGTGATGTACTAAGTTCGAAATACTACGTCAACGTCGGACTTCTGGCCCAATGGATAAGGTGCCTGACCACGGATCAGGAGATTCCAGGTTCGAGTCCTAGCAAGGTCGCTGATTTTTGCCTCCTTCTTTTGAATCGGCGAATTGCGTCTGCCAACGTATATTACTAAGTTCGAAATACTACGTCGACATCGGCCTTGTTGCCCAATGGATAAGGCGCCTGACTACGGATCAGGAGATTCTAGGTTCGATTCCTGGCAGGATCGCTGATTTTTGCTTCCTTCTTCTTAATCGTGATAATTTTGTTTGCTGTTCGTCTTTTCTATGATGTAGTGTATAATTTTCCTTATTCGAGTCCCGCCAGGGTCCCTGTCTTTGCATAATATTTGATGTCAACGCTATTTGTTTCACGCGAGGTGATTTACTTATTCCAAAATTACAACATTAATTCCAGCCCTGTGGCCCAATATATACGACGCCTGACTACGGATCAGGAGATTCCGTAACATCAGCCCTATGGCCCAATGGATAAGTCGCCTGATTAGGGATCAGGAGATTCGAGGTTAGTGTCCTGGCAGGGTCTCTGATTTTTGATTCCTTCTTTTCTATCCTGATCCTTGGCATAAAAAGTTTACTCCTGGCGATTTGCGTCTGCCAATGTGACGTACTAACTTCGAGAATTTACTTTAACGTCGGCCTTGAGGCCCAATGGAAAGGGCGCCTGACTACGGATCAGGAGATTCCAGGTTTGAGTCCTGGCAGGGTCGCTGATTTTTGCCTCGTGTTTTTTTTCTTATAGTTATTATTTCGATTATTTTGAGTCGTTCTTTTGAATCGGCGATTTGCGTCTGCCAACGTGATGTACTAAGTTCGAAATACTATGTCAACGTCGGCCTTGTGGCCCAATGGATAAGGCGCCTGACTACGGATCAGGAGATTCGAGGTTAGAGTCGTGGCAGGGTCTCTGATTTATACTTCCTTCTTTTCTATCCTGATCCTCGGCATAAAAAATTTACTCCTGGCGATTTGCGTCTGCCAATGGGACGTACTAAATTCGAGAATTTACTTTAACGTCGGCCTTGTGGCCCAATGGATAAGGCGCCTGACCTCGGATCAGGAGATTCCAGGTTCTAGTCCTGGCAGGGTCGCTGATTTTTGCCTCGTTCTTTTGAATCGGCGATTTGCGTCTGCCAACGTGATGTACTAAGTTCGAAATACTACGTCAACGTCGGCCTTGGGGCCCAATGGATAAGGCGCCTGACTACGGATCAAGAGATTCCATGTTCGAGTCCTGGCAGGGTCGCTGATTTTTGCCTCCTTCTTTTGAATCGGCGAATTGCGTCTGCCAACGTAATGTACTATATTCGAAATTCTACGTCAACATCGGCCTTGTGGCCCAATGGATTAGGCGCCTGACTACGGATCAGGAGATTCCAGGTTCGAGTCCTGGCAGGGTAGCTGATTTTTTTACTCGTTCTTTTGAATCGGCGATTTGCGTCTGCCAACGTGATGTACTAAGTTCGAAATACTATGTCAACATCGGCCTTGTGGCCCAATGGATAAGGCGCCTGACTACGGATCAGGAGATTCCAGGTTCGAGTCCTGGCAGGGTCGCTGATTTTTTTACTCGTTCTTTTGAATCGACGATTTGCGTCTGCCAACGTGATGTACTAAGTTCGAAATACTATGTCAACGTCGGCTTTATGGCCCAATGGATTAGGCGTCTGACTACAGATCAGGAGATTCCAGGTTCGAGTCCTGGCAGGGTCGCTGATTTTTGCCTCCATCTTTTGAATCGGCGAATTGCGTCTGCCAACAAAATGTACTAAAATCGGAATACTACGTCAACATCGGCCTTGTGGCCCAATGGATAAGGCGCCTGACTACGGATCAGGAGATTCTAGGTTCGATTCCTGGCAGGATCGCTGATTTTTGCTTCCTTCTTCTTAATCTTGATAATTTTGTTTGCTGTTCGTCTTTTCTATGATGTAGTGTATAATTTTCCTTATTCGAGTCCCGGCAGGGTCCATGTCTTTGCATAATATTTGATGTTAACGCTATTTGTTTCACGCGAGGTGATTTACTTATTCCAAAATTACAACATTAATCTCAGCCCTGTGGCCCAATATAAACGACGCCTGACTACGGATCAGGAGATTCCGTAACATCAGCCCTATGGCCCAATGGATAAGTCGCCTGAATAGGGATCAGGAGATTCGAGGTTAAAGTCCTGGCAGGGTCTCTGATTTTTGATTCCTTCTTCTCTATCCTGATCCTTGGCATAATAATTTTACTCCTGGCGATTTGCGTCTGGCAATGTGACGTACTAAGTTCGAGATACTACTTTAACGTCGGCCTTGTGGCCCAATCGATAAGGCGCCTGACTACGGATCAGGAGATTCCAGGTTCGAGTCCTGGCAGGGTCTCTGATTTTTGCTTCCTTCTTTTCTATCCTGATCCTTGGCATAATAATTTTACTCCTGGCGATTTGCGTCTGCCAATGGGACGTACTAAGTTCGAGAATTTACTTCAACGTCGGCCTTGTGGCCCAATGGATAAGGCGCCTGACCTCGGATCAGGAGATTCCAGGTTCGAGTGCTGGCAGGGTCGCTGATTTTTGCCTCGTTCTTTTGAATCGGCGATTTGCGTCTGCCAACGTGATGTACTAAGTTCGAAATACTACGTCAACGTCGGCCTTGTGGCCCAATAGATAAGGCGCGTGACTACGGATCAGGAGATTCCAGGTTCGAGTCCTGGCAGGGTCACAGATTTTTGCCTCCTTCTTTTGAATCGGCGAATTGCGTCTGCCAACGTAATGTACTATATTCGAAATTCTACGTCAACATCGGCCTTGTGGCCCAATGGATAAGGCGCCTGACTACGGATCAGGAGATTCCAGGTTCGAGTCCTGGCAGGGTCGCTGATTTTATTACTCGTTCTTTTGAATCGGCGATTTGCGTCTGCCAACGTGATGTACTAAGTTCGAAATACTATGTCAACGTCGGCCTTGTGGCGCAATGGATAAGGCGCCTGACTACGGGTCAGGAGATTCCAGGTTCGAGTCCTGGCAGGGTAGCTGATTTTATTACTCGTTCTTTTGAATCGGCGATTTGGGTCTGCCAACGTGATGTACTAAGTTCGAAATACTACGTCAACGTCGGACTTCTGGCCCAATGGATAAGGTGCCTGACCACGGATCAGGAGATTCCAGGTTCGAGTCCTAGCAAGGTCGCTGATTTTTGCCTCCTTCTTTTGAATCGGCGAATTGCGTCTGCCAACGTATATTACTAAGTTAGAAATACTACGTCGACATCGGCCTTGTTGCCCAATGGATAAGGCGCCTGACTACGGATCAGGAGATTCTAGGTTCGATTCCTGGCAGGATCGCTGATTTTTGCTTCCTTCTTCTTAATCGTGATAATTTTGTTTGCTGTTTGTCTTTTCTATGATGTAGTGTATAATTTTCCTTATTCGAGTCCCGCCAGGGTCCCTGTCTTTGCATAATATTTGATGTCAACGCTATTTGTTTCACGCGAGGTGATTTACTTATTCCAAAATTACAACATTAATTCCAGCCCTGTGGCCCAATATATACGACGCCTGACTACGGATCAGGAGATTCCGTAACATCAGCCCTATGGCCCAATGGATAAGTCGCCTGATTAGGGATCAGGAGATTCGAGGTTAGTGTCCTGGCAGGGTCTCTGATTTTTGATTCCTTCTTTTCTATCCTGATCCTTGGCATAAAAAGTTTACTCCTGGCGATTTGCGTCTGCCAATGTGACGTACTAACTTCGAGAATTTACTTTAACGTCGGCCTTGAGGCCCAATGGAAAGGGCGCTTGACTACGGATCAGGAGATTCCAGGTTTGAGTCCTGGCAGGGTCGCTGATTTTTGCCTCGTGTTTTTTTTCTTATAGTTATTATTTCGATTATTTTGAGTCGTTCTTTTGAATCGGCGATTTGCGTCTGCCAACGTGATGTACTAAGTTCGAAATACTATGTCAACGTCGGCCTTGTGGCCCAATGGATAAGGCGCCTGACTACGGATCAGGAGATTCGAGGTTAGAGTCGTGGCAGGGTCTCTGATTTATACTTCCTTCTTTTCTATCCTGATCCTCGGCATAAAAATTTTACTCCTGGCGATTTGCGTCTGCCAATGGGACGTACTAAATTCGAGAATTTACTTTAACGTCGGCCTTGTGGCCCAATGGATAAGGCGCCTGACCTCGGATCAGGAGATTCCAGGTTCTAGTCCTGGCAGGGTCGCTGATTTTTGCCTCGTTCTTTTGAATCGGCGATTTGCGTCTGCCAACGTGATGTACTAAGTTCGAAATACTACGTCAACGTCGGCCTTGGGGCCCAATGGATAAGGCGCCTGACTACGGATCAAGAGATTCCATGTTCGAGTCCTGGCAGGGTCGCTGATTTTTGCCTCCTTCTTTTGAATCGGCGAATTGCGTCTGCCAACGTAATGTACTATATTCGAAATTCTACGTCAACATCGGCCTTGTGGCCCAATGGATTAGGCGCCTGACTACGGATCAGGAGATTCCAGGTTCGAGTCCTGGCAGGGTAGCTGATTTTTTTACTCGTTCTTTTGAATCGGCGATTTGCGTCTGCCAACGTGATGTACTAAGTTCGAAATACTATGTCAACGTCGGACTTCTGGCCCAATGGATAAGGCGCCTGACCACGGATCAGGAGATTCCAGGTTCGATTCCTGGTGTCTTTTTTATTATATAAAATATAATTTTTCAGGTTCAAGTCCTGGCAGGGTCGCCATCTTTGTATAATACTTTGGGCTATTTGCTTCGGGCAATGTGACGTACTTATGACAAGATTACAACAGTAACCTCGGCCCTGTGGCCCAATGGATAAGTCGCCTGACTACGGATCAGGAGATTCCAGGTTCGAGTCCTGGAAGGGTCGATGACTTTTGCTTACTTGTTTTCTATTGTGATTCTTTCCATGTATTCTACTCATGACGATTTGAGCCTGGAAGTGTGGCATACTAATTTTAAAATATTACTATAACATCGGCCTTATGGCCCAATGGATAAGTTGCCTGATAACGATTCAGGAGATTCCAATGTTCGAGTCCTGGTATCTTTTTTATGATATAAAATATAAATTTTCATGTTCAAGTCCTGGCAGGGTCGCCATCTCTGTATAATACTTTGGGCTATTTGCTTCGGGCAATGTGACGTACTTATGACAAGATTACAACAGTAACCTCGGCCCTGTGGCCCAATGGATAATTGGCCTGACTACGGATCAGGAGATTCGAGGTTAGAGTCCTGGCAGGGTCTCTGATTTTTGCTTCCTTGTTTTCTATCCTGATCCTTTGCATAATATTCTACTCCTGTCGATTTTTGTCTGCCAATGTGGCGTACTAAGTTCGAAATACTACTTCAACGTCGGCCTTGAGGCACAATTAATAAGGCGCCTGAGTACGGATCAGGACATTCCAGGTTCGAGTCCTGGCAGGGTCGCTGGTTTTTGCTTCCCTGTTTTGAATCGGCGATTTGCGTTTGCCAACGTGATGTACTAAGCCCGAAATACTACGTAAACGCCGGCTTTGTGGCCCAATGGATAAGTCGCCTGACTACGGATCAGCAGATTCCAGGTTCGAGTCCTGGCAGTGGCGCTTACTTTTGCTTCTTCTTATTTCGTATCGTGATTATTTCGATTTCTGGTGGTCTTTTCTATGATGTAAAGTATAATTTTTCAGGCTAAAGTCCTGGCAGGGTCGCCGTCTTTGTATAATATTTTGGGCTATTCGTTACGGGCAATGAGACGTACTAATTACAAGATTACAACAGTAACCTTGTCCCTGTGGCCCAATGGATAAGGCGCCTGATTACGGATCAGAAGATTCCAGGTTGGAGTCCAGGCAGGGTCGATGACTTGCTTACTTGTTTTCTATTGTGATCCGTTCCATATATTTTTACTAATGGCAATTTGCGTTTGCCAATGTGATGTACTAAGTTCGAAATACTACTTCAATATCGGCCTTATGGCCCAATGGATAATGCGCCTTACTACGGATCAAGAGATTCCAGGCTTGAGTCCTGGCAGGGTCGTTGACTTTTGCTTCTTTTATTTCGTATCGTGATTATGTCGATTTCTGTTCGTCTTTTCTATGAGGTAAAGTAGAATTTTTCAGGTTCAAGTCCTGGCAGGGTCGCCATATTCGTATAATATTTTGGGCTATTTGCTTCGGGCAATGTGACGTACTGATTACATGATTACAACAGTAACCTTGTCCCTGTGGGCCAATGGATAAGGCGCCTGAGTACGGATAAGGAGATTTCAAGTTCTATTCCTGGCAGGGTCGATGACTTTTGCTTACTTGTTTTTTATTGTGATCCTTTCCATATATTTTTACTCATGGCGATTTGAGCCTGGAAGTGTGCCGTACTAACTTAAAAATATTCCGTAACATCGGCCTTGTGGCCCAAAGGATAAGGCGCCTGATTACGATTCAGGAGATTCCAATGTTCGAGTCCTGGTGTCCTTTCTATGACGTAAAGTATAATTTTTCAGGTTCAAGTCCTGGCAGGGTCGCTATCTTTGTATAATATTTTGGGATTTACTTTGGGACGTACTAATTACAAGATTAAAACAGTAACCTCGGCCCTCTAGCTCAATGGATAAGTCGCCTGAATACGGATCAGGAGATTCTAGGTTAGTGTCCTGGCAGGGTCTCTGATTTTTGTTTCCTTCTTTTCTATCCTAATCCTTTGCATAATATTTTACTCCTGGCGATTTTCGTCTGCCAATTTGACGTACTAAGTTCGAAATACCTCTTCAACATCGACCTTGTGGCCCAATGGATAAGACGCCTGACTATGGATCAGGAGATTCTAGGTTAGAGTCCTGGCAGGTTCGCTGCTTTTTGCTTCCTTCTTTTCTATCCTGATCCTTGGCATAATAATTTTACTCCTGGCTATTTACTTCTGCCAATGTGACGTACTAAATTGGTAATACTACTGCAACGTCGGTCCTGTTGCCGAATAGATAAGGTGCCTGACTACGGATCTGGCAGGGTCGATGTGTTTTGTTTCCTTCTTTTCTCATATTAATATCTGTTTTTTTTTAACTTTTTATTTCTTTTCATCACTTTTTACACACACGCACGCACGCACGCACGCACACACACACACACACACACACACACACACACACACACACACACACACACACACACACACCCACACACACACACACACACACACACACACACACACACCACACACACACACACACACACACACACACACACACACACACACACACACACACACACACACACACACACACACACACACACACACACACACACACACACATATATATATTCTTTGCAATTACGCTATTGATACGGTCGAGGATCTTTTTGCTGATTTTTCCGATTTCGGGTTTTGTGGGGTTGATGAGTCTGCAGGTAGGTTTGTTAGCGAAGTTCGGCTTATGGTCTTTGAGAGTTATGAAGGCTTGCTTGTTGGCTGTGGTGTCCATTCTATCGTCTAAATCCAGTTTTGTAGCGATCTCTTTGTTTTTCTTGTGGACAGATTGCGTTGTTTCGGAGGGTACTTTTTTGTAGGACTTGTTTATTTCTTTTTCTAGGAGATTCTTGTAGGTAGCTGGCTCTAGTTTGTAGAAGTTTGTGGTTTTATCTGCGGGGATCAGTAGTTTAGGTTCTTTTTTAATGTTGTCGGTGTCTTCTTTTAGCTTGCCCAGGAAAGGAGTGTTCAGGTTCTTGAATTTTACTGACTGGATCATTTTTAACATGTCTTCTTCGAACTCTTTCAGTTCTTCTACAGGAGGCGGATTTTTGGTTGAGCGGAATCCATAGGTTTCTTTGGAGGTCGAGGCGGTGTCTGTGTTTAGGAAGAAGTGTGCTTTCCAGCGCATTCGGCGTAAAAAGTGTTCGGTTTTTTCAATAAGGCGTTGGAGGTAATCACTGCGAGATGGTAGGGGAATATTCTTCGTTGAGTAGTTGATGTGGAATTTTTCCATAATGAGTAGCCTTAGAGTGCTCGACAAGAAAAACTTGGAGTCTGGATAAAATGATGGTTGAAGGCTTTCATAGAAAGTGCTCAATACTCGAAAGTAGAGCGGTGTATAGTGTTGGTTTGAGAAAAATACAAACTACATAGGTTTCCCTACAGGTCTGTTTCGTGGTTGCCCACTCATCTACCGCGACGACGGACTAGCCATCACCAACGCAACACCCAGAGCCACCGAAAACCTAAAAAAGAAACTATGCCGCATCTTCAACAACAACGGACTCCGAATCACCATTGAGGCAAACAAACAAGTTGTCAATTTCCTAGACGTCACCCTTGACCTAAAACGTAATGCACACCAGCCTTATACAAAGCCGAACTCCTCGCTACAATATGTCCACCGTGAGAGCAACCACCCGCCCTCCATCACCAAGAACATCCCTGCTGGTATCAACAGACGCCTATCTGCCCTATCTTCAGACCAAGCCTCCTTTGACCAGACCGCGCCACCTTACCAGAAAGCACTCGACGATAGCGGATACAACTACACGCTACGCTACGAACCCAACACCGTAACCAACCATAAAACCCGCAAACGCAACAACATCCTATGGTACAACCCGCCCTTCAGCAAGAACACCAGCACCAACATCGGCCACAGATTCCTCACCCTGATAGACAAGCACTTCCCGAAAGACAACCACCTCCGTAAAATCTTCAACAGAAACACCATCAAAATCAGTTACAGCTGCATGAACAACACCAAACAGATCATCGACAACCACAACAAGCGCATCATCACCGCATCGTCGGCTACCGAGATCACCAGCTCCGCCCCTACCACTACCAACAACAAGACATGCAACTGCCGACAGAAAGACACCTGCCCTCTAGACGGAAACTGCCTACAGACATCTGTTATCTACCAAGCTACCGTAACTCGAAAAGACAACAACACCTCGGAAACATACGTCGGGCTCACTGAAAACAGCTTCAAGACCAGGTACAGAAACCACACCGCATCATTCCGACACGCCAAACACAGAAACTCCACCGAACTCAGCAAACACGTCTGGACTCTCAAGGACAACATGATTGAGTACTTTATTTCATGGCGCATTCTTTCTTCCCACTCCGCCTACAACAGTACCACTAAGAGTTGCAACCTCTGCCTCAAGGAAAAGCTGACGATCATCTGCCAACCCAAACTATCAACTCTAAATAAACGCAATGAACTCGTGTCCTCGTGCCGCCACAGAAACAAAGCCCTGCTACGAAACAATTAGAACTGTTAATCCCGTCACCGTTAAATTTTCGCGCTATCAATTTTTCACACGTTCCGCACTGTTAGTTTTCGCCCCGCATATTTAATGTAACTCGCTATTGTTCCTCTTACCGCCTTAGCTAAAACTATCAGTCTATTATTATGTAAATTTCAATGTTAATAGTATATATACGATGGTAGGAATATTCTCATTAAATCCCCTGATGAGTGGGCAACCACGAAACAGACCTGTAGGGAAACCTATGTAGTTTGTATTTTTCTCAAACCAACACTATACACCGCTCTACTTTCGAGTATTGAGCACTTTCTATGAAAGCCTTCAACCATCATTATATATATATATATATATATATATATATATATATATATATATATATATATATATATATATATATATATATATATATATATATATATATATATATATCCTGATGAGTGGGCAACCACGAAACAGGCTTGTAGAGATGAAACGGTAGTTCGCGTGTTTTTTTCCTACAAACCAAAATATATCCCGCTCTACACCTATGTATTGAGCACTGTTATATGAACGCCTGCACTCACGCATTATATATATTCCCATTTTTTCAAATGCTGCAATGGTTTATTACTCAATTTTGAAGCCCGCCTTCCTACTTTCTCTATGTCTCTGAGGAATAGTTGAAATGAGTATAAGTTTGGCAATTTGTGTGATTCCCTCCTTTTAAAACCAGGAGTTTATAATTTAGGATCACGGAGTTCACCGCTGCGTTTTCATTTTCCACACCTAGTATTATATCTTCAATACATAGATGTGGGAGTTGCACCTTGAAGGCACTTAACCATTTTTGGATGTCTAGGTATAAATTTCTTGTCTTAGTACACTCAATAAAGATGTGATCAACAGTTTCTAAATGGGAAAAACAATAAGAGCACGAAGGACTATCCACTAGTCCAAACCGAAACAGATCTTTGTTCATAAAAAAGGCAATTGTTAAGAATTTTATATTGAAAGGACCTTGAATAGGTGTCTCTAGCTATGGTATAAATTCTACGATAAACTTGTCTCCAATCGATGGACTCAGGAGAGCCTCCTATTTTTTGGAGAATGTTTAACTGTGCAGTTGGAGGGTTTAAATTTCATTCTTAATATATGATTATATACCTGTTTAGCCTTAAATTTTCCTATTTCGTATCTCTCATTACCTAACCGTAACAAACGGGCTGCTGGTTTAGAATGTCCTACCAAGCCAGGATTATCTCTCAACTTTTCTTTAAATACTTTTGGAATAGCGTTACATAAAGATAACCAGTTAAAATACCCTGTACCTGGGACACCTTTCTTCAAACATATCTGCTACTCAAAACGACCCACCTCATTGCATAAATCTCTTACTGTTCGGATGCCACATTCATAAAAGGATCTAAAGAAAACAGACTTCCCCCAATTTTAATATGCTTGTTATTCCACAGCACTTCATCCTCTAAATCCGAATCATTTATTGGGTTTGAAAACAGCTCGGCCCATATTCCAAACACCTCCTTATAATAACCGGATATATCGTCCGGAAGACGTTTTATATCAAAATTGTCGCGTATAGTTCCCACACCTCCAATTATTTTTAAAAGGTATCTTGGTAAAACCTTATATGTCCTCTCCTCCTCATTTGACAACTTTAAAGCAAAAGTAACACGACTAGCTCTAATTGATGCAAAGAAATCAGGAGCTCTCAAGCCACCATCATCATATTCACCTATAATTGTTGTGTATTTCACTTTTCAGGTTTTTTCGCATTCCATATAAAGTCTTTCAGGGCTGTATCCACCTGCTTAATAAAATCTCCCCTAACACTTAATTTGGAGCACACATAATACAACTTAGAAAGCGCTAAACTTTTCAACCCATGGATTCTTCCATAGAGTGTTAATGTCCGCAACTTCCAAACTTCTAACACGGATTAAAATCTCTCAAAATTGCGCTTAAAGTTATTTTCATCATACAGTCTCTCATTATATGAAAAATAAATCCCTAAAATTGTAATAACTTTTTGGTGAAGATCTACCCACTTTATGCCTTGCCTTTTCCTATCTTTATTTTTTGCACCCAGCCATCCTGCTTCAGATTTTGTTAGATTAATTTTAACGACGAATAAGATTGAAAAATCCTTAGAAACTCTAACAATTTTTCTAAAGAATTCATATCTTTCAAAAATAAAGTTGTATCATCCGCAAACATCGTCATTTTTATTTCAGACTTTCCGATTTTCAGGCCTCTTACCTCCGGAGATGACCTAACCATGATTGCTAATACCTCCGACACTAAGATAAATAAATACGGTGACACTGGATCTCCCTGTTTTGTTCCTCTGCCTAGCTGGAAGAAGGTAGTAGCGTGACCGTTATTCAAAATGGAGCTAACGTTATCTGTTAAAAGAACTTGAATCCACCTAATAAAATCCTCGCCAAAACCAAACTGTCTCAAGGTTGCATAGATATAAGAGTGTTCTATATAATCAAAAGCCTTTTCAAAATCGGCTGCAAACATTATGTACGATTCATTTCTATTTTTTACATAATTCATTACATCTTCTATAATTCTAATTGGTTCGTCTATCGTTCTACCTTTAACAAATGCTGCCTGATCAGTGTGAATCCAGGACGGAAGAGTATCTACCAAACGATTGCATAGTACTTTGCTGCATATTTTAGAATCAACGTTTATCAGGCTTATATGGCGCCAGGCATTAAGAGACCTTGTGTCCTTATTTGGTTTCTCCAACAATGTTACTATCATCTGCCGCTGGGTTGTACTTAGACGGCCTTGTGTAAAACCATGATTAAGAGATTTGACCAAATCTGTACCTAAGGCAGACCAAAACGCGATATAAAATTCTTTCGTTAGTCCATCGACACCCGGAGTTTTCGACGCACCCATCTGGTTCAAGCTATTGAAACATTCAGTCACCGATAGAAGGCCTTCGCATTTATCCCTATGTGGTGCCTGAAGTCGCGGTATGTTTAGTTCCGACAAAAACGTAAGGCACTCCTCCTCTGTTTTTACACTTTTCCTTTCATATAGCCTGCTGAACTGAAGATTTTGAAGGATATCTGCCTGCCCTGAAATTTCCATACCATCTTCCACAATTTTTTTAATATGAGTTTTAGATTTGTTGCGTCTCTTCAAGGACAAAAAATACTTTATGTTTTTCCCCCTAACTCGTGCCATTCAGCTTTCGACCGGATAATTAAACCTTCCGTAATGTAATTACTCAACTCATCCAAATTACGCAATGCTATTTCATGCCTTTTTGATAATTCATCATTTTCAGTCCACCCAACTATGTTTTCAATAACTTTTAACTCCTCTTCTAATTCCCTGTAATTTTCCCGTCGTTTACGCGCCAATGTTTTCAAAAAACTAATACTAAATTTCCTTATCTTGTATTTCATAACCTCCGACTTTAATTACGAATTATCAATTCCTTCTTCAACTCTTGTTTCCAAATATCTATGCATTTTGTTAACTCATTTACGTATCCACTGTTTTCTAATAAGGAATTATTAAATTTCCAAAAAGATGGCCCTCTTCTAACGTTACCGTCAGCCTTAATTTCTACTGTAACCGCCGAATGATCCGTCGAGGGTGCTGGGATAATATCGCACCTGTCAATAGATGATTGGAGGTCATCAGAGACAACCGTCGTGACAACCCCGGCAATTACCGCCCTATCTCTCTTACGTGCCTCTCCTGTAAAGTCATGGAACACATTGTGCTAAGCCATTTAAACAAACATCTATCTGCTTTTAATATCCTGTCAGACCTGCAACATGGCTTCCGCAGCGGTTTCTCCTGTGAGACTCAATTGATTCTTGCTACACATGACTGGGGCAGCACACTTAATTCTCATGGCCAGGTAGATGCCATTATGCTCGACTTTAGCAAGGCCTTCGACAAGGTGTCCCACGCAAAGCTATCCCATAAACTACATCACTGTGGCATACGTGGAAAGACTCTTGGTTGGATTGAAGCCTTTCTAAACAACCGAAATCAGTTCGTAGTAGTTGACGGGTCCCATTCCAGTCAGGTTCCTGTGACATCAGGTGTCCCCAGGGGACCGTGCTTGGCCCAACCCTCTTTCTTGTGTTCATTAACGACATTGTTGACCAATGCAGCTCGGTAACTCGCCTATTTGCAGATGACACAGTGGTCTACAGGACCATTCGATCTCCAGCTGACCATGTGTCCCTCCAACACGATCTTTGCAACCTTGAAGCCTGGGCTCGGACTTGGCAGATGGAGTTTAATGCCTCTAAATGCCAATTACTGCCGATCACCTTGAAGAGAAATAGCAGCTTGTTCAACTACTCGCTAGACTCCCAGCTCCTGAATTCTACAGACGAGCATGACTATCTAGGGATCCGCGTTGCACACGATCTCCGCTGGAGTAGGCATTGTTGTAAAGTCTCTTTGAAAGCCAACAAGACTCTTGGATTATTACGACGTACCCTCAAACCCTGTTCTCAGAGTGTAAAGGAACGTGCGTACTTTTCAATGATAAGACCGGTCATGGAATATGCTTCTCCAGTATGGAACCCCTTCACGGATAGAGACATCAACAAATTAGAGCAAGTGCAGAAAAATGCGGCGCGTTTCGTTACTGGTACCTACGACCCCAGGGCAAGCTCATCTGACCTTGTTAAATCCCTGAATTGGGACTCGCTTGAAGTGCGACGTCAGCTCGCCCAACTATGCCTCTTCTATAAAATCCGCAACAATTTAGTGAACATTGCTCTACCTCAACAATTTCAGCCAAACCTTCGACCGTCCAGAACAAACTCCTCTAAATATAACCAGATTCAGTCCAATGTACTTTCCCACTCATACTCTTTTTTTCCTAGAACTATCAGGACTTGGAACTTGCTTCCCTCCGAGGTTATCGAGTCCTCGTCGATTGACTCCTTTAAATCAAGTGCACTGCCAGTCTTAAGATCCCTACGGATCCCTGGCCACCTTCGCCGCCTATAATACCTTGGCGCCCCCTAGAAATAAGCGCAAGCTTTAATAGGGTCTAACATTTAAGCATTTAAGCATTTAAGAGAGAAACAGATAATCAAGTCTACGATGAATATAATTTCCCCGGGAACTTCGTTTTCCCTGTGCCGAGCCTCTCCACGTATATCGCTTTATTGTTGGATTTCGAAGTCTCCAAATATCACATAAGTTATATTCATCCAACATTATTTCAACCGCTGCAATTGAGCGGTGTTTCAAACTGCTTCCAACTCCAAGTCAAAAACAAAATTAAAATTACCTCCCCACACAATATTAGGCGAACCTGTATACGCTTGCGACTGAAGTTAAATTTGAATTTCCTTAAACAACAAGTGATGCTTTATCGTTAGGAGCATAAGAATTAATAAGTAGGAAGTCTCCATTTTGAATTTTACAGCGAATAATCAGAAACCTCCCATTTGAATATGCAATAGTATCCTGTAATTGGTAATTGAGTTTACGCCCAAATAAAATGGCTACACCTCTACTCTTGGATTTTCCATGCGCAAAAGCTATTTCTCCCCTATATCTATTTTTCCAATTAGTTTCAACTTCTTTTGTGCTATGTGTTTCCTGTAAAAACGAGACGCCACTGTCACCCCCGTGTCCATTAATCCAATGAAACATTTTCCGACATTTTTTATATTTACCTAGACCCCGGACATTAAGAGAAAGTATTTTAAACTCGAAATCATTACCCATTATCTAAAAAAATAATATTGCGCATTATTTTTTCTAGCCAAGGGATACAACATAGAATACGCGACAAAACAAAACATTTCACAATCACAATACATACAGATATAAATAGCCGAATGAATACAATTAAATAAATTGCATTCATCAAAAGGCTCATACCCATGGATCCCACAGCCGACTGAGCCTTGCCAGACTCATACCACGTTAAATATTTTTAGAAAAAAATTCTAACTTCACCAACCATAGTCTCAAATTCAAATTCTAATTTTACGCTGCCACTACAAAGAAATAGCTAGTTTTATCTGTTTTATTGTTCATATATATTAACCCATTGACTCCTGGCTATTTTTGAGCTGAATTTACAAAAAAACAGACTGAAAACAGATACCTCCCCCCCTATTCTGAGTTTTATACAGCCCTTCAAAGTCAAACACAGCTGCACCTAGTCAGCGGTATCCAAGCTTTCCAACAGTGCTTTGCGGTCCCCACTTTTAATCCCTTGTCGTTGCGCTGAAGCCAGCACAAGTTGATGGCTGCTTGTATTTTTCATCAAAAATACAGCTATGAGCATATTAGGAGAGTGTCTTTTGGGGCATAATTGAGTGCTTTGCTTATGGATATTTGCAAGCAAAGGTGGATTCATGATTATTTTTTTCTTGTTTGGCTTTGCCTGGATGAGAAAATAATTTTCTAATGAATCACCGCAGCTGTCCTAAATGCTGTCTTTTCTGAAACCAAATTGATCCCAAAATTGTTTACACTGCTATTCTGGGTCTGTATGACCTGGAATTGTTTTGTTTGGCTTCGGGGTGAAAAGACTGTTTAAAAACCATCTGACTTTGGGGAGAGGAGTGTTGACTGGCCCTCCCTTCGTTAATTTTTCCCTGGATCTCCCAGAATTCTTTGCAATACGTAAAGGCATCTTCGTGGTTTTAGAAGCCTTCAAGGAGTGGACATTGTGTCTTGAGCCCATGGAAATGTACCTGGAGGATCAGAATAAAGGTATCTATTTGTGTCTTGAGCTGTGTTTGCTGATCTCTCTCCCTTGTGTGGTATTTTGAGCGTTTTATTGAGAGGGGTGATTCTGCTTTTCTTTCCTTGTTCGATTTGAAATTTGTCAAAGAACCTGTGCTATTATTTGGCTTAAGAGTAGTTGTCAACACCTTGGTTGGATGCATATATCCCTTAGACTGATGCCTGAGTATCTTCATCTTGTTGTGTTTATTTTGCATTTATGAATTTTTTGGGTTGTGGGTACTTCCCAAAGCCGGTACAGGCCGGTTGAGGGGTCAATGTGTTAAATACTATTTTTCAAGCTGCCTTTCTTCTATGAACATACGAACTTTGCAGCACAAAGCGAGGCGGTAAAAAACACACAACAGCGTTAGATCAAGTGGGGCCTGGGAGTTGCACGATTGACTGGATTGATGGATTGTGACACACAGGGTACCCGCGCGATGACCACCAAAACCAAGTCGCACAGCTATACCATATTTCTATACCTATGGAGCTCCGCGCGCGGACTGCGGCCGCGCTGGCTCCGCTATTAGCTACGTCTACAAATTCGCGTCGTTAGAAGTAGTGAATACGATCGGGTGTACCTGTTCCCAAAGTTTGCGTCATATTGAATGATAAAATGATATTTTATCTAAGGATAATAACTAAGGATTGTGGGGATTTTTATTATTTTTATTGAGAAACTCCCCTGTCGTTTTATTTTGCGCCTCATAGTAAAAAAATTGGTCCAGCCGTCATACGGAATAGCCGTGTTCAAACTATCATTTAATAGCATTCTGAAGAGCTGCTTTCAACTCTGGATACTTGTATGTATATCCGCTCTCTAGTGTTCGTTTTGGATGTACTTTTTGCCCCTGAAGGAGCATAGTGGCCCGCTCTGATCCAAACACAGTATTGATGGCAAAAGCAGGCATTGGGATGATAGCAGGTCTCCACATGGCACCAGCAAGATGCTCAGTGAAATCTTTGTTTGTTGCTATCTCTGGTGCCACTCCATTGATGGCACCGGTCACGTGATTGTTCTCAATAGCATGTATTATAATCCCACAAATATCTTGGATGTGTATCCAGGGGAAGAACTGTCTGCCACTTCCAATAACACCTGAAACATAAAAATTACACGAAAAAATGTTGTTTTTGGTGATATAATATAGTTTTTTTTGGAGAGCTGCTGTAGGGTTTGGAGTGTTGCCATAGAAGATTGTGTGAAGTGTTGCTATAGAATGCCGTAAGAAGTGTTGTATAGAAGTTGTTTGGAGTGTTGCTATTTAATGTTGTTTGGAGTGTTGCTATTCAATGTTGTTTGGAGTGTTGCTATATTATGTTGAGTGGAGTGTTGCTATATTATGTTATGTACAATGTTGCTATATTATGTTGTATGGAGTGGTGCTAAATAATGTTTTGTGGAATGTTTCTTTATTATGTTTTGTGGAATGTTGCTATATTATGTATATTGTGTGGAGTGTTGCTATAGAATTTCGTCAGAAGTGTTGTTATATAACGTTGTGTGGAGTTTTACTTGAATGCTCGAAGAACCAGCGTACTTTGTGGACGCTCCCAAAGGTCACCCCCGCGAAAGAGCCGCTGGAAAAGTTTTCTAGTAAGACTAGTTTTGGGGGCGTGACTAGTCTGAAGCGAATTTAAAACTGACAGTCGATAAAATCAAACTTATTCTGACGGAATGAAATACTGTTTCTTTCTTCGAAATACCAAAATGGAACCTCAGAAGTATGTTCCTTTTCGGTCAGTGCACAATTTTTCGGGAAGAAACGTTGTAGACAAATTGTGGGAAATTAAGCCTTTGTTTAAGTTATTTTCATGCTGCAGCCCGACGCTCCAGCAGGGAATTTAACTTAAACGTTAAGTTTACTTAAGGGCCTATGGTATTATCCCGTTGCTACGAAGTCTAGTCTTTTTTTTCGAAACTCCAGTTCTAACTTATTTTTTTCTTTTTTTCCCAAGAGATTAATATAAACTATAGATATAAAATAATAGACTAGAAGCTGATATCATCAAAGATATAAAATATAGACTAGAAGCTGACAT
The DNA here is from genome assembly GCF_932526225.1 of Nematostella vectensis. Lineage (NCBI taxonomy): Eukaryota > Metazoa > Cnidaria > Anthozoa > Actiniaria > Edwardsiidae > Nematostella > Nematostella vectensis. The sequence continues at coordinate 5,614,134 of NC_064046.1, forward strand.
CATCAAAATGAAAGATATATATATTTCACGAAGGAAACATTGTATGGCAACCAAACTCGGTAGGTGTCATGTAGGTGTCAAGGGGGATGCAACAATATGGTCAGGTGTTGTATGACGTCATCGATGACCTCACTTAAAGCACAAAAACGTAATTAAAAGCAAAATCATTCATATCTCTTGAAAGAAACATTGTTTCACCACCAAAGTTGGCAGGTGTCATGTTTGTGTCAAGGGGGGTGCAAAAAGATGGTCACGTGATGTGTGACGTCATCCGAGTAAAAATATTCATATTTCATTAAACACGAGGTTCCGCTATAAAAGGGAAAGCTCCTTCCACCCCCGGGCTCAAGAACAATCAGTTATCAATCAGCCGTCAATGAGAGAACATGTCAGGATAATTGATCTGAGCGTTAAATTCAAATTTCACATTCTAAACCAAAATAAATATCATTCCTAGAGTTGTCCATCTAAAAATGTTTCTATCTATCGTAAAATAATGCTATACCAAGCTGTGTGCGCTCTAAAATACGAGCATTTTTATCACAGCGCGAGAATAATTTATGCAGGTGCACTAGATTATGGATAGCACAAAATTTAAATTTTTGCACCGAAAACGTGAGTGGACAGCAAATAATTAGTTTAACAATCTTTAAACACAACTGTCTTGTTACCTGTGCGAAAATAGTTATATTCCAGCCGACTGAGGCTCAGAGATAAGCAATTTTACAGAAGGCTTATCATTTGTGACTGCTAGCGTTGCAGTGTTCTAATTATAATTGCAAATTCGAGCCCGGGGGTGGGAGGAGCTTTCCCTTTTATAGCGGAACCTCGTATTTAAGGAAACATCGTGTGACAACAAAACTCGGTAGGTGTGATGTATGTTTCAAGTGGAGTGCAATGAGATGGTCACGTGGCGTCATCGATGACGTCAAAAAATTAAAACTACCCTGAAGCCGAAACATCGTATGACATTTAAACTTGTTATGTGTCATGTAGATGTGGGGGGAAGGGGGTATAACAAGTTGGTCGCGTGATCTTTGAAATAGTTGACGTTGTCATAAAACAGAAATAATAATATTTAATATTTAAAAAATTATTAACGAAAATAAGCAAAGATTTGGTCGTTTGGAGCTCCGCTTTTAGGCAATGCCTAAATCTATATTAGCTTCGAAAACAAACGCCCGAAACTGGGGGGGGGGGGGGGCGTAATAACCAGCAAAAAACGTAAAATTTAAATGGGCAAGCATGATTTTTAACCTAGGACACCTACTTAGCGACTTGAAGTGCTGATTTGAGCAAGAAAAGAGTTGTTTCAATGCGTATTTCACTGTTACAACGCAACCAGTAAAACTGTGAACGCCTTAAATATGTGTGGAATGTTTTTTTGTCTTCTGATGAATCAGACGCGAGAATTCAGACACTGAGAAATGTTGAGACATGTTTCTAGTTGACTGTTTGAATCTCTCGCGAGTGATTGGTCAGAACAAACATTCCATACATATTTCCGGTGTTCACAGTTTTCTTCGTCGCGCTGTAAAAAGCGAGAGAAAAGTCAATGTTTTTATAAGAAATATATCACAAAATTCGCATAAGTAAACAGGCTTTATCATATTATTCAATTGCGCATGCGTAGATGATTCTGCTTCCGGTTTGCGTTTCTAACAATATAATCTTTGCGAAGAACGGACGCTCCGCGATTTTTTAGGCAGAGAATATTCACCTAGTTGCCCTCTATAAAACTACGTATCGATTCCCCGATTTTTTTTATTTTAGAAATTAAAGAAATTATTCAAATAAGAGTGGAAAAATAAAAATGTGTGAAAATTTTATTATTTGGAAGAATCGAAAACGCATACGTAGCTTTGAAGGCACCCTTCCGAATAATGTTATAAAGCTACATTTATCATTGCAGATACTTGAACAGCTAAGATTATATAATTTTTCTGTTGTGATACATGTGATGACGTCATCGCCTGATGACTTCATCAAAATTTAGAGATTCATAAACAATGATGCCATGCCTAAAATATTCCATTTCACCAATGTTTGGCGGATTTATAACGTCCTAAAGTTTGCCTAGCAACGGCCCTCAGAGAAATGTTCCAACACCCTTAAACTCAAGAAAGGATTCGTGTCAATTTAGATCTGATCTTCAAGCACTTGGACCTTCTCCGCTTGCTCATGGACGATTGACTTCTGCGGCAAACGACCACATCGCCAATAATGCGGGCTACTTTGAAAAGAATGGCAAGATTTGGATGACCAGGCTTTTACCAAAGCCGGTAGCTGAGCAAAAACGTCGCTCTTTCCGTATAAATACGACTGGATCACAAGAAAGTGTTCAGGGGGTCGTTTCTCAAAACTCCCGGTAATTACCGGGCCCGTTAGGGTACCGGGAGAGTTTCCAGGCGAAGAAGAGCGTTTCTGAAAGCTAGCGGTAGCGTCCCGGTTGTTTACGGGTTCCCGATAAGCAAATTATAATCTTCAGTGTTAATGAATAGATCGGCTAAATAATGATTGGATATCAATAATATATTGATTTAGGCATTGCCTGAAAGCGGAGCTCCAACTGACCAAATCTTTTCTTATTTTTCCTTAATAATTTAAGAAATATTAAATATTATTATATTTCTGTTTTTGACGACGTCAACGATTTCACGGATATACCCCCTTCCTCCCACCCTTGACATCTACATGACACATAAGTTTAGTTGTCATTCGATGTTACGGCGTCAGGGTAGTTTTACTTAATTGACGTCATCGATGACGTCACGTGACCATCTCATGCAATGATAAACTTGAAACATACATCACACCTACCGAGTTTTGTTATCATACGATGTTTCTTTAATAAAATATATATATTTTTTTATTTTGATGACGTAGCATATTTTTGCTTCTATGGCGTCATTGATTACTTTACAAACACATGACTATATTGGTGCACCACCCTTGACACCTTCATGACAGATATCAAGATTAGTTGTTATATGTTGTTTTGTTCATGAGATATGAATGTTTTTCATTTTAATGACGTCAGCACTTTTTTGCTTATAGTGACGTCATTAATTATGTCACTATTCACAGCAGAGCAGCTTCTAGCGTTTTGGAACTTTAAACTCTTATAAAATTTTCCAGCGGGTCTTACCCGGGGGTGACCTTAGGAGCCCCGCAAAGTATGCCATGAATCTTCAAGCATGTTTTATTTGTAGAATGTTGTGTGGAGTGTTTCTATAGAATGTTGTGTGGAGTACTGGTGTAAAATGTTGTGTAGAGTGTTGTTATAGAAAGTAATGTGAAACAGATGCAGTTGAAATATTATTACAAATTATGTTGTTACCCTTAAGCCCTTTCCTACCTCCTCACCATCCTCACCTCAACACAACTTTATAGCTGCCCCTTCACATGTCACCTTATCCCTACCCCTTCACATGTCAACCTTATCCCTACCCCTTCACATGTCAACCGTATCCATGCCCCTTCACATGTCAAACTTATCCATGCCCCTTCACATGTCAAACTTATCCCTGCCCCTTCACATGTCAACCTAATCCATGCCCCTTCACATGTCAACCTTATCCATGCCCCTTCACATGTCAAACTTATCCCTGCCCCTTCACATGTCAACCTAATCCATGCCCCTTCACATGTCAACCTTATCCATGCCCCTTCACATGTCAAACATATCCATGCCCCTTTCACATGTCAACCTTATCCCTGCCCCTTCACATGTCAACCTTATCCATGCCCCTTCACATGTCAAACTTATCCATGCCCCTTTCACATGTCAACCTTATCCGTACCCCTTCACATGTCAACCTTATCCATGCCCCTTCACATGTCAAATTTATCCTTGCCCCTTTCACATGTCAACCTTATCCATGCCCCTTCACATGTCAAACTTATCCATGCCCCTTCACATGTCAAACTTATCCCTACCCCTTCACATGTCAAATTTATCCTTGCACCTTTCACATGTCAACCTTATCCATGCCCCTTCACATGTCAAACTTATCCCTGCCCCTTCACATGTCAACCTAATCCATGCCCCTTTCACATGTCAACCTTATCCGTACCCCTTCACTTATCCCTACCCCTTCACATGTCAACCTTATCCATGCCCCTTCACATGTCAACCTTATCCATGCCCCTTCACATGTCAAACATATCCCTACCCCTTTCACATGTCAACCTTATCCCTGCCCCTTCACATGTCAACCTAATCCCTGCCCCTTCACATGTCAACCTTATCCATGCCCCTTCACATGTCAACCTTATCCATGCCCCTTCACATGTCAAACATATCCCTACCCCTTTCACATGTCAACCTTATCCCTGCCCCTTCACATGTCAACCTAATCCCTGCCCCTTCACATGTCAACCTTATCCCTGCCCCTTCACATGTCAACCTTATCCATGCCCCTTCACATGTCAAACTTATCCCTGCCCCTTCACATGTCAAACTTATCCATGCCCCTTTCACATGTCAACCTTATCCGTACCCCTTCACATGTCAACCTTATCCATGCCCCTTCACATGTCAAATTTATCCTTGCCCCTTTCACATGTCAACCTTATCCCTGCCCCTTCACATGTCAACCTTATCCGTACCCCTTCACATGTCAACCTTATCCATGCCCCTTCACATGTCAAATTTATCCTTGCCCCTTTCACATGTCAACCTTATCCTTGCCCCTTCACATGTCAACCTAATTCTAGCCCCTTCATATGTCAACTGTATCCCTGCCCCTTCACATGTCAACCTTATCCCTGCCCCTTCACATGTCAGCTTTATCCTTGCCCCTTCACATGTCAACCGTATCCATGCCCCTTTACATGTCAACCGTATCCTTGCCCCTTCGCATGTCAACAGTATCCATGCCCCTTCACATGTCAACCGTATCCTTGCCCCTTTCACATGTCAACCTTATCCCTGCCCCTTCACATGTCAACCTTATCCATGCCCCTTCACATGTCAACCGTATCCCTACCCCTTCACATGTCAACCTTATCCATGCCCCTTAACATGTCAAACTTATCCTTGCCCCTTTCACATGTCAACCTTATCCCTGCCCCTTCACATGTCAGCTTTATCCTTGCCCCTTCACATGTCAACCTAATTCTAGCCCTTTCATATGACAACCGTATCCCTGCTCCTTTACATGTCAACCGTATCCTTGCCCCTTCACAAGTCAACCTTATCATTCTTTACCGTTCTCCTCCGACCGTGAATAAAACTTACCTCCACCGCCAAAGAAAAAAGGCCAGTAAGCTTGCTGAATGGTACCACCATCTCGACCCAGTACCACGCCTATACGAACTACAACATTGCGCGTCTTACACTCCTTGGGTAGTTGAGCAGCTGCCTCCCACTCGGCGCACAGGGAGGTAAAGTAATCAGCATTACTTGGTGGAGTGTCCTCGCCATAATCTTTTGTCTCACTTGGAGGATAAAAACCTATCAAGAAAACACCAAACATGATCATAAATCTCATAACATTTCACAATTAACTTATAGGCCAGTGCCTCTCAACTACTAGACCTACAGTACTCTTTACATGATCATGATGGTGTCTCCAATAGGTATTATGGAGGGACACATAAATCCAGGATTCCACCTAAGTTGCATGCCATGATTGCTATTTGAAAACGACAAGTTTTTATGTTTTTTGATTCACCAATATTGAACTTTTTTTTTAAAGATATCAGGACAACGAGACCAGGGCATTTTTGTAACTCATATTGCTCTGTTTAAAATTGTGTTGAACATAAAATTAGGTGAGGATAGTAAAAGCAATTAGGTGTGACTACATACAGAGGGTTGGACTTCATTACTATAATGTCCAAGGGACACCAACCTACAGCTGACGAACTAACAAACACAGACGGGGGGTTCTGTGAGGTAGTGATTTTGTCCGCCAATAGTTTTGTGGTTTCCACTCTACTTCTCACTACATCTTCTTTATACTTGTCATCCCATCTAAAACAGAAATCACATTCTTCACCTCAAGAAGGGATAAATTTTTACATACCAGGCCAGTCTAAAATGATGTCAATAGAAAATCTGCCTTAACTTCCAAGGACAATACCACTTTTTAATAATGTCTATTAGAATGTATATATTTTTGTCATACCAATCAACGTTTAATACATGCAGGGATGGGTTGTACCCATGATGTAAAGTCTTGATTCTATCAAGAACATATGTTTAAGTTATATTTATTTACCTCATGTTTGCCAACTAAGAAGACAAATAGTAGCCAAAAACAGACCAAAGATCAACAGTGACAGTAAAAAGTTACTTACCTTCTTAATGCATTCAAAACATTTTCCCCAGCAAGATTGACAACTGCCTGACACTGGGGGAGACCACTCTTTGTTATCTGATCCTGAAGAATAATGAGAAAAATACCATGCTATGTTATTGCATGTTTCAAGTTTTCAGAGTTTATTTAAGAGCTAAACAAGAACTCATTCCTTGAGTAAAAACAATCATAATGAGGGAAGACATGTGACTTACATATCAAACTTACCCATGTAAGACCTATCCATGTGCCTTATTAGACCTATGTACCCGCCTAACTTATCAGACATACACCGGTGACTTATCAGACCTACCCATGTGACTTATCAGACCTACAGCACCCATGTGAATTACCAGACCTACCCGTGTGACTTATCAGACCTACCCATGTGACTTATCAGACCTACCCATGTGACTTATCAGACATACACCGGTGACTTATCAGACCTACCCATGTGACTTATCAGACCTACCCATGTGACTTATCAGACCTTCCCATGTGACTTATCAGACCTACCCATGTGACTTATTAGACCTACCCATGTTACTTATCAGACCTACCCATGTTACTTATCAGACCTACCCATGTGACTTATTAGACCTACCCATGTGACTTATCAGACCTACCCATGTGACTTATCAGACCCACCCATGTGACTTATCAGACCTACCCATGTTACTTATCAGACCCACCCATGTGACTTATCAGACCTACCCATGTGACTTATCAGACCTACCCATGTGACTTATCAGACCTACCCATGTTACTTGTCAGACCTACCCATGTGACTTATCAGACCTACCCATGTGACTTATCAGACCTACCCATGTTACTTGTCAGACCTACCCATGTTACTTATCAGACCTACCCATGTGACTTATCAGACCTACCCATGTTACTTGTCAGACCTACCCATGTGACTTATCAGACCTACCCATGTGACTTATCAGACCTACCCATGTTACTTGTCAGACCTACCCATGTTACTTATCAGACCTAACCATGTTACTTATCAGACCTACCCATGTGACTTATTAGACCTACCCAAGTGACTTATCAGACCTACCCATGTGACTTATCAGACCTACCCATGTGACTTATCAGACCTACCCATGTGACTTTGCCAGGACCTGCTGTTCTTGATATTATAACAATATCATGTTTTACATCAATTTCACGCCCATGGTTATGAGATATGTTGAAACGGAGCAATTGCAGAATCCAACTCCAATTGGACTTTGCACCTTGATTTCTATAGAACGGCGCATAACATTTAACCCATGTGACTTATCAGACCTACCCATGTGACTTTGCCAGGACCTGCTGTTCTTGATATTATAACAATATCATGACCTTTAGACTTGAGAGCTGCAGTCAAATTTCTACCAACAAAACCTGTTCCCCCACCTATCAAGAAACACGGGTTAAAAAGCATATAAATATTAAGTTTTACATCAATTTCACGCCCATGGTTGTGAGATATGTTGAAACGGTACAATTGCAGAATCCAACTCCAATTGGACTTTGCACCTTAATTTCTATATAACGGCGCAATAAATGCAATGGAAATTCAAACAAATCCAATGAAAATGCAAATAAGTTTGGATGTGGAGTTAAATTCTACAGTTTAGCACGAAATACTTGGCAGACTACACATACAATTTATGAAATGATTTGACATGGATGTTTAGTGTATCCCCTCTAATAAAATAGCCCAAAAAAGTCAAACAAAACTAACAATTTCAATCTTCCACAGTATAGAATTGAGTCCACGTACGATTACATAACAACCAATATTGCTGATGCTTACTTACCTACTAGAACTCTCATGCCACGGCAAAGAACCGTTTGAAGCTCCCGACAAGATGATCCCAACGTGCACTTCTCTTTCAAGCTAACACTACTTGCCCGGGCAATAATCCGAAACATCGCAAACACTTATTAGAAGTCGTTCATTTGAACAATTACAAAACGCGACAAAAACAAACTTGTCGTGTACAGAAGTACCGCAGGCTCAGAACTCGCTTCCATGCTGAATCTTGGGCCTCCTGTGTTATATTCTTGGGCAGGCTTTTTGTTTGGACAAAAATACTCCTTACTGAAATGAGTAACAAAAAAAATAGCAAAGGTATAAATATTTGTACATAAGTCACATAAGCTTGAGCTTAACACTGGTGGGATTTAAAAATAAATAAATGAAAGTATCGTAATTATTGGCACTACGCGTACTACGCATGCGCAAATAAAATAGTTTGAACAAAAATGGCGGCTATTTCTGGCCGTATTCGTTCATAACAACTCCTGGGCCCAAAACCTTTTAAACCATAAGAATAGAGCACAATACAGATCAGAAACATGGGTGGAGCAATATCACTGCCGTCCTTTCGAGCCTAGGTTTTTCTACTACTATGATATGAGTTTGGTTCGTTTTGTCAGTTGTTGTTATGATAACACTACTGCAGGGGTACGACACATTTGACAGTGGTGATTAGAACAGATGCCCGCTTCTAGCATGGACTCGTACACCGCTGCAAATCAGGAAGCTGATGCAGGTTTGTACGTTTGATAAAACTACTTCAACTTAAATTCACCCGTCAATTTTCTTAAGAATTGGAGACAACTTTTACTTCTTTAAAAAAAAGTTTGTGTTCTGTCTGCGCTTGTTAATAGACGGGAGACCTTTCAGTGAAGTCCATGCCAAGCAACTGATCTCCAAGATCAGTAGAGAAGAACTAGAAGACAAATTCCTCAGGCTTCAAGAGGAAAACACCGTATGTATTTGAACTATGATAACAACATTGCATTAACAAGGATAATGATTGTCACCACAGTACCCCGTTTTCATTGCTACTGTACGATACCACAAGACAAAGTCTTCACATTCTTAATAGAAACTTAATATAATTCTTGTTGATGCCACACATGTGTATGCTAAAGGTAGCTTGAAAATGAGCAATTGTTTACAAGCATTGCTCATCCTTTTTAAAATGGTGATTGGTTTACTCATGAAATCCCCCCAAGGAGAAACCTTGTCTTAACTTGTAGCGAGTTTGAAAAGAGATTGCATTACAACGTGCAACCACAGCAAAACAACAGAGACTAAACAGACTTACCGGCCGTCGTGTATCTTTTGACTAAGACAGTCAAATTATATTGGACCTCCCAGTTGGTCTCCAGGGCCATGGCTAGGGATGGGGCACATGCCCCTCCTCCAATATTTTAAACAATTATAAGAAAATGATAAGTAGCAACATATGGCTGTACCCCCTAAACATTTTAGTTTCTGTATCACCCCCCCCCCCCCCACCCTATATTCAAGGCCTGCTATGGGCACTACTCTCATTGCATCTTCTGATTCAGTTTGAATTTATATTTTTTTGTGCCCAAGGAACTAAAGAAATATGCCAGAAAACAGGAGGAAAAAATTAAAAAGTAAGAGGATTGGTTTTTTAAACCATTGACCTTTCAACTGACCTGTAAATGGGTTAAACAAAAAAGATAACAGGCTGGGACTCAATCGTATGTAGATGCTACACCAATCTATAAGGATAAGATTGACATTGCATGATAACCAAATACTTGGTAACCTCGAACTCATCTACAGTATTTAGGCCTGTTAAAGAAAAAATAACCTTGCTCTCATTTAACAGAAAGAATGTTTTTGTCAAATCTGAAAATTAATGTTCACATAATAGAGAGCGCACACTTGTGAAATGAAAAGTTCAAGCTCACAAAAAGGATTCACGTTTGGTTTTCGCATTAGCTATCAACATTTTTCTTGTATCTTACTAAGGATGGCAACCAAGCTTTTGCGGCTTGTGTCAGACAAGAAGAAGAGGGAACTTGCTGATGGAGGTATAATAATTGTACAGTGTAATGATATAATTCCTAACTGTAGGCTGCTAGTTTAAAAATTGAGGGTGTACTGGCAGGGAAACATTGTATTAAGCCATGATTGTAGCCAAAACATTATTATATTCTAGATGGTTCAGTATATATATTTTTAAAGAATTGGATAACACCAGCTATGAAAGAATGATGCTTGAAAGAATGATGCTTAAAGTTATGCAATTGGAAAGGCATCAAATGATATTTGAAAGTGAAGAAGTAAATTTGCCTAAAGGGCTTGTTTTGTTAACAAGGAGGGTACAAATTTTCCACTTTTGATAGGTGTGGAGCATTCCTGGCATTACTAATTTCAAGCCTGCTGTACTTAGTTAAAAAGCTCTGTTATAGTGAAACTTCTGAGTTGCTTCACTTATGTGCCATATTTCCTTCTAAAACTTTGTTTTCTATTTTCAGTTCCCAAAGGCAAAGATATTGAGGCGGAGGAAAAGATAGCAGATTTGAATGACAAAATAATAGAATTAGAAAAGCAGAATGGCCTTTTAAAAAACAAGGTATTGTTCCATAATATGTTGTCCACTCATCTTTCTGATAATATTAAATCAGCAAATTGTGTGTATTCCTATGTTCCATATCATTATTTTTTTGACATACAGTAACTGTGGTAAATCATGAGTTTATTGTGTGTTAAACCCTTGTTTATTATTAAAAATTTTGGCTAGAACCTAAATAATACAGAAATTTTCAGAAAGCCTATGCTTTGTAGGCTATAAAAACATGATACACAGTATATACAACACCATACCTGATTCAACACTTGAGGGTTCAAAAATGTTATATGGTCAGTATTGTGTTAAAGATGTAAAATCAACCTCTTGTATTTGGTTAACAGCTGACTGTTGCCAAGCAACAGATACAGACCCAAAGTAAAAGAACCACTCCCTATGACAATGTGACACCACGGATCAACACGGTTAGTCTACCATACTATGATCATGTGATACCATGGATCAAAACGGTGAGTCTACCATACTATGACCATGTGACACCATTGATCAACACGGTGAGTCTACCATACTATGACCATGTGACACCACGGATCAACACGGTGAGTCTACCATACTATGACCATGTGACACAACGGATCAACATGGTGAGTCTACCATACTATGACCATGTGACACCATGGATCAACACTGAATCTACCATACTATGACCATGTGACACCATTGATCAACACGGTGAGTCTACCATACTATGACCGTGTGACACCACAGATCAACACGGTGAGTCTACCATACTATGACCATGTGATACCATGGATCAACACGGTGAGTCTACCATACCATGACCATGTGACACCATGGATCAACACGGTGAGTTTACCATGCTATGACCATGTGACACCATGGATCAACACGGTACATTAAGTCTACCATACCATGACCATGTGACACCATGGATCAACACGGTGAGTTTACCCTACTATGACCATGTGACACCACGGATCAACACGGTGAGTCTACCATACTATGACCATGTGACACAACGGATCAACACGGTGAGTCTACCATACTATGACCATGTGACACCATGGATCAACACTGAATCTACCATACTATGACCATGTGACACCATTGATCAACACGGTGAGTCTACCATACTATGACCATGTGACACCACAGATCAACACGGTGAGTCTACCATACTATGACCATGTGATACCATGGATCAACACGGTGAGTCTACGATACCATGACCATGTGACACCATGGATCAACACAGTGAGTTTACCATACTATGACTTTGTGACACCATGGATCAACACGGTACATTAAGTCTACCATACCATGACCATGTGACACCATGGATCAACACGGTGAGTTTACCATGACCATGTGATAGCACGGATCAACACTGTCAGCCTATCATGGTAAGAATGGGCATTTTTTTCCACAACAATTGAATAAAATGGCTATTGACAGGTCCAGTTCACCTTTACCATTGTGTCTCACCAGAAAAAAAATGCACATACTAAGATTCATAACATAACTGAGCATCTACCCATGGCTTTTTTTCTATAGGGTTTTTTATAGTTAGGGGCCAAAATATTGAGAATCATACTGTTGTCTTCATTGAAAGTGTTTGAACTGTGCCCCTAGATTATTGCAATATGTCTTATTTCTCTCAAAAAATTGCATGCCAAGTTTGATGTCTGCCAAATTATACAAAAATTAAGCAAATTTTTGTGCTCCAACCTTTAAGGAGTTTGTTGCTTTTTAGTACATTTTAGTTTTACTGTAATATGCATCTAAAGGTCCCATATTAACTTTGTAATTTCCACAATTTTAACACCTACTAAAACCAATTAAACTGGGTTTAAAAGTTTTCTTGTGCTCTCACATTATGACCTCAGGGCTTGCATCATGTTAGAACACCCTCTGGTAATCGACTGAAGAAAAATCTGCGAGTTCAGGGTGCTGATGTCAGGTTAGAAATAAATACCTTGTATTCTGGTTAGCATAGAAATCCTCAAAGCAAAATATAAAAATACATAGTACTATTAATCAAACAATGAAAATCTGTGACAAGGATGGATGACACAGGTTTCAATCATTCCACAATTTAAGGCTCCTGCACAGTACAAAGTCACACTAGCATGCATTCCCATCAGCTACAAGTTTAAAGTTCTTAAATCCATCCATTTATATCAATCTAGACAAAACAAAGGATAGATAAACTTTCAAATTTTGAAAAGGGAATTGAATTTGATTGAAATTTTAATTTTCTACAGATCTTTGGAAATTTTCCTGGCCGCGCGAAAGGAGATTGAATCGAGTGAATAATTCCAAGTTTTTTGGGGAAATTCTGAAACAACTTATTTTCTATAAATCCGTTAAAATTCAGAGACGGCAATACCACAAAATATTAAATATTACAGATTTGAGTTATTTCGCTCGAACATGTGTTTTATAGGGTCCATACGAACCACATACCATTTGGAAGATTAAAATATAAAGAATTGACAAAGTCTATCAACTCTGAAAGGTTATATGGACTTTAAGCAAGTAACTTCTGATTACTGATAGGAAATTAATTATTTATAAGTAAATATCTCATATATTATTATTCACTTGGTTTAGGCCTGGATCAATGGCTACCCCACCTCTACTTCCTCAGCCCAGGTACAGTAGTGTAGGTCACCTCAAGCATTTTGAAAGTTTTTCATGATTTTAGTTTTTTTTAATGTGGATAACCCAACATTTATAAGGTCTTTCAGAGTATGGTAAAATGAGGGTAAAATTTTCGGCCATTATTCTTATTTGTTAAGTCTATGTTTTGCTCAAGAAATGTTTATGATTGTCTAACTTGTTTGGATTGTGTTTTACAGTACATACAGTAACTTGTCTAACTTGTTTGGATTGTGTTTTACAGTACATACAGTAACTTGTCTAACTTGTTTGGATTGTGTTTTACAGTACATACAGTAACTTGTCTAACTTGTTTGGATTGTGTTTTACAGTACATACAGTAACTTGTCTAACTTGTTTGGATTGTGTTTTACAGTACATACAGTAACTTGTCTAACTTGTTTGGATTGTGTTTTACAGTACATACAGTAACTTGTCTAACTTGTTTGGATTGTGTTTTACAGTACATACAGTAACTTGTCTAACTTGTTTGGATTGTGTTTTACAGTACATACAGTAACTTGTCTAACTTGTTTGGATTGTGTTTTACAGTACATACAGTAACTTGTCTAACTTGTTTGGATTGTGTTTTACAGTACATACAGTAACTTGTCTAACTTGTTTGGATTGTGTTTTACAGTACATACAGTAACTTGTCTAACTTGTTTGGATTGTGTTTTACAGTACATACAGTAACTTGTCTAACTTGTTTGGATTGTGTTTTACAGTACATACAGTAACTTGTCTAACTTGTTTGGATTGTGTTTTACAGTACATACAGTAACTTGTCTAACTTGTTTGGATTGTGTTTTACAGTACATACAGTAATTTGTTTAACTTGTTTGGATTGTGTTTTACAGTACATACAATAACTTGTCTAACTTGTTTGGATTGTCTTTTAGATATGGACACAGTCTACTAGAGGAGGCACGCCTCGAAAAAAGGGAGCTGTAAGTGCTGTGCTCATCCAGTGAGGTGTCTCTTGAATCACACGACTACTCTACCGACAGTTGATTACTATTTGTGTCAACTGGTTTATTGATACTTGCACACAAGAGTAATCTGTTGACTAACCTTTGTTACCTCCTGTTAGAGAGGAGGTTATTGGTCAGCTTGAAGATGAGGTCCAGGTGTTGGAAGAAGAGAAAAGAATGCTAAAGCTGCAGGTACTCATTCATTTGTCTTTGATTACTATGTGCAGTACAAACATTGGGTAATATACACTGGGTTACTTGCAGCTTGAGCAGAATGAATTGGAGCACCAGGAAGAGTTGAACAGAGCAAGAGACCAACTGACAGGGATGCAAAGGTGAACAGGGACAAACTCTTTGCTGTTGAGATTTAACAGTAGCTCTTGGAGATTGATTCACAGTTGATCCACAATGCCAGCAAGGAAGGCTCCCTTGGCATGTTTGATTGCGTGCACACATTCCTTGTCTGTGTCATGTCCTGCATTTCTTGAACAAAATCTGACGCTGTTATTGTTTTCATTCACCTTTACTTGGGGGATTGTGAACCCAATTATAACTGTCATTGTCTGTGTGACACAGGCTGCACTTCTCAAGCTACCTCTCAAGGTATTCTTGGGTCATTTTTTGAGCTCTAATTATTATTTAGGGGTAATCTTCAAGAGAATGTAGAGCTGATCAAACTTCAGAGAGACGTTAAGGACAAGATGACCAAATTGCAAGCTGTGCAGGCCAAGTACCAAAGCCTAGAAGAGGTACGTATGTCTTCCATTAGGGGGTAAGCCTATAGGAGGTATGCATGTCTTCCATTAGGGGGTAAGCCTAGAAGAGGTATGTATGTCTTCCATTAGGGGGTAAGCCTAGAGGAGGTATACATGTCTTCCATTAGGGGGTAAGCCTAGAAGAGGTATGTATGTCTTCCATTGGGGGTAAGACTAGAGGAGGTATGCATGTCTTCCATTAGGGGGTAAGCCTAGAGAAAGTATGCATATCTACTATTAGGGGTAATCCTAGAGGAGGTATGCATGTCTTCCATTAGGGGGTAAGCCTAGAGAAAATATGCATATCTACTATTAGGTAAGCCTAGAGGAGGTATGTATGTCTTCCATTAGGGGGTAAGCCTAGAGAAAGTATGCATATCTACTATTAGGGATGAGCCTAGAGGAGGTATGCATATCTACTATTAGGGGTAAGCCTAGTGGAGGTATGCATGTCTTCCATTAGGGGGTAAGCCTAGAGAAAGTATGCATATCTACTATTAGGTAAGCCTAGAGGAGGTATGCATGTCTTCCATTAGGGGGTAAGCCTAGAGAAAGTATGCATATCTACTATTAGGGGTAAGCCTAGAGGAGGTATGCATGTCTTCCATTAGGGGGTAAGCCTAGAGAAAATATGTATATCTACTATTAGGTAAACCTAGAGGAGGTATGTATGTCTTCCATTAGGGGGTAAGCCTAGAGAAAGTATGCATATCTACTATTAGGGATGAGCCTAGAGGAGGTATGCATATCTACTATTAGGGGTAAGCCTAGTGGAGGTATGCATGTCTTCCATTAGGGGTAAGCCTAGTGGAGGTATGCATGTCTTCCATTAGGGGTGAGCCTAGAGGAGGTATGCATGTCTTCCTTTAGGGGTAAGCCTAGTGGAGGTATGCATGTCTTCCATTAGGGGTAAGCCTAGTGGAGGTATGCATGTCTTCCATTAGGGGTAAGCCTAGAGGAGGTATGCATGTCTTCCTTTAGGGGTAAGCCTAGTGGAGGTATGCATGTCTTCCATTAGGGGTAAGCCTAGTGGAGGTATGCATGTCTTCCATTAGGGGTGAGCCTAGAGGAAGTATGCATATCTACTATTAGGGGTAAGCCTAGTGGAGGTATGCATGTCTTCCTTTAGGGGTAAGCCTAGTGGAGGTATGCATGTCTTCCATTAGGGGTAAGCCTAGAGGAGGTATGCATGTCTTCCATTAGGGGTAAGCCTAGAGGAGGTATGCATGTCTTCCATTAGGGGATAAGCCTAGAGGAAGTATGCATATCTACTATAAGGGGTATGCCTAGAGGAGGTATGTCTTCCATTAGGGGATATGCATAGAGGGGGAATGCATGTTTTCCATTTGGTGATAAGGAGATGTGATCTCTGGTAATTGTTAAACTTGCTAAATGTCTGTTGAGTGTATTTTTTGGTGAAATCATAGAACCTTGCTAAAGTAAAGATCAGCCACTCCCAAGTTCTTGATGAGATGGATAGCCTCAACACTAAGCTAAAGGAGGTAGGATCACAGCGTGTGATATGACCAAAAACATGGTGAGGATTAATGTGTTTGCATAGTATTTTCTTTGCCCATATGTTTTTGTGTGTTTTTATTGGCCATATGCATGCAACTATTGATTTTTATTTTATTTTAAGCTTTCACTACATGAATACAGTGCTGTAAAAATGTATTGAAGTATGAGGTTGCTTAAAAAAAGTAGAAGGTTGTGCAGGGATTGATGTAAAATTAGCTCTATTATTCATTTTAAACATCAGACAAAAAGTAGCTGGTAATGAAATGTGAAGTAGCCGGCCGAGCTTCAGTTGTTGCCGGCTTGTTTTGACAGCCCTGGAATATTTAACACATGGTATTTCTGTTTGTAAATAATTATCAGTCTTTTATTGACCTTAAGGGTGTTCGGAATTTAGGTTGTTATGCGACCTTGGCTGCTACGCTGACGCGTGCGCTCGCAATTTAGGCAGGAAAAATTGCTTCCGGTTTGAAAATGGCGGGCTTTTCAGGGCGCATGCGCGTTTGTTTACGCCGGTTTCATTTTTCTCCCTTTGCGACAAGATGTCTCGTTTTATAAAGGGTTTATTATTTTTTATACAATTTACCATGCACATATGCTAAAATGCTGCCAACTGGGTGTAGCAAAAAAAGGATAAGATGTGCTTTGGCAGCACAAAGTCGCAGCTCTGAAGGCAGCGTGGAGAGCGCCGTGCACTAGGTTTGGTGGCTAAGCAGCCACGCCTCCAAATAGTCTGGGCCACAGCACATGCATTAAAAATGACTTCCGGTCGCACAAAAAAAGGTAAAATGGCACCTTAAATGTTTGAAATTGTGAAAACTTTTAGTACGGAAGTATTGTTAACCCTTTTTCTTGTTAATACTGAGCATGGATAAAGGCATACAGATCAAAATGAAAAACATATGACCAAAATACCCCAATGGCTTGCAAGTTAATTGGTCTAAAAATTGATTTTTCAATATTTCTTAAAGTCCATGCTCACGTTTGTTCAGAAAGAAATAATGAATACTCTGAACTAAAAATCCTTTGAAAAAAAATTAAAGGAAAGGCAAATAAAGCTTTTTTTCTGCTGTGATGACGTCATCCGATGACGTCACCTAATGACGTCATCAATATGTAGCCCGATGAGTCACCAGTCCACTTGACCAATTTCTAACAAATCAACGGTAATTTAAAATTTCCCTGGCAACCTAACTTTGGAACACTCTTAAATATAATGATCTTATACCCCCAACAAGCCTGAAAAATTCCTATATATAAATATATTTTAAAACGGCTATAAACATAGTACCAGGACTATTCCTGTTTGTGCAAATCCTACTGCATTGCAAGTATGTATCCTTTTCTATTATAAACACATTTATACAGACGTTTAAGTCATCTCTCAACTATTGACAGCTTGTCATGGATGGCCTTTACTCTACTGTTGGGTAAAATGTAATTATCTGTCCTGCAGGAGCAAACCAAGAATATGATGTTGAAAAACGAAATGAAGTCTAAAGGAATTGCAGAGAAGTCGATGACAGAGGTGAGATTTTGTCAAGTTACTAGAACAATTGCCTCGCCTAAGAGGAAAACTATGAGTGACTGCTTTGGCTGAACGTGTAACACTAGGGGACTTATATGCTGAGATTAAGTACGGCTCACTGTAAAGTGGTACATCATTAACACAGGGACCATCATTAACACCATCATGACCATTATTTGATCATCAGAGCGTTTGAATATTCGAACATCTTATCAGTTAAATTTGTGACAAAAGACATTTTAATTTTGCAGCAAGTACAGCTGATCACTGATCTGAAAGCAGAGAATGAGATTCTTAAAGAAGCCAATGAAAAGCTTGTTAACAGGTAGGTCTGCGATATAGCTATTTTATTAGCAGTTTCTCTCTTGACATTTTTTATTATATTTGTTATTAATGAGTAAAGGATTAAAAAGAGAGTAGCAGCAGTGGGTGCAAACATTATTCAAGATGGTGCTTCATCACTATTTTCAACTGTACAACACCTATTGACTTAACAAAAAACTTTATCAAATAAAACGTCTTAGAATTTTGTATGTAAAATTGTTCAGATCCCAGCTGTTTTGATTAGCAGCTACTCTTGGTGTTAGTTACATGTACCTGATGAGCAGAGGATGTAATTGCTGAATGATTGAGTGTTTATGGTTTGCAGTGCTTTCGATGTTGACCGTGAGCAGCAGCACAGGAATCGTTACAGGCAACAGGAGGTCAGTAGTTTGCTGGTCACTCATCATCACCACCACCATCATCATTATCACCACCATCATCATCTTCACCACCATCATCATCTTCACCACCACCACCATCCCCACCACCACCACCACCATCATCACCACCACCATCATCATCATCATCATCATCATCATCATCATCATCATCATCATCATCATCATCATCACCACCACCATCATCACCACCACCACCACTATCATCACCATCAACACCACCACCACCACCACCACCACCACCACCACCACCACCACCACCACCACCACCACCACCACCACCACCATCATCATCATCACCACCACCATCATCATTATCACCACCATCATCATCTTCACCACCATCATCATCTTCACCACCACCACCATCCCCACCACCACCACCGCCATCATCACCACCACCATCATCATCATCATCATCATCATCATCATCACCACCACCATCATCACCACCACCACCACCACCATCATCACCATCAACACCACCACCACCACCACCACCACCACCACCACCACCACCACCACCACCACCACCACCACCATCATCATCACTACCACCATCATCATTATCACCACCATCATCATCTTCACCACCATCATCATCTTCACCACCACCACCATCCCCACCACCACCACCACCATCATCACCACCACCATCATCATCATCATCATTATCATCATCACCACCACCACCATCATCACCACCACCACCACCATCATCACCATCATTACCTTTGTCATCATCATCATTATCATCAGCACTAACAGTATCATCATTGCCATTGTCACTATTATCATAGTATTTTTCATAACCGTCACTATAAATCTTTTCTTTCTCTGTCCAGGTTGAGATTGAGCAGCTTCGCGCAACACTCAACTCTGATCTTAAAGAGAAGAATGAAATCCTTGATAAGCTTAGTGAAGAAAGAGGTACTGGTTGTTAAATTGTTGGGGATTATGTATTGGCACACGCATTATTCTGTAGCTAAATCAAGATATTTACCCTCTGTATTCTGCATCATTCTTCAGGAAAGGCTGAGAAGGTAGAAGAAGAGCTTCGCCAGTTACGAGTGCAACACTACACACTAAAGGAACAGTATGATGACCTCAGGGAAAAGATGAAGTTTTTTACCAAAGTATGTTGAGATAAATTCTGTTACTATTCTAATTAGGTAGTGCGACATAGCGCATAATTATATGATTAAGATGTCATTTTGCCTGTTTCTAGGAAAGTGCAGTTGATTTCCAGGAAATTGAAGAAGCCCTTGTTCTAATCAAGGTACTCTTATTCATGTTAAAAGGACACAAGCTACTAAAATCTTAGAGGTCTAATATAACATTTTCGCTTGTTGAAATAGCAAAGAAAGGAGAAAGGCAGTCAAGACCTTGACTTCTTGGAAAAGGTTGACGATGAGATTGGAAAAGGTAACAATATAAACAGCTATTTTATCTTTGGAGACAGATGTATTGCTCAAAATGAGTTTACCTAAACAATGGTCACTTAACCCATTGGCCCCTGACTCTTAGTAGAGCAAAAAAAAACTGTCCAAAAAATACAGTACCTCCCAAAACTCTATTTGGAGTTTCTTTTTACAGCTAGTTGTTTAGCTTTTTCTCTTGTTTCTGTGAAGATGTCAAAAAACAGCACCAAGAGTTAATGGCTGCACATGCAGACACAGTGAACGAGCTGGAGAAGACGCGTAACATGCTGATCATCCAGCACAAGATTAATAAAGACTACAAGACGGAGGTAAGGGGTGGGTGCCTATGTAACATGCTGATCATCCAGCACAAGATTAATAAAGACTACAAGACGGAGGTAAGGGGTGGGTGCCTGCCTATGTGGATCATATAACACATAATGAATAAAGACTGTTTTTCATACACAAGGTTAACAGTCATAACAAGGCGGCGTTTCTTTTCCCTGATGAGTACTGATCTTTTACTTGGCTCTCTAGTAAGTTTTGACATTGTTCTACAAATGTCCCGTAGGTTGACCGGGTGACAAGGAAAATGACTGATGACAAGAAAGAGTATGATCTCAAAATGCAAGAATACGCCCAACTACTGGACATCAGAGCAGAGCGAATCAGGGTGAGAATTGGTTGTATAAGAATAATTAAATAGGATCACAGTATTTTTGAAGTTCTTATTAATTTCAATGTTTTCTGTTATGTCTAGAAACTCGAGAGTCAAATGCATGACATTGCATATGGAACGAAGCAGTACAAGGCAGTATCGGGAACCGAGGTAGGACCTTCCTTAGTCTATACCTTAACCCCGAGGTAGGAACTTCCTTAGTCTATACCTTAACCCCGAGGTAGGAACTTCCTTAGTGTATACCTTAACCCCGAGGTAGGAACTTCCTTAGTGTATACCTTAACCCCGAGGTAGGAACTTCCTTAGTCTATACCTTAACCCAGAGGTAGGAACTTCCTTAGTGTATACCTTAACCCCGAGGTAGGAACTTCCTTAGTGTATACCTTAACCCAGAGGTAGGAACTTCCTTAGTCTATACCTTAACCCCGAGGTAGGAACTTCCTTAGTCTATACCTTAACCCAGAGGTAGGAACTTCCTTAGTTTATACCTTAACCTAGAGGTAGGAACTTCCTTAGTCTATACCTTAACCCCGAGGTAGGAACTTCCTTAGTCTATACCTTAACCCAGAGGTAGAGATTTCCTTAGTCTATACCTTAACCCAGAGGTAGGAACTTCCTTAGTGTATACCTTAACCCCGAGGTAGGAACTTCCTTAGTGTATACATTAACCCCGAGGTAGGAACTTTCTTAGTGTATACCTTAACCCAGAGGTAGGAACTTCCTTAGTGTATACCTTAACCCAGAGGTACGAACTTCCTTAGTTTATACCTTAACACCGAGGTAGGAACTTCCTTAGTCTATACCTTAACCCAGAGGTAGGAACTTCCTTAGTGTATACCTTAACCCCGAGGTAGGAACTTCCTTCATCTATACCTTAACCCCGAGGTAGGAACTTTCTTAGTGTATACCTTAACCCAGAGGTAGGAACTTCCTTAGTGTATACCTTAACCCCGAGGTAGGAACTTCCTTAGTCTATACCTTAACCCAGAGGTAGGAACTTCCTTAGTGTATACCTTAACCCATGGGTAGGAACTTCCTTAGTCTATACCTTAACCCCGAGGTAGGAACTTCCTTAATCTATACCTTAACCCCGAGGTAGGAACTTCCTTATTGTATACCTTAACCCAGAGGTATGAACTTCCTTAGCCTATACCTTAACCCCGAGGTAGGAACTTCCTTAGTCTATACCTTAACCCAGAGGTAGGAACTTCCTTAGTGTATGCCTTAACCCAGAGGTAGGAACTTCCTTAGTCTATACCTTAACCCCGAGTTAGAAACTTCCTTAGTCTATATCTTAACCCCGAGGTAGGAACTTCCTTAGTTTATACCTTAACCCCGAGGTAGGAACTTCCTTAGTCTATATCTTAACCGTGAGATAGGAAATGCCTTAGTCTATACCGTCTATATCGTCGGAGTTTAACAATTTGTTTTTCGCGTAACTATTTGTCTGGCCGATTGTTGGCTTCAGCATGTACAAACTACAACTTTTCTTGCCCTGAGTGTGATCTGGAAAATCTAATCCGATACCTGACAATCTGTTTAGTAGCATCATAAATCACAATATCAGTCCTTAACATGTGAGTTATTTGCGTAAGGAATCTGAGTATGAGGAGGTAGACAGTACACTGGAGCTGGAGAGAGGCCAGAACGTGTTCGAGATTCACATCGACAAGGTACAATGCTCTTCAATACTTAACCATACCAAAGTTGAACTCACCACCACCATTCGTCAATCACCTTCACCACATCTTCATCATTGTTTTGACCCAACGGCTGGGCACTCCATGTTATCTTGTATCGCCTAATCGTCAATCACCTTCACCACATCTTCATCATTGTTCTGACCCCGAGCCTGGGCACTCCATGTTATCTTGTATCACCTAATCGTCAATCACCTTCACCACATCTTCATCATTGTTCTGACCCCGAGCCTGGGCACTCCATGTTATCTTGTATCACCTAATCGTCAATCACCTTCACCACATCTTCATCATTGTTCTGACCCCGAGGATGGGCACTCGCCTGTTATATCTACCAATCCGATCGCCTTCCTAAACGCTCTCCACAGGTCGTATTTAATGACTCCTCGCGCGCAGAGTTTGAAGATGCGGAACCAGTCACGTTTGTGACGTACGAGTTCTTTGAGCACGAGCTACAGGCCACACCCGTATTAAAGGGAATGAGGTGAGCTTCCATGCCCATAATAGTGGTTTTTGATATACCGCGCCCTTGATAGTAGGGGGGTGGGTAATCACGACGGAAATGGACATAGGTGATTGTCACTTTCTGTTCAGTTATCAGGCAGGAGAGTGCTATTTTTTACTTCAGCATCTAAAAGCTTGCAAAAGCATCTAAGACTCTATTAACAGGTGTTTTCAATTTCCAGGCCGCTGTTTAACTTCACTTCCCAGTATTTGGTCAGAGTGGACGACTTTTTTCTTCATTACCTTCAGAAGGTATGGCTTAGTTACTAATACATTGTTACCTATAGAAGGTATGGCTTATCGAGCATGGTTCTGCAAGCATTTCCGATCTCCAACCCCAATAAATAGAACCCTCTTTTATTTTGTACATGAAGGAGTCGACACTTGTTGAACTGCATCGAGCGTTTGGCACAGACTTCAAGACTATCGCGGCATGTCAGCTTCGATTCCGAGATCTCTTAGAGAAGTCCCATGGACGAGTACACGGCTCCGCCAAGTTAATAGGTAAAAGCCTCATTCACAAGCTAATAGGTAAACACCCAACTCACAAATTAATAGCTAATGCCCTTATCCACAAGCTAATGACGTAATTTTATAGGGCAGACTGAGATTTTTTAATCGGCAGCAAGAGAACATAAAACTTAAGACTGAAGTATTACATGATACTTTTTTATCAGGATAAAGTGAATACGCCAGTAGTATAGTACTAGTTATGATGCGGCGTTGTTTCAGGCAGGAGTCCGGGGACAGAAGGCACTGAAATCGCTAGCATGGAATATTGGGTGCGACTACGGGTTCCTATGGACCAGGCCATTCGTCTTTACAGGGTATGTTCGTGATAGCGGAATATAAGGGGTTAGTTCGTTATAGGGGATATACAGGGTTAGTTCGTTTTAGGTGGTTATATAGGGTTAGTTTGTGATAGGGGGATATACAGGGTTAGTTCAAGATAAGGGTATATACAAGGTTAGTTAGTGATATGGGTATTAACAGGGTTATTTCGTGAGAATTGGATATACATAGGGTTAGTTCGTGATGGTGGTTATACAGGGTTAGTTCGTTATAGGGGGTTTAAAGGGTTAGTTCGTGATAGGGGGATATACAGGGTTAGTTCGTGATAGGGGGGGTATACAGAGTTAGTTCATGATAAGGGGATATACAGGGCTAGTTCGTGATAGGGGATATTAAGTAAATAAACCCCTTCTGGAGTCTGGAATATCGGTGAATAATGTCCAAGGATGAGAAATGGTACGAAAAATAAACAGCTGGCCGAAAAGCGTAGCTTCCAGGGCAATTGTAAAAATTTCAGGATACAAGGTATGTTCGTGATAGGTGGATATATATAGGGTTAGCTCCTCATAGGGGTTTATCAAGATAAGCTCGTGATAGGGGATATACAGGTTTAGCTCGTGATAGGGGGATATACAAGGTTATCTTGTTATATACATGATATGGGGGGATAACAGAAATGTAATTTCTTCGAACTTTGTTTCTTCTATAACGCCCTTTCCTCGAGTATTCCGAATCATTTATCTTTCAAGATTTTTCTATATTTCAAATTTGGGCCCTGTTATTCTAGGAGCGTACTAAAGCGTTGGGTTACATGGACTCAAATGCATACAAAGCTCTTGAAAATGCCGGTCATGGGGCGGAGAAGGCGCCATTAGACATCAATGAGTTGGGCGTGCACATTATTAGATGTACTGGAGTGAAGGCAAACAATGAAGGTAGCTTCCCAAATGACCAGCGTCCCACAGCGTGAATGTTCCAAATATTCTTATGGCTTATGTTTCAAATGTTCAGGTGTTCATTGGGGCTAATGTTGAAAATGTTTGAGGGGTTTTATATAGCCTGTGTAGAAATGTTCAAGGAGATCTTAAGGGCAGGTGGCCCAAATGTTCAAGGCGCTCTATGGGGCACATGGCCCAAATATTCAAGGGGTTCTAAAGGGCATATGGCGTCAGGTAGAATGTTTATAAGGGGCATGTTGATTTGTGACCCATAACTACCTGTCATCCACACTCACATGGCATGTACCCCTTATTCCAGCGGTTCAGCCGAGTCCATATGCCGTGTACAAGTTTTTCGACTTTGCTGATCATGACACCAAAATCATCCCGAGCTCCAACATGCCAGAGTTTAATGACGTTAAAACATTTCCTGTTCCCATGACGACAGAACTTGATAGCTACCTAAGAGCAGCGGTGAGTTACTAGTTTCAGTGGAAGTTAAATAGGCACTTGTGCTAAAGCATTAAGAAAAGTGTTGGTATTCTAGGTCGTGGACGTGTATGTGATAATTGTAATGTTTGTATTCTATTTCCTTGAGGTATATGTGTTTCATAATTGTTATGTTTGTATTCTAGGTCCTGGATGAATATGTGTTTGATGATTGTAATGTTTGTATTCTAGGTCCTTGAGGTGTATATGTTTGATAATTGTAATGTTTGTATTCTAGGTCCTGGAGGTGTATGTATTTGATAATTGTAATGTTTGTATTCTAGGTCCTTGAGGTGTATGTGTTTGATAATTGTAATGTTTGTATTCTAGGTCCTAGATGAGTATGTGTTTGATAATTGTAATGTTTGTATTCTAGGTCCTTGAGGTGTATATGTTTGATAATTGAAATGTTTGTATTCTAGGTCCTTGAGGTGTATGTATTTGATAATTGTAATGTTTGTATTCTAGGTCCTTGAGCTGTATGTGTTTGATAATTGTAATGTTTGTATTCTAGGTCCTGGAGGTGTATGTATTTGATAATTGTAATGTTTGTATTCTAGGTCCTTGAGGTGTATGTGTTTGATAATTGTAATGTTTGTATTCTAGGTCCTAGATGAGTATGTGTTTGATAATTGTAATGTTTGTATTCTAGGTCCTTGAGGTGTATATGTTTGATAATTGAAATGTTTGTATTCTAGGTCCTTGAGGTGTATGTATTTGATAATTGTAATGTTTGTATTCTAGGTCCTTGAGGTGTATGTATTTGATAATTGAAATGTTTGTATTCTAGGTACTGGAGGTGTATGTGTTTGATAATTGTAATGTTTGTATTCTAGGTCCTTGAGGTGTATGTATTTGATAATTGTAATGTTTGTATTCTAGGTCCTTGAGGTGTATGTGTTTGATAATTGTAATGTTTGTATTCTAGGTCCTTGAGGTGTATATGTTTGATAATTGAAATGTTTGTATTCTAGGTCCTGGAGGTTTACGTGTTCGATGACAGTGACCCTGATGTTGCTGCCTATTTGGGTGTAGCCAATGTACCTCTCATCACACTTGCAAACGACAAGCCAATCAAAGGGACCTTCACTCTGCATAAGGTATACCTAAATAATTCTGGTTCTGAGAACAGAACAATTCTGTAGAATAACGTCATTTGTTTCCCATAGCCTTTGGTTTTGGAATGGTATTTATTTTTTTGTATTATAGCTTCCTTTGTTTCCTAAGGCATTTGGCTTTGGAATGGTGTATTTTTTTTTTATGATAACGCGCTTTGTTTGCCAAGACCTTTGGTTATAAAATAGTATAATCGTTTGGTCAAATACGCTCTTTGATTCCCCAGGCTTCAGGTTCCGAAAATGGTACCGTCGATGTATTCTTGAGATGGCGATACACCTATCTACCAGCTAGTGCCAAGCCTCGCGCGACCCCGCAGGTACATGACTATCCCGATCATCACTCCATATAACCGTCCATTTTTCGAATTTGTACTTGGTGTTTTTACCCAACTTCCCTTGACTTTTTTAAAAGCTTTTATTTATATACGACTTTTTATCAGAAAGTTCCCATTGGTCTGCAATGTTAGTCTAGATAAATGATCTATTAGCTATATCTTAAAAATGTAATTGGTATTTCATCATCATGGTAGAACATCACCTCACCGTAAAGAATGTCGACCAACCACTTTGTTATTGTTTACTATTGTAAGTGCTGCGGTTAATTTGCAAGAAAACTTCATAATAACCATCCACGATTGAAGCCTGATACCTTAATTATTATTGGTGATTAAAAGTTTTTCAGTAACTTGCTCGAATTAGCCGATGGAAATAGATTCTTTGAGTCACTCGGTTTTGTGCGGGAGCGTAAGATGGCGGAGTAATTGGCCTTCTTTAAGGTTGATATTTTTTCACAGCGTCTGATGGCTGTCCCTGCTGACGGAAGTCCGCCCATCGACGATGTCACCATCCAGGACGAGCTTGCCAGACGAACCATCGATAGCAATCACATGGTATCCACCCCAAAATCCACATCACCACCCAAGCGGGATTCCTCGGCAACCCAGAACGATGCACGAATGATCGAGAACGCGTCACGCGATCAGCTCGAGTCACGCAAGGATCAAGAATCACACACAGAAAAGCCTCGGAAACACGCAAGACCGCGCACAGCATCGCGGGAACGCAATCAGGAAATAGCATCGTGAGTGGCATGTCAATTATCCCGTTTCCATGTTGCTTTATGTTGCATTGGCTTTCTTTTATGGAAAAACTTTCGTTTATTATTACTTCAAATCGTTTATCGTCACCTCAAATCAAATATCATTACCTTAGTGAACCAAACGGGGGCTCTTTAGAAGACATGTCACATGATGAACTCGCCGTAGCAGCAAGCGAGAAACCCAAGCCCAAACCAAGAACCCGTACCATCTCCCAAGCCAGTGAACCGGATAAACCGGTGAAACCTGTTGAGGAAATGTCCGTGGACGAGATGATACTAGCAGCGAATGGAGACGCGCAACGCGAGCGGCCAGCAGACGAGATAAAGGAGGAGATTACAAATGAGTTTGACGATGATGAGGAGGAGGAGGAGGGGCATGATGAAGAAGAGAAAGTGTCTTCTGAAGTCGATAAGGTATGTAAGGTCCATTTGTCCTCTACCTCCGTTTTTCCACCCTAACTACCCTTTTCCTAACTTCCTTTTACTCTGTCCTACCAACTGACTTGGCTATCCAGCTGTATCGTTTTAATTTGTCATGGTAAAGCACTAATTTCCCTGTGTTTTGCGGTAGAGTGATGAAGAGCGCGTAGCAGAGGAAATGAGGCGTACGGCTGAGCAGGGAGAGCAAGCGGCCAGTGATACAATGTTTGAGGAAGAGCATCACGGTGAGAAGAACCTTCTCATAGCCTGACATTGTTATTCTTTTTTTTCGGCAAACAAAAATATGCTACGCAGTGGACAAATCTTGCAATATGGGGGGGGGGGGAGGTCCGGTTAACTGCCCTCCTCTAAGTTCACTTTTAGCAGTGATCTATGCTCTCTTCAGTGGTTCCCTTTGCTGATGGAGTGTAACACTTTTTTATCTTTTTGCCAGAATCTGACACGACACTTGGTGATGACGTGGATATCCCGTTACCCGCGCGTAGACCCGTCAGTGAGTTGGAAGAAAGCGAGGGTGAGACGACGGAGAGTGAAGGACTTGTGGTGTCTCCATCGCCTGCCAGACTAGCAACAGCTTCACAGGTAAGACTTAAGCCTGATTTACACATTACACATTTTTTACTACAACAGATAGCGATGGACTTGTGGTGTCTCCATCGCCTGCCAGACTAGCAACAGCTTCACAGGTAAGACTTAAGCCTGATTTACACATTACACAGTTTTTACGACGACAGATAGCGATGGACTTGTGTTGTCACCATCCCCTGCCAGACTAGCAACAGCTTCACATGTAAGACTTAAGCCTGATTTACACATTGCACACTATGTACGACGACAGAGAGCGAAGGACTTGTGTTGTCACCATCCCCTGCCAGATTAGCAACAGCTTCACAGGTAACACTTAAGCCTGATTCACACATTACACACTATGTACGACGACAGAAAGCGAAGGACTTAGGGTGTCTCCATCCCCTGCCAGACTAGCCGCGACTTCACAGGTAACATCTAAGCCTGATTCACACATCACACACTATGTACCTGTTTTTTGTTCTAGATGTGCTATACCATCACATGACCTGTTTTTTTTTGTTCTATAACATGACCTGTTTGTTGTTCTAGCCCTCCTATACCATAACATGACCTGTTTGTTGTTCTAGCCCTCCTATACCATAACATGACCTGTTTGTTGTTCTAGCCCTCCTATACTATAACATGACCTGTTTGCTGTTCTAGCCCTCCTATACTATAACATGACCTGTTTGTTGTTTTAGCCCTCCTATACCATAACATGACCTGTTTGTTGTTCTAGCCCTCCTATACTATAACATGACCTGTTTGTTGTTCTAGCCCACCTATACCATAACATGATCTGTTTGTTGTTCTAGCCCTCCTATACCATAACATGACCTGTTTGTTGTTCTAGCCCTCCTATACCATAACATGACCTGTTTGTTGTTCTAGCCCTCCCTTACCATAACATGACCTGTTTGTTGTTCTAGCCCTAATATACTATAACACGACCTGTTTGTTGTTCTAGCCCTCCTATACCATAACATGACCGGTTTGTTGTTCTAGCCCTCCTATACTATAACATGACCTGTTTGTTGTTCTAGCCCACCTATACCATAACGGTACAGATCAGCAGCCTGATGCTGCATGACAACTCTCCCATTCTGAGCAGTGACTCGGTCAAGCAGATATTCGTCGCCTACCGCTTCCTTGACTGTGACCCTGCCGAGCTTGAGACACCGATGTCTCTCCCCAAGCCCCGCGCCGCGTACCGACCTCTCTCGTTTAACTTCAAGAAAGGTAATTGGCTGATGACTACAGAGCAGACCACCTGATCCGATATTTTCATTCGCAGGAAAGTAACAGCCACTTAAACAAGCCCCTTCCTTTCAATCTTTCTTTTTTGTACAGCCCAATCACGTTTACATCTAACTATTAAGCGTTTTGATGTTCTAGTTTTCCATGTGGACCCTGAGACAAATTCCCAGAAGAGAAACCATCTGATGTACATGCTGACCCCTGATAGTCCAACACAGGGCAGGTACTGACCCCCTCCCCCCCAACCCCTCCTACCACTACCACAATTTCCCAACATATGCATTCCACACTTTGTGCATAAACAGCCTCGCACCCTTTTCACACTCCGCACTGTCTGAAAAGGCAACCATACAGACCATAAAGGCCATACAGACCACATAATGCATGTTCTGCATCTCATGCTATGTTCGATTCGCGTTGTTTTCTGTCTGCAGACTGGTGTTCACCGTTGTGAGTGACCCCCCGGATCCTGACGAGGCTGACTGTATGGATGTCGCCTACGCTTTCGTGGACTTTGTCCAGGTTAGTTCCACCAGCTCATACGCGCTTATAGGCAATGCAGTGGCGTGTATGACTTCTACAGCCTCCTTGGTATCCCCCTCTCAAATAAAAATGCCTCTTTTGCCTTTTGATGTTGTTGGTCTTTTATATTTGTCCAGATACTACAAGATGGAAGAGATGTCATCGACCATCCCTTGCCGTGTAAGTGTTGTCACTTGACATGTAACAGGTTATGACCTCGAACAAGAGAACATGCACAAAAATCCCTTTCAAGTTCGTATGGCAAAGTACACTTACCAACTTTTGGAGTTATGCGTTAAGCAGTTTATTTTTAAATATCAATAATGATCATCTTTACGAGATGCTCAAAAAGTGCCTAATTACCCATTCTTATACGTAGGCAATAGGGGACTTGTGCTAGGAGATCACGTGACCTTTTCGGTAATTCGGTTTTGTAATTTACGAAAAATGGTTAAGCCTTTTCTACTCGGAAATGTAAGGCAATCGGGAATAATTGCAAACAGTCTCAGATAATTAAAAAAGGCACAAGCTATCGGATCGCATTTGCTTGGAGAACAACTCTCCTCGATTTATACTGAAAGGAATGTATCACAACAACATGGTTTTACGGACTTTATTTGCACATTTTGCAAGCCAAGGATCTACGACATACTCTTTGTAAGCCTAAATTTCGGTGCCAATTAAAAGCTTTGCCGCTTCACTGCCGAATGACTCGAGACTACCGAGCACGATCCTCGCTTTTCCCTTGACTAGAATGTCAGTGTGGGTTGGAAATATCGGCGGTACGTATCCCGATTGAGTTGAGATAGGTCTACTGGTCTCGGATTATCGACTGGAGAGGACAAGTTACAAGAACTATCGGGTCTCTGCTGAACTTGTCCTTTTGCTTTCAAAATGCCACACATTTTCGGCATGGCTTGAAAAATCAAACTCTCCCAAGACCTTGTAGGAAGTTGGGCAAAAACATCCCGTCGTTTTTAAAACCCCTTTAGGACCAAAAGCTGTTCTGGCTTAAATGAAGACACTTCGAATAAGAATTTTTTTCACGCTAAACCCCATATTTGATCTCTAGCCAACACAGAGCGGTTATGTAAATTTTTGGTGCATTGTTCGGGAAGCGCGCCTGTGATTGGTCGACCTCGGGAGGTCGACCAATCACAGCTCACCATAGGCCTAGATTTTTTTGCCAAGTTCGTTTCTTACTTTTCCCCAGGGGAAATTTTTCTCGCGAGTGAAACGTTAGAGGAAAACACCCATGGGTTTCCGAGGATGGTGTTCGTGTTTATTAACTCGCCTTTTTCATTTCAGTGTTCGACATGTTAGAGGACAAGGGCGAGACGGGTACTTTGACTGTTACAGTACAGGCATTCGAAGCGTTGCACAGCCTCTATCAGTCATGACCATGGACTTAACTGTGACTGGAGGCATTCGACGCGTTGCTCAGCCTCTATCAGTCATGACCATGGACTTGAATGTGACAGTAGAGGCATTTGACGCGTTGCTCAGCCTCTATCAGTCATGACCATGGACTTAACTGTGACTGGAGGCATTCGACGCGTTGCTCAGCCTCTATCAGTCATGACCATGGACTTAACTGTGACTGGAGGCATTCGACGCGTTTCTCAGCCTCTATCAGTCATGACCATGGACTTAAGCTCAAGCTTTTTATATAAGAGGGAACGTGCTGAAATTTCCTACACAATAAGTTGCCCCACTAAGATTTGTTGATGACATCTGACAAAAACAGATAGGGTACTTTTGGGGTACATGTTTGCAAGTAGGGCTAGGCCCAGCTGGTTCATCCTCTAGGGCTAGGCCCAGCTGGTTCATCCGCTAGGGCTAGGCCCAGCTGGTTCATCCGCTAGGGCTAGGCCCAGCTGGTTCATCCGCTAGGGCTAGGCCCAGCTGGTTCATCCGCTAGGGATAGGCCCAGCTGGTTCATTCGCTGATTACAAGTCTGATATGCCACTAGGGAATAAGCTTATTGAAAGCTTCCACTCATACGAAAAGAAAAACATCTGTCACTACTCAAAATAGCAAACTAGAAAAACCTATCTAAACATCGTTATGGATTGTGAGGGGTCTGGAGATGTGCAAGGCATTGTGGGAAAACACTCTCCTTCCACATCCCTAATCACTAGGTTCTTGGATCTTTGGTGAATATACCGTATGTAAAATAGAGCATAAATAATAATTTATGGTGCAAAATGCCTCCCCGTGATATTATCGAATAAAATTTGTTTTAAATAATAGTTTTATTCCATTCTGTAATTCTTATTAAAATATTTAGTTTGGTAAAACCCTTATTTACATAACAATCTAATTTATAAACACTTGTTTAAAAACTTGGACTTCCTTCCAATGACGATCTCAGCGCGAAATAGTAAAATTTTACGTGTGGAGTATGATGGTTCACGTGCTCCGAGCATGTGTAGTACGGTGGTTCACGTGTTTCGAGCATGTATATTACGACGGTTCACGTGCTACGAGCATGTGTAGTACGGCGGTTCACGTGCTCCAAGCATGTGTAGTACGGCGGTTCACATGCTCCGAGCATGTGTAGTACGGCGGTTCACGTGCTCCGAGCATGTGTAGTACGGCGGTTCACGTGCTCCGAGCATGTGTAGTACGGCGGTTCACGTTCTCGGTGAAGGACGTATGGATTCCATCATGTGCTTGTTGTCGTAATCGGCTTTCTGCCAGACCAGGTCAAGCTCCTCCTCTACCTGCCTGTTAAAACGAGAACCGCTAAATAGGTTTCGTCATCGTGAATGATTTATTTTAAACATTCGAGGTGATCTCGTGTTCATCAAATACTTATATTGTTCAGTTCTCGTGTCGGTGGCAGATTCTCTTGAGTTTCTAAGTGAGTTCACCGTACCTTCTCTCCCCCTGCATCACTTCAATCTGTTTGTTTTTCTCTCGAAGCAGCGCGCGAAGGTTGTTCAGTTCCCTCTCGCAGTGCTCTTTTATCGAGTTGATTTCTTTGTCTTTCTCCTCCAACCTGATGACGTCATAAAAAAAATTGACATGGTGCAAGATAACCTGTTGATTATGTGACTCCCATGTGATTGCAAGATAATTTCATGACGTCACACAGTGATTGACATGGTCTGATGACATCACATAGAGTGGCATAATGCAAGATAATTTCATGACGTCACACAGTGAAGCAAGATAACCTGATGACGTCAGATAGTGATTGACATGACGCAGGGT